>NC_132916.1:14351064-14969064 GCF_047675955.1 Chlorocebus sabaeus | reverse complement strand
AGTCAATTTTGGAATTTGATACTGGTCTGTTACAGTGTTTCAAATTCTTCCTAATTCAATCTTGGAAGGTTGTGTGTTTACAGGAATTTATCCATTTCCTCTAGATTTTCTAGTTTGTGTGCATAGAGGTGTTCATAAAAGTTTCTGAAGATCTTCTTTCTGTGGGATTGGTTGTAAGGTCACCTTTGTAATTTCTAATTGTGCTTATTTGGATATTCTCTTCTTTTTTCTTTGTTAATCTATCTAGCAGTCTGTCAATCTTGTTTTTCCATTCGAAGAGCCAATTTTTGGTTTTGTTGATTCTTTGTATGGATTTCTGGTTCTCAATTTCATTCATTTTTGTTCCGATTTTAGTTATTTGTTTTTTCTGTTAGCTTTGGGGTTAGCTTGTTGTTGTTTTTCTAGTTTCTCTTGCTGTGTAACCAAGGAGGTAAAGGATCTCTACAAGGAAAACTACACAATACTGCTGAAAGAAATCATAGGTGACATAAATAAATGGAAAAACATTCCATATTCATGGATTAGAAGAATCAATATCATTAAAATGGCCATACTGCCCAAAACAATCTATAGTTCAATGCTAATCCTATCACACTTCTAATGTAATTTTTCACAGAATTAGAAAAAACTATTCTAAATTCATATGGAACCAAAAAAAGAGCCCAAATAGCAAAAAGAACAAAGCCAGAGGCATCGCATTACCTGACTTAAAACTGTACTATAAAGCTACACTAACCAAAACAGCATGTCACTGATACAAAAACCAGACACATAGACCAATGTAACAGAATAAAGAACTCAGAAATAAAGCCACACACCTACAACCACCTGATCTTCAACAAAGTTGACAAAAATAAGCAATGGGGAAAGAACTCCCAATTCAATAAATGAGTGCTGGGATATCTGGTTAGCCATATGCAGAAGAATGAAAGTGAACCCTTACCTTAAGATAGATTAAAGATGTAAACATAAGACCTTAAAGTATAAGAATCATAGAAGAAAACCTAGGAAATATCATTTTGGACTTTGGCCTTGGGAAAGAATTTATGACTAAGTCCTCAAAGACAATCGCAACAAAAACAAAAATTGACAAGTGAGACCTACTTAAGTGAAGCGCCTCCATTAAAATAGGTCTCAAGAAAAAGAAACTAGCAACAGAATATTCAGACAATCTATAGAATGGGAAAAGATATTTGAAAACTAGCCATACAAGAAAGGTCTAGTATCCAGAGAATCTATAAAAAGCTTAAACAATTGAATAAGAAAAAAAAAAAAAAAAAAAAAAGAATGAATAAATAACTCCATTAAAAAATGGGCAAAGACATGAACAATAACTTATTAAAAGAAGACATATAAGCAGCCAATAAACATATGAAAAAAATGCTCCACATTGCTATCAGAGAAATGCAAATCGAAATCACAATGAAATACCATCTCACACCAATCAGAATGGCTACTAAGAAAAGTAAAAAGAATAACAGATGCTGGCGAAGCTGTGGAGAAAAGAAATACTTATACACTGCTGGTGGGAATGTAAATCAGTTCAGCCACTATGGAAATCAGTCTGGAGATTTCTCAAAGAAATTAAAACAGAACTACCAACTCTGCAGTGCAATGGAAGTGTGGTTTTAAACATCCAATGAGCTTTCCTTTTGTGTTTTACCAAGTGCCAGCAATTCCATTGCTAGGTATATATCCAAAGGAAAATACATAGTTCTACCAAGAAGACACATGCATTTGTATGTTCACTGCAGTGCTATTCACAATAGCAAAGACATGGAATCAACCTAGGTGCCCATCGATGGTGGATTGAATGAAGAAAATGTGGTACATCTACACCATGGAATATTATACCATCATAAAAAAGAATAAAGTCATATCCTCTGCAGCAACATGGATGTGGCTGGAGACTGTTATCCTAAGCAATTTAATTCAGAAACAGGAAACCAAATACTGTCTAGTCTCACTTATAACTGGGAACTAAGCATTGGGTACACGTGGACATAAAGATGGGAACCACAGACACTGGGGGCTACTAGAGTAGGGAGAGAAGATACTAGAGCAGGGAGAGAAGAAGCAGGGCAAGGGCTGAAAAACTACCTTTTGGGTACTATGCTCACTACTTGGGTGACGGCATCATTTGTGCCCCCCAAACCTCAGTGTCATGCAAACACCCATGTAACAAACCTGCACATGTACTGTCTGAATCTACAGTAAAAGTTGAAATTACCTTAAAAAAATCCCAAACTCAGAAAACACTCTCAGGCCATCTTTATTTCTCCAATGCTGCTCCCCCAGCTTATTCTTTTTAGCACTCATATCAGATTGATGGTTCGTACAGAGCTTGTAGTTCACTAACTGCCACTGCCAACACCCATTCCATGAGAGCTGCTATCAAACCTCCTCTTCTCCATCCTTCTCCATCCTTCTCATATGCAAATTAATTTTAAAACTAAATTCTCACTGTACATTTATGTCTGTTCTATTTTATTTGATTTGATTCCAATCTTGGACATATTCCTGTTGGAAACTGTATAAATTTGATTCATAAAATGTATTAGCCCTTTTTCCTGGCTTTGAGTCATATACAATCTTTATTAATGTGGATTTTGATTTAAATGTAAACTTAAATTCAAATGTGGCTCTGCCACAGTATGGCTTGGTATAACTTTCTTATCTTTACCGAGATTAATCTTCTCATTAATGGAAAAGCAATAATATCTATCTTGTACGGCTATTGTTCATTATTTTCAAAAAACACTGGAGCATAGAGAAAATTAATTAAGATAACATGTGAAAATGCCTTCACAATAGCCACTCTGCAGTGCAATGGAAGTGTGGTTTTAAACATCCAATGAGCTTTCCTTTTGTGTTTTACCAAGTGCCAGACCTTTGCCCTGGCTCACCTCGGCACCCGTCTGCCTAAAGTGATATTGGGATTTGTTACAGCTGAAAGGCAGAGAGAAAAGGCAATCAAAATAAGATTATGCAGCGAGAGAGTCATTTTACCAGGCCAACTATTGCAGTGAGAAAATGATTTGTTCTTCCACATTGCTTTTTTCTCCTTCTACAGTCTATGGAAATTCTCAATAAACAGCATTCTCCTATAGTGCAGGAGAGAGAGAGCTTGTCCACCATTAGGGCTTACCTGGAATTAGAAAGGAAATTACGGCATAGATAAAGTTCAAACAAACAAACAGCCAAAAAGCCTATCCTCTTTCTAGTTCTAGGGTCTATGGGAAGAAGTAAAAACTCCTGATTTCCCCACTTTGTACTTTGGCCCAGAAGGGAGAAGATAGTTTAAATAAGAGAAGGGAGACCTCCGTGGCATAAAGTCTTTCGCTTCTGCTCATCTGGGATGTTGAGAGCAGACTGACTTACAAACTCTCCTACACCCACGTGGAGCAAAGGAAGAGGAAGCCTAGATGGCCCTGTGCCAGCAGGGACATCACCGGAGAGAGGCCAGCTCAGACATCACTTCAGCTTCATGTTTCAACTCCTAGTGTTAGTCCAGAGGAAACAGAAGTCACTCCCCAGAACAACTGATACTATCCTGCCGCCATGGAAGTGTCTTAGCCGTACATTCTCTCTACACTCAGCGATAACTTAGGTTTCAAAATTGGAAGAGCATTCCCTTTAAATGGGACTAATTATATTAACAGAACAGAGTAAATTCAAACTGAAGTGGATTCACAGTTAAATTTTTATCTACTTATTAGTAGATAGAGGGTCATAAAGAGAATAGCTACACATAAGATAAACTTTTTATCTTTGCACAACTAGGATGTAGTAGAAGACGGACTTTTTTATCCTTCTTCAGTAGAAATTTAATAAATGTTAATTTCTCATCTTTCAATTTTTCTCTGTCAGCAAATCAAAAAAATTGTTTCATAGCCCCAGTCTAAATATAGGATGCTACATTTTTATTGAGGATAGATGACAGGCTTGCCCTTGATAATTTCCACTTTTGCCTTTGTATTTTCAATTTATTTCTGTTTTACTTTTCTGTTTTAAGCTAGAAACAACTCAAATCGGCTTAAACAAACAAAAAGGCTAATTTAAAAATCTGTATATTCTGAACATTCTAGGGACTTTTTTCAGGTATAGTTGGCTCTGGGTTTAGGGTGTGTGAGGACTTGGTATTTATTCATTTAATCTTTCAGCTTTACTTTACACAGATGGGCCTCAAGCCCAGACTGGCTGCCTCCACGTGATGGCCCTTAGCAGTTCCAGGTTAACATTCTACCATTGTCAAGGACAGTGCCAAAAGAATGCTTTGACGCTAGCAATTTGAAAAAAAAAAAAAAATGTCCTGGAACTGTTCAGTTAGCATGTCCGGGATCTCTTGCCTACCCTTGAGACAACTGCTCTGGCTGGTGGGATGGAGTTGCCTATATGGTCTGGCCCGAGTCAGGTACCCACCTGCAAAGCCAGGGAGTCAAGTCAGCTTCATCTGAACCGCATGGATTAAAGGTGGGAGGAGACAGTTTCCCAAGGAAATCAGGTTGCTGTCATCAGAAGAGGGGACTGGGTGCTGGGCAGGAAAACCCCGCACACTCTGCCCACCAAAAGCTTTCACCAGCGGTCTGTCCATAGCTCACTCTCTGTGATTCCCAAAGGTTCCCCTAGGAAGGTTCCACTACGTAGGTTCACCTTCGAACGTTCCCCACGGAAGTTTCTCCACTAAGATTTCATGATTGCAGCTGCTGCTTCTTTCAGTAGCACATGGTGTGATTTGAGAGGCCTGAAGCCCTGAGTTTCCCTAGTCTTGACTGGGGAATGGTCTTCACCTCTCTGGAAAAGGCCGCCTCCCCGATTGAATACTCCACCATGGGGGAGTGGTGAAATGGCGCAGGGAGACCCCGGGGGAGCATCCTTCCCCATCCTGGCCGTTGGAACCCGCAGGTGGTAAATGTGGCGGCAGAGCCTCTGTACCTTGTACTCCAGGCCCTCTTACTTGTGTAGAGCTCGGCTTCTTGCCCTATGGACTTTGCCTTTTCTGGATGAAGACCATCCCTGATGAACTCTGAAGTCAATCAGTGTTGAATGGGTAAGGAAAAAGCAGAATGAAAGCAGTAAATCAGGAGTTGAGTAAGTCTGCCTTCTCTGTATTAATACTAGAATCTCTGCCTCGGCCGCAGAGAAAATCACTGACGTGCTTGCTAGAAGCAGCTCTGAAAGACGTTTTTGTAAAATGCTTTTTACCCGATCAAAGGCTCAGCTCATTTGGGGCTGAGGCTTCCTGCATCCACCTTGGGCTTGAACGCGAGGCTTGGGGAAAGCGGGGACAACGTTGGAAAGAATGAGGCCTGAGAACGAGTCACCGCCGCCTCATCGGCGTCAGCACATCCCTGTGGGATGCAGTGTCTTCATTCGTAACACAAGGGTGTTGGACTGCTGTATCTTGAGGATCCTTTGCGCTAAATTTCCATCTTTGAGAGACGGTGGCACTCTTACCTTTGAGCTTTTGGGAGAAATCTCTGTGAATGTGCCCTGGGGTTTTGCATGCCTCTCAACATTCTCCTCGGGAGGTCACAGGCGGCGGTCTCATCAGGTGAGAAGGACAAAAGCAGCCCTGGCCGCCGTCAGCTGAGAGTTGGCCGGTGCTACTCAGCCAGGGCGCTGAACACAACATGCTAGGGAACGCCACAGGGAGCGCTCAGTGACCCAAGGCGCTGAGGCCCTCTGCAGTCATAGCTGAGTGCGGATCAGAACACTGCACATACCACAGAAATGACCAGCTTTCCCCCTCGCAGTTAACAGAGCTGTCTGCTGCAAATTTAGCCCTGCTCCTAGATAAAAATCATTAAAATATCCAACTATTAAACTACCCCTACTTCCTGACAGTACCCATTCCAGAGCAAAATTGTGCTTCCTTAAGCCCTGAAGAGACGTAACACAAATCCAAATCTCTAAGGACCCCTCACCCCCTGCCACCCTATTCCCCATGGTGTTAGCATATAAGCCCACCTTTGACTCCAGGTGTGTCCCTGGTAGTCTTTGGTTGGTGAGTTTGACAGAAGAGTCCAGCTGTCTCACAGCTCTTTCATCTTTGTCTCTGAGTAGAATGTCACAGCCTCCTTTTTCTGGAATCACACTTTCAGAATGCTGGAGTAGGTGTCAGACCAGATTCTGTTTTCTCTTCCTGGATTCCTGTACTACAGAAGGACTGGTCACTTTGTGGCCATTCCCTCTATTTCTCCCACAGCATTAAAACTGTCTTTTCTTTCTGGAGCTGAATCAGTCAAAAGGCATGGTTCCTCTCCTGAATTTTGCTATCTTCCAACTCTAGCTTCAATACAGGAGCATTGGGGTATTTAATATAATAAATATCAGTGCCAGGATTTTACTCTCAGTAACTCCGCTTTGGCCCTGTAGCTACCGTGATCATATAATTTATTATCCAAACCAAGACAGTCTAGAGATGTGTAATAATTATGCCACATAAGCAGGTGTAAACTGGGCTGTCCCCAGCAAACTAGAGTATAAAGTCAACTTTCCTCTGCTCAGCACTACCCATGTGAATCCCTTGGGAGGGACTGGTGCTGCAAGAAGTCAAGCCTGCTTCTGGGACTGAGCAGCCAAAGTGTAGGCTCCAAGAATTTCAGCATTCTCCAGTCACTGTTCAGACAAAACTTTGAGAGGTGCTGCAGGAAGTTAAGCCAACTTCTGGGACAGAATGAGTTTTCTAACAGTTGTCCTAAGAGCCGAGTTCCCCCATCACCAGACCAGGATACTTGTCTCTTGCTTGTTTTGTGAAAAGAGTTTTGTCTCTATTTCTCATGTGACACATGAATACAGAACATACAACTTTTCTTTCTTTCTCCTTTTTGGACTAGGTAATCTATGAAAGGATGGGAGGGATTTGAGGCCTTCCATATACATATATATGTTTATTTTTCTGAGTTTCTCATACTTTTTTCTTTTTTTCATGTAGATCCATCTTTTGTTCTATTTTTATTCATATTTATGCTTCTTTTTAATCTTATTGTTTCAGTTCATTTTGCATAAAACAAATTCTATTTTTTTCTAGTTCTATTGCTTTTCCTATAATTCCAAGAATATTTTTGTTTACCTTAAAACAATATTCATTCATTTAGCAGAGAGTTCCTCTGGGATATAGTACCATAACCCAACTGTCCTCTGCCCCCAAGCTCTCCAGCGCATGTCTCTGGATCTAGTCTTTACCTAAAATTAATGGAGTCAATTTTGTGAAGCTATTTTTCAAGAATGATGCACCCTATTTTACTTTCTATTTTCTGTTGTATTTATAGCATTTGTAGTTTGCAACACACAATTTAGTGCTTATTCACTGCTAAGTTTCTTTCTCTACTTTGTGTTTGTTAGAATTCTTTCTTCCTCTAGATTTTTGAGCATATTTTGGCAGAAGATAGGTTTTCTGCTTTTGTGTGTGTCCACATTAGTTAGCAGTGCAGTGCTGGACACATAACCAAGGATCAAAGAATATGTGCACCTCCATGGTTAGTTTCTCTAAATTCAATAACTGCAGCATAAATGTTGTTTTCTCTTATGTGAAAAGTCTCCAGATCCTTATTCTTTCGTTGCTATTCCTTCTGCATGCACAGTTCAACATTGTCTTCATTAAACCTCATTTCTAATATCTCCTGTTGGTGGGTACTTATTTCAGCCTTTTAAAAATTTTACCGGATTTTTCTTATAAATATCTCACACCAACTCCCTTCTAAGCTTCAAGTTTTTAACTTAGTCTGTTTAACTAATTTTCAGCCTAGTTAACTAACTCTAGTCAATATGGGACATTTGGCAATTGATTATTAGCCCATTTCTTGTGCAAATGTTTATATCTTTTGACATTTTCTTTTTTTTTTCTTTTTTTTTTTTACTTCATATGAATAGCACATTCTGTATGTTCTCATTTCTACTGTCTGATGAGTTCTCTATGCAGCCCTGCTATGGTGATTGACTTGTATCAGCCAAAATGTTTTGTTTCTAATGCAATTTTCTTGGATTCTCCATGAATTGATGGGGTGACTCACAGCTGGATAAGAATGGTTCATTGGCAGACTCATTTTATTTTATGATATCTCCCTCCACCTTTGCTTCAGATGGCCTGCAACATATTCATAGGGTTCGCGGAGCCCTGAATATTTGGCTATTTTACTTCCTCCCACATACATTGTCACCCAACGTGACAGAATGACAGGGTATCCCTGGGATAGTAAAAGCAGAGAAGCAATATTAGCATTAAGAGGTAATATTATTATTTATGCAGCGTTATCATTTGAAGGTGCATAAGGTTGACACAGTAATCTCAAAAGGTTTAAAAGCACAATGACAGAACCTGTAATGTTTATTAACAGGCAAAGATAAATGATAATTCAGTGGTTGAAATGCTGGGGCTGAACACAATCAATTTGGATTAGATGCACATTACCAAATTGAATATCTTTTATTTCTGCATAATGTTGTATCATGAATCAGAATTTTATTTATAACACTTGACTACAGAGGCAATTGAAATTCTGAGTTCATCCTAAATTACTTATTAACAGAAAAAGTACAACAGGTTTTCATATTTCAAAACACACTAGGTTACTTAAAGGTAACTATTTAATCATACTTTAAAGAAATTTGGACAGTCAATGAATTTAATTTCACCAGGGGATAATGTTTCACAATGTCAGAGGGAGAACTTTCCTATATCACGCTGGAACTATGACAATTCACTTTTTATGTATGGATAAAGGGTGATACAATGAACAATACTTGCCTAGCAAAAAGGCAATCATAGAATACACATGATAGTAAAAGATGATTGGTATTAACTTGGACTAACTTGCAGATAAAAGGTTTTGAAATAGTCAATGACAATGATATCTGGCATAATCCAGAAAGCAATACAACTTTCCTGGGGCCTCCCAGGAGGGAAGTTGCCAGTGGGGACTTGGGAATTTGAGGGCTATTCATGAATGTATTTAGCAAGGGAGCGTTACATCAGGTGTGAACTGTCAGTTCAGAAAGACCAGCCCTTGGAGCAGATGTGTCTGATCTACAGGGGAACTGACTGCCTTGAATTAAGTATATTTCCTGCTAAATCAAATTATTTTAAAATTTTTCTGTTGAAAGTTATTTATTCATTTATTTATTTTTTGAGATGAAGTTTTACTCCATCACCCAGGCTGGAGTGCAGTGGCATGATCTTGGTTCACCGCAACCTCAGTCTACCAGATTCAAGCAATTCCCTGGTCTCAGCCTCTCGAGTAGCTGGGATTACAGGCACCTGCCACCACATCTGACTAATATTGTGTGTTTTTAGTAGACACGGGTTTTTACCATGTTGGCCAGGCTGGTCTCAAACTCCTGATCCCAAGTGATTAGCTCTTCGTGGCCTCCCAAAGTGCTGGGACTACAGGCGTGAGCCACTGTACCAGGCCAGTAATATTTAAGTAATTCTGCCATATGTTACTTTACTACTTCCACTTAATACATCCTACTGGTATCCAAGAGGATATATTAATACTGAAATACTATTTAAAGCAAATGTACCTGGCACATGAAACAATTACTCATCACCACCATCCCCTCTCCATTATGATTATTGAAAAAGCATCTGCACATGATGAATTTCAAAGCACAGCTCAGAGGGATTCAAGTGATTTCTAGAAACATATTTTTAAAGACACATCTTAGAGAGACTAGAAAATAATAAGCTTGTCTGTTTAAGGAACTCCACACAAATACAATAATTTATAGCATTCATCCGGGTGCGGTGGCTCACACCTGTAATCCCAGCACTTTGGGAGGCTGAGGCAGGCAGATCACTTGAGGTCAGGAGTTCAAGACCAGCCTGGCCAACATGGTGAAACCCCATCTCTACTAAAAATACAAAAAATTAGTTAGGTGTGATGATGTGCACCTGTAATCCCAGTTAGTTGGGAGGCTGAGGCAGGAAAATTGTTTGAACTCTGGGAGGCAGAGGTTGCAGTGAACCGAGATTATGCCACTGCACTCCAGACTAGGCAACAGAGCAAAACTCCATCTCAAAAAAAAAAAAAAAAAAAGAAAAAAGAAAAAAATGAATTTATAGCATTCTAGGGCATATTACATTAAAAAGAAGTGCGTGAATCATAAAATAGGTTGGGGCATTGTAAAGTATTTAAATTCATATTAAAATTGGTTTTTCTCATGAAAAATCTATTTTTCTTTTAAAACATATTTGGTTAATTTTTATAATATAAAATTTCAGTTAGGTAGGAAGTAGATAGAATAATAAATATTTCCATCTTAGCCTCTTCTATACTTTCTATCAAATTTATTTTATTGAAGATTTTCTTCTTTGGTTTAATCACTTCATTCATGATCCCAGAATTTACTATCCTAATGTCTTAGGGATTCTTTAGTGTCTAGGAAGTTGTCTTCATTTACTCATTTTTCATAGGCAAGACCCCTAATGTCCAGCTTGCCTGTGTTGTTGCAATTTCTTAATGTTTTGCTATGGAGTGACTAGCATTTGGATTAACCTGTTTGTCATTTTCTTTCTTCCACTTATCTTGACCCTTCATCAATCCCTTATTTTTCCTTCCGTTGTTCCCCACTCCCTCACTCAAAGAATTACTGTTTTATTTTTACCCCAAACTTTCTAATGTTAAACGAATCCCATATGACCCTGCTACTCTCCAGATTCAATTACATTTCAGAAACATTCAGGGTCTCTTTGTTTCTTCATATCTCTCAAACTTCGTACATTATGATTTATTTCAGGCATTTATTTTATTACTATATCCATGCATCTCCCATATCAATTTCTTTTAAATTCTCTTTTACACATGTAGTGTCTTTATAAGATACTATACCTAAACACCATGCGGAAAGACAGAGCATAAACAGTTTTGCCAAATATGAAGAAAAGAAGTGAAGAGGGTGATGGGAGTGAGAGCAGGGAATTTTAGAGTTTACAGTAACAAAAATACCTACAACCACTTATTTGGGGCCCGAATGATTATTCTCATATTATGTGATTTTAAAAAGTCTCAGAAAGGTAAATGAGTTTAATTAATGTCATACAACTAGCAAATGGCAACATAGGGACATAAAATCAAAGTTTCTTAATTTGACAGTCATTGTCTTCCCTTTAGATTGCACCACCTTCTTCTGTGGACAAATAGATTCCAAATCTCCTGGCTTCTGGTTCTTTGTGGCACACTTTAGCTCACTGACACATGTTGTCAAAGGTGGTATAACAGGCTGAAAGTGGACTGCCTCTGAGGTAAGGCTAGATACCATTTCAAGGGCAAGCTATGGAACAGTAGTTATCATGATTCGAACAGCTCTGCATTTAACACTAAATTCTAGGATTATTCTGATAGAACCCTTGTGTTCCTCTAGGGGATGAAATTAGAGCATAATCCTGATAGAAGCCTCTCCATATATCTGGTTTTAAATGAGAGCGACATTAGAAGTCCTTGGGGTATTAACCTAGGATGACTGATACGGAATTTAAGCAAAGTGAATACAAATATTGCTTAAAAAATGAGAGGAGATTCAAATTCAATGATAAGAAAACTGAAAATTAAAATGACACTGGTTTCCTGTTTAAGGTGTTTTAAAAATTAAAATGTTACTTGTAGGAGTAAGAGATGTTTGGTTAGATTGTCCTTTATAGGGAGTGGGCCCAATACCTTCAGTTTGTGGGCTATGATGGATGTAAGACCCCAGTGGTTAGAGAGTGAATGGGGAGTGAATGTGTGAGTAGAACAGTTATAGGCTTTTATTTTGCGTAACCTGGCTACAAAGAGAAATTAAGAAAAAGAGCAGGTTTTAAGGAGACACAAAAACAAGAGAGTGCATTTTTTCCCTTTAAAATGTTAATGTTAGAGAGATATCAACATGTTTCTAGACTATGGTACAGAAGTTAGGAGAGGGCAGTTTAGCTTTTGTTAGTAGATGGTAGGTAATTTAGATTAATATTATATGAGAATTAGAAAACTTACACCAGAAATAATCTTCTTAAAGATCTAGCAATGTAAGGAAGAATTCTGAGGCCACGATCTCACAAAAGACAGAAACCTACAAAAGTGATCATAGGTTTTTCACTAGGGATATTCACTGATTTCAGGAGATATAATTAAGAGGCTGAGAAGCTGAGAAGAGTTTTTGCTAGATGATTACAATTAAGATTATAAGAAATAGAGTCCAAATACCACAGAAATCCAGGGTGTCTAGCAATTAATGAGGCTTTGGGTAGGGAATGAGAAGAACAGCATCTTAGAAGTAAGATTTTTGGTTAGATTCATCTCTATTGGGACTAAATCCCTTATTGGCTGATGTTATCCTAAATTGCTAATGCTGTTAGCCACCTACCAGAAATAAGCTTATATTTTCCTTGGAGGAAGAGCAGCACAATTCTGGTCATAAAATTATTTATAAAATAAAATTTCAAGCATTCAGTCAAAAATAAATAATCAAAGAGACATGAAAACATAACCAAAATTCAAAAGAAGCAGGTAAGGGCACAAGATTACATGAAAATCACATAACAGAGTAATCAAAGATAGACTGTAAAATATTCTTTAAATTTTCAAAGCCGTAACAAATAAGCAAGAGAATTAGAATTGAGAATTATGACAGAGAATAAGAAATTAAAAATAGAAAGTTTAGAACTGAAAAATACAGCAATCACAGGTAAGATGTCAATGAATGAATTCAATAGCATCTTAGACACAACTGAAGAGAGAATTAATAAGTCAGAAGACAGACATAAGAAAACTATTGATTTTTGGAGGCAGGCAGATCACTTGAGGTCAGGAGTTCCAGACAAGCCTGGCCAATGTGGCAAAACCCCATCTCTATGAATAATACAAAAATTAGCCGGGCATGGTGGCGCACACCTGTAATCAAGAGGCTGAGGCAGGAGAATCACTTGAACCTGGGAGGCAGAGGTTGCAGTGAGCTGAGATGGTGCCACTGCACTCCAGTCTGGGTGACGGAGCAAGACTCTGTCTCAAAAAACCAAACCAAACAAAATAAAAACAAACAAACAAATAAAAAACCAAAAAAAAAATCTACTGATTTTTGTATGTTGATATTGTATCCTGCAACTTTACTAAATTTATTTATTGGTTCTAACAGTTTTTTGGTGGAGTCTTTAGGATTTTATGTATATATGATCATGTTTGCAAACAGGGACAACTTGACTTCCTCTTTTTCAATATGAATGTTCTTTGTCTCTTTCTGTTGCCTAATTGTTCTGGCTAAAACTTCTCATACTATGTTAAATAAAAATTGTGAAAGTGGGCATCTTTGTCTTATTTCATATCTTAGATGAAAAGGTTCTGACTTTTCCCCATTCAGTATAATGTTAGTGGTTGTTTGCATTGTATGTCCTTTATTGTATTGCAGTATGTTCCTTCTGTACCCAGTTTGTGGAGTTTTATTTATCATGCAGTGACATTGCATTCTACCAAACGCTTTTTCAGCATTTATTGAAATAGTCATATGGTTTCTGTCCTTCATTCTGTTGATGTGCTGTGTCACAGTTATTGATTTGTATATGTTGAACCATCCTTGCATCACTGGGATGAATTCCACCTAAGCTTTTTAACGTGTTGTTAAGTTTGCTAGTATTTTGTTGGAGATTTTTGCACCTTTCTTCATCAGGTATACTGACCTTTAGTTTTCTTTCTTTCTTTTTTTAATCCTTGTTTGGTTTTAGTATTAGGGTAATGCTGGGCTCATAGAATGAGTTTGCCAGTATTCTCTCCTGTTTTCTGGGGAGGTATAATTTGAGTAGAATTGGTATTAGTTCTTCTTTAAATGTCTGGTAGGATTCAGCAGGGAAATCATTATGCCCTGAGCTTTTCTTTAACAGGAGACTTTTCATTATTGCTATGATCGTATTACTTATTACTCATCTGTTCAGGATTTCTATTTCTTTAGGATTCAATCTTGGTAAGCTGTACATGTCTAGGAATCTATTTCTTCTAGAAGAAATCAATAATACAATACCATTTACAATAGCTACAAAAATAAACCTAGAAATAAACTTAAACTAGGAGGTGAAAGATCTCTGCAATAAAACTTATAAAACATTGATAAACAAAATTGAAGAAGACACAAATAAACAAAGATACCTCATGTTTGCAGGTTGAAGGAGGTATATTGTAAAAATGTCCATATCACCCAAAGAGATCTAGAGATTCAATGCAATTCCTATCAAAATGTCAATGACTTTCTTTATAAAAAGAGAGACAATAATCTTAAAATTCATATGGAGATACAAAAGACCTTAGATAACCAAAGTAATTTTGAGCAAAAAGAGCAAAGCTGAAGATATCACACTACCTGACTTCAAAATATTCTGAAGAGCTATAGTAACCAAATCAGCATGGTATTGACCTTAAAAAGGCACATAAAACAATAGAAAAGAATAAAAAACCCAGAAATTAATCCATGCGTTTACATTTTTGTTTGATTTTAAACAAAGGTGCCAAGAACAGATTTCAGGGAAAAGATACCCTCTTGAATCAATGATACTGGGAAAATCGAATAGCCACATGCAGAACAATTAGGTTAATTTCCTATCTCTCACTATATATAAAAATCAACTTTAAATGAATTAAACACTTAAATATAAGACCTAAAACTATGAAAATACTAGAAGAAAACATTGGGGAAATGCTTTATAAAATTGAACTGGATGAGGGTTTTGGGATAAAACCTCAAGCACAGATAACAAAAGCAAAAATAGACAAATATGATTACGTTAAACTAAAAAGCTTCTGCAAAGCAAAGGAAACAGTAAGAGTGAAGAGACAGCCTACAGAATAGGAAAGAGTATTTGCAAACTGCATCTTACAAGGTGTTACTATCCAGAACATGAAAGAAACTCAAACAACTTAATACCCAAAAAAATCCCAAAACAAAACAAAAAACCCCCAAACAATCTGATTTAAAGTGAGCAAAAGACTCGTATAGATATTTCTCAAAAGAAGACATACAAATGGCTAACAGGTATATTAAAAAATGCTCAATATCACATACTATTCAGGAAATGCAAATCAAAAATCACAATGAGATATAATCTCACCCCATTTAGAATAGCTATTATAAAAAAGACAAAAAAATAACTATTGATGTTGAGGATGTGGTGAAACAGAAACTGTTTGTGGGAATGTAAATTACTACAATTATTATGGAAAACAGTATGGAGGTTCTTCAAAAAACTAAAAAACCAGAACTATCATATGATCCAGCAATCCGGAAATGAAATCAGCATGTTGAAGAGATATTACACACCCATGTTTACTGCAGCAGTATTCGCAATAGCCGATGAGTGTCTATCTATAGATGAATGGACAAAGAACATTTGGTGTGTGTGTGTGTGTGTATACATATGTATACACACACACACATCTGTTTCTCTCTGTAATATACGTGTGTATATGTATATACATGTATACATTTATGTATACAGATATATATGTGTGTATATATATGAATATATATATGTGTGTGTATATATATATAATGGAATACTATTCAGCTGTAAAACAGAATGAAATCCTGTAGTTGGTAGCAACATGGATGAACCTGGAGGACATTACGTTAGGTGAAATAAACCAGGCAAAGAAAAATAAACACTGCATGATCTCACTTATATGTGAAATCTAAATATGTTGATTCTACAGAAGTAAAGAGTTAGAATAGTGGTTACCAGAGGCTAGGAAGAGTAGGGGGAAAGGAAGAATGGGGAGAGATTGGACAACAAGTACAAAGTAACAGGAAGAATAAGTTCTGGTGTTCCATTACACAATAGGGTGACTATAGCTAATAATAAGGTGTTATGGCTCTAAATGTATTATAGCTCTAGTCAAGATAGCTTGACTATTATCATCATAAAGAAGTGATAAATGTTTATGGCGATGGGTATTCTAATTACCCAATTTTATCATTATACAATGTATACATGCATTTAAAATCACACTGCACCCCATAAATATGTACAATTATGATGTACATATAATAAATACAACAAAAAATGAAGAATGTACATACAAGAAAACATCCAAAACAAAGCATGGAGAGGAAAAGAAAACATGGAGAGAAAAAAACACGGACAAGAGGCAAGAAATATCTAAGACACAAATAAGGAAGCCTTAAATTAATATCATTGGAATCTCAGGAAGAAAAGAGAGAATGGGTTAAAACCAATATTTGAGAATTTTCTAAAATTAACATAAGACATTAAGTCACAGAGTCAAGAATCCTGAATATGGCAAATACAATGATTACCACATTTAGAAATATCAGAATAAAACCAAAGACAGAAAAATCTTAAAAGGCAGGTAGAGGGGGAAAATACTACCTTGAAAGGAACAACCATTCAATGGAGAGATATCTTAACAGAAACAATGAAAGCGAAAAGACTGTGGAATGAATCCCGATTGCTTCAGAGTAGACCTTGAATTTCACCACCAATGAAAATACCCTTGAAGAATGAAGGCTAAAAATAAAAAATTTCAGATAATAAAAACAGAGGAATTTACATCACCAGATCTACACTAATGTAAGTACCAAACAATGTTTTTCAGGCAGACGATGAATGATTACAGATGAAAACTCAAGGATGAGGGAAGAGTGAAAAGGAAAAATATGTGACTGAATAAAAATCAATAATTAGTGCAACAACCTAGTGTATATATCAAGGAAAAGATTATTAGTAGAGATTAAGGGAGGTTTATTAATAACACTAAATGTAATTCACAGGGAAGATAAAAAAATCCTAATTCTGGCTATGTATACATCATATATATAGGAAAGCCAGATGATATATAAAGAAAAAATTAATAGAGCCAAAAGGAAAAACAGATTCCCAATCATAGCAGAAGATTTTTGACACATTTCTTTCAGTAAATGATAGAATAAACACCTAAAAACATACCACATCAGACAACTATGTTCTTTTGAAAAACCAGGGAGAGGTTGAAAATACATGAGAGCAGGGCACTGCCCTCCCTCCAACAGCTCACCCCTCAGCCCCTTGGAGCTACTTGGGTCTCCTCAACGTGCTGGTCTTACACATTGCACTATTACTTGAATTTCCTAGCTTTCCTCAACAGGTGAATTCTTATTTACTTGTTTTCAAATACTGTGTTCAGACATAAATCCCTTTGTTATTTCTCTCTTCTCTTCTGGGCTTTTTTAGAACCTGGATGATACTTGGGTTGTATTGTGGCACATGTTACATTGCGATATAAGATTTATTTAGATCTTGCATTGTGCACTGTGACTTCTGGTAGATACCTCTAGCACAGTTTGAATATTTAGGAGATGCTCTGTATGTGCTTCCGGTCTTACAGTCATGTATCACTTAACAACAAGGATACAGGCGGAAAAATGCATTGTTAGGTGATTTCATCATTGTGTGAACATCATAGAGGGCACTTACACAAACCTGGATGGGAGAGACTACTCCACACCTAGGCTGTATGGGACAGCATATTGCTCCTAGGTTACAAGCCTGTATAGCATGATACTGTACTGAATACTATAGGCAATTGTAACACAATGGTATTTGTGTATTGAAACATGTCTAAACACAGAAAAGATACAGTAAAAATATGGTGTTATAACCTTATGGGATCACTGTAGTATATGCCGTCAGTCACTGACCGAAACATGAGATGTGACACACAACTGTATTTGCCAGATCACAATCATCACCTTTTCTCCCTCCTCATCTTTACTTTAAAAGTAAACATTTACCCTCAACAAATGCTCATACATAGTCCTGTACTAACAGCTAAGATAATTAAATTTTTAGAAATATTTAAAAATGTGGAGACACTGTAAACGACTGGAGTGTGTAGGAACTCCCTGACTGCATCCTGAATGTCAAGGTTAAAACCTAAGCGCCAACAAATATGGAAAGTGAAAGATGAATAATTAAGAAATGGGTTAACTGTACCATTTGAAAGTCCATTACCAGGTCTTAATATTTAAGTAATGTTTCCTGATTTTGGCACAAAATAATTAATTACAATTAATAGTGTTTGGGAATGTATTTTCAAGGTCTGAAAAAAATGCTGTGGAATGTATCATAGTTTGTCAACTATGCAACTTTGTCTTGTAATTTCAGCCCATGGAGAAGAGAATATTTCTTTCTCTGTACCTCATGCAGTAGTATGCCAGACCACTACTGGGCCAGGAAACAAATAAGCTGTTTGGGCCTGAAAAAATAATGGTAGCCCTATCTTCTTTAAGAATAGTCATGGGACACAATGAAAACAAAATAGCAAGTTACAAAATGGCAACTTTATTTTTTCGATAACTCTTACCTCATTTGTAACTATTAACTATTTGTGTAGTTTTTCAAAATATTTTCCACCTACTGTATCTCTTCACTGTATCCCCAGGTGAGTGTGTTATTGAATTCATAGTGTGTGCTCAATAAAGGTTGGAGCCAATGAATAAATAAATGCAATGAATGTCTGTCTACACTACCTTTAGAATCTTGATTTTAAACCATAAAAAAATGAAAGGTAAATGTTTTCCAAACAACAACAAAAATACAAAAACAATTCTAATGTCATTAAATGGAACATGGACTTTTGTTCCCAATTTTATTTTTGAATTCCTTTATTTCCTCTTGTCTAAATCTTGAACATGACATGTTTAAAAGCCAAATCTTAACTACTTGCCACCAAAGTGGCTGCCTCGTTTTGTCTGACAATGTGTTCCAGCTTTTCTTCTTTCAGACATCTCTTTCCACAGCCTCCCCTTTCTCTATAAGTTCTCTTAACATGATTCCTCAATTGCCTGACATTTCTATACGAATCTAGTAATACATCTTCATTAAAATTTTATTTTTCTTTGTGAAGAGCTTGTCTTTTCCTCCTTATCTATCATTGAAGCTTTAAATACCCAAAGGAAAACTAGTTAATAATTTCTCAGAACATAAAATTTAAGAACTAGAAAAAAAAGATATCAATTTGTTTATTTTCTTAAGACTCGTGAAATCCAATATTACTTACAAAAATGGAAAGCTTTTTCACACTTTATACTGTTCAGATGTCAAGGTATAACCTTTTTGTAAAACAAATAGAAAATTAATACTCCTTATTGGTGTGTAAACATTGGGTTACTTTTCTTATATTGCTGCAAGAGATATGCCAAGCTATTTGTCTTTTTAAGCTTTGCAAATGTAAAATATAGTAATGTAGTTTACTTTAGTCTATTGCAAATTCACCTCACTGTCTATTAACATATCTCAACTGTAACTCAATGGCACTTCTACCTGTATTATTCATTTTTCATTATCCTATAATCCAGAGCTCTTGGCTGAGACTCTGTAAAACACAACTATTAGGTCCAAACACAGGGATATTCATCTGTTGGGACACGGATTAGATCATCAAGTTATTTCAGCAGGCTAAACCAACTGCCACTCAATTGTAGTGTGCGTTTCCCACCAGGATTCATTCTAACTACAATTCATGACTAAAAAATTTTTGTATTCAATTCAGATTGCCTCTAGCACCAACCTGAATTAACTTGCCAAAGTACTGTGCATTTTTAGTTACTTAGCCAATAAACTGGCAGCCTAAGTCTCCTCCTGTATATTTTCATGTAAATGAGGCTTTACAAGCCTCAATTTCCCCAAAGAGAGTTCACACTCAGCTGAAGTAAAAAATTTTCACATTTTATCAGTCTCAGGTCAGAACATCACCTGTCAAAATCAATTGTCTTTTTTCTCACCTTTCTCCTTGTTAAAAATTCCAGCAGAATATGTATGAGGTGAAGCCACAGAACAAACTTGGTAGCCTGGAAAGTTTTAGAGTTTTAAAATAATCTCAGTGTCAGGGCAAAAGGCAACCGAATATAGGTATGAGTTACTGTGGTTTATCAGAATACTTTAAAAAATATCAGTAAGTTAGAAACACTTAACTATTCAGTAGTAGGAGATGAGTTAAATAGATTATATTGCATGCATTCAGTGGAATGCTATGTGATCATTAAAATTAATGATAAAACATTTTTATTGACTTGAAAGGCAAATTATAATGTACTTTATTTCCCATATATGTGTGCATACAAGAAATTAAGGGAGATTACTAACAGTGATTATATCTAGGTTAGAAAATTTCAGGCGACTTATTTTTTATTTTACTTTTCTATATTATTGATTTGTATTTTTATTAAAAATGAACACATCTACTTCTAGCCATAATAGAGAAACAAGGACCAGATTTCCTTTTCCACTTTAAACAACTGAAAAACTAGATAAAATACACGAACCAGTGGTTTTCAGATATGGGACCACAGGCAGTGCAAGATGGTTATCCTTGAGAGAAGAAAAATGTGAGATGGGCTTCACAAGATCTCAGTATATTGTCTGGGGTGAGTTTCCAGGCAGCAGCGTAAGAAAGGTGTATTACTCCATTCTCACACTGCTGATAAAGACACACTTGAGACTGGGAAATTTATAAAGAAAAAGAGGTTTAATGGACTCACCATTCCACGTGGCTGGGGAAGTCTCACAATCATGGTGGAAGACAGAAGGCACGTCTTACATGGTGGCTGACAAGAATGAAAATGAGAGTCACGCAAAAGGGGAAACTGCTTACAAAATCATCAGATCTTGTGAGACTCCTTCACTACCACGAGCACAGTATGGGGGAAACCGCCCCCATGATTCAATTATCTCCCACTGGGTCACTCCCATGACGTGTGGGAATTACAGGAGCTACAATTCAAGATGAGATTTGGGTGGGGACACAGCTAAATTGTATCAAAAGGGAAGCCCAAACTGAGCCTGGAGTACTCCTGGGTTGATGAGACAGAGCTCAGAATTTGGGGAGTACAAGGTGGCTAGAAGGAGCAGGGCAGGATACCAGAGATAAAGGAGTGGCAAGAGAGTGAGCCCCAGAGACCTGCAGAGGAGGTCTCTGGAGTCCTCAGCTCAGCACTTCTCAGCTGATGCTGTGAGGAAACTTAAAGTTAGGAAAAGAATCAAGAAAGCAATAGAGTCCCACTAGGAGAGAATTACTCTTGTTTCAGTAACCAGAGTGGAAAGTTCATAATGTATAAGTAACAGTAACGGTACTCAGAAGGATATTGCCTCAGTAAGGGGGCCAAATAAACCCTAGATAAAAGACTGCTCTCATCCTGCGTATCAAAGTGCCTCAGAAGGACTGATCTATTTCTAGGTACTGTATCTTAACTGTATCCAAAAACAAAGCTCAAAAATATTTAAAAGATTCAACATCCAACAGCATAAATTCATAATGTCTGACATCTATATGGAAATTACAAGGCATGCAAGGAGGAAGGAAAACCTAATCTGTAAGGATAAAACTTAACCATTACAAAAGACACAGAAATGGAAAATATAATAGGATTAGAAGACAAAGACATTTTTAAAAATTGTAAATATACTCTACATGTTTATAGAGGTAGAGTAAAGCAGAGGTATGTTAAGGAGAAATATGGAAGCTAAAAAGAGGCCCAAATTAAACTACTAGATCTGAAAAATATCATGTTCAGATTAAAAAAAAAAAAAAATGTACTGGTTGAAATTGGTAGCTGATATGGTTTGGCTCTGTATCCCCACCCAAATCCCATCTCAAACTGTAATCCCATGCATTGAGGGAGGGAACTTTCATTCTTCTGTGTCCAGTGAAGGAGGTGATTGGATCATGGAGGTGGTTTCTCCCATGCTGTTCTTGTGATAATGAGAGAGTTCTCATGAGATCTGATGGTTTTCTGAGTGTTTGGCAAGTTCCTCCTTTGCATGCTGACACTCTCTCCTGCTGCCTTGTGAAGAAGGTGCCTGCTTCCCTTTCTGCCATGATTATGTTTCCTGAGGCCTCCTCAGCCATGCAGAACTGTAAGTCAATGAAACCTCTTTCCTTTATAACTTACCTTGTCTTGGGTAGCATTTTTATAGCAGTGTGAGAACAAACAAATACAGTAGCTAATAATGGTGTTAAAATGGAATAACTAAAAGTACACAAGTCATTCTAAAGAAGGGAGTAAAGAAGAAGAAGGGTACAAAGAACAGAAGGAATAAATAGAAAGTAATAGCAGGATGGTAGATTAATACATAAAGAAATCAATATTCACATTCAAGGCATATGCTTTAAACACTTAGATTAAAAGGTAGAGACGACCAGATTGGATTTAAAAAGACATATCTGAAAGATACCCATTGTAATTACTTAAAAAATAGGTTAAAATCTAATGTATGAACATTGATATACTATGCTAGCATTGAAAGAAAATTGAAGAAGCTATATTCGTATCAGGCAATGTAAATTTCAGAGCAAATAATATTGCTGATGATCATTTCATGATGACAAGTTTATTAATTAAGAGGTAAATGTTTTATGTACTGAGTAACAGAGCTTTAAAATATTAATACATGAAGCAAAACCAATAGGACTGAAAAAGTAAATGAATCTACAATTAGAACCAAAAATTTCAGCACTTTTTTCCCTCAATAATTGATCGACCAGTGAACAGAAAATCCAAGGATATAAAAGACTTTAACAATATTAGCAAACAACTTGATCTAACTGATATTTATAGAAACCTGTAACCACCAGCAGCAAAATTATCAAGTCTAGACAATATTTACCAAGATAGGCTGTATTCTGAGTCACAAAAATCTCTCAACAAATTGTAAAGTATTGAAGTTTTAAAAAGTAGGTTTTCTGACCATAATAGGATTAAATTAGAAAATAGTAACAGGAAGATATCTCGAAATTTTTCAAGTATGTGAAAAATATAGCACACTCCCAAATAACCCACAAGTGAAAGAATATTAGCATTTTGAATTGAGTGAAAATTGAAATACTACACAAAAATTGTGAGAGACACAGCTATTCAGAGCCCAGAGGAATTTTATAATGTTAAATGTTTATATTAAAAGTAAATAAATACCATAATCTGTTATGTTACCTTCTATTTTAGGAAACTATAAAAACAGTAAATGAAATCCAAAGAAATCAGAAAGGAGAAAATAATAAAAAGAAGAGCATAAATCAAATGTATAAAAATTGCAAAAGTAATGACAAAATTAGTAGAAGAAAAGCAAGATCTTTGAAAAATGTGTCAAAATTGATAGACATTTAAGCAGATTAGATCAGAATAAAAAGAGAAAAAAATACAAATTACCAATATCGGAAATGAGACAGGGCATATCTCTACATATCTTTCAGAAATCATAAGAATAACAATAGTGTGAAAAACTTCATGCCAATAATCAAAAACTTAGATGAAATTGAGAAGTTCCTTTCTAGGCACAAATTTCCATAGCACCTTTAAGAAGAAATAGACAACCTGAACATCTCTTAATTTATTAAAGGCAGAATTTGTATTGTAAGAAAAACTCCAGGTACAGGTAACTTTACCGGTTTATTCTACCAAGTACATTAGGAAGAAAAAAAATTATGCAAACTCTTCCAGAAACTGGGAGAGAAGAGAACACTTTCAATCTCAATTTGTGAGGGCATAATTACTCTTGTAACAATGTCAGACAAACATACAAAGGGAAAACTAAAGCCTAATATCCCCTATGAATATAAATACATAATTTCTTCAGATTTTAATCTATCAATTCCAACAATATATAAAAAAGATAATACATATGATCAAGTAGGGGTTATCCCATGATTGCAAGTTTGGTTTAATCTGTAATTCATCATACTAATAGGCTAAAACAATATAATTTACCATATTACAAGCCAAAGGAAGAAAAATCATATGATCCTTGCAATAGACATAGAAAAAGCCTTTGACAAAATCCAACATTGATTCCTGATTAAACAACAACAACAACAACAAACTCTCAGTAAACAAGAACTAGAGGAGAATTTCCTCAATCTGACAAAGGACGTCTAGGAAAAATCTGTAGCTCCATCACTATGCTTAATGGTGGAAGCCTGGATGCTTTCCCTGTAAGATTGGGAATCAGTTAATGATGTGTGCTCTTATAGTTTATACCGTAGTGTGCTGCTGGTCCTAGCCTGTGCAATAAAGGAGGAAAAAGAAAGTTTTCAGATCAGAAACAAAGAAATAAAACTTTCCTTTCAGATGATGTACTTGTTAATGTAGAAAATGTAGGAATCTACCAAATGGCTTCTGAAACTGATAAGTGACTTTACCAACTTTGCAACATATAGATTCTGTCTATATATATATAAAAAAATGGAATTTCTGTATACTATCAATAAGTAAATAGAAATTAAAATTGAAAAGACAATGCTCTCATAAAGACAAAATATTAGGGATATGTTGACTAAAGATTTGTAAGACATGTACTCTTAAAACCAAAAAAATTCACGGTGGAAAAGAAAAGACCCAAAGAAATAGAAAAGTATAGCATGTTCATTGGTCAGAAGACCCAATAGTCTTAGGATATCAATTTTGCCCAAACTGTTTCATAGGTTTACCATAATCTTCATGAAACCATAAGCATGCTTTCTGTAGAAATTCACAAGTTGATTCTAAAATTTGCATGTAAATGTAAATGCAAGGGATCTAGAAGAGCTAAGACAGTTTTGTTTGTTTGTTTGCTTGTTTTAGAAATCTAAAGAACTATCGCTACCTGCTTTCAGGCCTTATTATAAAGTTACTAGTAATCAAAACAGCTTTGTATTGGCATAAACATATTCACAAAAATCAGTGGAACATTCCAGATATAAACCTACATATACATGGACAGTTTATTTTCAAAACAAATGCCAATGCAATTCAATATGTAAAGGATAATCTTCCCAACAAATATTGCTAGAGCAATATGCAAAATATGAACCTTTATCTTTACCCTATACCACATACATAAATTAATTCTAAATAGATCAAGACCTAAATGTTAGGCCTAAAACTATAAAATTTGTGTAAGAAAAAAATATTTAACGGGTTACCTTGGTTTGGCCAAAGATGTCTTCAATACGACACATGGGACAAACCATAACCTATAAAAGGAAAAACATTAATAAATTAGGTTTGATCCGATTAAAAATTTTAACGCTTTAAGATATTGTTATGGAAATGAAAAAGCAAGTCAAAGACCAGAGAAAATGTTTACAGAACATATATATGACAAAAGACTTGTACCTACAATGTATAAAAACTTTAAAAAATAAATGGTATTAAGTCAAATAGCCCAACTGAAAAATAGTAGTTTTGAACAGGCATTTCATCAAAGGAGAGATACAGATTGCAGGTGAATACATGAACAGATGCCTAATCTCATTAGTCATTAGGGGAATGTAAATTAAAATCATCATGAAATACTACTACATTAGAACTGAAAACGCAATGGTAGGCACAATTCTAAGATTATCCCCAATGGCCTCCACCCTTGTATAATGCTTTGGAGTAATCTCCACCCCTTGAGTGTGAGTGGAACCTATGAATATGATGAAATCTTACTCTTGTGGCAAAAAGACTTTTGAAAATGTAACTATGTTCCTAAATCAGTTAACCTTAAAATAGGGAGCTTACCTGGATTGCCCTAACCTAGTCACACAGGTCCTTTGAATCTGGATCTGGAGGTCAGTATGGGGGAAGTCAGAGAGCTCAGAAGGAATAGAGGGATTCTATACAACTTGGTGTTATCTCTGAAAGTGACGTGGGGCCACATGTCAAGAAATGTGGGCTGACAGCCAACAAGCAAATGGGGATCTCACTCCCACAACATCAAAGAACTGAATCATGCCACACGGAGTGAGCTTGAAGGAGGAACCCACACTTCAGTCAGAATGCAGGCCAGACAACACCTTAATTTTAGCTTTATGAGATTCTGAGAAATAAATCCAGCCCCAGTGGGTCTGGACTTCTCACCCACATGAATGTGAGAGAATTCATGCATCTTGTTTCAAGCCACTAAACTTGTGGAAATTTGCTACACAGCATCAGAAAACCAATAAGCTGACCGTTACACGTGTCTGTGGAGGTGTGGAGCAACTGGAACTCTCATACACTGATCACAGAGATGATGAATGGCACTGTCACTTTGAAAAACAGTCTGGCAGTTTATTTTAAAAAACTATATGCTCCCCACCCCCAACATAAACCACAGATAACCTACTCGCTGATATTTACCTAAGAGAAGTGAAAACCACATGTCAGTTTGGGTCTATGATAAATAAATCTGCTATGAACATTAGTGTACAAGTCTTTGTTCACAACAAACAAAATAAGTTAGTGTACTTATTTCTCATAGCCCCAAACTAGAAACAACTGATATATCTACCAATAGGTTAATGGATGGAGAAATTGTGGTATGGAATATCACTCAAAAATATGACAGAATGAAATATAGAAAATTGCAACAGCAAAGATAAATCCCAAAAATTTTGATGAGTAAAAGAAGCTAGACCAAAAAAGAGACTATATACTATATACATATATTATATAATTTTATTTATGTAAAACCCTAGAAATATCAGACTAATCTTAATGACAGAAGGCAGATTAGCTGTTGTCTAGAGGTAGTAGAAGGTAGGAATGGATTACACAAGAGGAGAAAAGCACTTTTAAAAGTGAAGGATCTGGTCCTTATATTGATTGTGGTGATTGTTTCATGAACATATTTATATGTTGAAGCTAATCAGATTATATACTTTAAGTAATTGTAGTTGATTGTATGACAATTCTACTTCAATAAAGCTATAATAAAGGACAGATATTATCTGTAAAGTAAAACACAAACATAGGGTGATAAAAGTTCAGGACTGTCTGCTCTATTCTCCTGGATTTGTTCTAATCGGTTGTGTGAACTTAGGCCGTAATATTATATTCCTAGTCTCCATGTACTCCTTGAGGTAGAAAGAGCAGATAGAATGAGATGATTTTTAAGGATCTTTCCTATGAATCTGTAAT
This sequence comes from Chlorocebus sabaeus, assembly GCF_047675955.1. Lineage (NCBI taxonomy): Eukaryota > Metazoa > Chordata > Mammalia > Primates > Cercopithecidae > Chlorocebus > Chlorocebus sabaeus. Next base: position 14,942,196 of record NC_132916.1, on the reverse strand, counting down.
AGCAGCAGCTGTCTTTTATTGTATGGCTGACACATACCAAGCACTGTACTCACTTTACATCATGGGATGTGACTAAGAGAAATCAATGACTTTTCCAAGATCACAAAGTGATTAACTAGAAGATCCAGGGTCAAACAGTTCTACCTGACCCTAGAGCCTATGCTTCCAGCCAGTCTTCCCTGCCTCTACGAACACAATTGTTTGACCAGTGAGCACCCCGTAGTAACCCTCCTAGCAGTTTAGCTTTGATGTGGTCTACGACCTACCACTTGACCTATCTAGTCCCCTCGTATTTGCTATCTTTCCCCATGGTTTAACATCCAGCATAGATAATTCTTTATGTGATTTGTGGAATTTGATGGCACAGCTCTTATTAATGTTAATGTGAGTCATGGAGCAGAATTGTATCCACTGTGCTGAGAATTTATACTAGACACAATTTCATCACTAACAGAACAGCTCACAAATTACAAGGATTTAATGTAATTTTGAATCTTACTTTTTATTTTCTATCATTGCCTTTTCACTCAAGAAGAAAAGTGGAAGAAAAAAATTCATCGTGTACAAGATAATGTGTAATTTCTTCTCTTATGGAATTTAACTTTACTTGAAAGAAGAGATGATAGAAATCCCTGAAGATCTCTCTCCTAGGAGAGATGAGTTATAAGCTTCTCTGTCTTTTGCTTGCCTATATTTCTCAAGAGAGAGCATATAGTATTATCTATCATCAAATGAAAAAAAAGAGTATGCTAATTAATTAATTAATTAAGCATATGAAATGGAGGGAAATAGGCTCATCAGAAAATTTCACCACCACAAATCAGCCCTGGACCCCTTTCCTATCTTAAGTGGACCATCTTGCTGCTGAATTCATAATAGCCTGGAGGGTGAAGTGATTAACAATAAACTGTTAAGCTTTAGAGCAACACTTGTTTTACTTACATCATGGCTTACACTTTTTATGATGGGTCCAAAATAAGGATTTCAAGAGGCCTGTAGAAGAGCCTTCTGCCAGGAAAAGACCATAGGAACAGGGGAAGGATGGCACAGAAAACCAGCCAGATCGAATTGTACCCTTTTTTGTCTCTACCTCTCCTTATTTTCCTTACCTGTGTTTTGTCTTTCTTCTATCTCTTATGATTCTGTTAGTTCTTAATTTCTAAGAAACAAGAGGCTAAAGAAACTCCGAACTCAGAGATGGAAGAATAGGCTTCATGTCTTTCACCCTCCCTGTTCCTTTCATGCCAAATTGCTCTTAAGGTTCCCGCGGCTGCTGGCAAAGAGCCTTGGTCCATCACGATGTTGCCGCCTTGTCCTGAGAGCTACCTTGAATCAGGGACTTGAGAAAAGGGACGCTGGAAAGTCTTTGTAAGTGTGTAAGAAAACACATTTATTTTAATTTTATGGTTGTTTAATGTTGGAAGGGCATAAGCTTTTTTAAAAAAAACTTTTAGAAATAGCTTTTTCAAGGTATAATTGACCTATAATCAAGTGTACCTATTTAAATTATACAGTAAGGTTTGACATATGTATGGGTGATGAAATCAACACGACAATCAGGATAAGCATCTCCATCACTCCAAAAGCCAAACACACTTATGATTTCATTTTTCCTTCTTACAACCTGTCCCCAACCCCTTCTTATCCTTGTCACCCATGTGACAGGATTCATACATCCATCTGCAGATTGTACTTAACCCACACATGTGTTTTGTTTGACTGTTATATAGTGTTACAATTTGTAAATCAGTTTTCCAAAGTTAAAAAGCAGTAGATTTCTCATAATAAATTTAGATTTCTGTCTTTTTAAAAGCTCCCAAATTCTGGTGAGTCTGAGCCAGCATTTTGACCATCAGCATGCATCTGTCAGATCTGTGCAGTTACCAGCCTCCCCAGATGGACACACCCTCTCCAGTTCCCTTGAGTCCCCACAGGCTTGCTTTACTTACTGATGTTTGCTTGGCTTTTGAATGCTTCATCCCTTCCACTCAGTCTACCCTCCATCCCAGCACAAATGCTTGCCTGTCTCTCCAAGTATCACAAACTTTTCTTGTTTTGCTTTTATTCTTGCAAAGAGTTCTTCCATTCTCTCCTTACCTAGCTCAATAGTTAGCTCTTTAGTGATGCTTTTTATTCTCAAAATCTCTTTAGGCAGAATACATTGCTCTCTGATCTGCGTTCCTGCAGCATTTTATAACTACTGTTATTAGGGAGCATGTCACTTCGTTAGTTGCTTGCACATCTGGCCCTCCTGCTAGTAGACGGTGACCTCCTCAAATCCAGGGCACACATTTTTGGTCCTTAAGTCCTCAGCATCTAGCTTAGTGCCCTATGTAAAGCAGAGCCCTGTGATATGTTTCTTACATGTCAAACTAAAGTGATTCTTAAAACATCAGTCCTTTATTCTATTCAAGAGGGGAAAAGAATCTATAAACATACTCTCGTATTTTTAAAAATCTCAACAATGTATCTGCAATTCAAATTTATGTGTGTGTGTTTGTGTGTGTGTGTGTGTGTGTGTGTGTGTGTGTGTATCTCAACTACCTTGATGCTGATTTAAATGCAGTAATTGCTGGACTCCCATGTGGCATCATTGAAACAGAGAGATCATCTGGCTTGTAGGTGGGAAGGTTCCCGATCTAATTTCCACATTTGGAAGGTGTATACTCATTATGTGTGTCAAACAGTTGCTGAATTAATATGGTACTTCTTCCCCCTTATACACATGTGATCAATCCTTTTATCCGTGAGCACAAAAGAGCTTAAAATGTATGGACATTAATCGAAACTTTTCTACTTGCGAACTTCTTGCCCAGAAAGTTTCCTAAACATAGACAAGATTTTTCATTAAAATCATAAGGTTTATTTCTAGCTAGTTTTCCTACATTTAGCTGACTCTCTGATTGTAATCTATCCTATTTCTGACCAGAGGCCATCGTATTTCCATTGGGTCTACATCAAAACAAATCTTGAAAAAAAACTTCATGCTACAAATCTTTCCTTAGATAAAATGTGTTGGAGTTCAATGCTGCTTCTCAGAAGCAGGCATGAAAAAAAATCTGGCTTACATTTTTCAATCCAATTCTTTTTACAAAAGCCTTTTATGAATGCCTGGCACGTTCAAAAAGTTCTATATACATTGTGGAGAATAAAGAAATAATAATACCCATCCATTTCGTCAAGGATCTCACAATGTACTGGAAGCAACTGAAACATATATGAGCATTTTGGGTACTGGAAGAAAATTGAAGAAAAGCCCAGAGATTAGTACATCAGCCTGCATATTCATAGAGTAGTCAAATACACTATGGGTCACCTGAATCACAGATTATATGCTGGGATTGGAGATGACATGTGAAGCTGAGGGTTGGAAAGGGGTGGAGAGTTAAATATGACATTGTAAAAGATTTAAATATCACATCTGAGGAGTCTCAATTTTTTCTACATACGGGTAATAGGGAACCATTAAATATTGTAGAGTGAGGGTTCATATTGGAAATGAATATTTGATTATCTGCTGTGTGTCAGGGTATCGTTTCAGCATTTATGCATAGAATCTTAAGGTTAAGGTAAGTTTTGGTCTCTCTCTCTCTGGCTCTCTTTCTGTAAATAAAACAGATGTTTACTGATGATCTCAAGGGTAGTTTCAAATTCATAACAGGGTAGTGAAGACCCACAGAAAATGAGCCGTCTCTACAACCCAGAAAATTCTGTCCCAAAGGATGATAATTTTGTAGCATGTTTAGGATTTATGTAGCCATATAATGCTGGGCACATTTTATTTCTAAGAAGAATTTTGTTCTATTTGTTTTGATCTGGTATAAAAAGTGACTCCTACCTGGTAGTTCTGGGCCACTGAAGATGGAGACCATTATCCTGACGACTCCAATGAATCTGCTTGTATTTTAAAAACAGGCATTTGTGAATCCAGTACACAGCAAGAGAAGGCAGGGCTAAGACCCACAGGGTGACTGCATTAAGACTCTTTTCTTGTCTCTTTCGCCACTCTGATGGATGATAATAATTTTCTTTTTCCCTGCTGATAATAAATTTATGCTTTCTTCTATCAGTATGTGACTGTTTCCAGAGTTTTTCTCAGCTTAGCCTTGATAAAATTATCCTTCAGAGGAAGGCAATGGAACTTTCTGTCCTAACCTCTTAAGAATGGACTCTTGGGGACTGGCTCCTGCAGGACCCACAGTATAAGGCAAAGAACCAGCCTTGAGACTCTCTTAATAAAGCTGAGCGTTTCATGTATCAGGCAAATAGCCCCGGGCCACAGTAAAGGACCCCAAATGTAAGCAGATGGCAATATTCCTTGCATGAGAAGGAGCTGGGGTGGATCATGAAGACAAGGGCACTGCAACCTAACAGCCCACGTGAGTTTAGACAAAGAGGTTTGCCTTGACATTGTTTCCAGGAGGCAACCAACACCCACTGAGAAATCTTCCTGGGCAGCAGCCTCTCCAAGAGTCAGGATACCCCTCAAACTCACACTGTTAATCCCTGTCCAGATGGGCCTAACCAGGCAAACTGATGATTTCAGTCTAAATTTCACTTTAGCCTCAATTGTGGATTTAGTTCTCAATTGTGTATTTTTATCCCCTAGGCGTGGATGTTTCCTGGCTGGAAACTATTTTGTTTTGAAGAGTGCTTTTGTGACATAGCTTAAATGGGTAGATATTAAGTCTGGAGCCTATTTTAAGCTTTTGAGGGGGTCATGTCAGGGGCTGGGGGACCAGAAGCAACAGTGGCAGAGTAAGAATCAAGGCATTTCGGTTGGGCACGGTAGCTCACGCCTGTAATCCCAACATTTTGGGAGGCCAAGGCAGGCGGATCACCTGAGTTCAGGAGCTCGAGATCAGCCTGACCAAATGGCGAAACCCCATCTCTACTAAAAATACAAAAATTAGCCGGGCATGGTGGCAGGTGTCTGTAATCCCAGCTACTTGGGAGGCTGAGACAGGAGAATTGCTTGAACCTGGGAGGCGGAAGTTGCAGTGAGCCGAGATCTCACCACCGTAACTCTAGCTTGGGCAACAGAGTGAGACTCTGTCTCAAAAAAAAAAAAAAAAAAAAAGAAATTTTGAAACAGCTAAAGAGCTCTGTTCTCCTTCTCCTGCCAGTTGCCCATTTCTGATCCTCACAACTAGCAAGGAGAATATCATTAACGGATTGCAGTTGAGGGATTCTTACCTGTGTATACAAGCAATCTCAGTCTTTATGAGAGAATATCTAAGAAAATGACTGTGAGAATTCCTAGTTGAAAAGTTAAAATACTTGTGAATATGATTTTTATAACTGAAGGAACCATGAGCTGAACCTGCTCACCATGATAATTTGAGGTTTAATTAATTAATGACTAAAGTACTTTGGAAACACAAAGGGCTGTATAAATGCTAAATATTATTAAATGTTAATAGCCATGTTCTCGAATAACACTGATATTAATTTAAATTCCTAAACCTTATTATCAGAATGAAATGCATGCTAATGAGACTTTCCTAATAAATGTTTTGTTTATGATGTATTTAGAGTGGTATTACTTATCTTGCTAGAGCAAATATAAATTACGGCACATGGCAAAAGGGTGGCTGTCTTTTCTTCATGATAATTAAAATGGAAATGTAGAGAAATATAATGAATATATTAGACAGAAATTTTGTGTTAGAACCACTGAGGTTTGCTTTATAACTGAGCCGGTGATTCTATCTCTTCTAATAGTGGTTCCAGGATTTGTTTGTCCACTTTCGCCTTGTTAGACCCTCTTAACTGGTACTGAATGAAGCTTATTTACATTTTCAAGCAAATTGAATGAAAATTAAAAATTTCAAGAAAAATCGCATGTCATTCTTTGATATAATTAGAGATATTCTTGGATGCTTTCAATCAAGCTTGGGAATTTCTTTTTATACCACTTCTTGCTGGGACAACTGACAAGTCACTATCATTGCTCTACAGATGGGAAGCGGGCTTGCCTTGCTGTTCGTTTCCTGCCTTGACTGGCTGATAAAGCTAGAATTTGCTTCTTGGGGTGCTGAATCATTTGTATTTCAATTAGTGAAGACCTGAGTGAAATTTCAGGTGGAATATATTCATACATTATTTATATGTGTTTTTTATTCCAATTTGCAGTGGCTGCTTATATGTAGGGTACAGATGGCTTAGTCCAGACCCCTTCAAGTTTAGAATTCTGAAATATATGCGTACTCTTGAGTCACAGGCATCAAACAACTTTTCTTTCAACCTTCTTCTTACTAGTAGGGTGACCACAACTATGATTCCAACATGTAAAAATAATATCTAATACTTGTATTGTCATGTGCTAGCACAGTGCTACACACATACACACACACACACACACACACATATGTATATATAATTTTTTGAGATGGAGTCTCGCTCTGTCACCCAGGCTGTAGTGCAGTGGTGCGACCTCGGCTCACTGCAACCTCTGCCTCCTGGGTTCAAGCAATTCTCCTGCCTCAGCTTCCTGAATAGTTGGGACTATGGGTGTGCACCACCATGCCTGGCTAAGTTTTTTTGTGTTTTTAGTAGAGACAGGATTTCACTGTGTTAGCCAGGATGGTCTCGATCTCCTGACCTCATAATCCGCCCACCTTGGCCTCCCAAAGTGCTGGGATTACAGGCATGAGCCACTGCACCTGGCCCAGTGCTATATATTTTACCTGTATTTTTAAATTCAATCCTCATGAAAACTCTATGAAATAAATAGGTAATAACAATATCTCTGAAAATAGCACACATCAGCTAGGCACAGTGGCTTATGCCTGTAATCCCAGAACTTTGGGAGGCCAAGGCAGAAAGATCACGAGGTCAGGAGTTCAAGACCAGACTGGTCAATATGGTGAAACTCCGTCTCTACTAAAAATATAAAAAATTAGCCGGGCGCAGTGGCGCGCTCCTGTAGTCTCAGTTACTTGGGAGGCTGAGGCAGGAGAATCACTTGAACCTGGGAGGCGGAGGTTGCAGTGAGCCAAGATCGCACCACCACACTCCAGCCTGGGCAACAGAGTGAGACTCCATCTCAAAAAAAAAAAAAAAAAAAAGCCCACATCTACTTAAACACACATCTGTTTCAAACAATCTATAAATTAGAAAAATATATTTTTATTATTTGTTTGTAAAGAGACTTCATAAAGCAATGATCATAGCTCTCTGTCATTTTTGGGCAAAAGCTTTTGGAATTTTTCTTCTAATTATTAAAGTTTTTGAAGTATTACAGTTTAAAGAAAGCATATTATAATTAGTCATATCGGGCCATGTTTTCCTTTGGGATTTATTCCATTGTATCTGAATTTAGAAAATCTTTTCCTATCAACAGATGAAAAAACAATTTACAAATAATTTGTTCTTGTTCTTTAATCACTTGAGATTGTTTAAATGTTTTCTCTCTTTTTTATGTTTAGTTCATTAATTCATCTGAAATTTATTATATCTATTCTAAAGCCAAGCTTCAAATAGATCTTTTGTTCCAAAGGTTAACCACTATTTCTAAGAGTTTTATAAGCATGGTTAGGGCTTGGAAAGCAACCAGGCTTCTCAGTGTGGCAATAACTGTGTAAAGTATCACTATGCTGCATCTGCTCAACAAGTTTTTGTAGCACTGAATATATCATACGGAAACAAAGTCATGCTGAAATGGCCATCCAGGCTTGGCACATTTTGGCTGAATCCTCAGGAGGGTCAGAACCATGTTCTTGAATCCATTGGGTGTGAACAGCAGAAATGGCTGCCCTGAAAGAACAAGAACTTTGGCTTTGTTAATGTTCCTATCATTTTTTCCAAAGGCCAAAGCTTAGAGTCACACACTGACATAGACTGCTCAAGAAAGTCTCCAGATGACAAGCCAGCAATGCATCAACCCATGAAGCAGCTGCAGTAGAGATGATCTTTATGTCAAAAGCTGCTTAATGCAGCCAGAATATTGGCTATAAACCAGTCATATAGGAAATGAACTCACGTTGCCTCATTGATTGTTTTCTAAACAGTGGCAATTTTAAGGCCTCTAGATAATAGCTTTACTGTTGAACCTAAACAGGAAAACATTGATGATTTCTGGAATTATTACACATAGAAGATGAAAAAGAAATTAATATGCATCACATCCAGCTGGCATCCAGCAATGTTGATAATGGCTAACATGCTCTGAGAACTCACTATGAGTGTGCACTATGCACTTTACATGTCATTTCCAATTCAACCTTCATGATAATCCTATGGAATTATGAAATTGTTATCACCTGGAACAATTTATCCTCATTTAATAGACATCCACCTAGAAAGTGGAGAACCAGGGATTTCAGTCTGATTCCAGAGCCTAGGCACTTAATCCCTGTATTGCCTATGTGAGTTAGGTATAGTACCTATTTAGTAAGATTTTGACTAGCAGAATGAGTAAGTTAATTATTGGGGAAGTAAGTAAAATAACATTACCTATAAATATTTAAGAACAAACAAAATTATAATTACCATAAAAAGATTTATTTATTTAGTGCAAGCTATAAAATCTACTTCAACAATGTTACCAAGTAAAAATACATCTTTGGCTGATAGTTTGAATAAACACAAAGTATCAACTATCAGAAAAGGCCATGTATTACCCTCATATTTTAATACCACCAATTCTAAAGAAAATAATTTAATTTGATCTGCCCATTTACAGATTTTTAGATATACACAATGAAAATCTACATGACAGGAGAGAGACTGAAACTACCACAACAAATGACCAATGAAATTCAGCTTCTCAAGACTGTTGACAATTTTTATTGGGTTTCCTCATATTTCATTTATGCACACATTAAAAGTAAAAGATGCTTAAGATAAATACAACTTAAAATATTCATGAAAATTGATTATAACTTTCAAATGTAATGGGAAAAAACAATCAAAAAGTAGAAGAGTAAAAATCTTAAAGAAATATGTATCTGCCTACATAATTTTTCAGGTTCTGTTTGCAAAAATATAAACTAACACATAAACAAATAATTGATGGATTCCACAGGTAACTATTGAAGAAGAGTTACCTCTGTTCACACAATCTTAAAAAAACTTTCAAAGAATGTGAAATTATGATAAATAATATAACTTCACAGCAATCTCCTATATCTAAATATTTAGAAAGAATATCAACTTCACATTGTAAAATTTAGTTTAGAAAACTGAAATAAATGAATTGAGGAGTCATTATTCCATTATTTATTATTTGTCTGAGCTTAAGAACATCAGGAATTTCTGCATCTCAGGTAAAGACATGAAGAGCATAAGTCAATCTGCAGAAATATACAACTCCCTACAATGGCAGATGACATTGGACACAGAGATACAAATACAGGTGAAAGATTCAAGGTTGAAAACATCATGAAAAATAAAGACAGACAATCTCAACAGGATGGTGACCAGTTAGTGACACCACTCTCGGATTATCAAGAAAGCAAAGGTAGGTTAAAGGTCACAGCACCCTGGCTGAGTCCTGGTAGCAGGGCATAAGCAAAGTGCTTTTCTATATCAGCATTTTGGAAAGTACCTTTTTCTTAACATACAGACTGTTGAAGAAGTTGCAGGATTTTAAAGCTGTTACCTGGAAAGAAAGATAAACAATGCGTCGAAAGCCATTGTCATGCTATTAAAATCTTGGCCAGATTCTTCTTTGTGCTTTCCACATCTGCCGAAATTCATGCAGCAAAATGTGTTTGCAGTAATTATTTAAAAGAATAAGTAGTTCATCATATATAAATTACCAGTCTTCTAATTCTTTAGAAAGAAAATTACAGTTTAATTCTAAAATTGAAATTTAAGAGTTCTTAACCCAAGCCTTTCCAATCAATAATAGTCCTTTCCTTCCTTCCCTCCATTCCTCTCCTTTTCATCCTCTCTATTCCTTCCTTCCTTCCCCATTTATTTAAAACATTTCTATTAAGGAAACACACCATTCCAGATTCCTATTTATTTGGGAGATAGGAAGTCTCTTAAGACAAAGTTCCTGATCTCCAAGAGTTTAAGGTTTACTAGGGAAAATAGACATAAACTAATATGAATAGTATAATTAAAGTATAATCTTTATATAGAGTCACTATTATTAAAGATGTTGCAGTGGGCCTGGCTATAGCAAAAAGGGAAATTCTGTTTGGATGCACCAAGGAAGGGTCTGCAGAGAAGGAGGCCACTGGGCTGCAAGGGAATGACACATTAGTCACTGGGTGGATGAGGGGTGAGAGATTCCTAAGCTCTGGAGTATCGTGTCCAACCCTGAGGGAGAACTATGCAGGGAGAGCTGGATGGTATTCCTTATGACCTGGGCAAAAGCTACTTTTAGAAGGGGGTTTAGAAATAATGCCGGAGCCTGCTGTGTTGGCTCTCACCTGTAACCCCAGCACTTTGGGAGGCCGAGACAGATGGATCACGAGGTCAAGAGATTGAGACCATCCTGGCCAGCATGGTGAAAACCCATCTCTACTATAAATACAAAAATTAGCTGGGCATGGTGACGAGCACCTGTAATCCCAGCTACTCTGGAGGCTGAGACAGGAGAATCCCTTAAACCCGGGAGGCAGATGCTGCAGTGAGCCAAGATCGTGCCATTGCACTGCAGCCTGGTGACAGAGTAAGACTCTGTCTCGAAACAAAACAAAACAGAAACCAAAACACAAAAACAAACAAACAAACGAAAAACAAATAATGCAGAGAGACCAGTTGGTTATGGAATGCTTATAGCTCCATTCTCATTCCTCTTCACCCTATCCCAAAAGAAGAAGATGAATTGACAAGGTTTGCAGAAAAGTTTGATGGTCTCAGTTCCAGACACTGCAGTTGCTCCTGTTCTGGCTCTGAGGGGCCAGAGAAGACAAAAGGCTGGGCCACCTTGCTCCTCCTCAGGCTCCTCCATTCTTCTCTCTCCTTCCAGCATTTGGCAGATTCTTTCTCTACACGCGGCAGTGCACAAGCTCTTGGGACTGCTTCTCCTTGGCAGGAGGCTTAGCTGCATCTCCACTGGCTTCCTTCTCACAGGATCAGAGGTCTTGATGGACCCAGGGCTCCATTTCCCTGGTAAAGAAATGTATCCATTCCTTACCCACACCATCCCTTTTCTCTCAACACCCCTTTCAGCTTTGTGGAAAGGCAAGCAGAAGAGGAGACTTGGAAAAGGACTTGGACCCACCTAACCCAGAAAAAAAGGAACCTTCCTGATTCCCTATGATCTAGTCTGGTTCACCAATTTCCATGCGCTGGGGTCAGAGTCCCTGCTAGTAGTAAAATGTGCCTTTGCCTTATATGAGTGTCTGTTCAGATATTTCTCCCTGGAAAGTTCTCAGAATGTGGTTGCTGTGATTTCAGAACTTGAATGTTCCCGAGTTTCTTAATCAAAACAATGCCTGTCTGTCTGTCTGTCTTTCTGTCTCTCTCTCTGTACATTGCAAGGTCAATGTCATAAGAGAGCCTTATATCCCATTCTAAAGTGTGGTGAGAGTGGGGTTATACAGGTGACCACTGAAGGGTTTTAAGCCACATGTTCAGAAGAGCATTTCTAAAAGACCATTTAGGCAGGTATATTTAGACTAGACTGTGGGGAGTGACAGGGTGGGGTAGTGACCTAAGAGGCAGAGGACTAAATTAAAGATGGTAAGGACCCCAGCCCGGGAAAGAAGCACAAAGGAAAGCGTATTTTAGACACTGGGGCTTAGTAATGAGTGGAAAATCTGATTGAGAAACTGGATGACACAATTGCCAACTAGAGAAGTTACTCAATGGGGAGAAAGACAATGGCTTATATTTTAAATATACCCAAATAAATGAGCTTGGGGTGCTTCTGGAATAAATGTAGAGAAGATTTAAGATATGGCTCTGGTCTTTGGAAGATACGTGGGAGGTCATGGAAGCCATAGATTTGGGTGAGATCAACCAGGGAGGGTGTTTGGAATACAAAGGCCACAGAGCTGAGAATGGAAGTGTTGGGAGTATGTATACTTTACATTTATCTGTATCACTTTACAAATGCATGTAAAGTGAATAGAGAAGAAGAGAGATCGAGTAAGAAAGATTGAGAAGAAATTTTCCAAGATGTAAAATTCTTCTGGAATTTATCAATGTCTTTTGACCAAGTGTCAGAAAAACTATAGACTGTGGACCAAAAAAGAAAAAAAATATATATATATATATAGCTTTATTGGAACACAGGCACATTCACTTATTTATATATTTATTTATTTTCTATGGTAGATTTTATGATACACTAACAGAGTTGAGTAGCTATGTAGTTGCAACAGAGACCATGTAGCCTACAAAGCTTAAAATATTTACAGATCTTTACAGAAAACTTACTTTAGAGACTCCCACTTTAGATCATAGAGTTGTGACGTAGTCACTATTTTTCTTCAAAGTCAGCTATAGAGTGTGTGAAGCAGATAACTTTAAGATCTTATCTGTCTCCATTGATCTTTGCAACCATTGGGAAAGTAGAACTCTGATAGTTATAAAATAGCTTCATCAGCTCCAGTGTAGGCTAGAAACAAAAATTGAAAATTAAAAACACAAAGTATTTTATCAAGATGGATGGTGCCCTCACTCATGAATGCCCAATCATGAGGAGAATTAAACAGAATTTAATCTTTGAATTGGGCTTATTCACTCAATTTTAGGCAACGATGCTGAGGATGCTGAAAGGAATATGTTTGGCAGTGTCAGAAGGCATTGAAAGTGTAGGGAAATATCAGAACAGGAGACTGAGAGTATTAAAATCATTTCTATACTTTAGAAATCCAGGGATGAAAAAAAGATAGCTGTGATACTATATATATGTGTTAAAAGGCACAGATTGTTTCACCAAGTCAGCACAACAACTGATTAGAAAATTGAAGATGAAGACAGTTGATGTGTGCAGAAGCCTGGACCAGAGAATGAGCTAAGTGAGCAGAAGCTTCTCCTGGCCATCTTCTCCACTAAGGCCCTGGGCTCTCAGTGATGCATCTGACAATTAGTTACCAATAAATACCATGGGTGCCATTAGGAGACATTATAATTTTTGTGGAGCATTGCTGAAATAGCCAAAATGTCCTATTTAAAATATTAATATCTAAAAGTATCTGGTGCAATTATGTGTAAATTTAATAAAAACAAAATAATCTATCATCTGGTATAGAATCAAAAAAATTAAAGGGAACTGAATGAGCTGGCTTTGAACTTTAGTCCCTGGTTTTCTACATCTGCTCTGCATATCTGCTCTTAGAAGCTGGTGCTTATTATTTGCAAAAAAAGAATACTAATGAATTCATTCAACTGAGAACGTTTTATGTAGGCATATTATTTATCAAACCATAAAGGAATAAGTATATGGTTTCTTATGATCTCTTCTGGACAAGGTTGCCTACAGAATTTGCAAAATAAAAATGTGGAGCCCTTTGATCAAAAGCAGGAAGAAGTGCCATTAAAGGTAATAAAATACACAGCTTTTTCCTTTCTTCCATAGTCTTTCTCTCAACTCGTCATGATGTTTTTTATTTGTTATATAATGTTGTTCCAAGCAAAGAAAAATTAAAATTTCAAATCATTACCATATATTCTTTAACTCTGTATTATGCATTGCTAGTTTAAAATCCAAATATAAAAGCATTTAACTAGATGCAGAATCACTGAAATGACAAACTTCATACATGCTCATACATGCATAAGTAATGTAGAGAAGTAACACGAGGAAGAAAGAAGATGGTAGAGATCTTGGTCACTCGTGTTTCTTAGAGATCACCATCACACTTCTGCGTTCGAAGCTGCTCTGGTTCAAACGGAAAGCGTAGCCTCTCAGGACTGTCAGCACCCCCACTTCCTCAATTGTAGATATTTCACACTTCATACTTACATTGAGCCCTGTGGAACACTTGCCCATCATGGGTCCACCAGAATTCTGTGCTCACGGGACACATGAATGGCAGCAAGGAATGGCAGGCACGCACATTGCACCGTATCTCCCCTGCTTATGCACTGCTGTGGTATCCCACAGGGCTTCACTTACAACACACAAGTTCAAAGATAAAAATGTTAATTTCAGTACAGCAACAGCAAAGCATAGAGCAACTGTAGAGGGTGCACGTCCCACGAAGCCACTTGGGCTTGCAGCTTTCAAAGAGAAGGCTGCTCACGCCAGCCAGCATCCATCATCTCTAGGATCTGCCAGCAGTGCCAGGAGCTGAGCGCACATGGACTTCAGATCAGTTCTAAGCTCTGAGCTCGGTGTCCACCTTCTGCAGATGCTGCTGCTGTCCCGCTAGTACAGAAGCCTTCCAGGGCTCTCTGCTCGGTCCTAGCAGCTCTCGGAGTCACCTGACAGACTTTCCTAAACACACTTAGATCCTGCTGAAGTGGCCTTTGGAAGTACCTGCCAGGGAGGGTGCCATGGGAAGAGGAAAAAGAACACTCCTCAAGTAACCCGACACTTGCATCCTCCAAAGAGAAGCAAGCCCGGCACCTCCCCCACAGCTGAGCACTGCAGGACCCCACCACATTTTACCTCCCCGGAACAGGATGTGGTGCTGCTTTTATAAACACAGCACAGTCAGGCACAGGCTCTGGCATGGATGACAAAGCCTGTGGATCTGGACACTCCCCCACCAGGTTCATGGTCTCCGTCGTCTGTCACCCTAGAGTGGAACAGTTAGAATGGGTAGCCTTCTAGAGTATCCCACATGGAGATGTTTGGTGCATTTTGTGTTAGATAACATCACAGGCCTCCAAACTCATCGGAACCTCTTATAACATCTGTCCCCTGGGCTGTACGTGTGTGAACAATTTATCCACACCGTCATTTCTCTCTGGTCCAAATCACCTAACCTAGTGCCTTTCAGTACACTCCTGCACTGAATATTTGCCAGTGCCAGAGCACAGATGAGCAAGTCAGGGTCGGCACTCTGAAATGTTGGTTGAATTATCAAATGCCTGTACTGATGGTGATGTGTGTCTTCTTTGAGTCTCATACCTTAGGGTCTTATTTATACACTGTTCATCTTCTCTGTATTTCACAGCCTTTCCTCCCGAAATCTCGAACAGTGGGGGAACAGGTCTGAGGGCAATGCTGGAGGCAGCTGCCTGGCTTTGAAGTCTCAAATTTTAATCTTCTAACTTCACCTAAATTTTGCATTCTACCCATAAATTATCCAAATTTGTTTTAATATGATCTAGTTTAATTAACTCTGTTAAATTACTAACTTGCTTCTCAAACTTTTCAGAAGAGTTGATCCTCAAAGAAGAGATTTATCCTGTGGCTTTACAACATGCTCATGCAATCTGTGAACTCTAGATGCAAATGATGCACTCAGTTTTTTATTTTTTCTAACCTACATTGACTGAGCGCTCATTATGTACAGGCGATGTGCGGGGAACTGAGGATATGAGGGTAAATGAATATGGACACTGTCCCTGGACTCTCAAAACTTATAATCTAGCATTGGCCAGTTTGAATGACTCAGATAAGGCTACTGTTAATTCATTGGAATCACATAATATATTTCGTATTTTTAATAACAGAAGTTCATAAAATGCAAAAACATGGGTCTTCTGAAATCACTTGTATGGTAGGTCTTTCCAATCTTCAATACTGACTCTTACAGTTAAAAAAAAAAAAAAAAAGAAAGAAAGAAAAAAAAAGTTAGTCTGGATGTGGTAGGGGGAGTGGGATGGAAAGAAAATGAAAACTAAGAAGTTGATTGCTCCAAACAGACTTTCAACGTAGATTCATTAGTAAAAATGAACTACCTCCCTGGTTAACTGAACTGAGTTTAATCACTCTGAAATAATTCACTGCTGACAGACAGCATGGGCCCCATGACCTTGCTCCTTGTATTCCACTTCTGGATTTTTATGAGACTTTTCCACCTCACTGGAAAGTCGTCTTAGTCAATCAATTTTACGTATTCGGTTTGGATCACTTTCCTAAGGTAGATTAAGATCCAAGTGTGCTTTTGTGTTTTTAACTATATTAATTGCTTGATCAGCTCCCATTTCAGAGAAGCTCAGGGAAATGCTTTGTGCTTACATCTCTAGTCTCTGTAAGCTGCTTCTTTGCCTTTTCCGTCTTGTCTATTAACCCTGCACTTGCCACGCAAATTATACAAATGTTGCACTTCTGGCACTAGTAAATTACATTTATATTTGAATTTCATTAGAAGCTTTCACGGGTGATTGAGCTTGTTTACGTTCTTCCTTTCTAATCAAACGACTGAAATCTAAGGTCTGTCTCTGACTCAGTGGTATGGCAAACAAGTTTTATTCTTGCAAAATAATTTCTAAGTAATTGAAAATGGGAAAAAAGAGGAATAAAAAGGCGTCTTTGAATGCAGACTTCTTTTTTCTTTTTTATGAGCAACTGAAATCCTAGAATTGAAAACTGTTTAATTAAGCATTTTGAAATAAACACCAACAACCCAATGAAGAAAGTATAAACACAACCGTTTGTATATTTTCGATTCTTGTACTGAGGATAACTATATTGGCACTTTAAAAAATCTATGTCTTTGTAAGGGCAAAACAAAACAATCAAATGGTTCCAAATGGATTTGGATATTCAAGAGGTCCATGCCATTAATAAGAATTAACCTCAATCTTGCCTTGAATAAAATACTGTCTCCTAGTGTTTATGAAGACCTTTGTAACAGATAACAAAGCATGGTATTAAGTAAAAGTTGACATATTCTCTCTAGAGAATTATAAGTAATGAGATTGTGTGAGTAAACAATCCATCTTTCATTTTTTGTGATATTTCTAGGTATGTTAAACATATATTTTTCAGTATTCTAAAATAGCACAAAAGGATTAATTGATTTACTAAAGCATTTAAAACTTTTATATTCTCTTTCCAAAGAAATACAAATTACTTTGGAGATCTCTCCTTACAATAATGACTGTTTACTTGAGAAGAAAAACAAAGAACATTAAAAACACAATTAGCCTCAGATGATAATTTGAGATTTCTCTAAACTCCAGTTATGTAGGACTAAATTTTTATTAACGATTTCTCATGTCCTACTTCTAGTTTCTCAAATTCTTAATAAATGAACACATGTTATATATTTCAAACTACCCATTGTATTTCCTTTTGTCTCATCCAGCTTTTTAAATCCACTGTACTGCAGCCAAATTGTACTAGCTGTTGGTACCCAAACATCTCTATACTCCTAATCTCAGGCTTTTCTTGAGGCAAATCTTTCCATTTGCCTAGAGTCAATTCCCCAGTTCCTATGCCTAACATTGTTCCACAGGCCTTTCATTTCTCAATACAAATACCAGATTCTCTGTCGAAGTTTTCCCTAAAGAGATCTCTCCCATCTTTGAAGCACACATTTAGAATACTCTGAAAAGCAGTGTTGAGAGTGAGACCTGGGTTTAAATGATAACCGAGCACTGGTTACATATCCTTGGGCAAACTGACCTCTCAGACTTTATGACTTTTGTCTGCGAAATAGGAGGCACATGCCCATGTGACTGTGGGGAGAAACAAATGAGATAATTTAGGGAAAACTCTTGGTTGGTCCAGTGTTAGTTCCACAGAAAGGGCTCAGGATTTGTAGCCACTGCTACAATTCTATTACTACCCACATTTCATCCATGACAAATCATCTACTTTAGTTGGGAGAGTACAGGTATACTTCCCTAACTATTGATAGATGATAATGATAAGAAAATATCTATGTTTCTTTGCTTTCATCCATCACAATATCTAATACAATGTCATGTTACTTCATAAATATTTCTTAATTAGCAGTTTCTTCCATGAGTACCTTGAATGGCTTATTCACTGAAAAAAGAAAAAAGATATCCAATCATTCTCCTTTCTCACCCAGCTTGTGAGCCTGTGTGTGTGCATGTGCAGGGGAGGGGGAGAAAAGTGTATGTACACTCTCATAGGCTTAGCTGGCAAACACCTCTGGAGTGGGGTGCCAGCTAACGTTGTATTCCTATGGTGGAAAAAAAAAAAAAAAAAACAATGCTTGTAAAAATTGGTAATTCTCATCAATACATAGAATGTAATTAAATGTGCCAGTAAATTACATTTATATTTGAATTGAATTCAGAGCCTTATCAGCTAGGAGATAACTAGAAACAAATTTTCCTAATAACAAATTCTTAAGGATTTAATCTAGAAAATGATATTTAGCTCAGCATCAAGTTTTCAAGCTTTTTTTAGCTTTGGAAAATTATAATTTCTGAGTAACTAAAACTTGAGAAATAAAAGACATCTTGCTAGCATAATTTGTAAAGCATTCAGCGGTTAAAATAAGAAAAATTAGCCTTTGAGTGAAACTTAAAACACGTTTGTCAAAAGCTAGCAGCCAAAACACAGGAAAGCAATTTATCCAAAATTAGATTGCTTTGAAATACTAAGGTTAATGGAATCAAGGGAGGAAAAAGGTGGTGAGATAATTTGGGATCGTTAAAACCTTCAACTTAGATGGGAGATAATCTAAGTTAACTATGTGAACATTAACTTATGTCTTAAAATGCTCCAAACAGAGTGGGGGCTGGCAAGATGGCCAAACAGGAACAGCTCTGGTCTGCAGCTCCTAGTGAGATCAATGCAGAAGGCAGGTGATTTCTGCATTTCTGAATGAGGTACCTGGCTCATCTCACTGGGACTGGTTAGACAGTGGGTACAGCCCAAGGAGGGCAAGCCAAAGCAGGGTGGGGTGTTGCCTCACCCAGGAAGCACTAGGGGTTGGGGAACTCCCTCCCCTAGCCAAGGGAAACCGTGAGGGACTGCGCCCTAAGGAATGGTGCATTCAAGCCCAGATACTGCGCTTTTTCCATGGTCTTTGCAACTGCAGGGCAGGAGATTCCCTCAGGTGCCTATACCACCAGGGCCATGGGTTTCAAACACAAAACTGGGTGGCCATTTGGGCAGACACTGAGCTAGCTGCAGGAGTTTTTTTTTTTCATGTCCCAGTGGTAATTGAAACACCAGTGAGACAGAACCGTTCATTCTCCTGGAAAGGGGACTGAAGCCAGGGAGCCAAGTGGTCTAGCTCAGCGGATCCCACCCCCACGGAGCCCAGCAAGCTAAGATCCCCTGACTTGAAATTCTTGCTGCCTTCACAGCAGTCTGAAATCGACCTGGGATGCTTGAGCTTGGTGCGGGGAGGGCATCCGCCATTACTGAAGCTTGAGTAGATAGTTTTCCCCTCACAGTGTAAACAAAGCTACTGGGAAGTTTGAACTGGGCAGAGCCCACCACAGCTCAGCAAAGATGCTGTAGCCAGACTGCCTCTCTAGATTCCTCCTCTCTGGGCAGGGCATCTCTGAAAGGCAGCAGCCCCAGTCAGGGGCTTATAGATAAAACTCTCATCTCCCTGGTACAGAGCACCTGGGGGAAAGGGCAGCTGCGGGCACAGCTTCAGCAGACTTAAACGTTCCTTCCTACCAACTCAGAAGGGAGCAGCAGATCTCCCAGCACAGCACTCAAGCTCTGCTTAGGGACAGACTGCCTCCTCAAGTGGGTCCCTGACCCCTGTGCCTCCTGACTAAGAGATACCTCCCAACAGGGGTTGACAGACACCTCATACAGGTGAGTTCAGGCTAGCATCTGGTGGATGCCCCTCTGGAAAAAAGCTTCCAGAGGAAGGAACAGGCAACAGTCTTTGCTGTTCTGCAGCCTCCACTGGTGATACCCAAGCAAATAGGGTCTGGAGTGGACCTCCAGTAAACTCCAGCAGACCTACAGCAGAGGGGCCTGACTGTTAGAAGGAAAACTAATAAACAGAAAGGGATAGCATCAACATCAACAAAAAGAACATCCACAAAGAAACCCCACCTGAAGGTCACCAACATTGAAGACCAAAGGTAGATAAATCCACAAAGGTGAGGAAAAAACCATTGCAAAAAGGCTAAAAATTCCAAAATTCCAGAATACCTCTTCTCTTCCAAAGGATCACAACTCCTTGTCAGCAAGGGAGCAAAACTGGATGGAGAATGAGTTTGACAAATTGACAGAAGCAGGCTTCAGAAGGTGAGTAATAACAAACTCCTCTGAGCTGAAGGAGCGTGTTCTAACCCAATGCAAGGAAGCTTTAAGAACCTTGAAAAAAGGTTAGAGGAATTGCTAACTAGAATAACCAGTTTAGAGAAGAACATAAATGACCTGATGGAGCTGAAAAACACAGCATGAGAACTTCATGAAGCATACACAAGTATCAATAGATGAATCAATCAAGTGGAAGAAAGGATATCTGAGATTGAAGATCAACTTAATGAGATAAAGCATGAAGACAAGATTAGAGAAAAAGAATGAAAAGAAATGATAAAGACTCCAAGAAATATAGAACTATGTTGGAAAACACTCTTCATGATATTATCCAGGAGAGCTTCCCCAACCTAGCAAGACAGGTTAACATTGAAATTCAGAAAGTATAGAGAACACCACAAAGATATTTCTCCAGAAGAGCAACCCCAAGGTACATAATTGTCAGATTCACCAAGGTTGAAATGAAGGAAAAAATGGTAAGGGCAGCCAGAGAGAAAGGTGTGGTTACCCACAAAGGGAAGCCCATCAGACTAATAGCAGATCTGTCTGCAGAAACCCTACAAGCCAGAAGAGAAAGGGGGCCAATATTCAACATTCTTAAAGAAAAGAATTTTCAACCCAGAATTTCATATCCAGACAAACTAAGCAAATCTTATCCAGCCATAAGTGAAGGAAAAATAAAATCCTTTACAGACAAGCTAATGCTGAGAGATTGTCACCACCAGGCCTTCCTTAAAAAACTCCTGGAGGAAGCACTAAATATGGAAAGGAAAAACAGGTACTAGCCACTACAAAAACATAGCAAATTGTAAAGACCATCGACACTATGAAGAAACTGCATCAACTAACGGGCAACATAACCAGCTAGCATCATAATGACAGGTGATGGTGACAGGATGAAATTCACACATAACAATATTAACCTTAAATGTAAATGGGTTAAATGCCCCAATTAAAAGACACAGACTGGCAAATTGGATAAAGAGTCAAGACCCATCAGTGTGGTGTTTTCAGGAGACCCATCTCATGTACAGAGACACACATAGGCTCAAAATAAAGGGATGGAGGAATATTTACCAAGCAAATGGAAAGCAAAATAAAGCAGGGGTTGCAATCCTAGTCTCTGATAAAACAGACTTTAAACCAACAAAGATCAAAAAGACAAAGAAGGGCATTAAATGATGGTAAAGGAATCCATGCAACAAGAAGAGCTAATGAGCTGACTATCCTAATATATAGGCACCCAAACAGGAGCACCCAGATTCATACAGCAAGTTCTTAGAGACCTAAAAATACACTTAGACTTCCACAATAATAGTGGGAGACTTTAACACCTCATTGTCAATATTAGATAGGTCAATGAGACAGAAAATTAACAAGGATATTCAGGACTTGAACTCAGCTGTGGACCAAGCAGACCAATAGACATCTACAGAACTCTCCACCCCAAATCAACAGAATATACATTCTTCTCAGCACCACATCACACTTATTCCAAAATTGACCATGTAATTGGAAGTAAAACACTCCCCAGCAAATGCAAAAGAATAGAAATCAAAACAAACAGTCTCTCAGACTGCAGTGCAATCAAATTAAAACTCAGGATTAAGAAACTCACTCAAAACCACACAACTGCATGGAAACTGAACAACCTGCTCCTGAATGACTACTGGATAAAAGCAAAATTAACGCAGAAATAAATAAGTTCTTTGAAACCGATGAGAACAAAGACACAATGTACCATAATCTCTGGGACACAGATAATGCAGTGTGTAGAGGGAAATTTATAGTACTAAATGCCCACAGGAGAAAGAGGGAAAGATCTAAAATCGACATCCTAGCATTACAATGAAAAGAACTAGAGAAGCAAGAGAAACAAATTCAAAAGCTAGCAGAAGACAAGAAATAACAAAGATTAGAGCAGAACTGAAGGAGAAAGAGACACAAAAACCCTTTCAAAAAAATCAATGAATCCAGGATCTGGTTTTTTGAAACGATTAACAGAATAGACCACTAGCCAGACTAATAAAGAAGAAAAGAAAGAAGAATCAAACAGACACAATAAAAAATGATAAAGGAGATATCACTACTGATCCCACAGAAATACAGCCTACCATCAGAGAATACTATAAACACCTCTATGCAAATAAACTAGAAAATCTAGAAGAAATGGATAAATTCCTGGACACATATAGCCTCCCAAGACTAAGCCAGGAAGAAGTAAAATCCCTGAATAGACCAATAACAAGTTCTGAAACTCAGGCAGCAATTAAATAGCCTATAAACCAAAAAAAGCCCAGGACCAGACGGATTCACAGCTAAATTCTACCAGAGGTACAAAGAGGAGCTGGTACCATCCCTTCTGAAACTATTCCAAACAAGAGAAAAAGAGGGACTCCCTTCTAACTCATTTTATGAGGCCAGCATCATACCAAAACCTGGCAGAAACACAACAAAAACAGAAAATTTCAGGCCAATATCCCTGATGAACATCGATGTGAAAATGCTCAATAAAATACTGGCCAACTGAATCCAAGAGCACATCAAAAAGCCTATCCACCACACTCAATCGGCTTCATCCCTGGGAGGCAAGGCTGGTTGAACATACACAAATCAATAAACATAATCCATCACATAAACAGAATCAATGACAAAAACCACATGATTATCTCAATAGATGCCAAAAAAGGCCTTTGATAAAATTCAACACTCCTTCATGGTAAAAACTCTCAATAGACTAGATATTGATAGAATGTATCTCAAAATAATAAGAACTATTTATGACAAACCCACAATCAGTATGATACTGAATGGGAAAAAGCTGGAGGCATTCCCTTTGAAAACTGGCACAAGACAAGGATGCCCTCTCTGCCACTCCTATTCAACACAGTATTGGAAGTTCTGGCCAGGGCAATGAGGCAAGAGAAAGAAATAAAGGGAATTCAAATAGGAAGAGAGGAAGTCAAATTGTCTCTATTTGTGGATGACATGTATATTTAGAAAACCCCATCATCTTTGAAAGCTAAATAAGATGAAATGTCTGATACCAGCAAACTGGGGCACCAGATGCAATGATTTTTCCATTCGCATTCTAGTATTACAACCTCCCAGAAGACAAGTGTCCTAAGGTGCATTGGGCCATGCAGAACAAAATGATTTCAGTTTGGGCACAGAGAAGCATATGGAGGACAGCTTGTGGAGACAGAGGACCTAATGTCTAAGGTGGCCCCTAGAAACCCAGCCCAGCAGAAATCTGAGTACTAACAATGATAAAAATGATGCTAATTACAACAGCAATAATAATGATAGCAAGAGAGACCTCTTGGCTCTTACATTATACCAGAAACTGTTCTAAGGGCTTTGCATTTATAAACTAATTTAATTTTTACAGCAATCCTACAAGGTAGGTACTGGAGTATTGTTCCCCAAGTGAGTTTAAGTAACTTGCCCAAAGTTAGTGATCCAAATCCAGGCAGTCTCTCTTCAGAACTCACACATTTCACAACTACACTACACTTCATGGTAGAAAATAATCTGGAATTATTAGTATGAACCTGAATTTACCTAATGGTGGGGTTGTTGTTGTAATTAAGAATTTAGAAACAAATAAAAAAAGCCTCCTGCATGTCCCACACATAGTCATAGATGCCACCTTTCAAATGGAGCAATGCCAGTAGCCAGAAGCAGATGATGGATTTTTTTAAACAGAACACGCAATGCATATGTTATAAGAAAAACAGCTGATAAATTTAACCACATCAAAATTGAAAACTTCTACGTAATCAAATACATAGACAAAATTGAAATACAAGTCACAGACCAGGAGAAGCGTGGTGAATGCTCACAACCAACAAAAGATTAAAAACCTGAATATTTAAAAAACCCCTATAAATTAATGAGGGAAAGATAAATAACCCAAGAGAGAAAAATAGACAAAAGCTATGAAAAGACATTTCACAGAAGCAGAAGCCCAGAGGGTCAATATCCATATGGAAAGATTGTCAACTTCATGAATAGTCAGGAAACAAGTGAAACACCAATGAGATACCATTTCATTTCCATCCAATTGACAACAAAGTTCAAGATCAACGTGGCCTGGTGGCAGCAGGAATGCAGAGAAATGGGAGCCTCATATCCTGCTGGTGTGAGAGTGCTCAAGCAGACATCTTTAAAAAACAACTGACAATACCTGGTAAGGGGAAAGCATCCACTTCTAGGAATCTGTCCTAAAATCACTCGCATGTGTGCACAAGAAGACAGCCACAGAATGTGTGGAAGCATTGTGTGTAGTCATAGGAAATTTCAAACATGTGTACTTTGCAAATCATAGGACAATAATAAATTATTTGTGACATATTCCAATAATGGAAAACTCCACTGCAGTTTGAATAAATGAAGGGAAACAAAATGCATCAAAACAAATAGAAATAAAAATGTATTGTGTTGGATAAAAGGCAAGTTACACCATCATTATATGAAGGGTTTGATGTTAATTTTATACATTTTAATTTAGATACACTATACACAGTATACATTTTAATGTATATATATGCATACAGTATATAAATGTTAGTTTATATTTATGTAAATATATAATTTATTTTTGATTGATTATAATATTTAAGAATAAAGAATATACAGTATGTAAACATAATTTTCTATGATGTTTATATATAGTACCTATATTAAGTATACAATTTAATTTAAATACAGTATGAGTTTATGTCTTTTAAGTTTATGTGTTATGTACATATGAATATGTAATAAAACTGTGAAATACAAGTAGAACAATAAGAAAAAAAAAGAAAACTCCATCGTCTCAGCCCAAAAACCCCTTAAACAAATAAGCAACTTCAGCAAAGTCCCAGGATACAAAATCAATGTACAAAAATCACAAGCATTCCTATACACCAATAATAGACAAATAGCCAAATCATAAGTGAACTTTCATTCACAATTGCTACAAAGAGAATAAAATACCTAGAAATATAACTTACAAGGGATGTGAAAGACCTCTTCAAGGAGAACTACAAACCACTGCTCAAGGAAATAAGAGAGGACACAAACAAATGGAAAAATACTCCGTGCTTATGGATAAGAAGCATCGATATTGTGAAAATGGCCATGCTGCCCAAAGTAATTTCTAGATCCAATGCTATCCCCATCAAGCTACCATTAACTTTCTTCACAGAATTAGAAAAAACCACTTCAAATTTCATATGGCACCAAAAAAAGCCCATATAGCCAAGACAATCCTAAGCAAAAAGAACAAAACTGGAGGCACCACTCTACCTGACTTCAAACTATATTACAAGGCTACAGTAACCAAAACAGCATGGTACTGGTACCAAAACATATATATATACACACACATATACACACATATACATATACATATATATACACATATACATATACATATATATATATGTGTGTGTATATATATACACACACATACATATATACACACACATACACACAGATACAACAATGGAACAGAACAGAGGCCTCAGAAATCAGAAATAATGCCACACATCTACAACCATCTGATTTTTGACAAAACTGACAAAAACAAGCAGTAGGGAAAGGATTCCCAATTGAATAAATGGTGTTGGGAAAACTTGCCAGTCATATGCAGAAAACTGAAACTGGACCCCTTCCTTAAACTTTATACAAAAATTAACTCAAGATGGATTAAAGACTTAAACATAAGACCTAAACCCATAAAAACTCTAGAAGAAAACCTAAGCAATACCATTCAGGACATAGGCATGGGCAAAGACTTCATGACTAAAACACCAAAAACAATGGCAACAAAAGCCAAAATTGACAAATAGAATCTAATTGAACAAAAGAGCTTATGCACTGTAAAAGAAACTATCATCAGAGTGAACAGGCAACCTACACAATGGGAGAAAATTTTTGCAATCTATCCATCTGACAAAGGGCTAATATCCAGAATCTAGAAGGAACTTAAACAAATTTGCAAGAAAGAAACAACCCCATCAATGGGCAAAGGATATGAACAGACACTTCTCAAAAGAAGACATTTATGCGGCCAACAAACACATGAGAAAAAGCTCATCATCACTGGTCATTAGAGAAATGCAAATCAAAACCACAATGAGATACCATCTCATGCCAGTTAGAATGGTGATCATTAAAAAGTCAGGAAACAACAGATGCTGGAGAGGATGTGGAGAAATAGGAACACTTTTACACTGTTGGTGGGAGTGTAAATTAGTTCAACCATTGTGAAAGACAGTGTGGCAATTCCTTAAGGATCTAGGACCGGAAATACCATTTGAACCAGCAATCCTGTTTCTGGGTATATACCCAAAGTATTATATATCACTCTACTATAAAGACACATGCACGCGTATGTTTATTGCAGCACTATTCACAACAGAAAAGACTTGGAACCAACCCAAATGCTCATTAGTGACAGACTAGATAAACAAAATGTGGCACATATACACCATGGAATACTATGAAGCCATAAAAAGGATGAGTTCATGTGCTTTGCAGGGACATGAATAAAGCTGGAAACCATCTTTCTCAGCAAACTAACATGGGGACAGAAAACCAAACACCACATGTTCTCATTCAAAAGTGGCAGTTGAACAATTTGAGAACACATGGACACAGGGAGGAGAACACCACACACTGGGGCCTGTTGGGGGCTGGAGGGCTAGGGGAGGGATAGCATTAGGACAAATACCTAATGTAGGTGACAGGTTGATGGGTGCAGCAAACCACCATGGCACGTGTATACGTATGTAACACGTTCTGCATATGTATCCCAGAACTTAAAGTATAATAAAAACAAAAAAAGAAAAGAAAAATGCAACCTGTGTAAGCAGAGAAATTTCACAAAGGAATAGCTAAATGTGTACCACATCTGTGTTTTAGGGAGGTTGGTTGCTTTTAAAAATAATTTGGAATCAATACTTTAAACCCTATTTTATTATTTACCATTATTTATCACAATCAATATATTACATATATACTTGTTTATTTGCTTTCTGTTATCTTCACTTCACTGGGATATAAGTTCCATGAAACAAAGAACTTTGGACTTGTTCACTGCTAAATCTGCAGCACATAGAACAGTACCAACATATAGAGGGATCTTAGAATATATTTGTTGAATACATGAATAAGTGAACAAGCAAATTTCATTTGGCATCTTTTTTTCTTTTTACTCATCATGTTTTGAGGATTTCTCCATGTTACTAAAAAGTAAAATACCTTTTTAAGGAGGAAATCATGGTATACCTACTGATATACTTTGACAGTCTCCCCACCCAAATCTCATCTCAAATTGTAATCACCATTATCCACACATGTAGAGAAAGGAACCCAGTGGGAGGTGACTGGATCGTGGAGGTGGTTTCCCTCATGCTGTTCTTGTGATAGCGAGTTCTCATGAGATCTGATGGTTTTATAAGAGGCTCTTCCCCATTTGCTCCTCACTCTTCTCTCTCCTGCCACCTTGTGAAGAAGGAGGTGTTTGCTTCCACTTCTGCCATGATTGTATGTTTCCTGAGGCCTCTCCAGGCATGTGAAACTGTGAGTCAATTAAACCTCTTTCCTCCATTAAAACAACAACAACAACAAGATGCTCCAAACAACTGGGGACTGTTAGAGAAAATATTCCAAGAGAAAGAAGGGCACAAGGTGATTATTGTATTTGCCTTTTAGAAGGATAATGGGAAGCCCACTGAAATCATTTTCTATTAAAGCTGCTTTTGACTTACCAACAACTTGACTGAAAACTCAAGTTTACAAAAAGAAAACGGCAGTTAATGTTAAGATGACTGCAAGTCTAATTCGTAGAATGACTTGAGAAAAAAGTGAGTTTTTGATATGAGTTACTGAAATGTATCTCTGGATATTATTTGGGGCTCCTTGGATTAATGGAGGGAAATGATGTAGAAATAAAACTATAGGGTTTGGCCATGAGGCTGCCTTATAGCACCTGTGTCAATTACATTTATTAATTTTATCCATCCTTCTACTTATATTCATTCATTAATTCATTCGTTTGCAAGTGTTTCAATGTGTCCTGAGAAGTATGACCATTGCAAAAACTACAATAACAAAAATAAAGTCATGAACTGTGTTTTCTTTTAATGGAAGTAAGTAATAACCATGTTTATTACAATAGGTCTCCTTGAGTTGCACTTAGTAGTTAATATTTTTAAAGTCAAATAATTCTGTTGCCATGACCTTTTTTTCCCTCTGGATCACTAAGAAACCACAAATGGGTAAATTAAATGTACCAGTATCCAAAGTTATAGTATTTATATTTTTTGAAAAGAGTAATATTATTTGTTAGAGATCTTGTTCAGTCATTTATAAATAGTCACCTTTGTAAAGCAAGAAATAACCTTGTTTAAAAAACCACTGACATTGTTGTTCTATTGTCACCTGCTGGTAATTGAAAATGTGTTTCTGTCACTTCTACCTAAGATGGAATGTAATTCCTTCTAAGATCTTGATCTTAAATTGGTAGCAAGAAAGCCAAAAAGGAAAAGCAAGAAACCTTTGCTTGTTCTTTGCATGAGTAATTTTGTACTGCCCTTTCTGATAATGGGAGTTATTATTTTTACTGACTCTTGGAAGGCAGCAGTAAGTTTCCATTTTTTTTTTTTTTTTAACAGCTCTGTTTTACTCAATTGATATGGAAGTGGGTCTCTGCCTGGCATTGGAACACACATTTGTAATGTTTATTTTAAAATAAAATCCAGATTGCTTTGTTAGAACAAGCATCTATACACAGTAAATAGCTGAAGTCTTGCCACAGTCTCCTCAGCTTCGCTGCTCCCCAGGGACCACAAGCTTGTCCTGGAACATGTGTAACCTAATAGCCCAGGGTATAACAATGATGACAGGGAATCAGTCTTAGTCTCAAAATATATGGATACAGGATCATCTTAACTGTTACCAGCCTCGATTAGATAACTACCCAAATCGAATATTTCAGAATGATCACAGTCTGCCATGCTTATCTATATTTCAAGGAATGCAAACAGAATTTTAATTACATTTGTAACATTGCCTGAAGTAATCATATCACAGAAAATACTGAAGAGCTCTTCTAAAATTCATATTTTTGTCCTGTTGGAGGAAATACAGAGGACAGCTGGAAGTTAGAGTAAAATTCTTTCTTAATCATCGAAGAATTTGAAAAATAAACAAACAAGCTGATTTGGGAGAGATGATATCTTCTCATCAACCAAGTACAAGGAGCAACTTAATCTTGGATTTGGGATAAGTTTACGAGGTCACATAGGCAATTTTTTTCACTAGAGCTCCAATTCCATCTGTATTATTTTGAATAGAGGTCGCCCTGACTCTCACCACTTCTAGAGACCGGGAATTTACTATTTAGCAATGCGGTCTGGCCCATCCCATTTCTAAAGCACTCTAAATGTTAAGGCAGTTCCTTATATTGAGACAAAAAAAAATCAGCTTCCTCTGGAACTTCTTTTTATTGTTCTTTGTGCTGTCCTGTGGAATTAACCGAGTCCATCTAATTAACTCCTGTTTCACATGACAGTCTTTCAAATATTTGATGATACCTACCCTGACCAGTGTTTGGTCCAGTGGTGTTAATTTTCTTTCCTTTGATTACCTGCACGCGGCAGGGATCTAGGAATGGGGTTAACTTCTTTCTCCTTTTTTTTTTTTTTTTTTTAAAATCACCATAAAGGTGTTTTTCAAAAAGGCTACCCTTGCATTGCCTTTATATAGGATCTTAGCTAAATTAAGTACCATAACTACTTTAGCCCTTCAATATATATGATATTTTATATCAAAGTGCATATGTATTTTGATGTTTAAAATTTCTGGTCATTAGGCATGTAAGCATTTGGATTTTTAAACAAAGGATCATCTTGATGATACCACTTATGAAATTAGCACACAGATTACAATGAAGTTTAAAAATTAGAACCTCGTATGCCATAGTTTGTTGACTTATTTAAAATTAATTCATGTGGCATACAGATGTTAGAAATACAGATCTGAAGCTGAACCATCATATGTTCAACTGCTTCAAGATATTGTGATAAATAGGAAGCAGCACTTAGCGAACTCAATCTATCTGTTAGTAGAGGCAAGACAGGTAGGTGGGTGTCAGACATGTGGTATGTTTTTCCCAAAGATGAAAATAAACTTACGGTGCATGTCTGGGAAGTTTTCCTGATAAGCTCATTTGCTGAGACATTCTGACATCCACATGTTGTTGTTGTGGATGACTACATGAATTAACTGAGCCTGCAGATGCTTCTCTGGAGCCAGAAACCCCATGCTATGCACTGATGAAGTGGGAGAGCAGTGGCATGAACTGGGAAATGTCAAAAGGAAACTTTCCAAGTTCTAGATCTTGATGGAGGATGGACTTTCATGAGACTAACTGAATTATGGATTGCACTGTATGTAAACCGGATCTCACATGGAAAATAAAGAAACCGTATCAAATAAATTGTATAGGGAACTTTCTGAAACCACACTATAATATCCAGATGTGGCTTTGTATCTTTGCAAGTGAATCCTTGCAATGTGGTTTTTCAAATGCTGGTATCTAAAGACCAAATTCTCAAAACTTTAGGAACAAGGAAAGGAGGAAACTTTAATTTATCATGGGCCTTCCACACATTCAGAGGATAAAACTTGATTCTGTGGCTGCAGTGGTGCATAAATCCCATAAAGCCAGTCAGCCATTGGCTAGTATTCTAAAATCCCTAAAGCACCAGTTAGAGCAGGAGAAAGGAGCCCCATTTAACTGGGCATCTAAGATGCTTTACTGATAAAGCAGGACCAACAACTCTATCTGAGGCGTTGCAGCAGCGAGTTCCCCTGAAACTAATGGGATCATCGTACTTTATTAGCCTTTCTTACAAAGCATCCGTTTAATGAAGCTTTGATAGGAATTAACTTTTTTTTTTTTCCTTTTGATGCCCAAAGAACTATCTAGTTAAGGTCACTCCACTTAAAAGCATTTTTTCTCATTACTCAAATGAATCAACAAAATAGAAGTCTCAACTTCTTGCCTCAATAGGATGGTCCGGTCCCAAATGGGAGCACGGGATAAACAATGCATGAAGAGCACATAGAAAATAGCAGAACTTTGAGTTTCCCGAAGCAACTGTAAATACAGTTTCATAAAGATGAATGATTATGGAAAATGTTCAGTCAGATAAAGCAGGAAGCTCAAGGATGACAATTCTCTTTCATACAACATTGTACATAAGTCTATAATGTTCTCTTTTTAAGTGGTATTTAAAAATGGAGTAAAAACCATATGAGCATTTCATGTTTTTAAAGGTTTACCTCAATCAGAATTTTGGAATGCATGATGAAATATTAATTTAAAACCATGATAAGTTTGGTTAATTTCAATTAACTTAAAACCATTATTATTTGTAGCTAGATGTTTTATATGGCCTCCACCTACATTTTGGAGCTAAAAAGCTAAGAAATTAAGAAATATCAAATATCAATCAAGTATCAATCATCAAATGTGCATGTAATTTTGCAAAATAGGAAAGAAATAGATGACAAGCTTCTTACTTCAAAGCTATTATAATCTGGTTAGGAGAATAAAATGAACACACACAGCCAACATCTAAATGATAATGAGATAGGCATACAGTTTAATGCTAGGGGGACATAAAAGCTAAGAAATGATGTGTCTGCATGGGCTACAGTTGTCATGGGCCATGTAATATAGATAAGGCTTTTCAGGACCTGCAGCATGGAAAATTGGAATTGATGGGGAAGAGGAAAAAGAGCACTTTTCTATTTTCTAGATAGTTTTTTAGAATGGCAGTGATTGGGTGGGACTTGTTGATGCAGAAGAACAGGGGGAGCTATTGATAGGTTAGAGAAGAAATGTGATGGAGGCCCTAAGTGCCTCCATCCAATCCAATGTGGGAAGTAACAGACAACTTTGAGATATATATTGAGCAAGGAGCAAATGGGATTGCGGTGGGTGGAGGAGGCTGGGTAGCACAGGGAAACCAGCCCGACCTATCCCTCAATCCCCAGAGTCCAGGTAGAGCTCAGTGTCTGCATCTCATGACCAGGATTCCACAGGACCAGCCACATAACCCTTCCCCATTGAGCAATGTGGAAGAAAAATGCAGTTGCATTTGAAGAACTAGAAATCATTACTCACATATAAGATGCTCGTGTTTTCATATGATGCTGGGAGTAGTGTTGACAGAAATAAAGGTTGCAAGGAGGTTGTTTAAAGCACTCGTGTAAGCAGATGAGGAACAGGACCACATTTATTAATGACTCAGGATGAAACTGAGGACTTAAATATAGAAATTGGAATTACTGGGTCCTGCTGTATTCTCACTTCTGGTTTTCATCTAATGAGATAAACATCTTTCCTGCTTTATTAGTCTCAAAATATACTTCAGGTCATAAACTTGTGACTTTCCATCAGTTGGTATGTTATGTAAATGCCATTTGTTATAATTTGCTCAATTATTGCCTAGCAAAATACCACACAACTAACATTCAACAAAATGCTAATTGATAACAACTGCGATTATGTCTAAAAATAAACATTCGAATAAGGTTCTTACCATTAAAATGAGCTAAAATACCCCCCTTAATAGTAGTAAGTTAATAACACTCACATTTTTTTGAATTTTCATTTGAGGGAGGAAAGTGAGAGATGTTTCAAATCTATGTTGCTCCTCAGGCCTTGCCTAGGAAGAGAGGAAGTACATTTTAAGGTTCACTTTTGCCTGATCGGCCAAGAGAATGGAGATGATAATGATAAAGCCTTATAAAAAGAAAGTGAACATTTTATCCCTAAAAGAAAACCAGCAAAGACAACTTTTTAAAAATTCCATTAGGGAAGGAAGATAAGCAAAGTCTTGTTTCAAATCTATATAAACTGCAGTCCGGCTGATAGTTGGGAGTATAATTTGATGGCCTCTGTATATTTGCACACATACTGTTAGCAGCAAAGAAAAAAAAAATCAGGTGTGTATATTTTCTGTTTATTTCAGAGAACTCTATGAATTTAAGGCTGGGAAAATCTATCACACGAGCTTGTGATAGCAATAAGAGATAAGAACACAAGTAAAGGAAGGCCTTCCTGTAAAAAGTGCCTTAGAAATTTCTCATCACACAAAACTGATAAAAACTCAACATGCAGAGCACACTAAGAATGCCAAGGTCTAAAATGAGATTGCTCCGCAAATAGAACAATATCGGGTAGAGTCAGTTTGCAACAAAGGATGAGGTGGGGTGAGTGAACAGAATAATAGGGAAATACCCTTAGTGAAAAAAAAAGACACAAATACCTCAGTGTCAGTGATGCGGCCCCCTCCTAGAACAGTTCTGAGATGTAAACCCACTGGCAGGCCTCCTCTCTCAGCAGGACCCCAACGTTTCTGTTCAAGAACCTTCCCAAGTGTCTGTTCAGCACTTCTTGGCACTTTTTCTTATGCCAACTGCATGGGTCTCATCTTGTCCCCCTGAAAGATATGTGAGGTTTGAACCCCTGGTACCTGTGAATGTAACTTTGTTTGGAAATAGAGGCTTTATTCAGCTGGGATCATATTGGAGTGGTGCAGGCCTTAATCCAATCTGACTGGGATTCTCATCAGAAGAGAAGAGACACAGGGAGAACGCCGCGTGTCGATAAAGGCAGAGATTGATGTGGCTAGAAATCAAGCATTGCCAGGACTACAGAAGAAACGAAGAGAAGGATATGAAACAGATTCTTCCCTAGGTACTTCATTCAGAGAGAGCGTGGCTGTGCCCACACCTTTATTTCAGATGTCTTCCAGGCTCCAGAACAGCGAGAAAAGACATTTCTATTGTTTTTAGCCACCAGATTGCAGTACTTTGTTACAGCAGCACAGCAAATGAATATACCAACCATGATTCATTATTAATAGCCTAGTGTAAAAAATCTTGTTTTCTACAGTGAGACGGCAACCTCCATGAAGGCAGCGTCCAGGTACTATACACTTCTTCTCTGAAGCATTTAGTTCACTGTTACAATAGATACCAAGCCCTTCACTGTAACTACTAATGCCATGTAGTGTTCTGGAGTACAAAGTTAAGACTGCTGAACAGGTGGCAAATGGGTGCTAAAACCTGCTGGATGCTAATTGCTAAATGGATGAAGCCTCTGGAGTGGATTTGTCCTAAAGCAAATTGCTGTATATTTTACTTCGTAATTGTTTTCTAATGATTTCTATGTTGCCTGCTTCCATAAAATATTTTACTTGAGTGACACAACTAACAAGCATAAAACAGGACAATTAAAACAAAATGGAAAACGTTGGGGGGAAAAAAAGAAGGATCAGAAAAGATGTAGTTTCAGCAATGCAATCGTTATTACAACTGAGTGTTAACTGTACCTCTGAGCTTACTGGCAGCCAAGGAAAAAAGGTGTTATGGTTGGTTTTGGATCAAAGGGAAAACATTTAACTTCACCTGAAAAGATGAATTTTCTATTTCTCATAAAACCTGTGAAAATTTGTATGTGAAGTCTTAAAGTAAATTTTTATGGAAACAATGTATATTCAAGAAACTAATTGTTAGTTTCTTTGACAATTATTTGTCAGAAGACTTTGATGCATTTTGCAAATGGACATGTCTTAAGTAACTCCTGGAAGGACGTAGAGGATGTTTATGGATTTAGTCGTTTATTCATCCCACAAACATTTTTAAGTAACTAAAATGTGTGAGGTGTAAGGTGTTAAGATCTAGGTGCAATCCCTGTCCTCAACGAACTTTTTGATTGGTGAAAATACAGTTCATAAGGTAGACATTGTAATGAAACATGGAATTACAATAACAAAAAAAATGAACAAGGCATTTAGCAACACAGAACCTGGCTCAGGCCATAGCGCTAGGATGTTATTTAAGGTAAGATTCAATGGGAGATAAAATTACACAGTCCAGTTGCATTTTGTCCCAGTAGCTGGCAGGACTATTATCATGTACTATTTTTCTTTCCGTGCCTAACTTATTTCACTAGCATAATGTTCTCCAGTTCCTTCTATGTTGTCATCGATTACAGATTGCCTTCATTTTTATGGCTGAATAATATTCCCGTGTGTATATGTACCACATTTTCTTTATCCTTCATCTGTTAATGGTCACTTAGGTAGAATCCATAACTTGGCTATTGTAAATAGAGCTGAAATTAATTTTTTAAAATTACATTTCTGGCTTCTTTGGAAATAGGGGAATCTGAACCATATAGCAACAATTTGCTTCATGATTTGGTCATCTAAGTTTTGGAAAGCACTACCCTGGACGGTCTCCCACAATAACCAGTTGACTTGTGGTGCGTTTGTGGAGCAGGTTCACATAATTGATATGTTCTCTATGAGCTCCAGTGTTAACACTCTTGTTTCCCAAAAGTAACTTATGTTGATAGATTAGAGACATTCAATTCCAGTTACATGGTTATCATTCTGTTGCAAAAATGAAAGACTAGGCTTTTATTGTAACCTGAGTGTAATGCTAAGCTACTGTCAACCAAAGTGAGTTCAGAGGTACCTGAAAAATATGCATGCATTATTTTTCTCTCGAAAGAAGAGGATCAATCTGTTCTAACAACTGTTATGTTGGTGCAAAAGTAATTGCCGTTTTTGCCGTTTCTTTCAGTGGCAAATCCGCTATTACTTTTGCACCAATCTTAATAAATAAACAAGTACTTCAAATTCCAAAGCTAGGCAACACCTGGCATGGCAAGTTACCTAAAGTGTAGTCATGACAAAAACCACCATTTACGGAGCATATATAGTGCATCAGGCATTGCATTTCATGCTTTATCTACATTTCCTTATTTAATCTCCACAATAAACATATGTGGCCTAAGTTATTACTGTCACTCGACCAACAAAAACCCGAGGCTCCGGCAGAGATTTGGCAACTTGCCTGAGATTTCCAAACTGGTCAACGGGCAAAGCTGGAATTCAAATCTAAGTCTGTCCGACACCAGAATCTGAGTTCTCAATTACTGGACTATTCCATTTCTGAAATCAAAGGTCTCAACACAAAACTACACTACACACAAACAACTATACACGTACACATGCATACACTCATCTACTGTTGACTCTTGAATAATGTGAGGCTTAGGGACGCTGCTTCCCGGCTCCCACAGAGAAAAATGCCAGTCTAACTTTTGACATCCCCATAAACTTAACTACTAATTGCCTAATATTGACCAGAAATCTTACCCATACCATGAAACAGTCGATTAACACATATTTTGTATGTTATATGTATTACATTCTGTATTCCTATAAGAAAGTACGCTAGAGAAAAGAAAATGTTATTAAACAAATTATAAAGAAGAGAAAATATATTTACCATTCACTAAGTGGAAGTGGATTATCATAAAGGTCTTCATCCTCATCATCTTCACGTTGAGTCGGGAGAGGAGGGGTGAGAGAAGGGGTTCATCTTGCTGTCTCAGTGGTGGCACAGGTGGAAGAAAATCCATGTCTAAGTGGACCTCTGCAGTTCAAACACATTTTGCTCAAGCATAAACTGTATATACATACTACACACACACACACACACACACACACACACACACACACACACACACACACTAGATACTGTGTGCCCAATATTTTAACAATTATGACAAACACATATTGTGTGAAATCTTTTTTAGAGCTGTGTTTGATGAGATATTGTGAACTAAGTGGATTTACTGGATTTTAGCTACAAAGAGCTTGACAATCTATAGGACCATCATAATGGGAAAAGGTCAAATTGTTTAGAAGACCGTATTGAGAAAGCTGATTCATTGTATTGAGAATAATAAAAATACCTATAGAAATGCAGATTAACAATGATACACTTAACAGATATTCTATTGGCAATATTAGAAGGCTGGAAAAAGCCAAGTGTTGGTAAATATGTGGAAATACAGCAGCGGTTCTCAGCCTTATTTGCATATTAGAATCTCCTGGGGAACTGTAAATAATACTGCTGTGTCTATTCTGCTCCCAGAAAGTCTGGCTTAATGAGCCTGGCTTATAGCCTAGGTGACTGGATTTTTAAAATCTCCCCAAGTGAGCCTAACATACAGCCAGGCTTTAGCACCACCAAGATAGAAAAGCTGTCATGGTTCCCAGTGCCCTTGTAGCCATTCTCGAGAACAATTGCTGTACTGGAATTATATTTACGTATACCACGTGATCCAACAATCTTGATCCTGAAGATACATCCCAGAGAAATTCTCACGATGGTCCCAAAAATACATGTATATTCAAGGGTGTTCATCCTATTGTTATTCATAGTAATAGGACTGCAGACAATCTGTTTGTCCATCAAGGGGTGAATAAATGACCAGGCAGGAGACTGGATACAAGAGCCTGGCATACAGGGGAGAAGTCTGGGTATGAGTTAGAGGGTCACCAACCTATAGATGACATTTAAAGTCACAAGACCTAATGAGATCACTTAGAATGTAGATGGGTAGATGAGGCAAAGGCCAAACCTTAGATACTCCTATATTTAGGGATATGGTATAGAAAGAAGGAGCCAGCAGAGGAGATGAAGGTGGAGTGGCTGGTGAAGAGGAGGAAGACACGTAGAAATGTGGTGTCTGGAGAACCCCGAGAAGCAAGGAGTGGTCATCCATGTCACTTGATGCTGAGAAGTCAAGCAAACTCTGACTCTGATGAGAAATAGTTTTTGGCGATGTTGATAAGAGCTGTTTCAGTTTCTTGGTGGGGACAAGGGCCAATTAAAATGGATTTTTGAAGAGAATGGGAGGTAGGGAAGAGAAAGGAGTGAGTGTAGTGAGTGTTTTTGGGGAATTTTGTATGAGCATAAAAGAAAAGTGGGATGATATCCAAAAATCTAGAGGGAGATGTGGGGCAGGGTGAGTGTTGCTTTAAAGGATGGTTACTATGAAGATGTGGCTGACCATCCTGGGGAAGGATCTAGTAAAGATGATTTGATTGATATTGCAGTAGAAAAAGGAAGCAAGGTCATGGGGGCGGTGCAAGGAGATGGATTCCAGGCACACATTTAGGGCAGGGAATCTGGCAGAAGATGCAAGTCTGTTGGTGGAACTGGGGATGAGAAATGTTTGTTTCTTTTTTTCTGCAAGTATGAAATACAGCCATCAGCTGAAAATGAGAGGTGTAGGAGATGTTGGAGATTGGATAAGAGAAGACGTTGTGAAACGGTCACTTGATTTACAAGAGAACTGTTGTTGTCGGCTGGATCATTCCTGTTGTGACTGACGTCAGTTTAGACGCTATTTTCTTAAGAAATATCTTAGCTGCCCTAATAGTCAGAACATCCCCTATTCAAGCACTTACACATCCTGTTGTCATGGATGTTTATTAGCCTCTGTGTTCTTTCTTATAACTTCCTATGACAGAGTTTGGGTTTAGCGTTAGAAACCCTGTGCCTGGCACAATGTTCTCCACATATATTTAATTGGTAAATGAATTGTTGTTCACATATGGAAAGATTATGGGTCAACAGAGTGATACCTATTTTAAAGCATACAGGATTATTTGCAGTGAAGTCTGAAAGTGTCCTCTTGGGGATGCAAGTAAATCAAGGCTAAATATTTAATAATCAACAACACTACCATCTTGATTCAAGATTTAAGTATCATTCCTCCTAGAATTATCCCACATATTGTTTTCAAATAAGTGTAGCAACAATTGCACGTAAACAGACACATACCTTTAAAATTCAGAAAGCTAGTATTGGGGAAATGACTCACAAGGATGCAATCTTCCCAGTCCAAATTTTGTAGGATAAAATCTCAGCAAAACCGATGCCTCTTAGCATTTTAAGTCAATGAGATCATATTGAGAGTGAAATGTGTTCAGAAATATATTACCTCGTCCTAAACCTCTATGGGCTCCATATACTCTTGATTTAGACTGCAATTTTTTCCAATAAGCTATATCCGGATTTGGAGGAATAAATTTTCATTATATGTACCAGCTAATCCTTTAATAACTGAAACCAGTGTGAGTAGCTGACACTTAGATGCCCTCAAAATTACTTTGCTCAAATGTTGGCTGTAAAACTATGTAGCTCTATGCATGAGATACACAGGAAAAAATGTTTTTACAAACCTGGATCTGTCATAAACAGTATCTTCAGGCCCTACTCTCTTCACACCAGAGATAATTTTTTAGCTATTGAAAAATATTCCAAATCACTCTCTAGGTAAAGAAGATACAATAAATAAAACATTTGTCTTTTGGGGCTTAGAATCATGTGATTATAACTAAAAAGGCCCGACTTCTTTGAGTTAAAACATGGTTGTCTTCCCTTCCTTCCTCTCTTCCTCCTTCAATCTTTCCCTGTCTGCCTCCCTCCCTCTCTTCTTTTCTTCATTTCTCCTTTCCTTCTTTTCTCTGTCCCTCCCTCTCTTTCTTGCTCTCTTTCCCTATCCTCTCTTCCTCTCCTCTTTTCTTCCTTAGTATCTTTCATTTATTTATTTATTTTAATTTTGTGTGTGTGTGTGTGTGTGTGTGTGTAGTTTTTTTGGTTTGTTTGTTTTTGTTTTTGTTTTTGTAATGCAGTCTCGCTCTGTCTCCCAGACTAGAGTGCGGTGGAGTTATCTTGGTTCACTGCAACCTTCACCTCCCCGGTTAAAGCGATTCTCATGCCTGAGCCTCCCAGGTAGCTGGGATTACAGGCTGCTGCACCACGCCTGGCTAATTTTTGTATTTTGGTAGAACTATGTTGGCCAGGCTAGTCTCCAACTCCTGACCTCAAGTGATCCGCCCTCCTCGGCCTCCCAAAGCATTGGGATTATGGGTGTGAGCCACCGTACCTGGCCTTATTATCTGTCTTTTAAACAACTATGTATCAAGGTTCTACACTGCACCAGGAACTGGGGATATAAAAACAAAAAAGGGGCCGGGCGCGGTGGCTCACGCCTGTAATCCCAGCACTTTGGGAGGCCGAGGCGGGCGGATCATGAGGTCAGGAGATCGAGACCATCCTGGCTAACACAGTGAAACCCCATCTCTACTAAAAATACAAAAAAATTAGCCGGGCAAGGTGGCGGGCGCCTGTAGTCCCAGCTACTCAGGATGCTGAGGCAGGAGAATGGCGTGAACCCGGGAGGCGGAGCTTACAGTGAGCCTGGATTGGGCCACACTGTATTCCAGCCTGGGCGACAGAGCGAGACTCTATCTCAAAAATAAAAATAATAATAATAAAAAAGGACTTGATGGTTATATATTCTATGCAGGTAACAAAATAACACATGTACCCCGTAAATATGTACAATATTACGTATCAAAACAATTACAAAAATAAATGAAAGGCACTGCAGTGGGAGCAAAATTACACGAATGAACAAAACACTGAGTGATAAGTGCCAAAAGAGAGAAATAAAGTTTCTCTAAGAGAACAACAGGTTAAGGAATTCATGCTTTTGAGAATAAAGACCAAGAGCTTAGTGGCATGTCAGAAAAGTCTTTAAGGAGAGAGTAACATTTGAGTCAGACTAGTTGATAGGTAAACTAGATTACAAAAGTTGGTTTAAAGAATTTCAAGGAAAATTTTGGTGGATACAGTTGTGTTGTTTATTTTCCAAATATGTGAAGTTTTTGAAGATATTTTATCATTATCAATTTCTAATTTAATTCTATTATGGTTAGAGATCTTGAAATGTATTAAAACTTGCTTTACAGTCCAGCATATGGTCTATCTTGGTGAAAGTAGATGTTCACCTGTAAATAAAGTGTAGCATGAAGTTGTTGGATGTATTGTACTGTAAAAGTCAATTAATTCATTGTGGTTCATAGTGACTTTCAGATCTTCCGAAATTTTTTTCTCAATTGTCAATTACCTAGAGAGGTGGTGTTTAAAATCTCCCTCCATGACTGTTGATGTTTCTTCTTGTTCCTTTAGTTCTGTCAACTTTTACTTTATATATTTTGAAGCTCTGTTATTAAACACATATACTTATGATTGCTTTGTCTTCCTTATGAATCATTTTGAAATGTCTTTTATCTGTTTTAAAATATCTCTCTTTGATAACAATTTTTGTCATGAAGTGTACTTTATCTCATATTAATATGTCCATGGCATCCTCTTCACAGTGATTCCGTAGTGTATGTTTTTCACCCTTTTACTATCAACCTGTTTCTGTCTTTATATTTAAAGTACTTTTGCTGCAAATGAAAGGATTGTATTCTTCTGTTATGGCTGAATAGTATTTCATTGTGTGTATATATCAAAGTTTCTTTATCCATTCATCTGTTGTTGGACACCTAGATTGATTCCATATCTTGGCTATTGTGAACAGTGCCACAATAAACATGGGGTGAAGATGACTCTTCAACATGCTGATGTCCTTTTTTTGGGGAAAAATTCCTAGTAGTGGAATTGCTGGATCATATAGTAGTTCTACTTGTAGATTTTTGAAGAACCTCCATACTGTTGTCCACAGTGGCACTACTAGTTTACATCCCCAACAACAGCCTTTATTGTGCTGGGGCACTTTCCTTCTATATCCAATTTATTAAGATTTGTTATAAAGAATATTAAATTTTGTCAAATGGTTTTTCTGTGCCTATTGATATGATCATTTGGTTTTTGTCCTTCATTCTGTTAATGTATTATGTCTATTGACATGCCTGTGCTGAATCATTCTTGTATTCCTGGGATAAATCCCATTCAATCCTAGTATATTAACTTTTTGACTGCTGTTGAATTTGGTTTGCTAGTATTTTGTTGAGGATTTGTGTATCTACATTCATCAGGAATATTTGCTTATAGTTTCCTTTTTGTGTTGTGTCCTTGTCTGGTTTTGGTATCAGTGTTACTCTGCCCTGTAAAATGAGTTTGAAAAAATTCCCTTCACTTCAATTTTTGGAATATTCTGAGAAGAACTGGTATTAATTCCTTTTTAAAGGTTTGGTAGAATTCGGTGGTGAAGTCATTGGTCCCGAATTTTCCTTTGTTGGGAGACATTGTATTAATGATTTAATCTAGTGACTTGTTATTAGTCTGGTTAGGTTTTATGTTTCTTTCTGATTCAATCTTAGTGGGTTGTATTTCTCCAGAAATTCATATATTTTCTCTAGGTTTGTCAAAGTTACTGTTGTATAGTTGTTCATAATAGTCTCTAATAATCTTTTGTGTTTCTGCGGTATCTGTTGTGACGTCTGCTTTATTATTTCTCATTTTATTTATTTGGTCTTGGAAATGCCTAAATTCATTTATTCCCTGTCACTATCCTTTTTGTTAGGTTGGCACGTTTATTACATTTATGCATAAATATCATATTTCAATGTTATAGTTTTTAAGTAAGTCATATATTTTAAAGAGATTAAGAGGAAAAGCTGTAATTAACATTTACTTAGAGGTTTATCGTTTCTAGCACTCTTCATTTTTCCCCCAAAATATAATTTTCCTTCTCTTCAGACTGAGTCACTTTATTTTCCATTTGTTTGTAGTTCAGGCTGTCACTGATGAATTCTCCTAATCCTAATTTATCTTAAAATGTCTTTATTTTTCTTTCATTCATAAAGGACTTTTTGGGGCATACAATTTTGGGTTGACAGCCTCTCCTCTACTTGCCCCAGCATTGTGGATCTAAAGTGGTATTTCTCTGTGGCTTTAGTTTGTGTTTTCCTAGTAACAAATGATGTTGAGCATCTTTTTTGTTTAAATTTCTATTCCAAATTTTTAATTTTTACCCATTTTAAGTTGGGTTGTCTTATTATTGAAGTGTAAGAGTTATTGATATATTCTGGATACAAGTCTCTTCTCAGATACATAAGTTGCAAATATTTCTCCCAATCTGTGGCTTTCTTTTCTTTCTTCATAGTACTTTTTAAAGAGCAAAAGTTGTTTTATTTTCATTTTTATTTTACTTTAAGTTCCTGGATACAAGTGCAGAATGTGCAGGTTTGTTACATAGGTATACCTGTACCATAGTGGTTTGCTGCACCTATCAACCCATCATCTAGGTTTTAAGCCCCACATGCATTGGCTATTTCTCCTAATGCTCTCCTTCCCCTCTCTCCCCACATCCCGACTGGCCCTGCTGTGTATTGTTCCCCTCCCTGTGTCCATGTGTTCTCATTGAGCAATGAGAACACTCTCACTTATGAGAGAGAACATGTGGTGTTTGGTTTTCTGTTCCGATGTTAGTTTCCTGAGGATGATCGCTTCCAGCTTCATCCATGTCCCTGCAAAGGACATGATCTCATTTCTTTTTATGGTTGCATAGTATTCCATGGAGTATATGTACCAAATTTTCTTTATCCAGTCTATCATTGATGGGCATTTGGGTTGGTTCCAAGTCTTTGCTATTGTAAATAGCACTGCAATAAAGATATGTGGCATGTGTCTTTATGGTAGAATGATTTATATTCCTTTGGGTATATACCCAGTAAAGAGATTGCTGGGTCAAATTGTATTTCTGGTTCTAGATCTTTGAGAAATAACCACACTGTCTTCCACTAATTTACATTCTCACAAACAATGTAAAAGCCTTCCTATTTCTCCATAGCTTCACCAGTATCTGTTGTTTCTTGACTTTTTAATAATCACCATACTGACTGGCATGAGATGGTATCTCCATACGATTTTGATTTGCATTTACCTAATGATCAGTGATTTTGAGCTTTTTTATGTTTGTTGGCTGCATAAATGTCTTCCTTTGAGAAG
Source organism: Chlorocebus sabaeus (assembly GCF_047675955.1). NCBI lineage: Eukaryota > Metazoa > Chordata > Mammalia > Primates > Cercopithecidae > Chlorocebus > Chlorocebus sabaeus. Next base: position 14,898,491 of record NC_132916.1, on the reverse strand, counting down.
TATCTGTTCATATCCTTTGGCCACTTTTTGATGGCATTGTGTGTTTTTTCTTGTAAATTTGTTTAAGTTCCTTGTAGATTCTGGATATTAGACCTTTGTCAGATGGGTAGATTGCAAAAATTTTTCTTCCATTCTATATGTTGTCTGTTCTCTGATCATAGTTTTTTTTGCTGTGCAGAAGCTCTTTAGTTTAATTAGATCTCATTTGTCAATTTTGATTCTGTTGCAATTGCTTTTGGCATTTTCGTCAAGAAGTATTTGCCAAGGCCTATGTCCTGAATGGTTCTGCCTAGGTTTTATTCTAGGGTTTTTCTGGTTTTGGGTTTTATATTTAAGTGTTTAATCCATCTTGAGTCAATTTTTGTATAAGGTGTAAGGAAGGGATCCAGTTTCTGTTTTCTACATATGGCTAGCCAGTTTTCCCAGCACCAATTATTAAATAGGAAATCCTTTCCCCATTGCTTGTTTTTGTCAGGTTTGCCAAAGATCAGATGGTTGCAGATGTGTGGTGTTATTTCTGAGGTCTCTGTTGTGTTCCATTGATCTATGTGTCTGTTTTGGTAGTAGTACCATGCTGTTTTGCTTACTGTGGCCTTGTAATATAGTTTGAAGTCAGGTAGTGTGGTGCCTCCAGCTTTATTCTTTTTGCTTAGCATTTTCTTGGCTATACAGGCTATTTTTTTGGTTCCATATGAAATTTGAAGTAGTTTTTTCTAGTTCTACGAAAAATGTCAATGGTAGTTTGAGGGGAATAGCTTTGAATCTACAAATTACTTTGGATAGTATTGCCATTTTCATGATGTCAATTCTTCCTATCTATGAGGATAGAATGTTTTCCATTTGTTTGTATCTTCTTTTATTTCCTTGAGCAGTGGTTTGTAGTTCTCCTTGAAGATGTCCTTCACATCCCTCGTCAGCTGTATTCCTATGTATTTTACTCTCTTTGTAGCAATTGTGAATGGAAGTCCATTCGTGATTTGGCTCTCTGCTTGTCTTATTGTTGCTGTATAGAAGTGCTGGTGATTTTAAAAATGCAAAAGTTTTAATGATTTAGCAATAGTTTTTTAGCAATAGTGATTTTGCAATAGTTTTTTTATTTTTTATTTTTTATTGTTTATTTTTTATATTTTTTTATTTTTATTTTTTATTTTAACTATTGCTAAATAGTGATTTAGCAATAGTTTTCTTTTGTTGGTTGCAATTTGGGTGTCATATCTAAGATATTTTGCCTAACTCTAGGTTATGAAGATTTACCCTCTTTTTTTCCTAAGAGTCTGAGCTCTCATGTTTAGTTATATGATCCATTTAATTTAATTTGTGTGTAATGCATTAGGTAAGGCTCTAAAATTTTTTTTGTTTGCATGCATATAGATATCCAATTGTCTCAGTATAATTTGTTGAAAAGACTATCCTTTCTTCATTGAATTGCCTTGGTATATTTGTTGAAAGTCAATTGACCATAAAAGTAAAGGTTTATTCCTGAACACTAAATTCTATTCCATTGGCATAGATGTTCATTCTCATGTCAGTATTACACTCTTTTGATTATTTTAACTTTTTAGTAAGTCTTGAAATCAGGAACAGACTTAAAGTCCTCCAAATTTGTTCTTTTTTTGGTTCTTTAAAAAAAAAAAAAAAAAAAAAGCTTCTATTCCTCTCCTGGTATTTGTTTATCATGATTGTATTTTCCTTTATGTTCTTGAGCATAATTATATTAGCTGCTTTAAAACTCTTGTCTGCTAATTCCAGCATCTCCATGTTGGTCTACATGATTTCCTTTTCTCTTGTGTATAAGTCCCATTTTCTGTTTCTTTGTATGTTAGCTAATTTTGAACTATAGTCTGGACTTTGTGCATGCTATATTGTAGAGACTCCAGATCCTGTTATTATTGTTCAGTTTCAAAGATTATCTTGCAATAAGTGGAGAAATAGTGACGAAATTAGATAATCACTTCTTAAAATTTCTAATAAGTAATTGATTTAGGTGCCAATCACCAATGGATGATATATCAATTGAAACTGGATAGTTGCTTGTGTATAGCTATTTAAAAACATACAATAGATTGTTGCTAATTATAATCACTCTATAGCTCTATAGAGGACTACAACTTATTCCTTCTATCTAGCTGTGCTTTGCCTCCATTAACCAAACTTTGGCTATCTTCTCGTCCTAAAATAAAGTTTTAAAGCAAAATAATCAATAACATGAAATTTGCATAGAGAAGATTACATGATGTTAGAGTTTTAAAAAATGTTATCAAGTATGATAATGTTCATTTTTTATAGAGAAAGGTGCTTTTTTTTAAGGAGATGCAGGCTGAAGAATGTAGAAGTGAAATATCATAATTCCTATAACCTACTTTCAAGTTTTAGGTTCAGGAAAACAGAGATTAGATATCTACATAAATAAATCATATGTGATCATGAGAACGCATGCTGAATCTAGGTGATGAGTACATACGTGCTCGTTGTATTATTTCAATTTTACTGTATGTTTGAAAATTTTCATAATAAAGTATCAACAAAAAAATCTCTTTCAGCATTTTCCCATCCAACAGCTATCAGGCTTCTGGGTAAGAACTGATCGCAACACACTTTTGCTATTCTGTCTCCTACCAGGGCTTTGTCATTTATTTTCCCCTGGAAAGAATGCAAGACAATTTCTAGGCCAGTATCTGCCTCTATCACTCATACCTGAGAAGTAATTCTTTCTTTATTCAGGTATAACATTGGACAAAAGAAAAGAAACTGAGACCAGAGGAAAGAAGTTTCTGTTGTCTCTGAGGCCTTCCATAAGAGCGAATGATGAACTGACCTTATTTCTCAGATCTGGATGTAAACATGCCATCTTTCTGCCTGCTGCATCTGTGACCTCACCATGCCCAGCATAAGCTTATGCTGACCCCAGAGTGTGGCAGTATTATTCCAACTCAGTGGTTTGAGGAGAGCTTCCTTTGAGGGTATTCTGTCAATGATTCCATCTTTCCACTACCCAGGAAGGTCCTTCTCCACCCCCACCTCTTCATTCCTGAAATAAAAGCCATTGAATAGTTCAATCAGCTTCATTAGTTGGCTAGTGTCAAGGGCCATTACAATCTCTCCTGTGACTTGATGATATCTCTTCACTTTGTTATTTTTCAGCTCCTAATTGCACCCTATACTTTTGACATCTCTATTGGACTGATGTTAATGTCAAGTTGTTCTGATTTATGTGCTTCATTGAAATCTGGTACTGAGGCAGCTGATACATGAATTGGTTGAGGACTTTTTGAAGTGCTCTAGCTACAAGCCTTTCTTTTTGACTTCTGTAGCACCTAGAAGTAGTTTTATTTTTGAGAAAAGAATAAATGCATATGAGTTTGAAATTGCACATGATGTTAAAAGTGCATCAACTTATGTTCAAATTAGAAAGGGAAGATATTAATAATACTTAATATTATGCAATTTTTTGGAAAAATTAAAATAACTTAAAAAAAGCTTTATAAAAGCAATACATGCTCATGACCAGAAAACACACACATACACGTTCCCTGAATCCAAAATACAGAGGATCAAAGAAGAAAATAAAAATTAACCACAAACACCTTCCCATTCCTTAGATTTTTGCTGTACAATTTGAGAGTTTTTCTTTGTGTAAAAATATCCACTTATTCATTTTTTATTAAAAAATGCAATGAGACAATGGACATTTGATTCAAACCTGTGTTCTATATACTGTATGCCACAGACTTGTTTTCATGCCAGTAAATATAGATATTTATAATTTTTACAGTTTTGTTACATTTCATTCATCAGTAATTAAACAATTTCATTTGTATGAACATTTATATCACTTGAAAACTTTTCCTTATCGTGTGTATGAAACTATCTTGATCCCCACCTAAGCCAACCACACAGTCAGTCATTTTTCTAGTCCTGCTTTGTGAGACTCCAGCCCATTTCCTACCAAAATGATTTCTATGACAAATCCTTCAACACGTAAATTTGGGAAACACTAATAACAAAGTCAAGCAGTCTTAATTACTCATGGGATTCTTGGGGTTCTTAATATTGTACTAATCCCTGTGAGTCAACAAGAGGGAGATACGGCAATCATCATTTCCCAAATCCATTTCCTCACAGAGCATGTAAAGGACTTAATGTCCCATGGAAAACAATTTTAGAAATAGTATTCTGATCCCGTGTCATACTTGTTTATATTCCTTTCTGTTTGGGTGTCCTGATGCCAACTCAAGTTCAAACTTTTTTTTATAATAGATTTATCATTTTTTAAATTACTAAACAATGAAAAAAGTTCACTTCAATTAAAGATGCATTTATTGGGTATCTACTTTGTGCCATGTATTGTGTAAAGTAGTGGAGATAAAAAGCATTCATAAGAAACTAAATTTATATAATAGAGAAGCTCCTAGTGGAGCCTAATGATTCCTTAAGAACTTTAGTAGGTTTGGATTTGTGTCCCTATCCGCGTCTCATGTTGAGATGTAATTTCCAGTGCTGCAGGAGGGGCCTGGTGGGAGGTGATTGGATCATGAGGGTGGTTTAGCACCATCCCCCTAGTGCTATTCTTGTGATAGAGTTCTCATGAGATCTGGTTGTTTAAAAGTGTGCAGTACCTTCCCACTCTCTCTCTTTCTCTGCTCCCAGCCATGTGAAGTGCCGACTCCCCTTTCACCTTCCACGATGAGTCTAAGTATCCTGAGACCTCCCCAGAAGCCTAGCAGATACCAGAATAATGTTTCCTGTACAGCCTGCAGAACCATAGGTGAATTAAACCTCTTTTCTTTATAAATTACCCAGTCCCAGGTATTTCTTTTTTGCAATGCAAGAACAGACTAATACAGTGGACATTTAGTGTTTTGATGTCCCAGGTCTGGCCAATCAGACAGTCATAGTGTCTTGCACACAGAGACTCAAAGTCAATCAGCTGTAACTGGGGCTGTTGTTGTCACTGCTGATAAAGAGGTACACACTTTTTCCTCTGTATTTGAACCTGGGAGAAACTGGCTAAGGGGTTGCTGACAGTGATTGTGTCCCAACCCAAAGACTGAGGGTCAAGTCAAATGGACAAGCGCTGAACCAAAAGATGGAGGGTAAGTCCTGATGAGTTCAATCCAACTGGTTTTGATTCATGTGGAATTCAGTTACATGAGCCAATTTTGGTTGGGTTTTCTGTGACTTGCATCCAAGACAGTTCTCACTAATATAATACTATTTTTTTGCTTGCTAAAAATCACTCAAAATGTGTTAGGAAATTTTGTTGGCTGAGGATGAATATAATTAGGTATAAAGTCAAGTCCTTTTTGATGATTTAGAAAAATGTAGTGTGAATCCTAAAAGTTTTTTTTTAACTCAATCTTTGATCTCAGCTTGTTTTCTTACAATTGACCTATTTTTTCCTAAAAGTGGAAGCACAGTGAATTATGATGAAAGGTTTTGTTTAGGTTTGATTTTAGTTGACAGGAGCTTTACTGTGTATAACCATCTCAGTAAATGACCAAATAACCTAGATAAGTTTAAGTAATATTTACTCATTTCTCTTAAATTGAGAAAGTATTGTTACATGATCCCACATGAGCCAGGTTTCACCAAAGCCTGAAGGTGTCCACTTCAAAAAGGGTTTACACAAGAGAAGTCTCTGATTCTGAGCTCCCCACATATTCTACATTAAACTAGAGCCCCTCAATAACCCTAACTTACTAGATTTTTATTAACCATTTATTCTATGCATCCCATTTTGAGGGTCCTTCTGAATGAGAACCCACTTCCCCCTGTCAACTCTGCCAAATTTCCATCTGAGTAGTTGACTGTATTTTTAATCTCATCTGTGGTGTGAGTTTTTCCACCTCCCTGCTGAAGGCTGAAACCCTCAGGCTTTATCTCCCAAGTTCTAACTCAGTATCTCTAGTGCCAACATACCATTTGTCCATTGAAGCCCGGAGTGGTCTTTTGCAGGCAGATTGGTGTAGAAAGTTTTCAATAATAAATAATGATAAGTTGTGCTATTTGTCATCTCAAGTGAAACTGCCCTGCAAGTTTTAATTGTATTATTCAAATAACTGGAATAAATACATAATTACATGATCTAACTCTATAATACTAGCTGGATAGGTCACAGGATAGCATCTTTCTAGATACGACAAACAGGTGGGACTGCACTTCCTGGTAACTATCAATGACTTCCCCTGGAATGTGCCAGGAGAGGGTCTCAATGCCAAGTGTATTTTTCTGAGACAGGGTCTCACTCTGTCATCCAGGCTGGAGTCCTGTGGTGTGATCATGGCTCACTGTAGCCTTAACCTCCCCGGCTCAGATGATCCTCCTACCTCCACCTCCCCAGTAGCTGGGACTACAGGCGCTCACCACCATGTCTGGCTAATTTTTTTGTAGAGACAGGGTTTTTCTATGCTGTCTAGACTGGTCTTGAACTCCTGGCCTCAAGCAATCTGCCCACCTCAGCCTCTCAAAGTGCTGGGATTACAGACATGAGCCACCATACCCAGAGCAAAGTGTATTTTTCTTTATACTTAGTGGGCTATTCCTCGAAGGCAGAATTTCCCAAAGTACACTGTATGTGATATTAGCTTTTGGTCTGGTCAAGAGTGAAAAGGAATAATAACACCTATAAAATAGGGGACAAAGTATAACCTGTAATAAAAGAACGACGACAGAGCAGATGGAATAAAGAAATACAAAAGGAGATACTCAGGAGCCACTTAAGAAATTTTAACAATAACTTTTCTTCCTTTGAGAAATTTGACAATACACAAATTTAGTCTTGGCTTTATTATTCCTTGCAAGTTGTATTTTTAGGACAGTGTTAGACACAGTGTAATTTCAAAAGCAGAGATCGTAGAAACACAATTCTTACCAAGATTAATCAGCTAACTTTTCCAACAATGTTGTCCCTGTTTCCATTTTATAAACATAAAACATTTGACCTTGTATAAGCAGTCTGAAATTCTTTTAAAAATTGAGTAAAAATAAATTTCATAAATGTGATACTGGTCTATTTTGTTTTAAAAAAGAAATATTAAAGAAATATTACACATTACAACATCACCAATTAACACTTTAATTTACTCATCTGCAATTTCCAAGACATTATTTATTGAAAATTAATAGGCTGACAAAAAGCAGAACCAATGCACAGCAGGCACAACCAGTGACAAATCTGAATGAATACTGATCAATCCAATTAATACCTGGGAAACTAAAATTAAATTAGTAAAGTGCCTACTTGAGCTGGTTTATGTAAGTTGGATAAGGTTATTTGGAATTCATCAGTATCTGTTTTTCTTCCAAATCATGAGCTTATTTTTAGTGTCTGTCCTTAGGCTACTGAAGAGATGGAAGTGGCCATGTGAATTGCGAAGCATGCCTTGAGTGTATGCATGGGCAAGCGATTAGGAGAAACTGTCTCATTTTAGAAGGAAAGCACGTGAAGTGCTGGTCATACTTCATGAGACATTGCACCTAGAATGGTAGAAGATGCTGGTATTAGAATTTCACTGGAATAATTTCAAGTCATATGCCTGATTGGCTCTAATTCGATGAATCTGATCTATCATTTAGTTTCCTTGGACTTGAGATAAATGACTTACAGTGTATGAGAAGGTTTTGGTCATGGTTGTGCTTCCAAATGTAAATAACGCTGCATGGAAGCTTATCTTGGTTTGATTTTATACCACTTCATTCCTAAGCACTAACTAGATCTCTCTTACCCTTATGCTTAAGGCCTCCTTCTTCTGGGTTACGGATGATAAGACATATCACAATGGGAGGCCTGCTAGCTTCTGATCAGTTACTAAGAAAATTGATGTGTTTTAGTAGAAGGAACATGGAGTTTCTTTCTCTTTGACTTAATTCAGACTGGGCACCTCTTGGTCTTCTTTCTGACAAGGCTCTAATCTTGGGCTCTGCCCTTGGCCCAGTTATTCCAGTTTTAGCAAGAATCCTGCTGAGTCAGCTTAGCAAAAATCCCCACCCTCGGTCTGACCACCCTTGATACCGAATCACCCTGGCCTGCCTTCAGCAAAAATCCTGTGAGGTCACTTGAGCAATCGCCCTTCCTCTTAGTAATTTTCCATCCTCTGATACCCTACCCTGCTCCTTGGCCATAAATCCCCAGTTTTCCTTATTGTCTTTGGACCTGAGCCCAGTATCTCTCTCCTACTCTAATAGAAAGCCCCACTGTGGTAGTCCTTGGATAAAGTCTTCCTTACCATCTTTAATAAGTGTCACCAAGAATTTTTCCTTTAACAAAAACAAGGCATATTTCCATGGAGAGGCTGCCAGCTTCTGATTAGTTACTGAGAAAATCAGCGTGTTTTAGTAGAAAGAACATAAAGTTTGTGGTTGTAAGAACTGAACGTACAAACTTTTCAATTAGGCAAGTCACTTAACTAGAGCTTCGGGTTTCTTGTGCGTAGATTTGGGCTAATGGTAACATTCTTCCAGGTTTTGTAAGGATTAAAGTAAGTCATGCATGTAAAATTTCTTTGTAAACTGGGAAGTAAGTCATACATTTTTGTTACTGTTAGTTAAAGCACTTTAACTTGTTTATCACTCATAGACATTTACATGTCACATACTTCAAGATAAAATAAGTTGCTTAAAGTCAACTAATGCAATACCCAAATTAAATTTAAACGTAACCCTCAATATCTCAAATACTTGAATACATTATTGAATTACATGTTATAGAAGCAAGAAAAAGAATCAACATATTGGTGAAATGTGAGATGCAGGTTTAGAGTTTCTCTTTTTTTTTTTTTTGAGATGAAGTCTCACTCTGTCGTCTGGGCTAGAGTACAGTGGCACGATCTCGATTCACTGCAACCTCTGCCTCCTGGGTTCAAGCAATTCTCCTGTCTCAGCCTCCTGAGTAGCTGGGATTACAGGCACACACCATGATGCTCAGTTAATTTTTGTATTTTTAGTAGAGACGGGGTTTCACCATATTGGTCAGGCTGGTCTTGAACTCCTGACCTCAGGTGATCCACCCACTTCAGCCTCTCAAAGTGCTGGGATTACAGGCGTGAGCCACCACGTCTGGTCTAGAGTTTGTTCCTACATCTTAACAAAATAGTTGCTAAATCCAGGAAGGCCTGAGGAGAGGAGTTATCTCACTGTGAGCACCTTTTTTGGAAAAGGCACAAAATGCTCAGAATTTATATAGTTTTATAAAAGCTTAATGATTTAAAACTTTGCCATAGTTGATAAACAGCCATATTTAGAGACTACTCCTCTGGCATTAAACCTATTTCCTTTTTCCTACCCCCTGCAAAAGAAGATATTTAGTGGTTTTTAAGAGGTTTCCCCGGTTGAAATCTTCTGTACAATACTTGCTTAATGAGCTGATTAACAACTGTTACTGAGAATTAATGAATCAAATCACAGTGGTAATCACCATATTGCAAATCAGTGTGTTGTATTAGGTCATGATGGAGCCATACATTTTACAGTGATGACTGTTTCATACAATGAAGGCATCTGAACAGATTGTATCTAAGGTCTCATTGAAAGAACTTGATAATATTTGGGATATAGGAAAGCTTTTTGGAATTCCCTAAGCAGGAGGCAACAAAAGATTCTATTAGTCAAATATTATTCCATTATGCCTATAGAGCATTTTGATTTAAGTAATTATTCAGAGTGCTTTTGAAATCTATGTGAGTTTTATATATTTGTCATAATCCAAACGTATAGAAATCTTGCCATCTAATTAGACATCTGCTTTAACATGATTTGCAGCATAATGGCAAATAAAACATAAATGGCTACTGCAAGGGGATTTTAGTTTTCAGAATTGGCTGTATTGCCAGATAGCTTTCAGTTCAGAATATTTTAAAAAATCAATTTTTGCATTTAAGATAGTTCTTGAACTTTTAGTCTTAAGTTTCGAATTCTGTTAGAGAGTGCTCTAATAATGATCAGTTATCTCAATAAAACTGTTATAAAAATGAATTGATGATTATGATTCTGTTATATAAGCAGCAAATAATGTGTTGCCCTATGCTAATATTGAAATTATAGGTATAACTAATTGATCTGGTGTAGTAGATTTTTAAAATATATAGTTAAAAAAAATTACTCATTAGCCTTACTAAGTTACAGCATTTTTCTTTTGCTATGTAACTTCATGGTTCAAGCATTTAAGAAGGTAATTCAAAATGATTTATTGGTTTCATGCAGGAAAAATGGCTGATTGAATTAAAATACTTTTCCTTAATTAATGTACACAAACCAGGTATGCAGGTTAAATGATGTTATATAAAGGAATTTTATCAAATTCAGAGTATTTTAAGCAAATTTAACATTTATAATTTATTCTAATAAACAAATACTCTTATATAATAAAAACTGCACAGAACGCTGGATCTCAACTTGAACTTACTGGGAAAGACCCAAGTACAAAAAAGTTTTCCAACTGAAGGTCAATTCATTTTAGTGTCTAAAATTCTTATCTGCACAGATTTTTAAACAACTATACTTTTTATATAGATACAGACATTACAGGAATGTGTTCAGTATCATTTGATTAATTTATTGTGAATATGTGTCAGTTTTTCTCCATCTTTACTCAACACAAATTAACTTAGCCACTCACTGCCTTCTAAACAGACTATGGATATCTTTTCCAGGGAGCAGAGTGTAGAAGATGGGTAGAGATTATGGAGCCACATTACTTGAATTCAAATGCCAGTTCTACCATTTACTTCCTGTGTGACCCAGGGCACGTTACTGAATTTCTCTATGCCTCAGTTTCTTCACCTACGAAGAATTAGACTTTTTCTCAATGAGATTTATGTAGAGACAATGAACCAATATAGATTTACTGTTTGAAAATACTCAATGTTAAATAAGTGTTCAATAAAAGCTAGTTGTAACAAAAGGAATGAGAAGCTAGTATATGGCAATATTATGCCTATCACATTGTTTCTAATTCTTACAAGAATGCTGTAAAGTAGGAAGTATCCGATTTGACAGACGTAGAAACTGAGTTTCAGAAAGAGTAATAATTTGTTCATAGTTGCTCACTGTCACAGGTTCTAGAAGTCAGAGCAGGGATTCAAAGCAAGGTGAGTTCAAAGCTTCTTCACTTTCTTCCAGTGGTTTTGAACTCTGGCTGCATATTAGAATCATCTGGAGAGAATTTAAAAGCAACTGATGCAAACTTATGGTTTCATCTCCAACATGGAAAGAGCTTAGACAATACCACTCCAATCTTAACACCAAGAAAAATCTGAATAAACCAAAAGTCAATGACTTTCTTGAGGTTACAGGGCAAACCACCACCCCGAAACCTGGAGAGACAGGCCAATCCAGTGAGTTGCAGCTAAGATCCACTTACCTAAAGCAGAAGCACTTGGAGCCCATAAACTGGCAGGAATGCTGCTCTGATTTGAATGTGTCCCACCAAGTTTTTGTGTTGAAAACTCACTACTCAATGCCACAGTGTTAAGAGGCAGGACCTTTAAAAGGTGATTAAATCGTGAGGGCTCTGCCCTCAAGAATGAATTAATGTCAATATCTTGGGAATGGGTTCACTATCATGAGAGTGGGCTTATTATAAAAGTGAGTTCAGCCCTCTCTTGTCTTTCTCTCTGTCTTACACACCCTCTTGCCCATATGCCTTCCACTATGAATAATGCAACAAGAAGGCTCCCATGAGACGTGGACCCCCTTGACCTTGAACTTCTCAGCCTCCAGAACTGTAAGAAATACATCTGTTTCTTGTAAGTTACCCAGACTTAGGTATTCTATTATAGTAGCACAAATGGACTGAGACAAATGCTTCAATAGTGATTTTGATGGATTGCTGGTGAGAGTGAGACGCTCCTGGGGCTGCAGTTTTGGGTGGGAGACTTTCACAAATTCTTCACAAGTTTCACCAGGTGAAGAGCAGAGAAAGATTTCCTCCTTGTTCTTACAAAGGAAGGGAAGGGTAATCATCCTGAAATGCAACTGGGGCATTTTCTGTAACAAAAACCTACTGGAGGAGGGTTTTATCAGAGCCTTACACTACTTGGAGGAAGAGCATTTATTCCACTCCAGCCCCATTTAGCCTTCCTATCTTATCTCAAAGGGATGGAGGGTGTGGAGAACATTGTGAAGGTCACAGCCCAGAGAAACAGGGTCACTAAAAGATTGAGACTTAGTCAGAAGATTATACAGCACCTCCCTTTCCTCGCCACATCAATAGAACGGTATTATAATCACAGTGGATTATGGCTGAAACCGGTGAAATGTGCAGATTCTCTCTGAAGAGGAATACTTAGGATAGCCCAAAGTCAACAGGTTAGACAAAAGCAAGGACGCTAATTTGAAGCCACGGCACCTATAACTACAGCAAACAACACAGCCTTAGCTCCTAGGAAGTTAACATAAAATCTCACACTAAAGGCCTATTTACCCCCATTTCTATTACTCAACAAATTGTTTATGGTTTTCAACAGAAATTACAAGGAAGCTAAAAAGCTGAAGAGATAAGGCAAATATCAGAACTAAACTCAGATATTACACAGATATTTGAAGTATCAGACAGGGAATTAAAAATAACTGTAATTAATATAAGCTCTAATGGAAAAAGTAAACAGCATGCAAGAACAGATGGATAATATAAGCAGAGAAATGGAAACTCTAAGAAAGAATCAGAATGAAATCAGAATGATTCTTTCTGTTAGTTTTTCTGAAAAAAAAAAAAACTAACAGAAATAAAGAATGCGCATAATGGTGCATTTTAATGAATAAACAGTGGACAGCCCAGTGAAAGAATCAGTGAGCTTGATGACAAGGTGTAAGGTACTTGGATATGCTTTGGCAAAGGAATAGGCTGAGCTGGATATCCAGGCCTGCATGACTCAGCAAGTTTAGAGCGCAGGTGTGTAACTCCACCTGTTGTCACAGCTACGTAGCCATAACATGGGAAGGTCATCCCTTGGCCTTGAGTCACTGTTATCTGTAAAAGGTTTAACTGTCCTGCTGACTCTGTGCATGGGGGTTGGCTTGGCTTAGCTCAACTTGCTTTGACATGGCAGGCATGTTGGTGCCCAGAGAAAGAGAGCCAAAGCTGTCCACTTTGCAGATGGACAGGAGGGAAGTAGGACACAGCCCAGCTTGCTCATGCCCAGAGAGAGGAACAGCTAAGCTGCTGGCCCTGGAGGCAGAGGAGAGTCAGCCATGCAGCTGTAGGTATGGGGATGGCAGGAGCCACAGAGCCAGAGCAAATAGCCAAGATAAAGGTAGACAGTGTAAGAAAAGCTGCTCATGAGAAAGCTAATTTGAGAAAGCTGTGTAAGAGAGCTGCTGCTGAATAAAACCATATTCACCTGCCTATGGTCTCCCAAGTGTTCTTTCTGCCCATCCACACACTCCCCTCAGACTTTAGCATGGGCTAGATCCAGACCCCAGGGTCTGACAGAGGCTAATATCAATTTCCAAAAATGAAACTGAAAGAGAAGAAAAGAGTAAAAAATCAGAACAGGCATCCAAGAACTGCAAGACAATTTCAAAAGGTTTATCAGATGCATAATTCGAATCTAGAAGGAAAACAAAGAGAAAACAGGGAAAAATATTTTAAACAATAATGGTCAAGAATTTTGCAAAATTAATGACAGACACCAAACCACAGATTCAGGAAGTTAAGAGAACACAAAGCAGGATAAATAGCCTTCCCTAAAAAGCAAACAACCAATCAACCCCTACCAAACCTACATTTAGGTATATAATATCCAATCTGCAAAAAAACAAAAAAAAAAACAAAAACAAACAAAAAACAAACAGCAAAGAGAATTTTGCCAGAAAGAAAAAATACCTTACCTATAGTGGAACAAAAATACGAATTACAGCAGACTTCTAGTCAGAAACTGTCAAAGAATGAAGAAAGTGGAGTAAAATAATCAAACTGTTGAGAGAAACAAAACATCAATTTAGATGTCTATATCCAGTGAAAATATTCTTCAAAAATGGCAGAGAAAGACTTCGCTAGACAAATGAAAACTGAGAGAATGCACTGCCAGCAGAACTGCTTAGCAGAAATGTTAAAAGAAGTTAGTTATTCAGGAAGAACTATAAAGAAAGGAAGAGTGTTGGAGAAGGAATACATGAAGGTAAAATAATTTTTTAAATTTTTCTTATTCTTAATTGATTTAAAAGATAACTGTTTGTTTAAAGTAATAATAGTTAACAATGTATTGGATGACTATAGCATAGGTATAAGGGAAATGAATGACCAAAGTATCACAAAAGATGGGAGGGAGGAATTGGGAATGCTGTTATAAGGTCCCTGCTTTGCACAGAAAGTGGTATAGTGTTGTTTGGAAGTCAACTTGGATTAGTTAAAAAAATACATATTATAAACTCTAGGGCAACTATTCAATAAAGTTTTCAAAACTGTAATTGATATGCTATAGAGGAGATAAAATGGAATCATAAAATGCCTGATGAAAATTAGAGAAAGTCAACAAAAAGAGGAAAAAAGAATAAATGAACAGAAAAATTATAAACACGATGCATATTAATTTATCCATATCAACAATTATTTGAAATGTGAATAGTTTAACATACCAACACAGAGAGGGACATTGTTTGATTATATAAAAAGAGTAAAAAGACCCCACTTTATTTTGTCTACAAGAAACACGTTTCTCAGGCTTTATTTTCTTTGGGTGACCTGTCAAGGTTTTGAGAGTACTGGTCAGCTATTTTGTAGAATGTTCGTCAATTTGGATTTGTCTGATGCTGTTCTCATGATTAGACTGGGGTATGGGTTTAGAAGACGAAAGAGGTAGTGCTATCAGAGTGAACTGAGGGTACGTTCTAGCAACATGACTTAGTGCTGTTGATGCCAACTTGAATTTCCTGCCTGGTTGTGGTGATTTCAACAAGCAGCCAGGGTGCTGCCTTGTGGATCTTACTTCCCCAAATGATTTTGATTGTCTCAAAATCACTAGATTTTTGCCTACAGCCTCCATGGGCCTATGGCCCTGTGGCCTGTGGACTGGAATTTTAGCTCCACCCTTCCCAGACTCTCTCCTCTGGCTGTCATTAACAGGGTTACGTAGGCTGAGACCCAGAATTTATCACATGTAGCTAGAAAGACATCTGTATCTGTGTCAGCATATAATTTTTTAATTGTACACCTGTCATATTATAGTTCTACTACCTTATTTTTTGATATGCTGACTTAAGGACTTAACCAGTATTTTTTGCCTTGTTTCTAAAAGAACATTTTGTCCAAGTTCCAACACATTTCCAGGTTAACTTTTGAAATAGCCCCATTGTAAACTAGAAACTCTCTGTACTCACCTACCCCAAACTATACAAAGAACAGGAGGCAAATATATGACCCAATATTCAAAATGAGAAAATATTCCATTGGTGAGTCGTGTGCTTCTGTGAGGTGGCCACCTACCTGACTGAGCCCCGTGACTGGGAAATGAGGAGGAAACAGAGTCCTTCAAGGACACTTTGCGGCAGTCTCAGAAGTACGGCGTAACTGTCATTAAATGGGAGGCAACCCAAGAGGACGGGCCGTGCTGGTGTCCAGCAATCACCCATAGGGTGGCTGCGTTCCCACAACAGCATCACGCTGATCATGCAGCAAGAATGAAGAGCCACAAGTGACTGGGAGTGGCAACAGCCCTTAACCAAACAACTGACAATATCCAAATCAGTATGAGGGGTGGCAGGTCACAGGCAATCTTCAGAAACCATTCCTTATCTGGGGAGAAATAACATCAGCCATTCACTGGTTTCTCTGTGTAAGAGACAACTTTATGCACCATGATTTTTTTTTTAAAAGGATAATTTAGGATCCACTGCCCCTTTCGTAGCTATGCAAGTTATAAATTACAGTGTTAGAAAACGCAGCCGTTTTCATTCCCAGTGGGTCTTGTTCTTTGTGTGTACATTTATCCAATTGTCTGATTCACTTAAGTTTGTAACTATAGGGTCTTGCTCTGGGTTTTAAAAATGAATAGTTCTAAAAAGTCCAAGCAACAATCAATTCTTTAAAACTCAGATTTGCCCTGCTTGGAGTAATATAAGGATAGCCGCATGATTATCCAAAACAGTACTGACCTAGAGGCAAAAGACCTCGGTGACTCCCTATAGCAACGGGCTTGTGATTTTTCTCTTTGCTTTAGTGGTGCCCAGTCAGTCAGGGAATACCTGTTCCAGGTGCCATTGATCTCCTGGGCCTCGTTCAAAAGTAAGGTGACGAGGGTCTATTTCGGATGATAGGTAGATAAGGGTTATAAATTCACCTTGAGAAACAATAAAAATAGCTCGTCTGAACCTTTATTTATCTATCTCTGACAATTAGAGAAAGTTAACCTACTTTATATGACACAATCTTCTTTCCTGCTCAGGCATTAGGATGACTGATAAACCTCAAAAAATCACCAATCTTTTTTTATTATTATTAAATCTGCCTCCGTCTGTACTAAAAATCATCACTGCAAACTTCTGAGAGAAGAGGCCGTATAAGCTTTGCAACTAAGGCCCAACTTGATATTTACAACAAAGCCTCCTGCACCGTCCAAATTCCTAAACAGCTGCCACATCATCCTACTTTCCATTGGTGAATTACAAGCTAATAACACAAATTCAATCTAACATTTACAGACTGCATATAAAGAATGCCTACAAATCTGGGCTGCAATAGAATAAGAATCTTAGTAAACGCTATGAATTTGGTCATCACTTGGCCTCTCAAAATAGCCAGCTAGTTGGGTTATTTGCTGGCTTGTGGCTGCACATGTTTATTGAACATCTGTTATGTGCCAAGCACTTGCCAGAGTCTTGGAATTGTCTTAGGACATGGTCTCTCCCCTCTTACAGGTGATTTATGGCTGATGAGAGAGAATCCTGCAGGCAATTGGGGTGCGGTCTGACATATGCTTTGAAAAAGTAAGATCAGGATATTCTAGAAGCACAAGGAAAGAGCACCACTCACTATGTGTTGGTCAAGGAAGGCCTCTGGAGCCCAATGTGTCATGGGAACTAGAATCAGTTCACCAGACTTCAGGTGCCTGAAACTCAACAGGAAGAATAATTATTCCCTGGGCTTATGCCTCTAAAAAAAAAATCGTAGTGAAAAAACAAACAAGGTGCAGATTAGAGGGAGACCTCTCTGCTCTAATTTTCTAAGTTTTTGTGAATCTATAATTATTTCAAAATGAAAAGTTAAAAAACACAAAGTAACATAAAAAGGTAGTTATTAAGGAATATTCATGAAACAGCCTGTTGTCTAGGCCTGACTTTGTGGCCCTGTGACCTGCGGTCCCATAGGGCCTTGCTCAGAAGGCTTTGGCAGTTGGTTTAATGCTCCACTGCCACCATCTTGAAATTCTTGAGACTTTTAACAAGGAACCCCACATATGCATTTTGCCCCAGACCCCACAAATTATGTAGCTGGAACTGCTATTTTCAGTAAGTTTCTTGTGTTTATTTATTTATTTTTAAAAGAAAGGGGTATTTAATTAAGAAGATTTCTTAGCAGGAGGCTTGAGGTGTGGGAGAAGAGATGAAGAAAGAACTCAGAAAAGGGAGACACTAGGTACCTAAAACACACTTTTTTTTTTTTTTTTTTTTTTTAATCTTCTTCAGTTGTGTCTAGGGCTAACTCTTTTAGTGCAGAAATATTTTAAAAAGAGACTGGGAAAAACTGTATTACTTCTCATAATGATTACCTGTGACTTGTTTTTGTAATACATATTTTACCTTTTTGGCTGCACAAAATATTATATGATGATTGGTTTATTAATAAGACAGAAATAACTATATTCTATTGTTCTGATCACAGTCACATGCCTCTTTTGCATATTTTGTGTGTTGTTTCTTCTTAGAGATGGAAGTGATTTTGTACGAAGAGGAGGCACATAAGGAATGGGGAATAATGATGGGAAAAGTGAAGGGATGAGGGAGAAGAAGAGGAGGAAAAGACAGAGGCGGTGGGGAGACATAGAGGGAGATGAGGTCATTAGGGCAACTTCTCAGCGAGGGTGACATTTGAGCACAGACCTAAGGAAGCAAATTTTAAGTCCCTGAGACTACAGCAGCAGAGAATCCAGCCTGCCTGGACATGTGAACATGTGGGTGGATTGTGGGGAACGAGATCAGAGAAGTGTCACAAGAGACCAGAGAGACTATGACTTTGTTTAATTTGAGTGTTGAGACATGAGAATGTAGGTATGTATTTCTGAGTTATCAGCTCTAGTAAGATACATGCCTTCTCCCTTGAACTAGCAGGTCTTAAACCCTGGAGCCAGTAAATACTACTTTCTAAGAAAAAAAGTGTTTCTGCAGATGTGAATAAATTAAGGATCTTGAGATGAAGAGATTATCTGGGATTATTTTGGGAGACACTAAAGTCCATCACCAGTGTCCTGGTAAGAGGCAGAGGGAAGTTCTCACTCACAGAAGAGGAGAAGGCAACGTGGCTCCAGAGGCAGAGCTTGCAGTGATGCAGCCACAAGCTAAGGAATGCTGAAGACCCCAGAAGTCGAATGAAAAACAAACAGCTTTTTCCCTAGTGCCTCCTTAGATAGGACAGCCCTACTGACATCTTGATTTCAGTCCAATGATACTGACGTTGGACTTCTGGGCTCCAGAACAGTAAGGGAATACATTTCTGTTGCTTTAAGCCACCAATTTTGTGGCAATTTGTGACAGCAGCATACAAAACCAATGCATTAGCCCATGGATGATATTTAAGGACATGTACTAGATAAGTTCACCACAGGATTAAATGGAGGCGGAGGAGGGAAGGTGTCGGAAGGAGAGCTCTGGGTCTCTGACACTGAGGAATGGGAAGGGAAGAGCCGAGCTGTCCACAAATGACTTCTGGGTGTGCAGCACTGTATGTGTAGAGTGGGAAAATGGTAAAATAGAAGAAATTTGCCAAAACAGAGGTGACTACCAAATCCTAACTTTTCTAGGAGTTTGCCGAGTTCTTAGGAAGTACATAGACCTTTCTCATAACTTATGAATGGTAACATGTAACCAATCTCTTCTGTATGTGCTGTAATCAATATCATATATATGGTAAAGGGCAGGTGATTCTAGCTAACATCTAGGTGACACAAATGTGGTCATTATTGTGTTTGTGTTTGCAACACGTGTGTGTATGTATAATATATTAAATAGAAAATCATTCATATCAAATTTTTTAAAAAGACAGTATAAGTAAAATGATTAAATTCTGATTCTATGTCAAGAATTAATCAGAGCCTATAGAATATGTTTTAAAATACTGGGTTTCAGTCACAGCTTACAATGGGAAATAGTATGATGTCATGGATTTGATAGCCTGTGCCTGTCATAGTCTGATTTATGGTTGAGCAGGCAGTAATCTCTGAAAAATTTAATCTTCACCACAAAAATGTGAGTCTTTTGCCTGAGTCAATGGAGACTTCCTTAAAGTTGGATGATGCATTATGTCATTTTCATTAATTTGGGTTAATATTTTCTTTGTGCAAAGCAAAATTAAATGATGAAATATGCAGTCCTTGTATGAAAGAATGTGCTCAGGAGCAAAAAAACCATTAATAAAAATGGAATGAGTAGAAAACTCTTGAAGAAAAGTCAGATTACTTCAACTGAAGTGGGGGGAATAGGGTGATGGGGGTATTGGGCATGTCCATATGAGCAAAACCGAATTTCTTCTTTAAGGTAATCAGTAACTTACGAAGCAGGAAAGCCACGCAGATTCATGGTAACAAAATAATAGAATCAAAACAGAGACCCATGGGGGAATAGCCTGCTGGATCTGTGTAGCAATTTCAAGTTATTATTATTATTTTGCTTATTTTTTCCATCCCCACTTCTCTTCTTCTATTTCTTTCTCCAAGAAGATCCTGTTAGCACAGACAAATGAGGCAAGTCAATAACATCCACCCAAATAGACAGGATATACTGAGCCAATTCAAAGGTGGGTGAACAGCAGCTGTGGTCTTGCCTGTGAAATTAGCTCAGAGGTGGCTTCTGCACAGTGAAGCATCAGAACTCTTTCATTTCTACTTTCCTATAAACACTGAAAAAATGTGGATTTAGATAAAAACGTATTTGCTGAGATTTTAGCATCTAAGTCTATGTACGTATGTATGCAAGAAAAAGGAAGACAAAAGGAGAGAAAGCCGATATTTTCCAGTCACTAAAAAAATTTTTAAAGCAGACAGTCATGAAATGGACTGACCTTTTATTGCTTCTGAATTGAGGAAAGATTCCTCTCTTTAAAGCTTCAGTTATATTGCAGAGTTGCTGTTGTTTTTTTTAAATGATTTTGGAAGAAACTACTATAACTTAGGCAATGAACCCAATAAGGCTGTTGGATGTGTAGAATTGTGTACCATAAGCCTTTACAGTTTTATCAGTCTGACATCAGAAATTACTCAATTACAATGTTTTTAGCTTAATTTTCCAAATGCAATTAGAGTGCAAAGCTAACAGGAAATACTGGATCTAACGGGAAGAAAAACAAAACAGGTATATATAAATTATAGACTGATTCACTTGGAATTGTTTCTTTTCAAATTTGGAGAAAAACTTCAGAGTTTTATCTGACATGGAGCCATTTATAATTCTATTGGTGGTGTTCACATTTCAGGAAAGATTTCGTTGCCTAAAAATTATGTTGTCTTATTGGTTGTGGAAAATTATTTTATGACATGGAAGTGTTCACAATAAGGTTGGAGTGCGAAAAGAGATTATAAAAACAGTAGGTATTATGTAATATACAAATCCAGTTTTACTTATATATACTTCTGTATTTATATACATGTATATATGACAGAAATAAAAATGTTAGCAGTAGTTACCTATGAATGTTGGAATTACAAATGATTTCCTCTTTTCTGTTTGTTTTTCCAAATGTTTTACTATGTACCTTTTATTTTGCAGTATGAAATCTAAAACACATAAACACAAATTCATTTTAAAAGAAGATAATAACTTCAAGTTCTGGTTATATTTAAATACTGGAATAGGACTTACCTACATTTACAAAATTCTACAAAACTGAACAGCATGTATGAAACAATCATTTTCAGGCAGTCAGGTTGTGATCTTTGAAAAAATGAAAATGCGAAAGATATACTCAACATCGACTACAGATTTTCTTCTGGGGGTTCTTTTTAAATCCAGCACAAGAAATTGAACCCAAATCGAGAACAATGGTCTCTCTGGACAGAGGAAGTAGAGCATGGTATTGAGGTAGATGAGGTGGCTATTGAAGGCAAGTTCCTAGAGAGAAGGATGTTGTGGAGAAAGGAACCCAAGAAAATGTCATGAAATTTTTTGAGTCTTTGGCCAGATACTAAGTTGAGCATGTTGTGGAATGCTGATGTCTAGTAGGGAACAAGCGTTTGGGGCTATGAACTGAAAAGAAACCATAAAGAGTTTGGATAATGCTGACAGACAAATGCTTCCAAAAGAGTAGCCAGAGTGGAGAATGAGATCAACAAAAAGTTATAACTTAAGAGTAGGACTATGTTAGCCCTACATACGGTATACTAAAGGCCCCAAGTAAATTTCAAAAGAATAAAGCGTGCCATACAAAGACTACATTCTTTAAAGAAAAACAATATAATGCAGAACTTTAAATATATAGTACCAACAATATTCCACATATTCCACATTCTTAAAATTTCTAGTTGTTTACAAAGAAGCAGAAATAAAGAAGTAAAGGAAAATAGGAAATAAACAAATAGGGAGGAAATCCCAAGCAAGAAATAAAACTCATGACAATTGAAATTTTAGCATTTCAAAATACAAAATATGAAATAAAAATTGTACTGGGTGGATTTAACACCAGATTGAATACCAGTGAAGAAAGATTAATGAACTTGAAAACAGGTGTATCAGTCAGTCTAGTGAAAAGACAGAAATCAATAGAAGACTATAAAGTGTAAAATAATTCTAAAAGGTCACCTAGGACTGAGGGAAGGTAGAGGAAAAAAGGACAAATTTGAAAGGCAGAGCTTTCCTGGAAGCTGAGGTTTACACGTTGTTGGAAAAGGTAGAGGTGTAGCCTGATCTGGATAGCAGATCAGTTTTCCGGGTTTCCTAGGCCAAAACTGGTCCACAGTCACCAAGCAACTGGGAAGCAATCATCTAGGATGCAGGTAACCCACAGCTGGTGAGAAGGTGCTTACAGTAAATCTGGCGTCTTCATCTGGAGAGCTATGGGAAATACACCTCTAGAGGATAAGTGAGCTGTAGCACTGAGCTAGTGCACAGAGGAAATCGGGATGCTTCTGCCGTTGGATGGCCTTGAGTATGCAGTATCTGCATTGAGAAGTTCACAGAAAATAAACTTCTGAAGTCAGGGAAGGATACAGGGGAAGGCACACAGAAGGAGTCAGGTTGTGATGCAGTTGAAAGTTTGGAGCATAGTGGAAAGGCTATGGGAAGGTGATAACCACGCTGAGCTGGGATTGCAAAATTACTGACAGACTGAATGTTTTGGGTACATGGCTAGGGCAGAGCACAACATTTGCACCGCTGACCGATTGTGCAGCAATCAAACCAACAAGAGAAGACCCTGACATGGTTTGGCTACGTCCCCACCCAAATCTCAACTTGATTTGTATCTGCCAGAATTCCCACGTGTTGTGGGAGGGACCCAACGGGAGGTAATTGAATCATGGGGGCCAGTCTTTCCCGTGCTATTCTCGTGATCGTGAATAAGTCTTATGAAATCTGATGGGTTTATCAGGGGTTTCCCCTTTTGCTTCTTCCTCATATTTTCTTGGTGCCACCATGTAAGAAGAGCTTTTTGCCTCCCACCATGATTCTGAAACCTCCCAAGCCATGTGGAACTGTAAGTCCAGTTAAGCCTCTTTTTCTTCCCAACTCGCATATGTCTTTATCAGCAGCATGAAAACGGACTAATACAACCCCTCACTTCTGAGTGCTCTTTAAGCACCATCTACTGAGAAGCTGCATATTATCCTAAGTGAGAAATGCTTACAAGACTGCCATCCATTTTTACAAAGTGAGTATTAAGAGGTAAATTTAAATCTGGAAAGCAATACATTGATAACTGTAACAACAGGGCAATAGAAGTTATACAAATTGAGGTTTTACAAATTATCAATTATACAAATTTTACAAATTTGAAATTATACAAATTATTCAGAGAGAGAGTAAAAAGGCTTTACATAATAGACCGAAATCCAGTAGCCTGTAGTATATTATAAAGTGGTGTAGTATATTATAACTTGTATGAAACTAAAATTCTAAAAGACAAGAAAGTGCAATTGGAGTGGAAAAATTATTTGAAGAAACAATGACAAAAGTTTGTCCAAATTCAAAGGAAACCTCAAAACCCCATAATCTAAGAAAGTAAATGAATCTTAAGCAGGAAATACACAAAGAAAATAGCACCGAAGCACATCATAATCAAATTTTTAAAACCAAAGATAAAGAGAAAAACTTAAAGGCAGTCTGAGAAGAAGGCATAATGTGCACATAGGGGAACAGCAATCAGAAAAACGGCCAGTAGTATGTAACACACAGGTGAGGCCTGAAGACAATGTGTAAAGGGTAGGAAAAAATAGTCATTGTGATTTCTATATGAAGCAATACTCTTTTTCAAGATCTGAGAATGAAATAAAGATACTTTCAGAGAGACAAAAATTGAGTGAATGTCACAAGTAGATCTGCACTATATAAAATGCAAAAAAAAAATTTTAGATGGAAAGAAAATGATACTAAATAGAAGCCGAGAACTACAAGTTTAAATAAAAAGGCAAATATTGTGATAAATATAAAATAATTATTTTCATTTTAATCATATCTTTAAAAGGTGATTGATTGTTAATATAGAGACAATAACAATGAATTTAGGATTTTCCACAAACGTAGAAGTAAAACATTAATATATATGACAATAGGAGCATACCAGAGAGGAGAGGGGTCAATAAAATTACACAATTGCAAGGTTTTTACACAGGAATAAAGGAACTCTCTTATATAGTTTATGAAAGAATATGATATTATTTGAAAATAGAACATGATAAGTTGAAAATATATAATGTAATTTCTAAAAGAACATTAAAATAAATTTGAAAAAAAGAAAAAATATGTAACTAAAAAGTCAATAAGAGATTAAATGAAATAATAAAAATAAATGAATTATCCCAAAGAAGGTAGGAAAGGAGTAACAAAAGAACTAAAGACGGGATAAGTTGAAAACAAATAGCAAGATGGTAGACTTAAACCTGCCAACAATTACATTATATGTAAATGTAATACATAAACTGATATAAAGGCACAGACGGTGTGGATTAAAAAAATCAAAATCCAGCTGTATGCTATTTGTAAGAGGAACGGTTTAATACTAAGATGGTTTAAAGTAAATGGATAGAGGCTGGGCGTGGTGGCTCATGCCTGTAATCCCAGCACTTTGGGAGGCCGAGGTGGGTGGATCATGAGGTCAGGAGATGGAGATCATCCTGGCTAACACAGTGAAAACCCACCTATACTAAAATATACAAAAAATTTGCCGGGCGTGGTGGTGGGTGCCTGTAGTCCCAGCTACTTGGGAGGCTGAGGCAGGAGAATGGCGTGAACCTGGGAGGTGGAGCTTACAGTGAGCTGAGATCGCACCACTGCACTCCAGCCTGGGTGACAGAGCAAGACTCTGTCTCAAAAAAAAAAAAAAAAAAAAGGTAAATGAATAGAAAAAGAACACCAATAATAAAAATGTTACACTGCCTATGTTAATATCAGATAAATTACACATCAAAAAATGTTATAGACAAACATAAATATTTCATAGATGACAGAAATAGATATTTTATGATGCTCAGTAATTTAAAAAGCAGAGAAATATTCCATAAAGTTCAGTGATAAGGAGGAATTTTTTAAATAATAAAATAATAAATTTATCATAATGACATCACAATCTTAAAACATGCACTTAACAACAAAGATTCAAAAAGGAAGAAAAACTGAGATTAAAAAGGTAGGAATGAACAATTACAGTTGAAGATAATACTCCTCTTCTAGGCAATGACAGAACAAATGGACAACATTTAGAAACAATGTAAAAGGCTTGAACAGCACTATAAACCGATGAACATAATTTACATATTTTGAACTCTGTACCCAAGAACTACAGAAGGCACATTCTTTCCAGGTATAATGCAAATAGAACATTCACTAAATTAATACAAATGATACCACCAAAGGATTTCAGTGTTCCTCAATAAGTTTTCTATTTCAGCCAGAATTTAATTAGAAATCAATCACAAAAATATATCAGGAAAATCCTAGATATTTGGAGATTAAGAAACACATTTTAAATAACACATGGCACTAAGAATATATCCCAATATTATTTACAAAATATTTTATACTGAATTATAGTGAAATTTTTGGGATACAGCTAAAGCAATGATTAGTTGGGCCTTGATAGCTTTAAAGACTTACATTCCAAAAGAATAAAACCTTAAAGTCAACAATCTAAGTTATCAACATGATAAATTAGAAAAAGGAATACAAATTAGAAACAAAGCAAGCAGAGGAATGGCATAATTAAGAGTTTACTCTTAGCAAAAATCAGTGAAATAGAAAATGGACAAATAATAGAGAAAAGCAACAAAAACAAAAGTTAGTGCTTGGAAAATAATTTTTCAAATGATAAGCCCATACCAAAACTGGTCAAGAAAGAGAGAGAAGGAGAGGAGAAAGGGAGGGGAGAGGTCAAAAGAAAGAAAGAGTTGGTAGAGAGAAAGGGAGAACAACAGATTACAATGTCAGAATGAACAGGTATGTCTCTATGGAGCCCACAGAGATTAAAGAATATTTAGGGGAATGCGAACAACTTTATACCAATGAATTGATAACTTGGTAAAAATTGGTAAATACCTTGAGAGTCACAAATTACCAAAACTGACACAAGAAGAAAGAGAAACTTTGAACACACCTATATTTGTTAAAATGTTGAGTTCATAATTAAAAACCTTCCTACATAGAATATTCCAAGCCAAACATTTAAGGAAGAAATAATCACAATCATACACAAACTCACTCAGAAAATAAAGGTTGAGATAAGTATAAACCTGATAATAAAACAGGATAAACATAGTACAAGACCAATATCCATCATTAAAATAAATATAAAAGTCCTTAACAAAACATGAGTAATCAAATATAGTTCTAATAAAAGGAATAATATATTATGATAAATTAGTATTCATCCAAGGACAGCAAGGTTAATTTAACATTCAAAAATCAATTAATAAAATTTGCTACATTATCAGAATTTTTAAAAAGTCATAATATCATCTCAGATGACAAAGAAGTATTTGATAATATTTAATACCCCTTCATGATTAAAAAACCCCTCTCTATTTTGATTTCTTTTCTTTTGTTTTTTTGGATTTGAGAAAGTTTATCTGGAAATGAATTAAAATGTTACTCTACTCTTAAATCTGTGAGGACTTACAAAATATGCACATTTCCATATTATACAGGAAGAGGTTCCATGTATCTAAATGCAATGCATTAAATGGCATTTGCTACATTCATATAGTTTCAGAACATTTGGAAATCATGATTAAATTCTCAGTAATCTGATATTTTCTTGCCAAAAACACCCCTCAGCAAACCAGAATAGAAGGTGACTTCCTCAATTTAATTTTAAAAATGTGAAAAGCCTACAGTCTGACATTAACAAAATGGTCAAACAATGAAAGCTTTCCCCAGGAGTAGGAGCAATGCAAGGATGTATATTTCCACTGATTATGATATATCCAACATTAAACTGTTGACTCTAACCTGTGCAGTGAAGCAGAAACAAAATAAATAAAAGGCACATATATCAAAAAAGAAAAAGCTAAACTGTCTTTGTTCACAGACTGGTTTTGTGAGAAGAAAATCCTAATAAATATATGAATTTAACAAGGTCACAGGATACAAAACCTAAAGGCAAATGTCAATGTATTTCTACAGAGCAGTTAATGAGCATTGCAAAATGAAATTTAAAATATCATTTACACTAGAGTGAAAAATATAAAATAATTGAAAAATATTCATTATGTGTGTATGCAATACGGTTATACTAAATCTACAATTAATGCTGAAATTTTAAAAGATGTAAATTGATGAAGAGTTATTCCATGTTCATGGATTGGAAGACTCAATAAGATGTGAATTCTTTGCTAATTGAAGTATAATGCCTGTTATACTTTCACCAGGCTTTAGTAGATATTGAAAAGTTGATTCTAAAATTTATATGCAGAAACAATCAAGAATACTCAAAACTATGCTGAGAAAGAATAGCAAAATTGTACAGTTTATACTATACCATTTCAAGACTTACTGTACAATTACTGTAATTTAGACAGTGTGATTTTGGTGAATTGATAACCAATTGATTGTTGGATCAAAATAGGGTTCAGAAATAAACATAGAGGACCTATTAATTTTTGCTCATATACAGGAGCCAGTAATTTTTTACCAAGATGCAAAGGTAAATTAAGGGAGAAAGGACAAATGAATGCTGATTTATGAATATCAAAAGGGTAATGGGTTCAGAGATTCATAAGTCATAGCTTTCTTTTGTGAAGTATCTATTTATATGTGGAAAGATATTCCACAAAGGAAAGTGATATGGTTTGGCTGTTTCCCCATATTATGAGGATTATAATCCACATAACCCTCACATGTCAAGGGCAGGATCAGGTGGAGGTAATTGGATCATGGGGGCAGTTTCACCCGTGCTGTTCTCGTGACAGTGAGTCTCATGAGATCTGATGGTTTTATAAGTGTGTGACATTTCCCCTGCTTGCACTCACTTCATTTTGCTGCCCTGTGAAGAAGGTGCCTGCTTCTCCTTGGCCTTCTGCCATGATTGTAAGTTTCCTAAGGCCTCCCCAACAATGTGGAACTGAATCACTTAAAACTCTTTCTTTTATAAATTACTCAGTCTTAGGTATTTCTTCATAGCAGTGTGGGAATGGACTAATACGGAAAGTACGCGATATCAAAGTGGTGATGGGATCAATTAATGCTAAAAGTATTAGGTGAGAAGTTTATGAAGTATGGGATATTTATGTAGTCTCAAAGTACCTCCCATAAATAGTTTACTTAACAAGGAAAATAGTACCTTTATAGAAGAGACACTTGTCAGTTACCGCTTGAACCAGGCAATAAAAGTTATTGTCAACAATGTGGGGACAAATTGACATCACATGGCTCCTGATATTATTCAATAAGAAGAACACAACATTTCAGTGGCAGTCCTGAGGAAAAGATATAATCAAAATGTAATAGTGAGGAAATATGAAATAAACCTAGATTGAAGCACATTCTACACAATATCTGTATGATATACTTCAAAACATTAAGGTCATGACAGAGGCTGAGGAACTGTAATGCATGCTCTTCAGTTAGATCCTGGCCTGGTAAATGTGTATACATAATATCTATTTTAAAAATATGTATGTGTATGTATATTCATGTCTCTCTACAAAAGATACTATTGGGAAGATTGACAAATTTAAAAATGCACTGTGGATTAGAAAATGTATTGTATTAGCATTAAATTATATTTTCTGATTTTGATAATTACACTTTCCTTATTGAAGAGATCTCATTTTCCTTAGGAAGTAAAGTATAGGGGGTGGTGGTAAAAGGTCCTGATATTTCTTATTTCAAAAGGAGAGAACCAGAAGGTGAAGGAAGGGGAAGAAGAAGAGAGGAAGGAGCAAAGGAAGAGGAAAATGGGTCAACAGATTTACAATTATTGAAACTGGGTAAAAGTCCTATGGGAATTCCATGTATTATTCTTGCAACTTTTTTATAAGCTTGAAATTATAAAAAAAAATATAAAAGTCAAGGGGAAAAATCGCGAAAAGACTTGGATAGATACTTCACAAAGCAAAGCATACAGGTTTATTGTGTAATAAATTAATTAGCATAGTCATCATATTGTACCCCATAAACATGTATGATTATTATGTATCAATTCTGAAAAACAAACATAAGGAAAACATGAATGTGCAGGTTTGTTTCCTGGCGGATCTTTGTGGTCTGAGGCAGTGCAGAGGGCAATAGGAACCTAACCCAAGGCAGCTTTGTGGTGGACTTCAGGGCCATCAGGGACTGTGGACTACCTCAGACTTAGGCTCAGTGTTCTTCAAAAAATCTACACAAGTTGTGGCTACATGGCCTGAAATCATGAGTACCACTCCTAGTATCTGTGCATTTTCTTGGTTAATGATGGCACTGAAAAACATGGAAATTGTATTGAGCTCTTTCTTTTCTGGAACAGAAGTTTCATTCAGTTAAAGTCTACTGTATGGAGAGAGTAAGGAGGAAAAAAAGCTTGCTATACGGCTTGCTGCTATACAAGTTTGACTAAATGGAAGGAAAATATATAGTTCTTTAAAGGTTTAGCCTTGTTAAAAGAGATCTGGTGTTTTAAAATCATCTTTAGAAGATGCCAGATATTTAAAGAGTCAGCAGGTGGTGAGGCCGGAGGCCACCAATGAACACCTCACTAGATTCAACTGTGCTCTTCACAGGGAGTAGATTCTGGAGAAAAAAAGAACTGAAAGGAGAAATCTAAATGTCAGAACTAGATGAACTGATTACCCACATTATAAGAAGGATGAAGTCCCAAGAACAAAACTGAATATTCATTAAATTACTAGTCACTTTTCCCAGTAGAGCGTTGGTCAGAGAGGAATCCCCATAAGATGCTTCTCCTAAGGGTTGGCCTTCATGTGTAAAAAGAAGCTTTTACTCCTCTAATGCAGATTCTGTCACTTCTTCCTTCAAGCCAGTGTCTCCTGTTGCTGGAATCAAGGCACATATCCTGACATGACAACTTCCTTCTCCTCCTATTCCTACAGAAAGCATATGGATTGTTCTGAGGATACTTTCTGCCAACGGATTATTTTGGATATCACAGCTGTCAATAGTAATTAATAAAAAAAAAATTCCTCTACACCAAAGATGTTCCTGACTCCCCCATATATCTGCTTTTCCCCTAGTCCTGACAAATCTCCACACTGTGAAAAAATAATAATGAGTGGGTTGGGTTGATCCACCTTCAAACAAACGTGCCACTGAAGGCAAATGTTGGGGTCAAGGTTCACTGAAAATCACTGACAAGAGGAAGATCGACTAATAGGAGAAAAGACATACCAATTTATTTAATGTGTATATATGGGAGCCTTCAAAATGAAGACCCAACTTCCCAGTGAGCTACAGAAATTGATATACCATCTTGAGGTTACAGAAAGAATGAAGGCTTTGGATCCTGGCAGAACAGGTTATGGGAGGGTGGAAAGAGGAATTCTACTGATGTGCAATAAATGATTACAGGGAAAATAACTGGAACAGAAATTAACTTGTAAATAGTTCTCTTTGGAATTTAAATAATCATTCGAGACAGTTATTATCCTGAAAAAGGGTCTGTTCAAGTGTGCTTACATTTTTGGTCTTCTTTCCTGTAGTGAATAATGAGATACGAGGGAGGGGAACAAGAACAATTGTTCTCCTGGGTGAGTCACTCCTGTCTTTATGTTGATAGGGGAAAACTGTCCTCTAGTGCTTATTGATCTCTGTGAGGTTTTAACTTAAAAGACTCAGATTGCCATATTTTGGGGTGAAATATTTTGAGTTCCCTCACAAGGAACCTGAGACTCCTCTCTCTTCAAAAATATTCTCTCTTATTTTTAGCTTAGAGAGCTGCTATTTCTTGGGAGATTACATTTGTGCCCAAATGGAAGCTTTATAGACTTATAACTCTTAGAATAGTGGTTTATAAATAAAATGTATATAAATGTTTTCTTTAAAAATATTGATATCACATGGAGGAGTGTGATGAGATCTTGTGTGATTTTTACTTCCATCGAATTTTTGCAGAAGTTTTTAGGCCCACATGGCAACATTACTCAGGCCGAACTTGGCGTTTCAATGTGAATGAGAAAGAACTGGCTCTAGTTTGATGTATAAAAGTACAGAGAAATAACTCCTCTTGTGTGTAATTTCTGCAGTGGAACCAGTGCTCTTGCCAGTTTCCTGTGCTGATTCCACATATATGTTCTCCACTTGCCAATGGTGATTTGAATCCCTGTGGTGCTGAATCTGAGGAATACAAAAGGACAAATTAGAACTGACTCACTCATAAGAAGCAGCAGCAAGTTAACCTATTTAGTGTAAGACTAGGCATCAGAAGACAGTTGTCTTTCAAATTGTGTCACTACGGTAGCCATTTCTCTCTGTGTGTGTATATATGTGTCTGTGTATGAATTGTTGCATGATTTAGTTTTCTTTTGTCGACAAAAGGTCAAACTGTGTGAAATATTTAAAGAGGTTTATTCTGAGACAAATACAAGTAACCATAACTGTGCCTGAGGCACAGTCTCAAGATATCATGAGAACATGTGGCCAAGGCGGTAGGTTTGCAGCTTGGTTTTATACATTTTAAGGAGACAAAAGACATCAATCAATACATGTGAGGTATCCTTTGGTTTGGTCTAGAAGGACAGAACAACTGGAAGTGGGGGCAGGCTTACAGGTCATAGGTAGGTTCCAAGATTTTCTGATTGGCAATTGGTTGAGAGTTAAGTTATTATCTAAAGACCTGGAATCGGTAGAAAGGAGTGTCTGGGTTAAGATAAGGGGTTGTAGAGGACAGGGTTCTTAATATGGAGATGAAGTCTCACATGTGACTACCTTTAATAACAATATATGGCAAATGTTTTCTATTCAGACCTTGAAAAGGTGCTCTAGTCTCTCAGCTAATCTCATCAGGAACAGAAAAACATCTGAAAATGGAAGGGGATTCTCTACAGAATGTAAATTTCCTCCACAAGAGACAGCTTTGCAGAGCCATTAAAAATATGTCAAATACATATATTTTGGGGTAAAACATTTTGATTTGTTTTCAGGGCCTTCTGTCTGTCATGTGATCCTGTACTAGAGCGAGGTTGGAATTTGGTATATTATTGCTACGAAGAGTCTGTTTTGTTATTCTTAAGATCTTTGTTTTAATATTAATACTGGTCAGTTGTACCTGAATTCCAAAGGTATGAGTATAATGAAGCACGTCCCACCCACAGCCCTTCCCATCATGATCTGAACCAGTTTTATTTTAGGTTTCTTTGAAATTCCCTACACCAAGAAAAGGGGACCATTCAATTAGATGGGGGGCTTAGAATTTTATTTTTGGTTTATACTTTTGTAAATTATTTTACCTATATTTGGTTCCCCCAACAGTTTGAAATAAATTGAAATTGAATACAGTCTCTATATATAATTTTAAGAGAGGATTACATGAATTAAATAAGTTGCTCATTTAATTCATTCCACCAAAATGAGTTAAATTCATATATGTAAAGTGCAAGAAGATGTAGCACTTAATAAGGGGAATAAAGTCATATTATGATTACTCAAAAGGGAACAATTTCAACAACTTAGAGTTTTCCCAAGGAAAATAAATACTCCATGAGTACAATTGTGTTATTTCTTGTGATTATTAAAATGTATCCTTGGTTCTGAGTTAGGAGTGGGAAGGGCAACAACTGTAAATTAGAAAGGGCTTAGAAAACATGCTAGCAAATGTGAACAAAAATAATTTTTAGGAAGAATATGGTGGGGAAGATAATGGATAAGATCATTTCCCACGCCAGCTTTCAGGTGGTGCTATTATCCCTTAAAAACTAAGTTCCTATCCACCTGGTGGAACTCCTCCAGCCCAGAGGGTGCAAGGGTAAAAAAGGAACAGGTGTAATTAGGGGAGGGAAAAGGTAGGAAGTATTCATCTGGTAGGAGATATTAATAAAGTGTATGTCTGAAACTTAGAATGTCAGTAAACAGAAAGAGGAAACGTAAAACATCTAAAGAGAGAGGAGTTCTATAAATTGTATTACGGAAATAGTGTTTTTTATGTTTGTTTAAAGCAAAATGGGTTGAGTTTTTGGAAAGGAATTCCTGGTGGTGTTTTTCTGATGTTTCATGTATTTGATCTGGCATGTTGAGCTCAGTGAGCAAAATAACGTATGATTGATTGAATTTATATGCTTACATGTCTAAGTAACACTGGCTAACTCACCTCTCTCTGGCCTTCTATTTGCAAGCCAATATTGCAAACAAATTAATATATAACCACACAAAAAGGTTCTTATTTCTCTGTTGTCTTGGCATCCATTTACCTGTCCTGAAAAGAAGAATAGATCAGCCATTTTTAAAAATCCATTTCAAGGGAGATTATAACAATTACCTATGCAGTCAGTCTGTGTCATTAAGTATAAATGAGTCTGTGATGAGAAAAGTCAAAGCTCCATTTTATTAGTCTTAATTTTAGTTTTTATTTTTAGATACCTAATTTGCTTTCACATTTGATACCTTAGACAAAAGCATAGTCAACTGCTGCTCTCTTGCTTTTCCCTGCCGTGCATGTAATTGGACACTCTCTTAGCGAGGGCACAACTGTTCACATAGACACCACAAAGCAATGAAGACTGCGAGATTAAAAAGAAATCTTTTAATATATTTGTGATTAACTGGCAACTATACTAAGGAGTTGCAGGGAAATAGAAACAAACAGAAAAGGTTAACAAGGTAGGACACAGAGATGATTATTTGCATGGGAGGAAGAAAGGCAAAGCAACACCCAGAGCTTTCTATCTGACATCAACCTGTTTGATAAATAAGTAATGGGGAAAAAGAATTTCTGCCCTCAGATGTACACATTTTGCACTCTTCTAGCTGTGACCTTTGTACATGGCCACAAATTCTATGCTAAAGAGCAGGTCTATGAATTATGTAAAACAAGAGAGGATTCAGAAGATTTGTGTTAGAAATATGTAGCTTTACTTTCTTTACTGCCATCGAGGATGGAGAGCTCTTCCTAGTGTGTTTTCTTCCCCCATACAGTTTTGAGTATATGTTTTTTATTTTCTTGACAACTTTCTTACTTATCATCCAAAAGACTCCCCAAAAGATGGTCCAAAAGAAAGTCATTCTGTCCAAAGAATAGCAGATCTAACTGTTAGAATAAAAATTATTGAGATTGCAATCTATCATGGTTAATATCATAAGATTAAACTTTAGGTTTGTATCTTTGAGGGCAAATGCTAGATAAATGATGGCCTAAAACAACACTATGTTGGCCCATTTCCAATGGTGCCTGCAGGAAAGTGTCAGTAATGCTGACAAGCCCTGGGAGATGTGATTCTTGACCAGGTGCTTAATATCAAAACAGAGAAGAAGATGGCAAGCAATTGACCAAAACAGAATCTGGGTGATGGGCACAATGATTTCTGGTAGCTGATTTCAATTATGTGAAAGAAAAAGAAAGGAAGATCTAGCTAAACTTACTAAAGGGGAATGAAAGACTGAAAATAAGAGGTGTCGTAATAAAATAGCTACTACTCCTCTGAAATACAAGGCCTCAAGGCAATCTGCAACTGGCCTGAAGGAGGTGAATTACTCTTACTTCTGGGGAAGGAAAGGACATAAAGAAAATGTGTCTTGTTAGGCTGAACACTCTGTTTCTTTAATTATAACACTATTGGGTTTGTTTATTTTATTTTATTTTATTTTTTTGTAGCATTTAATGGGCCAGATGCCAAGCTTTATACACGATTATATATAATCTTTCTGATAACCCAGTGAGATACAGATGAGGAAACGAAACCACAAAGCATTGAAATAACATCCTCAAGGTCAATGAGAGTTGGAGTTGGAATTCACACCCTGGCCGAACTCAGAACTCATAACCAATGTACCCCATTACCTTCACGCCTGGTGTCCCAAGACAGCTAAGTTTCACAACGTGATCCAGAATACATGCTCTTCTAACGTGCAGTCATTCACACTGCAATTTAGGAAGACCACCTTTTTAACATCGTAGTACTGCTTTATTCTCAGAATAATGCCGACAATTATTATTATCATTATTTTGGTCACTGCAAGGTGGTTACTACGATTTCTTTTCTTTCTCTTTTTTTTTTTGTTTCTTTACCTGAGACCTTTATTGACAACATGTTTCCACTACTCTAGCTGGTATTCAAATCCTCTCTGCATCAGACTTTTATTATGTCTGTGCCGCCTCATTGCCTTCAGCCCTCACCTGGTAGAAAACACCCCGGCCTGCAAAGATACATGGATTTGCACTAACTCCATGACACTTAATCTGTTTATTTCTTTGGCCTTTAAAACATAGCTTTATTAGATTTGTTTAGGGGTCAGGCTTTGATTATGTACCCTAAAAAAGTCAAAACCTATAATTAGACCAAAATAAAACTGGGAAGTTTCTAAGTCTGTACGGAAAAGACCACAAATCTATTCACTTGCTCCACTTAGTTTGAATGAGCTGGCAATATCTATGGAGAAGTCAGTATGCTCACAAAACTGTCTATCAGGAGCCTAAATCATGATTCATAATAAAAACGTGCTTCAAATACTCTAAGATCTATAAGAACAACCAGGTGATTTCAAAATATCAAGAAGTATTTATTGGAACAAAATGTTTGGGGAATATTGGACATTTCTTTCCTATATATTAATATCACGCTCTTACAGCATAGCCAAAAAAATCAAGGAGAGTTATATTATATTGAACTTTCTTCTTTGCTTGTATAATTAGGAGTTACCTAGCAACACATAAATCAGAAATATTCCCTGTTTGGATACTGGCTGTGAAACTCCAGGACTAGCAGACACAGAAAAGTCTCCAGGCCTTGGTACCAAAGTTGTAGCAGTTGGTCTTTTGGTGCATCAAAACAGTGTTTCTACTTTACCTTTGAATGGAGTTTTTTTTTTGTTTTTTTTGTTTTTTTTTTTGACATGGAGTTTCGCACTCGTTGCCCAGGCTGGAGTGCGATGGCACGATCTCGGCTCACTGCAACCTCTGCCTCCCGGATTCAGGCAATTCTCCTGCCTCTGCCTTACTGAGTAACTGGAATTACAGGCATGTGCCACCATGTCAGGCTAATTTTGTATTTTTAGTAGAGATGGGGTTTCTCCATTTTGGTCACACTGGTCTCGAACTTCTGACCTCAGATGATCCGCCCTCCTTGGCCTCCCAAAGTGAGCCACCACGCCCGGCTGAATGGAGTTCTAAAGAACTTGGGGCCTGTAGACAAAAATTGAGAACAAAGATAATACTACAGGAAAAATATTTGGGGGTTTTCCACCCAGTAAACTTACATCTATTATTGCATATGTGTATTCAGGTATGGCTCTATTTGATAATAGGCACCACTCCATGAGAGAATTGTTAAGTACACTCAATTTAGCAGTAAGGTCTCTACCTTGTTCCCGGTCTTTCTCTTTTCCTTGGAGGACATCACCAAATTAGTCATTTTCTTTGTTGTGATAATGGTGTCAAAATAAGCAACATGCTTTTTAATAAGCTTACTGCCTAAACAAGTTTAAACACTGTATTATGTTTTTATGTTATACGTTATATAATGTTATCGTCTTCTTAGACCGCTTTGTGCTACTATAACAGAATACCCAAGACTGGGTAATCTATAATGAAGAGAAATTTATTGACTCATAGTTCTAAAGGCTGGGACATCCAAGATCAAGGGGCTGGCATCGTACAAGGCCTTCCTGCTGTGTGATCCTATGGGAGAAGGCAGAAGAGCGAGACAGGGTAGGAGAGAGAGTTAAAAGAGGACTGAACTTGTCCTTTTATAAAGAACTCATTCCTACAATAATAAACCCATCTCTGAGTTAATGGTATCAATTCATTCACGAAAGGCGAGACTTCATGGCCTAGTTACCTCTTAAAGTTTTCATCTGTTAATACTGTTACAATGGCAATTAAATTTCAAGATATGCTTTTTGCAAGACATATTCAATCCTGGCATCCAAAACATATGCTCTTCTCTATACAAAATATAACCATTCTATCCCAATAGCCTCAAAGTCTTAACTCCTTCCTTAATCAACTAAAAAAAAAAAAAAAAAAAAAAAAAAAAAAAAAAAAAAAAAAAATCCAAAGTCTCATCTAAATCAGATATGGATAAGCCTCAAGACATTCATCTGGAGGCAAATACTTCTTCAGCTGTAAGCCTGTGAAATCAAACGCATCATGTGCTTTCAAAATAAGATGGTGGGACAGGCATAGGATTGGAATTCCCATTCCAAAAGGGAGAAATGGGCAAGAAGTAAGGAGTAACTGGTCCCAAGTAAGTCCAAAAGCCAACAGGGCAAACAGCATCACATCTTGAGACTCCAGAATAATCTTTTAGTGTCCATGTGCCACCTTCTGGGCACTCAGCACTGGGCACCTACGTCCTCAAGTAGCCCCACCTTTATGATTTTGCTCAGCCCACTCAGCAGCCGTCACAGATCGGAGTCTCATGCCTGCATCTCTCTCAGGCTGGCGTTGCACACTGGTGGCTTTACAGTTCTGGGGTCTTGGGGATGGCCCCACTCCCATGGCTTTACTGGGCATTGCCCTAGTGTGGATTGTCTGCAGTGGCTCCACCCATATGCCACATTTCTGCCAGGGTCCCTAGGCTGTCTGTGCCATCTTTTGAAGTCCAGGTGGAGGTAGCTGTGCCCCCACAGCTCTTGCATTCTGCATGACTGCAAACCAAATTCGACACAGACGTTTTCAAGGGTTACTACTTGTGCCCTCCAGAGTAGCAACCTGAGCTGTATCTAGGGCCACTTGAGCCACAGCTGGGATGGCCAAGGAGCACTGCATGAGAATACCGGGAGCCCCAGGCAGCAAGCCTGTGGAGGGTACCCCAGGCCTTTCCTACAAAACCATTCTGCCTTCCTGAGGCTCTGGCAAGGGGAGCAGACTCTAAGTTCTCCAAAATGCCTTTGCTGTCATTCTCTTATTGTCTTAATGGATAGTACCTGCCTCCCTTCTATCCATACTCATCTCCTTATCAAATGGTTGCTTGGCTACGCCCTTGATATTCTCTCCTGAACATGGGTTTTTATCTTCACATGATCAGGTTAGGGATGTTCCACATTTTTACATTCTGATTCCTCCCTTTAATTATAAATTCTGTGTTTAAATTATTTTTCTTGTCTCTCATTTTATTGTATGCCGTTAAAAGAAGCCATGCAGTTCCTACAGATATTTCTTCTGCCAGATAATCTAATTGATCACTCCTAAATTCTGCCTTTCACAAAGATCTCAGGCATGGATGCAATTCAGCCAAGTTCTCTGCCACTCCATAACAAGAATGGCTTTTACTATAGTTTCCGATTCCTTGTTCTGCATTTTCCTCTGAGACCTTATCAGAATGGCCTTTACCACTCATATTTCTACCACCATTCTGATCAGGAGCACATAAATACTCTCTAAGAAGCTCAGACTTTCCCTTCAACTCTTTTGTTCCTCTGAGCCCTCAACATTCTTGAGTATTTGTGCTGGAGACTTTTCTCCTGTGGGTGGCTTGTCCCACATGCCTGTCCTTATAGTTGCACTGTGTTCAGTTTCACTGGACTCATTTTCCCTGTGTTCATTGAGACTTCTGGCTCCTACCAGTTGCTTTTCTCTTGATTTTGAATCTCAAGACCATTTTTTTCATTAGCTACCTGACCAGCAGGGACCGGTCTCAGTCTCCCTCCTGTTCTAGGAATCATACCACTGCTTTCATGTCAATTCCTGTGGTGGACTTCTCTCTGCTCACAGGTTTCTTTGGGTCTTCCTATCCCATGAGCTACACTAATGATTATGGCCTCAGACAGCCCAGCCACTGGCTGTGATTTGTCCTGGTTCTTAGGATGCATTGAGAAAGTTACCCAACAACTAAGAGAGAGGGTAGAGGACTGCTGCAAGGTTTCTGAGTAGGGAGAATAATTTCTATGATAATTACCCTCTGGAATACTGTCCTCCAAGAACAAACAGGCAATTTTTTTTCTATAAGGTTTTTCATGATGACCCTTAAAAGTATATAAAACTGTCTCTCAAGGAACAAAATGGTCGAACTCCATAAGCAAAAGCTGCCTCAGACATAAAACTGCTGCCTTCCCAGGCAAAATCATGTGCTTCTGAGCATTTTCGCCTCAGGTGGCTCCCTCCCGCCTCACTGCATGCACGTTACATCCGTGCTTGCGATCATTCGCCCTCACTTCTGTCTGTACTCAGCAGCTTGAATGCCCTTTGTGTTAGTTCGTTTCAAAACCTTCTCTTTTTGAGTGACTGAATTGTTATCAGTTTAACTCGCTTCACATGCAAGATCTGAGAAAAGCCTCACAGGTAGTTAAGCACTTAATAAATGCTTGTTGATAGTGATGAATATATACTAAAATATTAATCAGCTTTAGGTTTCCATAGGCTCAGAAAGTTCTTTATGCATAATAATAAAAATAAAACCAGTAATTAGGTTAAATAAATAATGGCCTCCTATAAGACTGGGGTAAAATCTAACAAATCTATTTGCTTGCTGTCTCCCACTCTGCATTTCTGTTACCTTACAGTTCATTCCTTCCTTCAGCTACAAACCAAGTCAATGTTAAGTGCAACTCCGTATCTCTGCGCTGAGGCCTTTGTGATGTCTGGGTCTCACCGTGGAAACGTTCCGACTGGACTTCAGCTGACACACAGCTGGGATGGGCCACTCTGCCTGCATATCACTGACCACCTCCCACCTGCTTTGGGTTCTACCATTTGAGGAGACACCTGCATAGGTCAAAGGCTGGGTGGCTAAGACAGCTGATGGTGCTCCTGTTCTCTGGGCCTGGCATGAGAAGACATTGGTGGGAATGGTTGAAAGAAGGGCTCATCCATCCCTTGAGAAGGAACACATGAATCCCTGGAGTCTGCAATGCCCACAGACTCCTCTCCTGGCCTTAGCCTTGTCCACATTTGGACATGAACTTTGATGTAATGTCAAAATTCTGGCCAAAGGACTAGTCCTGAAAGTAAGTCTGCTGAGGTGGTGGGATCCTGGGTCTCAGTTACAGGCTCCACTCTAAAACCAGAGAAAGCAAGAGGAAGGAGGAGGAGGAGGAAGAGAGAAGGAGAAGGAGATGGAGGAGACAAACAAGGAAGAGACAAGTCTCTTATCATGAAAGTCAGTGGATTCTGGAACTGCAGTTAGTGCGATATCCCTTGCGTATGAGACCCTGACTTGTTTAAGAATGAAAATGGCACCTGCTGGTTGGCCGAATCACTCTTCACTTTGTTGTCACGTCATTTGCACTTTAATATGGCAGAGGAATCAGAAAGACAGTTTTTGTAGAGGACGGAGAAATAATTGGGGTCACTGGAAAGTGGAACGGTGAGCGGAGGAGGAACAGAATGAAACGGGAAGGACAAGGTCACCCAAAGGGTCCCCTCCTTATTTCCCTCACCAGGCCTCAGCGTCATCCCCTCAATGTCCACACCTCCTCCTCACCAGCACTGGCCGTGCCGCACCAGCAGCCACCCTTGCAGCATTCCAGACTGGGGCTGCCTTGCTTTTCCTTGTCCTTAACTGTCTCCTTTTTCTACACACTTCTCACATTGACAGATGCCCAACAGTACACTAGGGCTGGGGGTAGAACAGTGGTGGCCTTTGGAGACTGACAGACCCAGACTTGAGTAAAAGCTTTGTCAATTACTAGTTATGATGTGAGTACTGTCATTTTTTAAACAGATGCCAATTTAACAGGTGACAAATCATATGTCACTTTTAACTGGAGTTCTTTGATTACTAAGATGTAAAAAGTCTTTGAAAATGATTATTTGCCATTGTACTTAAGCACTCCAAGCCCCCGTTTGCCCATCTGTTTGTTTCGTGCTTGGGTCTGTCTTATGGGGGAAGTTGGAGGAACTTATGCACCTAGAGTGCTTAGCACATAGACAGACCCTGCAAATGTTCACTGTTATTTGTATAATGTGGAATCAAGAAGCAAAATAAATACAGTTCATGAAAGAGTACTTCCCCCCCACCATTTTCCAAATGAAATATGGCCCTTGGATGTGGAATCCCCCTGAGTCACTAACTCAGCGTGAGCCTGAACAAGTGTTTTTTTCTCTATAGGTCTCCTCTGGTGCTTCATCTATGAAATGAAGGGGTTACGCTCTCTGGTTTATAAGGCCTAGTCCACCTTTAACACTCTATCACTCTCTGATCCCACTTATTCCTCTCCTAAAGATATACATTGCTTCCAAATGGCAGACTGAGGACAACAAAGTTGCACAATATGATGAAAGTGTCAGTAACCTGTGTTAAAATTGTTAGAATAATTACAAAGATACACGCTCCTGTATATTCACTGCAGCATTAATACAATAGCAAAGACATAGAATCAACCGAAATGCCCATCAATGATAGGCTGAGTAAAGAAAATGTGGTCCATGTACACTGCAGAATACTATGCAGCCACAAAAAGGAATGAGATCATGTCCTTTGCAGGGGCCATGGATGGAGCTAGAAGTCATTATCTTTAGCAAATTAACTCAGGAACCGAAAACTAGAACTGCATGCTCTCACTTATAAGTGGGAGCTGAACAACGAGAACACATGGACCCAGTGGGGGAACAACACACGCACCAGGGCCTGTTGGCAGGCGGAGGGGGGAGAGCATCAGGGAAAACAGCTAATGCCTGCTGGGCTTAATACCTAGGTGATGGGTCGATAGGTGCAGCAAACCACCATGGCACACATTTACCTATGTAACAAACCTGCACATCCTGTACATGTATCCCAGAACTTTAAATTAAATTAATTAAATTAAATTAAATTAAAAACTGTTAGAATATAGACTCATACTAGAACATAAGCTCCAGGAGAGAAGAGATTTTGTTTGTTTTGTTCATTAATGTGTTCCCAACACTTCAAACAGTGTGTGGCACATAGTAGATGTTCAAGAAGTATTTGCTGAATGAAACATATTAATACCTTGTATAAAAATAAGCATTTCACACAGGAGGAAAGTGACTGCAAATCGTTATTTTCAAAGACCATTTTTATTTTAGTAATCAAAGAAATGATGACATATGATTTGTCAACTGTTAAATTGGCAGATGTTAACGAAATAACAATACATCATCAGTAAATGATGGAGAAATTATCACTTTTACCTTGTTACAGAACAATCTTCCTGGAATTCAGTGTGACATTACTTATCAAAATGCTTAGAAATATGCACATGCTTTGACCCAGAAATTACACACCCGGAAAAGTATTTTAAGGAAAGAATTAAGAATATGTAAAGATTTAGCTGTAAGAATTCTGTTTGTAGTAGTGAAATTTGGAAATAACCAAAAGGTCTAACCATGGGCAATTTGGTAAACAAAGGATGATATAGTCTTTGAGTGAAATACTAACTAGCTATTAAAGACATTACACATGAATATTTATTTTTAAAAATTCTCACGATGAATGTCCTAAAGAGGCAGTTTATGAGATAGCATGTATAGTATAATGCCATATAGAAATTCATCTAGAGCTAAATAAAAGATTTCCATAGCATACAGATGACAAATTGTACCTGGTTATATCTGGGTAGTGGAGTTATATAATACTTCTGTACTTTTTTTCCTTTTTGCTAAATTTATCATTTATTTCTACAATGACCATACATTGCATTTATAATGAAATAATAAATCATTTTAATTTAAACATTTACCTTTTAGCTGTAACAAATGTAGACTTTTTGATAGTCTTTTATATTTTTCCCGGTGGCATCTGAGCCGTGTTCTTTGCTTACCCAGCTTTTCTTGCTGTATCATTAGCGTGGCTAAATTAATCAGATTTTAAGCTCCCTACGGGCAGGTTTACATTTTTTCGTTATTCCTTAACGTATCTTGCACCCCTTCTGGCTGTTAAATAAAAATCTGCTGCCCTGAAATTCAGTCAAATGCAATTGCAATTTCTGCTCTCATTAAATGTCCCCTATAAATCCATTTAAACAGTTCTAGTAATAAGAGTATCCCCCAAGGTTTTCTTTTATCCTTTGTATTGTAAGCCAATTCCTCACGATTCCTGGCACTACGGGAGAAGAGACTAGTATGATAGTGGCATATGTGTAGAAGCAGAAAGATATTTGTTTTGTGTTGCCCCAGGGTAGCTGAGCTAAGTAACAGGAAAGTAAATTCAGCTCAGCTAAGGAAGAACTTTCTAATCATTAAAGATGGGCGTCAATAGGAGGTGACTGTAGTAAGTTTATAAACTCCCTTTCATGAGGGACACCTAAGCTGAAGATAGAAAACAGCATTGCATGTGGGTGTCACCAATGAGTTAGAAGTTGGACTAAGTAAACTTTGACCATTTTTCCAAGTGTAAATGCACCTTATTTCTCTAAGGTCTCATCTGCTGCTAATAAATCAAGAGCTAGGGGAAGGTAAAGTATGCAGATGAATGCTTTGTTTTGGCTTGATGTTCCACATCGCTTACCCTTGGAATCCAGACTCAAAAACCCCTTCCCAAGGCACCGTGCCATCTCCTACCCCTTTCATTTACTCCTGTCCATCTTGCTATGCACCTGTGAAGAATACTTCTCTTCCTTCTTCCAGTATCTGAGATAAACATGAGCTGCCATTTATTAAACAATTTTTGAATGATTATTTTTTGGCTAAGCATTATGGTAAATACTTGATGGGAATTGCTTCACCTCATATTCCCAACATAACCCAAAAGTTAGGATTGTAACATTCAGAAAACCAAGGCTGATAAACTTCAAAGTATATAATAATATGGCATAGTGACTGATGAAATGTCAGGATTTTCATGGACAACAGCATTTTCAGAGACTACATCTCTGCCTGCTTCTCTATTCCATCCATCCCTTTCTGGCCTCCTCTCTGTCCCAGCCCCTAATTCTCCTTCTTGCTACATTGCCACCCTTCTTGCCCCAGTCCTCAGTGGACTCCTTCTGATC
Source organism: Chlorocebus sabaeus (assembly GCF_047675955.1). Taxonomy (NCBI): domain Eukaryota; kingdom Metazoa; phylum Chordata; class Mammalia; order Primates; family Cercopithecidae; genus Chlorocebus; species Chlorocebus sabaeus. The sequence goes on along the minus strand of NC_132916.1, from coordinate 14,854,673 downwards.
CCCAGAAGTATCCACAGTTGTCCAGAAGCCACCAGAAGTATCCACAGTTGTCCAAATCATAGTGTCTCTCTGAGAGGCACTTGGAGCTCAGGCTCATGGGCTAGTGATAGGATTTACGGTTAACTTTATATGTCCACTTTACTGAGCTAAGGGATGCCCAGATAGCTGGTAAAACACGATTTGTAGGGGTGTCTGGGAGGGTGTTTCCAGAAGAGATTAGTGTTTGAATCAGTAGATGGTAAAGAAGATCCACCCTCATCACTGTGGTTGGGCACCATCCAATCCAATCCATTGAGGGCCCTAATATAACAAAAAGGCAGAGGAAGGGTGAATTTTTTCCTTCTCTCTGTTTAAACTGAGACATTCATCTTCTCCTGCCCTTGGGCATGGGAGCTCCTGGTTCTCAGGCTGAATTACACCGTCAGCTTTCCTGGTTCTCTGTCTTGAAGGCAGCCATATGATGACTTCTTGGCCTCCATAATTGCATGGGTAAGTGCCCATAATAAACTTATCTATCATTTCTATCTATCTATCTATCTATCTATCTATCTATCTATCTATCTATCTATGACCTATCTCTCTCTTCATCATTTATCTATCTTTCTTCTAACTACCTATCACCTATCATATGTATGTATGTATGTATATATGTATCTATCTATCATCTATCTATCTATCTATCTATCTAATCTATCTATCTATCTTGTCTATCTGCATTTCTATCTACCTATGTATCATTTATCCTATCTATCATCTATCTATCTAATCTATCATCTATTATCTATCTATCTATCTATCTATCTATCTATCTATCTATCTATCTATCATCTATCTATCATCTCTCTCTATCTATCTATACCTTGGTTCTGTTTCACCAGAGAACCCTGACTAACACAATAGGGCACTCAATTCTGCACCTTTGTGCATTCTCCCAGAGCAACCTCTCTATGTTAGAAGTTTCAACATACCTCCAAACCAGCCTTCAGCAACACCTTTCACAGAGCCTCTGTGTAGGTCTTTGGAGTCATCTTAATGCTTTCTGAGGCAGGAGCCCCTCCTTTGAGTTACTCTGCAATTCACTTGCTTTGATGAGACAGGCAGGTGTGAATGGAATTAATTTTTGGTCCCCATAATTCTTGTATTCATTTATCAGCTAGATACACTGTAGTTGTCCTTTATTTCCTCCCAGTTTTACAACTGCTGGCTGGAAATTCTCCATTCTGCTAGGCAAGTGTTATGTGATCTTCAGTGGGACTGCTTGGCTGTATTCTACTCTTGGACTTCCGCTCTTTCTTTCACTCTGTATGCAGTACCAGAATCCCAGGTCACAGCGCAGAAAGGTATCTACCACAGCCAGAGGAGCCTGGGGCGTACTTATTTCATAGCTAATGTTAGGAGGATAAAGTTGTTTATAAATATGGATGGATACTAATGTCCTGTTATTGGGTACTCTAAAAAAGACTGCATCGCCACCCTCTAGATTTTTTTTATTTTATAGTAATATCAGGAAATTAATGCAACAAATTCCCTTTAATAATGATTATACCCATACTGCAAACTATAAAGAAAAATATCCAAAGAACACCTTTAAGAAGCATGAAGCCAAAAAGCAACTTAAGGAATTCTAATTCAGTTTGGCTACCATTTTATGGTACATACATGTGCAACCCTTTCTACTTTTATTTCTTTAACTGATGTACTTCTGCAGTGTTCTTTCTCAGTTTTTAGGCCTATCCATATTCGTGTTGGTCCTTGGGATTAGCATGTCATATGCAATGATTTCTTGCACAATGTCATGTTCAGATACATGTGGAAGATATGTTTTTGCAATTTCAATTGATTAGCAGATATCTTTTTGGTTTTGTGGCAAGGGGAATGGTTAATACATATGTCTTTCCCTGAATATCAGTGCCTGATATTACATAATACATCTAGCTATTTATCTGTTTATCATTTTCTCTCCCTACCCCACACTGGAATGTAACTTTATGAGTACAGACACTGACTGTTTAATTCACTGTATAAACTTATTGCCAAGAAAAGCAGAATATCATGAACAAGTTATGTTCATCGCAAGAGCTTAATAGTTGTTTCACATTGGAAAATGTATTAATGTAATTCACCACATTAATGAATAAAAGAAAAACCATATGATTATTGCTTTAGCTGCGTAAAGAACATTAGGTACAATTTAACTTCCATTCATGATAAAAGACATCTATCAAAGTAGGATAGAAAGGAATCTTAAGCTGATATAGGTTACCTAGAAGAAAAATAAAGTGTAGCATATATAAAACTTTATTTAAAGACAGTCAACAAAAAGAGGGAGATCATCATGTTCACACAGTGGGACTCGGTTTTGTTAATGTGTCCGTTGCCCTCAATTGATATCTAGATTCAATGTAATTGCAGTGAAAACCCCAACAAAGGTTTTCATGCTTCAAAAGCAGATTCTAACATACATGGGGAAGGGCAAAAGGATCAATAATAGTAAAAACTACTCTTGGGAAGAAAAAGATAAGGGAATTTGGCTTAGCAGATATCAAAATTATATACAAGGCAGTGATGATGAAAACAATGAGATATTTATGTAGGAAAAACAGAGTCACATACGTGGGTATGAGGTGATAACATAATACAGAAGTGGCATTGGAGATAAGTGGCTAAAGATGGATCATCTCATAAATGGTGCTTATTCCTAAGTAAGAGTCACATATATGGGTATAAGGTGATAACATAATACAAAAGTGGCATTGGAGATAAGTGGCTAAAGATGGATCATCTCATAAATGGTGCTTATTCCTAAGTAAACAAACAAAATAGGATCCTTCTTTGAAACATGAATGAAGCTAAATTCCAGAAAAATTATATATCTATATGTGAAGAGCAAAATATTCAAAGTTTTAACTATAGTATAGAAACATATCTTTATATTCCCATGGTAGAGATTTCTTAATTCGAAAGGTGGTATCCATAAAAAATTGATAAATTCAACTTTGTTAAAATTAAGAACTTTTTGACACACAAATATCTGTCAAATTTAGTGTCCAAAATATATAAGTTCTAAAAATTGAAAAAATTGTTTAAAATAGATGGATCTAAGGAGGAGGGAAAATGCAAACGCTTAACAAGTTTATATAAATATGCTTTCTGTCTCATTAGCAATTGGAGAAATACAATAAATGTTTTAAAACACCATGTAATAGATTGGCAAAAGTTTAAAACTTTCACAACATAATGACGATACTGGGCAAAGGACCTTGTATCCTCTATTGATGAAAATTTAAACAAAGCCAACCACTTAAGAAGACAATTTATCATTGTCTTGCAACTTTAAACAGGTATCAGCTTCATGTAGTAGAGACGTCAGGGCCCTACCCCATCCTCTTGGCCAACCCTGTTGCTGACTGCAGGTGAGATGAACAGGCTCCATACGCGCTGATAGCTTCTTAAGCATCTGCCAGGATTTGCTTGGCCTGACAGTGCCAGAGCATGAAATACCCTCAGAGCCACCTGACACATTGAGTGGTAAGAAGTGGTGGATAAACAGCCCAGCTTTCTTTCTCCTGAGAGGGACAATTCTGAGATAGGTTTAACAGTCTCTTGAATGTTTCCAGTGGAATTGGTTCCAGCTGCCTACAGCAGTAATCACACATGAATATACCATTTATTGGCATTTCTTCCTTCCTTGCTGTGTTTCCCCATTCCCTCACTTTGCTTCCTGCAATAACCTTCCAAAGAAAACCTCCCATGCACATAATTATTTGTCTCAGGACCTGGATTTTGAGGAATCCAAGCTAAAATACTCTGTGTTCTAGCAGATCCCCTCCTGGATAAATACCCTAGAGCAATTCTTGCACGCCTACCCCCAGAAGAAATTATGGCACTGTTAATAGTAGCATGTGATAAGAAAAAATATCTAGAAACAATTAAATGCCCCTTAATGAAAAAATGGATAGATTGTGATGTAGTCATTTAATAAAATACTGTACATGTGTAAATATTAGTGATCTACAGATGTATTAATTGACCTCAATACATTTTAGAAGCATAACGTTTAGTGGAAGAAGATACTGAGAATACATGCAGTATTTTTTTAATTAAATTCAGAAACAAGTTGAACAATATACTGGCATTGGTTCTATTATATTTCTAGGTAAGGTGGTAGGTTCATGGGTTTTTGTTTTAATATCATGCTTCATGGCTCATATATTTATTAACGAAAAATGAAAAAAAAGGACACATCTCAGATACAATATAAACATTTATTACATCTCATGTTTTACTTTCTGGAAAGTTTGTGATACCACGTACTAAAATACATCAGTCAAGGGATATGATTATTATACCTAAAGGCTTTATATATTTTCATGGGTTTTCTGGTTCATGTTTTAAATATTGCAAAATCTGTGAGATTTATGAAGACTCTTTCATAGAGAAAATCCACTTTAAACATTTCTATGGTTTCGCTAGGTATCTTCAAATAGAATAGAATTTCAGTGTGATAAATTAGACTCCTTAGTTCCATAGCTGACATATAGCTGGCATACCCCGTTGATGTTCTAATATGTGATATGTTCAAATATGTGATAACACATTTTGATTTCTTATAGTGCTTAGTCCCATATGATCCTAAACAATTACAACCTTTGTCATGCTTGGGATTTGTGGAAATTTCACTGTGGTAAAGGTTGTGACATTACACACTGTATTACTAAAATCATGCAGCACAAAATAATTTGCACATGAAAAGTGCACCTTGGCACTGAATTTCCTCTTTTTTTCTACTTGAAAGTATATGGTCTTAGAATAAGTATTTATATGCTTTACATAGACTAACAAAATCTATTCTTTTACCACATTTATGAATTATTGAGTCATATTTAACAAAAAGACTGGTCTAACTTTCTAAGTTTAAGTCAATTTTAAAATCTGAAATTCTCTATATATGATGAAAATGAGACCCAATTCAGTATCAAAAACAGGTGGTCAACGTCATAAGGGAATTACACGGAAAGGACAGCTATGATGTAAAGAAAAACATGTGTTCTCTTCCAAAATACTATCACTACTAATAAAAAGCCATTGAGCAAGCCAATAAAATATATTAAACTATCTGTTTTGAAGTAAGTATTTATAATAATGAGATTCAACAATACATAAAATAAAAAGAGATATAAACTGGAACTCTACCCAGGTAACTTCCTGGTTTCTGTAACTGAATGTGCAAATAATTAATTTAAAATGATTCAGTGGAGGATTAAAATGGATTGTAAATCCTGGATTTGTGATGTGAATAGTGATGACAGAGCCAAGAATGTTGTTTAGAAGGAACAGATACCCTACACTAACTTGCACAGGGTAATAATAACTGTGTACCTTGTCCTGTCTAATTCCTATAAGTATGGAAAATGAAAACGTGGCCAGTATTTGCAAAAATAGAGATGTATGAACACTTTGGGACATGCACACACAGGGCTAAAGACTGCACTGGATGAATCAGAACACATTTCCAATCCTTTCCTTTGTTTTCCAAATGCATACAGTCTTCATTTTTGTCCAAGAAAAAGAGAGAGGAGCTTTGGATTTGGTATTTCTTTTCTACCATGTTTATGAATTTTCAAAAGGATACTTTTGATGTTAGATAAGAAAGACAAAACAAAGAGAAAAAAATTGCTTTGAGGTAGAAAAATTCTTTGTTTGACATGCCATATCTGTGCTAATAAATGATGAAAAGTTTGGAAAGTGATGAGAAGGATGACTTTTACTGTGTACTTATTTATGCCAGGTATTGTGAGACAATGACTAAATTTCTTTTCTCCTTCGAAAACTCTTTTGTAAAAGTTGGAATCCAGAAGCAACACAATATTAATAACAATCTCTCACATTCACACAAAGCTTTATAATTTATGAAGCAGTGCTTCTTACCTAGGGAGAAGGAAACTTTATTTACTGTATGCTGACTACATGCAGAAGCATGGAGGTTTTACGCATTAAAAAATTTACTCATGATCTATTCAAGAGACGGGTATTATTTCTGCCATGTTCCGGATGACAAGGCAGAGATGGTACAAAATGTAAGTGGACTGTTCAAAGTCACAACCAGCAAGTTGTTGAAGTTGAGTTTCAAATTCAGAACTTCTGAATCTGCTGGAGAGGCTCTTTTTGGCGTGGGCCGTGGCTAAGCCAGGAGGTAGCTATCAAGATACCTAATATCTGCAACTTATAAACTGGCAGCACTGCAGGTTTTTGTTGTTTCAGCGTTTGGCGTCAAAAGTATTCAATAGACTTGATTCACTCTGTTTCAGGTGTGCCCACAGTAAAGGTGTTCATAAAAATTGCCATTGTGGGCTGGGCACGGTGGCTCACACCTGTAATCCCAGCACTTCGGGAGGCCGAGGCAGGCAGATCACTTGAGGCCAGGAGTTCGAGACCAGCCTGGTCAACATGGTGAAAACCCATGTCTACTAAAAATACAAATATATATATATATGGGCGTGGTGGCAGGCACCTGTAATCCCAGCTACTCATGGGGGTGGCTGAGGCAGCAGAATCGCTTGAACTTGGAGAGGCAGAGGTTTCAGTGAGCTGAGATGATGTCACCTCACTTCAGCCCGGGTGACAGAGGGAGATTCTATCTCAAAATAAATAAATAAATATTGTCTTTGTGATTTTTAAGAAGAAAATGTCCTTTGTTTTCAATTATTTTGCAAATGAGATTTCTGCCTCTTTGGGTAATCACAGTGACTAACAGGAAATCTGTTTCAACCTGTTTAAAAGTCCACATTGATAGAAACAGCGACTTGGCCTAAAAGAGAAAAATCCACAATAAGGAGAAAGAGATGACAGAGACTCTTACTTAAAATATTGAGTGATTTGAGAGAAATGGAATTCAGAGTTCCCTTTTAAATAACAACTGGAAACTCATGAGTCTAGAAAAATAAAGGACAAGGCTTTGATGTTTCAGAAATCACGTCTCGCATCTTGCTGAGGAATTCTGCTCATACTCTCAAATGTGAACCACGAGCTTCGAGAAGATTCTAACCACTTACCCAAACACTATTCATACTCTGCTTAATTTGGCACAATTCAAAGACTATTTCCTGTGTAAAAGTAGAAAATGAAAGAAAAAAAAATGTCCTTTTTCACAAGACTGTACCATTCAAATATGTCATGTTGGAGAAATCCTGCCACAGACAATGTCTACTTGTTTCTGGGATGCACTTAGTTTTCCCAGTTAGTAGTATTGATTCTTTCTCTTTATCCATTTAATTTTTCCTAATGTAGAAGTTTCTAGGAAGTAATCTGACTGTGATTTTAAAAATATCCCCTTTCACATTTCTCTGAATTTAACTTCAGCATATACAGGATGGCCAAAACAAAACAAAACAAAACAAAAAAACCAAAAAAACCCCAGTTCACATAAGTACTTGAATGTTACCTGCTCTATTAAGTATGTACCATATTTGAAAGAAGCAACTGGCATATTTCTTTGCTCATGTGTTTGACGAACCATACTTCGACTGAAGAAGATGGAATGGGATGAAATGATGAAAGACAGGAACCACAGAGGCTGAAAAGTGACCTAGAAATCTTACTTTTAGCAATCATAGCTGTGTCTGAATTTAAGTTTACAGCAGCGGGGGTGAAATTCTAGTACAAATTACCATGCTAGGCCAGAGAAATTATTCTCTGCTGCATGGTTATTAAGTGATAGATAAATAAATAACACTGTAGGACTGATTGACAAAATGTAAGTGACCTAAAAGCTAAAAGGGGCACCATGCAAATAGTACTGTGTAATCACAAGGCATTTTAAAACTGAAATGAGATTCGTCACGGCAGAGAAATCTTAAAATGATATCTGCTTGAGCCATCACTAAAGTCATTCCCAGGAGTCCTGAATCTCAAGGATCTTGCAACCCAACGGCCACATATTAGTGTTTATTTTTATTTTGGAAAAAGGCCACAGGTGAGTCATGGTGAATACAGCATGGACCTTAGTTGTTTTCAAATGCCATATTTCAGCAATTTTCAAGGACTTTTTTTCACATCTTAACATCTCTGATATACGGTGATTTCTTAGATTTGATTAAATGTGGTAGTAATGACAGATGTACATGAGTTCTTCCGTATCGTCTCTCTTGCTTGTTAAAAGCATGGATAAGTCCGTTAGCATTAAAGGTAAAATTTACACCATCAAAAGCTGTGTCCACATGTTGCACTTGGCATTAACTTTCTTGGGCTTTGTTAGCTGACAGAACTCCCTGGCCCTAAACAACCTTAGAATGCAATGAAATGAGAAACCGTGGTAGGAAACAGGACCAGTGTAGCCACTCCACTGGGTGGTGAGGATAACCACTTGAGGAAGCACCCAGTCAGTGCTGTTGAACAATTTGTTTCCTTTTTAAATTTGCAAGTCTCAATATTATCCAGTGATACTAAATCTGATTCACATAGAGGATCTGGCTTTTGAATTTTACCACTGAACGTTTGGTTTAGTTTATTGATGAACAGATGTTTGGGTCCTTGGAAGCTGTAATATCCTCTGCTATATTTGTTCTTCCAGGGCTAAATAAGATAGGGACACAAGACTTACTCTTACGTATTCAAAATTATACAGCATTTACAAAGGGACAATTGGCATGGTGACCCACACCTGTAATCCCAGCACTTTGGGAGGCCGAGAAGGGTGAATCACTTGAGGTCAGGAGTTCGAGGCCAGCCTGCCAATATGGTGAAACCCCATCTCTACTAAAAACACACAATTAGCAGGGCATGGTGGCAGGCACCTGTAATCTCAGTTCCTCAGGAGGCTGAGGGTGGAGAATCGCTTGACCCGGGAGGCGGAGGTTGCAGTGAGCCAAGATCTCGCCACTGCCTGCAGGACAGAGTGAGACTCTGCCTCAAAAAAAAAAAAAAAAAAAAAAAAAAAAAAAAAAAAAAAAAAGAAAAAAGAAAAAGGAAAGAAAGAAAAAGAAAAAAAAGAAGTAATAAATCAAAGTTTAGTCATCTGGCCTATAGAATGAGGATATTTAATAAATCAAAGCCTTTGTAATGACTTTCTCTCAAAGCTGAAACTTTCACTTCTGGTGTAAGCATTGAAGCTTATATCATATGACTTTGCCTCCAGAATGAGGACCAGTAGGAAATGGTTGTCAAATTGGGAGGTTCCAAGAGGTCAAACTTACAAGCTGCACTAACTTTAATAAAATACTAATTTTTGATTTAAAAAATTTTGAAGGTCAAGATATAGTATAAAATCATATTGGTTGAGTCCTCTTCACTAACTACTGACTACAGATTATCTTCCATAATCTAGTTTAGTTTTCCTTTCTCTGCTCCCAAGGACAAGTACATTTACAGATAAGAATACATATGTCTAAAGTAAACAGCAGGCCTAAGATCGTGTCGAGGTGCATGAAAGGAAGGACGCCTGATTCCAGGTCCGGTACTTTTGATGATGGTATCCATTTGGGATCTGAAAATGCATATCTGTTCAGTTCACATGCGAAAAATGTGGAATATCTGACAACTTGTGCGTTTGTTCTCTTTGTGCTACTTCTTGTATGATCAAGAATAGATTTTAGTAATTTATAACTTTTGGCCTCACTTTAATCCCTTCTATTATTTTATATTATCTACTAACAAATTGTCCTCTCAACAAAATGTTTAGTGCATTCTCTTAGAACATTATAGCTCATTATCAATGTTAACATCTCCTCCTCTCCAGCAAAATGTTCAATTTGCTATTAGAAATGACACAATTTACTGCAAGTTCAGAAAACCCATAATGATGGATAATGCTTCAGAGGACAGCGTTAGAGCAGCAGTTTGCCCCTTGGGGAGTGTGTATCTGACATTTGACACACAGGCTGCCCTGGGAATATTTTTGGCCTTGAAATACTACACTTAACTTGCTTGTCTAATGTTAAAATCTGGATTTATACAAAAAGTTGGTTTTAAAACAGATCTTGAGAAAAAGTCTTAGTAAAACTTAGAAACTAGTTGAGGATTATCTTGGGTTCTAACTGCTTCTACCTAATGTTTGAGTTCCCTTCCTCCTTTTTTCTTTGCTTTTTAGTAACCCTATTCCTATCAAATACCCAGTTCATTCATTCTTCCTGTGATTTATCCAGTTTACTACTATACTGGACAAGACCTTCCCTCATATCAATGCTCAGAAATTATTTGCCTTGTTCTCTCAGAGTTTTGATTTTCTACTTGCTGACTGAATGAATTCAACAGTGATAATAGCATAACATCTACTAACTGACTGACTCTTTCACACTCTAGTTGCACTTGAACTAGAGGCTACCTGTCACATTTTAGGTTTGGGTCCACGGAGCCGATACTTACTTAGAAGACCTTGATTTCTGTCAAGTGCAAACTGCTTCCCTGCAGATGACACTCTAGGACATGGCATTTGCTTTAAGAAGTGGCTTTAATGAAGAGTCTTCATGGTATGCTTAAGTCTGTAAGCACGATGGCAGTGAGCCATGACACATTTTGGAATCCTCCATCCCACCATGTAAGCAGCTAAAGGACCACAAGACTGGGAAGTAATATAAATAAAGGATGTATTAGAATAAACACAAAGATTCAAGTTGTATAAGACTTAGTTCATGGGTTTCAATAACTCTGTCTTCTATACTTTGCAAACATTTTCTTCTTAAATATTTTGTTTTATAATATTTACAAGTCACGTAAGTGTCACAGAAAATAGAATATTTTTAGCATCCTTTTAACAGTTCCAGTCTGGCCCTTACATCTGGAAGTTTATTTACTTGTTTATGTGTGTATCAAAGCAATACATGCCTATAGTTTAAAAAGAAAGAAAGAAAACAAATTGTATTCAAATCTTATAAGAAATGTAAACTATTCCCTGCTTCACCCTTTCTCAATCTCATTTCCTGGAAGCATGTTTCTAATATCATTTGTTATTTCATAATCTATTTACTTTAGATGTTGCTTACTGACTACTTATTTTAAGAGAAGAGGGGAAATATCCTCTCTCCAGTTACCTATCTCTTTCCTCTAAAAAGTTACATCATCATATTTTGTTGAAATATTGTTAAAGATGCTGGGCGTGGTGGCTCACGCCTGTAATCCCAGCACTTTGGGAGGCCGAGGCGGGCAGATCACGAGGTCAGGAGATAGAGACCATCCTGGCTAACATGGTGAAACCCTGTCTCTATTAAAAATACAAAAAATTAGCCAGGCATGGTGGTGGGCGCCTGTAGTTCCAGACACTCGGGAGGCTGAGGCAGGAGAATGGCGTGAACCTGGGAGGCAGAGCTTGCAGTGAGCTGAGATCGTGCCACTGCACTCCAGCCTGGGTGACAGAGTGAGACTCTGTCTCAAAAAAAAAAAAAAAAAAAGAAAAGAAAAGAAAAGAAAGCAATATTGTTAAAGATTTGATTTCTTTTGACCTCAAAACCCTGCTTGCTATTGAGCCACGTAGTGTACTACTTTTCATTCTTGTATAAGTATTACTACTTGTTCTCTTTCCCCTGGTCCTTTTAACCTCATTTCTTTGTTCATACTCTTTTTTCTTAACCTTCATTTTCTGCTTCCTCTGACTACTTCTTACTCTGGAGTAACAATTGCTTTGGTTTTTATACGCTTAGATTTCTATATATCTACTAGAACATTTTATATATTTGTCAAATCACTATGAATATTTTTCTGAATATTCCTTTTAACAGTCTTATTTCTCATGAAATGGACTAATAGTCTCTTTTTTTCTAATACAATATTAGTGAGCATAAGTTGAAGTTTTCTTCTGCTCCCTGTGTTGTCCCTTTTTCTTGAGTACATTATAGTGTTTATTTATTTTGACTCTGTCTTTCATGTTGGAACCTTTCCTATAATCTATGGTGATCTTGGCTGCCATTCAGATTGAAAAATAAGTCACTAAGAAAATGACTGGAAGAGCCTATTTGCACGGAAAGAGCTTGTCATATGAGAGAGCTGCACTCTAGATCTAGTGAAAAATAATAAATTGGCATTTTCATGTAGGCATGTCAATGTCCATTTCTGTGGAGTCTACTCTTGGGACAACTCAGTTTCTCCAAAAAGGGATCCTTGCTATTAGCATGAAAATCCCAACCCACACAGGGCATGTTTGTCACTGGCTGTGTGGAGGATGGGAGGATATCTGGTTATCTAATCCTTCCTTGCACAGACATCCAGTTAATGCCTCTGTATTCAGCCTTGAAACTCTCACCACTTTCCAGTTCACCTGGTTCACCCCACACTTGAGTCTCTCTTTGTGGGGTGAACAGCCTTGCAAATTTTCCCTGCAGAAATCTAAAGTTCATGTTTCTTGTTCTGCTATGTCAATTACCTATCCTCAGTCAGCTTTCTGTCTTCTCAAAATTTGGTAATATCTAGTGGCTCCTGTTTCTTTTTTTTTATTATTATTATTTTTTTGAGATGGAGTCTCACTCTGTCGCCCAGGCTGGAGTGCAGTGGCTCGATCTCGGCTCATTGCAAGCTCTGCCTCCTGGGTTCAAACAATTCTCCCGCCTCCCTCTCCCGAGTAGCTGGGACTACAGGCGCCCGCCAGAACGCCCAGCTAATTTTTTGTATTTTTTAGTAGACACGGGGTTTCACTGTGTTAGCCAGGATGGTCTCAATCTCGATCACCTGACCTTGTGATCTGCCCGCCTCGGCCTCCCACTGTGCTGGGATTACAGGCGTGAGCCACTGCGCCCAGCCGGCTCCTGTCTCTTCAACCATTCTCTTTGTCTTTGAGGGTATATTCTTTAAAACAAAAATTCTCTACTTATTATTTTAGTGGAATTCCAGAGGCAAGCATATATAAAGATATGCGCTCAACTCATTGTTTTTTACTGGTTGTCTCAGCACATATATTGAATTGCCAAGAGAGGCTGGAGTAGCATCTATTTATTTCATGTCTTTATCACAACATTATAGTTACTCGTGTTATAGGTAGCAATAGATAACTTACTGTGTTGGGACAATACCAAATTATGCAAGGTGATAAATTGTATTATAAGTCTGAGATATTTTCCATCTGATTATTATATTTATAATAAGACTAAAGTAATTAGAGACTGTAAATTTTTCAATTACTTATATTTTGCATTTGGGGATAATTTTAATTTAAGAATAATCTGAAATCACAATCTATTTAAAATAAAAAAAAATCAGTTGCCAGCTACAAGTTCTAATTGATGCCAATTGCAAGTACCTTTAATATCACACAATCAAAACCTATAGAAATAAACAGGAAATAAAAAGTAAAAGCAATTTACTTATAAATAAAGGAAGTAAAGAAGGATTTTATGGAAAATGTATTATGCCTACTAACATTCATAACCAAGTTTAAATGTTGGATTTGTCCAAGCAGTTTCATTGTTCTCACATTGATTTTATAAGTAAAAAATGTTATACATTTGAACTTAAAAGTAAATAATATAACATTTTAACCTGTTTTATAAGATGAGTTTCTACATGAACATTCTGGTTGGAAAAAAAATGTTTCTTGACCAAAACAAAAGAGAAAGAAACAGAAAGGAAAAAATTTTTGCAAACCAGACAATGAGCTTAAGTTCCTTTCCAGTTCTACAATTTTATCATTGTAAGTCTCTTAAATTACTCTGTTTCACGTCATCTGTAAAATTGCAATAATAATACCTACTTTTACAGAATTATGAATACCAAATTAGGTACTGTATGGGGAGCTATAAATTCCTTTAGATGTGTAATTTATTATTAATAATCAAATCTGTGGAAATAAGAAAAGCAAAAAGTCCATGACATTATAACACAGCATGCAATTTTCTCTTTCCACTCCTGGTATTCATATACAGAGTTGTCCCTGTGTGTCTTCTTATATTTTTTAATCCTAAACTAAATAGTAGTGTAGCTTTAGTCACATGGTCAAATTACGTTTGCTGTCAAACGCTGCTTCCCGCAGAAGAAGCTCATGAGTATAATTATGCAGTTGTGCATTTTCATCAGTAGTGACATCCTTTTGCCAGAAGATTTCAGACAAAACTGAACTCAGAAGCTGGAAGTCCTCTGTTGTAGCAGCTGAGCTCCTTCATGACACATTCATAGGGGGATGCAAAGAACCTCACCATGCAAGTCTGACCAAAATGTTTATGAACACATCTTCTAATTTCATACCTATTGAATTCTTCAGTTATTATCTGTACCCTCAACACAGCTCTGTCAAGGGTACCAGGAGTGTGTAGATCAGGAGTGATCACTGAGGCCGGGTGTGGTGGCTCAAGCCTGTAATCCCAGCACTTTAGGGGGTCAAAGTGGGTGGATCCCTTGAGGCCAGGAGTTTGAGACCAGCCTGGCCAACACAGTGAAACCCTGTCTCTGCCAAAAATTAGCTAAGCATGGTGGCATGCGACTGTAGTCCCAGCTACTTGGAAGGGTGAGGCGTGAGGATCGTTTGAACCCAGGAGGCAGAAGTTGCAGTGAATTGAGATTGCTCCACTGCACTCCAACCTGGGCAACAGAGTGAGACTGTCAAAAGAAAAGAAGTGTTTATTCAGTTGGTTTTTATGACCTTCAGTGAATCTGCCAGAAATTTTGAGCATATATACTAAATAATTTCAAGTGTTCTTTGTAGTTTCTTATGTAGTGAAAACAGTAATAGGGCCAGGCACAGTGGCTCATGTCTGTAATCCCTCCCAGCATGTTGGGAGGCTGAGGCAGGTGGATCACTTGAGGTGAGGTGTTCAAGACCAGCCTGACTAACATGGTGAAACCCTATACTAAAATAATACAAAGTTAGCTGGCTGTGGTGATGCACACCTGTAATCCCAGCTACTTGGGAGGCTGAGGCAGGAGAATTGCTTGAACCCAGGAGGCGGAGGTTGCAATGAGCCAAGATCATGCCATTGTACTCCAACCTGGCAACAAGAGTGAAACTCCATTTCAAAAAAAAGAAAGAAAAACTGAACATAGAACTTCTCTTTTGTTCCATCAGAGTCTAGAAGTGATTTGCTAGAGAAGAAAGAATCTGTATGAGAAAATCTTACCTTCATTTTGGGATCTATTAAAATCTACTACAAATATTTGTGAGTTATTGACTTCCACTACGAATACATGCACTATTTAACAACAACAAAAATAACCTCTGGCATCAAAACAGTTCACAACCTGTATCCAGTTTTGAAAACATGTCTCACGTGGTATCTATATTATTGTTAAGTAGATGTTCAAATCAAAGATCTGCTGCATCGTGGTGCTATTCCTCCTGGATCTGTTTCTGTCCTCGCATCATTTTGCATTTCCTTCCCTCTGTGAATTTTGAGGTATGTTTACTCCGTGATGTCTTGGATCTGTCCTTAATTGCTGGTGACATGTCAAATAGCAGACATAAGTGAGAAGTCTTCAGTGATGAGAGCCCTTTATATTCCATTATAAACTACCCATTTAAAATGGAAGTCTATCAAATGGAAACAGAAGCTGTAGTTGGCATTTTTTTAAAAAAGACACTACAATTTCTGACTACCATAGGCTTGCCTTCTTTTCAAAAACCTAGGAAGGAGAAACCTCAGCACGTGTGTCACTGAATAGGAACACCAGACTCCATGAGCGGTCTCTAAATGTCTGTTTCACACAACAGTTATGCACTGGCTTCAGGAGCCCAATATTTCATTTCAAAGACATTCCTGCAAAGCTGTTCATTATTGATCCCAGGAGAGGAAAGAGAAGACCGATACAAGGACCACTCTGATAAGCAGATTGGTATTTAGCAAAGACAACTGCTCTTTATACACAAAACCAAATGGCATTAACAACCATGAAGAGGTCTTAGCCATGACATATAATTCTATAAACTCTATATTACTTAACATAGTAATGGAGGAGGGACATTCAGGTTAATAGCAACTTACCATATCACCAATTTTTAATGAAATAAACTATTAAAAGGTACTCAAAACTACAATAGATGTTTTATTTTTAGGGTTTTTTTAGGGGGATGGACTTGCAATTCCAAAGTTATATTAGGCTCTTTTAGTGCTTTTTATAGACATCATTATCATACACAGAGGTATAAGAAAGTACCCAGCACTAGGATCAGATAAACTTAATTACAGAAAATTAAATATCACTTATGGATAGTATTTCTCACCACAGGAAATCATTAGAAAAAGAAGTGGAATTAATTTAATATCTTTTTAAGCCCCTTAAAAGTGAATCTCAGCCTTAATTGATGGACGTATGGACACATATTCTCCACTCAAAGTATGAACCTCATTTAAAACTCATCTGAAAATTGACCACATGGCCTCTACTGCAGTAAGCGTTGCCCCGCTACCTCACAGTGAAGTGCTTTGCAGTTTAGATAACTCTAATTATTCAAAATACACGCTTGCTATTAAAAGACTTTCTCACAAGGCTTCCCTTTCTTCCTCCCTGTCTTCTAGTCTAACATATTTTTAACTATATATAATTTTAAGGGGTTTAAAAAATAACTACTGGAAATTAGGTGACTAAATAAGGAACAGAAGAAAACAGGAGGAAGGACAATAAGAGGAATCATGTGGTTAAGAAGATGGCAGGATGCAGGTCTTGTGCACTCTCTACAGGGAGGCTGCAATTGGGTTCTGAGCTTCTGTGTTTCCAAAGCTAAGGGGAAAATAGGATCAAATACTTGACTCATGGAATACATTGTATAAATAACCATTTTCCAGAAAATGTCCAATTATTTAGGAACTGCGGCCTGAGACATGTCACTCATAAACATCATTCAAAAGCAACTAATATACCAAGTGTAAATTAAAGGGGAGCAGGGAACAAAACTTATGGCTACAGCATCAGGGGTGGCACCAACTGTGACCCTGACTTCACAATGGCCTCTTCTCTTCCTCTTTATCTTCAGTTTCAGTAGAATGGACTGAACTCAATAAATGCCACCAAGTGACTGGTCATTTGCCAAAAATCAAAATTCTACACTGAGCTCCAAGTCAAATATAATTAGCGATCAAGGGGTCAGACAAGCACACTTGGTTTTTGTGCTTACTAGAAAAGTGGTGTTACTAAGCAGCTAGCTCTTAAATCTCAGACATTATCAGAACACCGAAGCGGGAAATATTGGCAACGTTGTGAATTTGTGAGCCTTACTGGTAGATTTTGAAAAAATAAAGTGGCCTCCCAATAACTGGTCATAGGTTATTAGGAGGGAAAGATCTTATGGCTGTGCTTTTTTAGGGTTTTACATTCATGAAAATCTTTATATCTAGAATTGTCGGTATCTTTGAAGGAGGCCATCAATGTAGTCAGTATATTTGTGTATCTTTGTTAAAACATTAACTACAGACACTTAAAATATACCACAATTTTTGTAACTTTCTTAGCTCTTTTTTACTTTTCACTGTTCTACAAGCTTCAAAGATAAATGTTGGACTTCTCCCAACTATTGAGAGGTCTTAGATAAATGCTAAGTTTTAAAATTACGCTACATGCTGTCCCCTAGCATCATGAGGATTACAGCCACAGGTAATAATCTGGTGATAACTAAACTGACTTAAACTGGAATGGGAATGTTCATATCAGTCTAGAGAACACTGAGTTATGGACCTAGCAATGATAGTGATGTGGTAGTCCCCAAGGCAGCAAATGATTCCTGTAGACCTCCTCAAACCTTACCAGAATTGATCTGTGTGACAAATATCTGGCTGAAGTAATGGTGTAACACTTCTGAGAATAGATTATAAAAAGACTGCAAAAGACTGCAACTTCTACCTGGGTATCTCTCTCTCTCTCTCTCTCTCTCACACACACACACACACACACACACACACACACTCACCCCTGTGGAAAGCAAGCTAATATATTGAGAGCAGCCTTATTGATAGTCCTACATTATAAGAAACTGAGGCCCTCTAATAGCCTGTAATGAACTGAGGCCTGCCAACAACCACATGAAATAGTTTGGAAGCAGGTCTTTTGACCACAGCCAAGTCGTGGGATGACTGCAGCCTCACGAAATATCTTGAGTCAGAATACTCCAGCAAAGCCAGAAAAATATTGATTCTAAGTGGAAATTTAAGTATATATATTGTAAACCTGAGAACAACGACTAAAACATCCAGACAAAATGATATGGTAATAACTGCAACAGATAAATTAAGATGATATAAGAAAAACTGCTGAAAATAAAGAAGACAGAAAACGGGAGGGGGATAAACAAAAGAACAAATATGAAATAAATAATATAACTAATATAATAATTAAATCATATAATTATAATATATAATATTGTATAATTATAATATATTATTAATAATATATAATTAAGTGTAAGCATTTACATTAAGTGTGAATAGTCTAAAAATGCTATTTAAACTACAGATTCTCAGAATGGATAAAAATCAATGACCCAGCTACATGTTGCCTACAATAAACTCATTGGAAACTTAAGGATATGGGCAAGAAAAAGTAAAAGGACAGAAAGAGATATACCATACAAACTCTAATCAAAAGAAAATGTGAGTGGTTACATTAATATCAGACAAAGTAGGCTTCAGAGCAAAGAAAAACACTAGAGACAGAGAAAGATGTTACATAATGATAAAAGTATCCATTTACCAGGATGATATAACATTCCTCCATGTGTACATACCTAAAAACAGATGACAAGTCACATGAAACAAAAACTGACAGAATTAAGAGAAATGGACAAATCTACAGTTGTAGTTAGGGACTTCAGCACCACTCTTACAGTAATCTGTAGAAGCAGGAGACAGAAAATCAGCAAGCATATGGAATAAGTGAACATCACCATTTACCAATGGAATCTAATCCACCTTTATAGAATATTCTGGCCAGGCACGGTGGCTCACGCCTGTAATCGCAGCACTTTGGGAGGCTGAGGTGGGCAGATCACAAGGTTAGGAGATCGAGACCATCCTGGCCAACATGGTGAAACCCCGTCTCTACTAAAAATACAAAATTTAGCTGGGTGTGGTGGCTGCACACCTGTAGTCCCAGCTACTTGGGAGGCTGTGGCAGGAGAATCACTTGAACCTGGGAGGTGGAGGTTGCAGTGAGCTGAGATGGTGCCTGCACTTCAGCCTGGTGATAGAGCGAGACTCTGTCAAAAAAAAAAAAAAAAAAGATATTCCGCCCCAATAGCAGCAGAATGTACTTTTTTTTTGGAATATTCACCAAGACAGATCTTATCCTGAAGGACGTAGGGGTGGAAGTTGGTATGACATTTTAAACACATGTGAAATAACTAAATTAAATAAGAAAAGTAGATTATATAACCATAATAAAAGTAAAGTAGAATCAATAACAGGAAGATAACAGGGAAGTCTCTAAACATTTGCAATTAAAAATACTCTTGTAAATAATCATAGGGGAATAAATAGGCTTAGAGGAAACTAGAAGACGTTTTGAATTGAAAGAAAATGAAAATAAAACATGTCAAAATTTATGTGATAGGGCCAAAGCAGTACTTAGAGGAAAGTCATAACATTAAATGCTTGTGTTAGAAAAGAAAAAATAAGTCAAATAAATAATCTAAATCCTTCACCTTAAGAATGTAGAAAAATAGTAGCAAATAAATCCAAAGCAAGTCAGAGGGAGGAAGGAAAACAGATTAAGACAGAAAATAATGAAATGGAAACACAAAACTAATGAGGAAAATTCATGAAAATAAAAGTTGTTTCTTTTAAAAGATCAACAAAATCCATAAATCCTAGCAATACCAATAAAGAATAAAACAGAGAAGACAGAAATTACAAATATCAGAAATAAAAGAAAAATACTACTATATTCTGCAACCATTAAAAAAATAAGAATACCATAGACAAATCTAGTTACAGAAAATCACAAATTTGGGTGAAACAGACCAATACCTTGAAAATCACCAACTTCCAAAAACTCACCTAAGTTTAAAGAGATAAACTGGATAGTTTTGCAACTTTTAAAGAAATTTAATTAACAATTCTTAAAACTTCCAGAAAAGGAACTTCTAAATGATGTTGCTGATTAATTCTTACTTAACAATATTTAATAAATATTTAACAAATAAATAAAGCAATTCTGCATTATTTTCAAGAAAATAGAAGAGGAAGAAATATTCAATAATTCATTTCATGATGGCAGCATTACCCTGTTAACAAATCAGGCACAGGCATTACAAAAAAAATCTACAAATCAATATCCTTCATGGACAAAGATTTAGAAATTATTAACAAAATTTTAGCAAAGTTAATGTAGTCATATTTTTAAAAACGGTACCTCACAACTAACTGGGTTTCATCACAGGAATGCAGGAGTGGTTCAATATTTGAAAATCAATCAATATTATTTACTATACTAGTAGCCAAGGAAGTAAAGTCTTATGAATATATGAACTGACGTGGAAAAAACATTTGAGAAAATTCAACATCCATTCATTATTTAAAAAAAAAAAAAGACTCAAGAAACCAGGAATAGAAGGGAATTTCCTCAGCCTGCTAATGAGTATTTACCAAAAATCCACAGCTGACATCATGCTTACTGATGATTTACTGTATTTTCCTACTAAAGTCAGGAATGAGGAAATGATGTACATGCTCACAGCTTCCAGTCAACATTGCACCTTAAATCTTGGCTAGTACAATAAGGCAAGAATAAGAAAGAAACGGCACAGACTGAAGAACAATAAATAAAACTGTCCCAATACATAGACAGGATTGCCTCTTTAGAAATGGGAATTTCTGCATAAGAAGTCCTAGAACTAAGTTAATTTAGCAAGGACACAGGCTACAAGGTCAATACAAAAATCAACGGTATTTCTATAAACTACCAATGAACAACTGGAAGCCAACACTTTCTTATAGCTCCAAAACAAATGGAATACTTAGATGTATACATCTAAGAATACATGTACATGATTGCTATGCTGAAAACAATGCTGATGAAATAAATCAGAAAATATCTAAATAAATGAAACAACATATTTTTTGCATGTACTAGAAGACTCAACATAACAAAGATGTTCATCCTTCACAGACTGAGCTATAGATTTGATGCAGTTTTAACTGAAATCCCAGTAGGATTTTTTTTTTTTTTTGCAATATAGAAAATATGATTATAAATTCATGTGTTCATGTGTAAAGTGAAGGAACTACAGTGGCCAAAGAAATTTTGAAAGAGGTGAATAAAGTTGGAAACAGATTACTCTTTTAAGACTTACTATAGAAATAAAGACTTTTCCAGATAAACAAAAGCTGAGGGATTTCATCAACAACAGATCTGTCCCATAAGAAATGCTAAAAGTATTTCTTCAATCTGAAAGAAAATGATGTTAATAAGAAATAAGAAATCATCTAAAGGTACAAACTCAATGGTAATAATAAGTGCACAGACAAACACAGAACATTATGACACCATCAATGTGGTGTGTTAACTATTCATATCTTGAGTAGGAAGACTAAAAGATGAACCTATCAAAACTAATAACTACAACAACTTTTCAAGACATAGACAATATAATGAGATATAAATAGAAACAATAAAAGGTAAAAAGCAGAGAGTATGAAGTTAAAAGTGTAGTTTTTATTAGTTTTCTGTTTGCTTGTCAATTTATTGGTTTTTGAAATTGGTGTTAAGTTTTCGTCAGTGTAAAATAATAGGTTAGAAGATGTTATTTGAATGTCCCATGGTAACCGCAAATTAAAAAACCTACAGGAGATACATAAAAAAATAAAAAGCAAGAAATTAAAACATACCACTATAGAAAATCACTTTGTCTAAAGGGAAGACAGAACAGAAGGAAAGAAGGAAGAGAAGAACACAAAATAACAAGAAAACAAATTTTAAAATGGCAGTAGTAAGTTCTTATCAATAATAACATTGAATGTAAATAGACTAAAATATCCAATCAAAAGACACAGATTAGCTGAATGGATTGTAAAAACATGACCAAGGATCTGCTGCCTACAAGAAATACACTTCACCTATAAAGACACACATAGACTGAAAATAAAGGGATGGAAAATATATTCCATGCGAACAGAAACCAAAACAAGAACAAGTATAGCTATACTTATATCTGACAAAATAGATTTCAAGGGAAAAACTATAAAAAGGGACAAAAAAGTCATTATATAATATTAAATTGGTCAATTCAGCAAGAGGACATTAATACTTGTAAATACACATGCACCCTACAGTGGAGCACCTAGATATATAAAGCAAATATTATTAGAGGTAAAGAGAAGTGATAGACCCCAATACAATAATAGCAAGAGATGTTAACACCCGACTTTCAGCATTGGACAGATCATCCCAACAGAAAAAAAATTCAACAACATTTTTAAAAGATCATTTATCATGACCAAATGGGATTTATCACAGGCATGCAAGGATAGTTCAACACATGCAAATTAATTTGTGATAAATCATATCAATAGAATGAAGGACAAAACCCATATGATCATTTCAATTGGTGCTGGAAGGTATTTGATAAAATTCAACATTGTTTCATGATAAAAGCCCTCAAAGAAACTGGGAATAGAGGAAACACACACAGTAAAAACCATATGTGACAGACCTACAGCTAGTATCATACTGAATGGGGTAGGGGGTGGAACAGGAAGCCTTTCCTCTAAGAGCTGGAAAAAAAAAAAAAAGATGCCTACTTTCACAACTGTTATTTAATACAATACTGGAAGTCCCAGGTAGAGCAATCAGACAAGAGAAAGAGATAAAGGGCATCCAAATTGGAAAGAAATAAGTCAAGCTATCCTTATTTGCAGATTATATGATCTTATATTTGGAAAAACCTAGACTCCACCAAAAAAACTATTAGAACTAATAAATTTAATAAAGTTGCAGGATACAAAATCAAATACAAAAATCAGTAGCATTTCTAAATGTGGACAGCAAACAGTCTGAAAGAGAAATCAAGACAGTAATTCCATTTACAATAGCTACAAATAAAATTAAATGGAATTAACCAAAGAAGTTAAATATCTCTGCAATCAAAACTATAAAATATTGATGCAAGAAATTGAAGAGGACACACAAAAAATAGAAAAATATTCCATGTTCATGGATTGGAAAAATCAATATTGTTAAAATGTTCACCTATCCAAAGCAATCTACAGATTCAATGCAATCTCTGTCAAAATATCAATGACATTCTTAAAAGAAATAGGAAACATAATCATAAAATTTATATGGAACCACAAAATACCCAGAATAGCAAAATTCATCCTGAGTAAAAAGAATAAAACTGGAGAAATCACATTACCTGACTTCAAATTATACTATAGAGCTATAGTAAACAAAACAACATGGCACTGGCATAAAAACAGACACATAGATCAATGGAACAGAATAAAGAATCCAGAAAAAAATGCATACATCTACCATGAAATCATTTTCAATAAAGGTGCCAAGAACATAGATGAAGGAAAAGGCAGTCTCTTCAATAAACGGTGCTGGGAAAATTGAATATCCATATACAGAAGAATAAAACTAGAACCCTATTTCTCTCCATATATAAAAATCCAATCAAAATGCATTAGAGATTTATATGTAAGACCTCAAACTATGAAACTATTAAAAGAAAACATTAGAGAAACTCTTCAGGACATTGGTCTTTCCAGATATTTTTAAAATAATACCCTACAAGCACAGACAAACAAAGCTAAAATGAACAAATGGGATCACATCAAGTTAAGAAACCTCTGCACAGCAAGGGCAATGATCAACAAAGTGAAGAGACAAACCACAAAATGGGAGAAAATATTTCCAAACTATCCATCTGACAAACAATTAATAATTAAAATATATAAGGAACTCAAACAATAGGAAAAAAAATCTAATAATCTGATTTTTAAAATGGGCAAATGATTGGAATAGACATTTCTCAAAAGAAGACATATAAATGACAAATAGGTATATGAAAAGGTACTCAACATCACTGTTCATCAGAGAAATGCAGATCAAAAGTATAATGAGATATCATCTCATTCCAGTTAAAATGGCTTATATCAAAAAGACAGGCAATAACAAATTTTGGTGAGGATGTGGAGAAAAGGAAACCCTCACCCACTGTTGGTGTGAATGTAAATTAGTACAACGACTATGGAGAACAGTATGGAGGTTCCTCAGAAAACTAAAGATAGAGCTACCATGTGATCAGCAATCCAACCGCTAGTTATACACCCAAAAGAAAGGAGATCAGTATATCAAAGAGATATGTGCACTCCCATATTTATTGTAGCACTGTTCACAATAGCCAAGATTTGGAAGCAAGTGTTCATCAACAGATGAATAGATAAAGGAAATGTGGTACTTATACACAGCAGAGTACTATTCAGTCATAAAAAAGAATGAGATCCTAACATTTGCAACACCATGGATGGAATAGAGGACATTATGTTAAGTGAAATAAGCCAGGCACAGAAAAACTTAGCATATTCTTACTCATTTGTGGAAACTAAAATAACAGAATTCATGGAGATAGAGAGTAGAATAATGTAACCACAAGCTGGGAAGAGTAGTAGGGAGGAAGGAGGGAAGTGCAGATAGTTAATGGGTACAAAAATATACCTAGATAGAATAAATAAGATTAGTATTTGATAACATAACAGAGTGACTACAGTAAACAATAATTTATTATACATTTAAAAATAACTAAAAGAGTATAATTGGAGTGTTTATAACACAAAGAAACAAGAAATACTTTAAGTGATGAATATCCCATTTTCCCTGTTGTTATCATTACACATTGTATGCCTGTATCAAAGTATTTCATGTACCCCATAAATATCTATACCTACTATGTACCCATAAAGATTAAAAATAAAAATAAGTTTTACTATAAAGCTAAGTAAAGAAGAAAGTGGGATATTAGCAAAGGAATAGACCTATAGATCAATGGAACAGAACGGATAGTCTAGATATAGACTCAGACCAATATGGCTAATTAATTTTTGACAAAGGTGCAAAGATTTTTCAATGGAAAATGATTGTCTTTTCAATAAATTAAGCTGGAAAATCTGACATTAAAATTGGTATGCAGTTGGTAGGCAAAACAGTAAGTCTTCATTTTAAACCTTACACCTTATGTAAAAATTAAAGCAGCTCATAGATCTACATATATAAAGATTAAAATTATAAAATACATAGAAGAAAAATAAGAAAAAATCCTTGTGATATGAAATTAGGCAACCAGTTCTTAGACATAAAAACATAAACCATAATTGGACTTTATCCAAATTACTTTGTGTGAAAGCAACTACTGAGAATTAAAAAATAATAATAAACTGCAAGTTAGGAGAAAATATTTGCAAATCATATATCCGCAAAGGTCTTTATTCAGCATTCATAAAGACTGCTCAAAACTCAATAGGAAGCAAACACCCAACTGAAAAATAGGCAAAATACTTGAATACATTACACCAATAATCACTTAAGTAAGGCAAATAAGTTCATGAAAAGATGAACAACATAATTAGCTGTTAGGGGAATGCAAAGCTAACTTATGATAAAATCCAACTCCACACCTATTAGAATGGCTAAAATAAAAAATTATGCCCGTACCAAGCACTAGCAACGAAATGGACCAAATGGGACTCTCATACATTGCTGGTGGGAATGGGAAACGCTTGCACAGGGAACACAGTTTGGTGGTTCCTCATAAAGTCAAACAAACATGTACTATGCAAGACTCAGCACTTCTATTTCTTGACTACCCTCTAAAAATGAAAATAATATCAACACCACTACCTGTACATGAATGTTTATGGCAGTCCCATTCATAGCTGCTCGAAACAGGAAAAAAAGTCTCTCAATGGATGAATGAATAAGCCAACTGTGGCACATTAATATAATGGAATACTATTGCAAAAAGAAGGAATAAACTATTGATATCAGAAGCATCTTGAATTAATATCAAAGGCATTTGCCGAGTGAAAGAAACTAGAGCCAAAATGTTCCATGCTGTGTGATTCCATGCTGTGTGATGTCATTATACTACATACTTGAAAAACCAAAGCTCTAGGGGTGGAGAGGAGCTCACTTGTCATAGTTTAGAGGCTACGAGAGGATGTGACGACAAAGAGCTAGCAAAGGGACACAAAAGGAAATTTTCAGAGCAATGGAACCATTCTATGCCCTGGTTGTGATGGCGTTTACTTGAATCCATACCTGCGTTAAGAATATATAGACCCGTACATGCAAAAAAAAAGTGTTTTTACTATAAAATTTCAAAATAAAATATTTTAAGAAACCTATTATAAACAGTAAGATAACGTATTTCTAAATGATAGACATTAGCCAGAAATATAATGACGGTCAGAAACATTTAAAATAAATCCTTGTTGAAAATTGGAGAATCTGAGACATTTAAGACTCTTGAGTGAGCAAAAGTTGTTGAATCTCAATCCTTAGTTTTGGGACTTAATCTACAGCTGAGGACATTTCCAGTGTCTTTCTTGCTGGCAGCAGGGCAATGACAGGTGAGTTGTAATCTGACAGAATGGGAGTCAAGTCTTAGCAAAGCTGTGCCAGCATCTGACAAGGCAGCTGACATGAAGGAGACAGGCTGCCTGCTTTGGAGGGCTCCTCTGCAGGGCACTGCCGACCACAGTGGAAACATGACACTCACAGCTTTGCATGAGGCAGATCTGCTAAAAATCAAGTCGTTCACCTGTCGTCAGAGTATGCTCGTTCACTTTACAATTAAGAACCACCTGTGGAAAATGTCCCACTTAACCTAATCTGCTCATGGGAACAGGGGAGATGGAAAGAGATCTAAGAACAGTCTCAAGCTTTCATGTAGGATGTAAACATTTTAAAAATAGCTAAGATAATGAACAAAAGTATAGACTATGTTCTTAAATGTAAAAAAGAAATATATTCCAAACAGCATGAGTAGTATGAAACACCATATCCAGATGGATTATTTAGTTTAAAAAAACAAATAAAAGAAGCATATATTTACATAAAATATATAACTTGGAGGCACACCTTTGTATATAAAATATATACATTGCATTCATTACAACAAATGAGACAGCTCTTCATGCTTTGACATGATTTTGCCTAAGAGCTTTATATTGCCAAAAGAACATGTTGTTCTAAATGAATCAGTTATGTTAAAAATAATTTTGTATGAATTTATGTATCACATATATAATAATATATAGATAATATAGATAAAAATGAATGTGTATGTGTGTGCGTGTTTGTGTGTGTGTGTGTAAGCATAGGAAAAAAACAGAAAATGTTAATGGGATTAGCTGAAAAGTGGGCTTCTTTGCAGGAGATGAATGAAGGAGAAAAGGGCAGCCTTTCATTTTTTATGATTTAAAAACATGCTTTTCATATAAAATGTAACCATGCACACCTACAACTTAACATGGAAGAAAAGACAAAGAGATATGTATCAAATGTTAACATTGGTTGTCTTGGTTTCATAAAATGAGATGTAAACTTTATCTTCTTTGTGCTTTTCTGTGTTACCAAAATGTCAGCAGTAGGTAAGAATAACTTTCAAAAACAGTAAAACATTATTAAGGTTGAACAGAACAAAACTAAGTCTATGCCATAACACCCTTTTGTAGAACACCTCCACTATAATCAATAATTAAATGTAGTTTTCAAGTGCCACCCTACATATATTATCCCAAACCTTTTTTGGTAAATCTAATCTTCTAAATTATCAAAAGGATTGATAGAAATGTTGGAGATTTGTTCCAAATTTTTGAATAGGGTAGAAATGTCTTTGCAACATTTAAGAATTCATTTTTACCTTTCCATCACCCCTTGCTGCATAGGAACCCTGCCCTCCTCCCCGGCATTCCAGGCTATCTGTGGTACAGGGTCACATCGTGCAATGACGTGGTCACATAGTGACAGGATACACTCATCTATGGTTTCATAATGAACAACCCCCAGTGTCAGTAGCCTCAAAGGATACGCATGTATTTCTTGCTCACAATGCGTGGTTACGCTTCACGCCCATCAGTGCTTCCCTGGGACTGTGCTCTGGGTCATTTTCCCTCAGGAACCAGGGTGGAAAGACACTCTGTCTCCATGTTTCCATGTTTGCTGAGGCAGGGAAAAGGGAAACATAATAGATCACATACCTGGGCTTTAAAAATTACTTTCCGAAGTGACCTGAGTCACTTCCTCTCACATTTCATAAGCTGTAGGAAGTCAAATGACCACACCTAACCACAAAGTGGAAGAGAAATAAAATCCTGCCACTTGCTCAGAAGGAGAAAGGACAAAAACCTTTGATGAATAGAACTAATGACAACCATAGTCAGAATCAGAGGATAAGCAACAATTGACATCAGTAAGAATGCAACTGACTCAGCCTATTAGATACATTTTTCACATCACAGATTTGTTTTAAGTTGAGTGGTTAAATTAAAAATGTTGCACTTCTAGTGCTCCAAAACTATTGTTCTTAAAAAATGAATTTGACAGGTATTATTTCATTTACTTATTTTCTTTTCATTTCTGTCTTTTTTTTTTTTTTTTTTTTTTTTTTTGAGGTGGAGTCTCGCTGTGTCGCCCAGGCTGGAGTGCAGGGACAGGATCTCGGCTCACTGCAAGCTCCGCCTCCCGGGTTCACGCCATTCTCCTGCCTCAGCCTCCTGAGTGAAAAAACTAAAAATAAGCCCTAAGTGAATTAGTCATTTTCAGATAACAGCCACTACCAAGTAAATCTAGAAAAATATTAGAAAAAAAGATTCTCATTAGGCTAATCAGAAATACTCCCATTAGCAAGATTTTTTTTCACCTACTTCTATTTATTTGTTTTATATATCTAGCTATGTTTATTCACTTTGCCAAAGCATTTTTGAATGCCTACTAAGAGCTGTGGATTTGGGCACAAGGTACTCAATAGCAAGCCTTTCAATTTCATCAATGCTAATATTTAAGCATCGTCAGTAAACAAGGTATCATAAACCTACCTGGAAATATGCATAAGCTGGCTTCTGGGTTATTTTAGCATAGATTCCATGCCTGGGGAATGTGATATGTGATGCACATAGCTCCTCGAGGTTAACAATGGCATTGACCTCAGCAACTTACAATTCAGAATAAATATATAGGAAATGTATGTGCTCATAGAATTTAAGAAATGATTATTTTTGACCTTGAGACTGAGTTTTATCTGTTTCTAAAACGTTGCTAAGTCATTACACTCTTCCTTCCTGCCTACCCACCCCATGGCTCACCACCAATTTAAAATATCTATTCTCATACACTATCCTCGTGTCACATCTGATTGTCTCTGGAGAAAAGACCTCTGGTTTTAGATGTGAGGACACTGTGTTTTATAATCTCCAGGGACTTATCAGAGATTAGAGCTTTTTAACCTACATCTAAGAAATAGATGTGCTGCATATTCACAAACATCAGAGCAACCGATTCCTCAAGAGGTTCGAGATCTCAGTAGTTGGCACTATTGCTGTTTATAGCCGTCTATTTCAGATTTAACTAGACCACTCCTGAAAATGTTCCAAGGTCCAGTTATGAAATCAATCACTAACATAATAGTTAAATCTTGCCATTTAGGGATAATTTTTCTTTAAAAAAAAGATCATCCATTGAACTAAAAAAATATATAAAAGGGAATAATGTGTATCTAATTATTAATGTACTATAGAAATTAGCTTTTATATTGCAATTTATATTGCAATTACCTTCTTTGTGTTATAAAGCAGAACAATACAGAAGAAGAACTTCTTTATTAATGCCTAATAGCACAGTAATTTAAAATATTCAAGTTTCTTTAATAAGGTAGTGTATGAAATGTTACTTAATTTGACAAGATTAATTATACAATTAATTCAAGACTGCTCTCAATTAAATTAGTAAAAATTCTTAAGCTTGCTGCTTTTGAAAAGAGTGCTGGAATCTAGCATGAAGTGAGATACCTATTAAACATGGTATTAATTAAACCGTGATGAAATAATGCATGTTTTGTTAATGTAATGGGCATTGTCAGATAGTTGGTAAAGGGGTAGTATTTCATTACTTTAATAATACTAACGCCCAAGCCCTCTAAACTGTTTGAAGGGTCTACAACAATACTG
This sequence comes from Chlorocebus sabaeus, assembly GCF_047675955.1. Classification (NCBI taxonomy): domain Eukaryota; kingdom Metazoa; phylum Chordata; class Mammalia; order Primates; family Cercopithecidae; genus Chlorocebus; species Chlorocebus sabaeus. Next base: position 14,824,611 of record NC_132916.1, on the reverse strand, counting down.
GAAATTATAGTGGCTTGGGATGGTGCTCAGAATTACTCAAGATAACAACAATAGCAACAAAACTCCTGCTCTGGCAGTCCTGAGTCAGTGTATTTCGAGGTTCTCTTAAGACAGAACCACTGCCAAGAGGAGCTTATCGGCCATCAAAATATCTCTGAGGTAGAGTTACCTTGGTAAATTCACACCATGATCCAGGGTCTACTCTCAGGTTTTCATGTCCAAAGGCTGAAGCTTGTCAAATTCTCAGGGTTACTTAGGTTCAAGTCAACTGAGAGATTCTGATTAAATTCCTAATTCACTTAAGTACAATCACCTAATTCTCATTTATATATTGGACAATGGAGGAAACGAATCTACCATTCCGGGAAGTCAGAAGGTCCAATTCCTATTTCTACGGTGATCCCTTTCATGCGTCAAAGTACCTAGAAAAATCCTTTTAGTGATCCAAAGGTTTTTTGTTGTACAAACGTGTGGAATGTAAGTCATCCAGGCTGTGGTGGAGCCAAAACATCATTCCTATATCACATAAAGCACGTCTCTAGTGACTAGAATGTTCCTATTATTCAGATTCTCTCTCTCCTCTCTCTGCCCACACACCCCCTTGTCTCTCCATGGGGTACTCTGTACTAATTCTATGGCTGAAGGACAAAGGAATGGGGCTTATGGTGCAGTTACCAGTTAGTGTTTCATTGTCCATGCTGTGCAAGCTGACTAGGAAAGAGGGGCTAAGAAACTGGGAGAAAACCCATTGATCTGAGTACAATTAAGTCTTGCTCTGGGATGGGAATCATTCTTAATATTTCGTGTAACTTTGGATCCTATGCATGATAAATGATGAATTTCTTAATTCAAACCTCGTACTCCTCAGGGAACAGAAGCACCTTGTGTCATATTGAATCCAACAGTTTCCTGAGTTAGGGTTGACATTGAGGGAAGACACAGGGTCTCTACTAGTTTATATGGAGGGGGGGAGCACTCTTTCCTTTGTGGCAATGCAAAATTGCATCCAGGCTTATGGTTTGGGAGTAAGAGCACAGCCCCTACTCCTGTTGAATTTCAGTGTTCCCTGGACTCTAGGTAGGGGAGCCACTGAACAGTGCAGAACTGCAGTACAGTACATGGAGACTCATTGAAGAGGGGTTGCAGAGACAGGAGGTAGACTGCACATAGCAGTACTACAAGGGATTCTGCAAAGGCCACTCATAAGCATGAGAGTAATTAAAGAGTGGTTAAAAAAAAAAAAAAGTAAAGAAAAAAGAAAAAAATCCTGCATCCAGGAGATGCTGTGTTCCCCGTGATGCAGCTGGAACCTGAGCTGCAGACAGGAGGTGCGAGTTTCAGGATGTTCCCCACTGAGCCAGAGGAACATCTACGGCAGGGATGCTTGAAATTTTTATATGAACTATTTTGTCATCCTACCCTTTTCCTCCAAAATAAAAATTAGAGGATTATTTTAATACTTTGGATTCTTCCCCCCTTTTTGAGAAATAAAGTTTTTTATGAAAAGCCTGAAAAAAAAGAAAAAAGGAAAAAGAAAAAAATGTTCTCATGAGAGTTTAAATGAACCCTGTAGGAGTCGTAGCTTCCAAATGCAGGTTGATAACAATTTATAAATTATAATCAGATTCTAGGTGAAAAGATCATAAAAATAACTTTTTCTAAGCTCATCAGTTTCAAATGAGAAAGAAAAGTACCAAGTCAGTCAAGCTCACACAAATCATGGCAGAGCTGGAGCTCAAGCCCAGCTTTTTGATACTCAATCTTGTGTATTTCACATGCTATCTCATCATCATTAGGTAAATCCTGTAACTTTGCACACAACATAAATATCTATAAATAGAATAATCCTCCATATTGCAAAAAACACTGAAAAATGTTCTTTTAATTCCTGTGATGCATACCCAATGGGTAGTTGTCCTAAGGTCATATGGTCATTAAGGAAGCAATAGCTTGCGTTTGTTGAGTACTTAACTGTGTGCCTGGCATCATTCTAAGACACGTCTCTTTTCTATTGATTTCCACTACACATTCTCCAAAACAAGTGATGGCTCTAAGATACTTAGAATAAAATTAAGATTCTTGCCATATAGTAGAAAGAGCATCTCATTAGTACTTGCAGTTTACATGCATTTAACTCTTCTATCCAGCCGCTTTCAGGTATTTAAAAGTGAACTGATTAACATGCACTACACACAGATTAAAATTTCCATCTTCCAGGAAGTTCTTGCTGACTCCACTGGTAGAATGTTTAAGCACAAACAATATAACCATCCTCAATTAGAGTTTAGTAGGATATAAAAAAGATCCTTTAAATGGAGTTGCTCTGTTCTTTCTCTCTCTCTCTTTCTCTCTCTCTCTCTCTCACACACACACACACACACACACTGTCTGTTGACTCTATCAGTATTACACATGTGCACACACACACACACACACATTTACTCCTGATCAAACCAGTCATGATCTTCTCAAGTCTCCACAGGTCAGTCCTTTCTGAAAATAATGGGTTACCTACAGGGACATTAAGTATTTAGCAGCCACCTACCAAGCTACTGCTACCTGGGGATATTTAATGGGGTTACACAGGAAGTATCATGGTGTTACACAAGTGCACAGTTTATTTTCAGAAAAGACTCTAAGCAGGAAGTTATTCTTTCCACCTAAAGCCATGTACAGGGGTCTTCACTTTGCTGTTAGGAGGAGACGGTCACTGCTCGCCCAGGACTATGCAGGCCCCAAGGGAACGCGGGGCAGGTGTAGCGGATTCTGCCTGGAAAAAGAGAAGCAGCCACCTGCGGCCCATGTTTTCAGGGCAGAATGGGGTGTGTAGGGGGAACTTTCTGGAGAAAATCACGGACAAAGACCCCATACTTAAAACCTATGTTTTATTACCATGTGTCAATTAAAAAGAATCATATTTTTAAAAATGTGTTTTAGCCAAGAACTTAAACCAAAGCTTAGTAACCATGAGGGCTGGCCCAAAAGTGAGAAATACAGATTTTAAGATGAGTAGCTCAGAGATAGATGAGGATTCACTTTGAGGGAGAACTACATATTTCTCTAGCCCACTTTTCTCAAAAGGAAAAACTGGTGTCTAATATCAGACTCATTGTGTATCCTTCATAATTTAAAGCATATACGTGTTGTGTGTATAGGACTCTTAGTATTAATAAAATATGCCTCTTTGCCAGCTTAGAAAATCTCCCAAATTTCAATGCTGAAAAATGTTCTTTTAATTCATATAATGTATACTCAATGGGTAGATATCCCAAGGTGACCATCACTATGGATGTCTTAGCATGCATTTATTGAGTGCTCACTGTCTCCCTTCCATTATTGTAAGCATTTTGTATATGTTTCATTTAATTCTGACAACAATGTTGTGAGTTTTGTGACAACAAAACTATGAATACCCTCATTTCAGAAAAGAGAAGAAACTGAAGAACAGAAGTCAAGGTGCCCACGATTATATAATTAGATAATGGCAGAGCCAGTTTCAAATGCAGATACCCTTTCTCATATCCTATACTCTTGACTATTACACAGTGCTAGCAAAAGTACCCACAGACCCGTGAAAAAGACACAAATTCCTTTAATATAAGGAAATGAGATGAGAATCCATTTGGGCAGAAACAACTACAAAGATCAGGCCATCCAGAGCCAAACTTCCAGTTTCAGAAGCAAGTTCCTCTTACTTCCAAGTTCCTAGCTGGTAACAAATCCAGCATATTCCTGACATTAATCAAAGCTTGATTTCACCGTTGCAATTGCTCCTAGAGGGTCCAGGATTCAGGAAATTTGAGGGCTATTCTTGGATCCCACAACAAGTAACAAACTATAAAACTTTGTTTATATGTGTCTGCAGGACAGTGGGCTAGACTAATTTACTCCCAAATGACTTACTTCTGCACATAATCCTAAGCATTCACTTTGTTCAAAATTAAGCCTCACCAAAATAACAGATGATCACATCCCATCCTTTTGATGCTGTCTCCAAATAGTTGAAATCAAGAATGTTAAGTTTGAGAATACTAATACTTTAAAAATTTACCTATGTCTGTCATCAGTCCCACTTCTCACAATCAGTCTCAAAGGGAAACGGTCAAAAATACAAAGTGATTCATGAATAAGGTTATTAATTTTGGTATATTTGCAATAGCAAAAGAAAGGAAGCAATTCAAATGCCCACCAATAAGGAACTGGTTCAATAAACTCAGGTACAGTCACACAAAGAAATTCTATGAAGATGTAAAAATGAATGATAAAAATCGCTATGTACCAAAGTGGTAGAATCTCCAAGGATACATTGTTAAAAGAAACACAGGAAAGTGTGTGTGTGTGTGCGCGCGCGTGGGTGTGATTGTATTTGGTGAGTAAGATGGGGAAAATACACACACTTATTTTTGTGCAAAGGCCCATTGGAATTGCATGTAAAAAAACTAATACATATGACTACCTATAGGATGAGGTAGGGAACAGGGGAGAAGAGATTAGGACAGAAATGAGACTTCTCTAAAAACAACTTTTTAAATATTTAAAATAGGGGTAGGGGTAGAATTAGCATGCAATAAACAACACATATTTAAAAGCATGATTTGACAAGTTTTGACTAAGTTACACACCCATGAAACCACCACCATAATCAAGATAATGACATGTCAGTCAACGTACAGAGTTTTCTCCAGTCCGTTTGTAATATCTCCCTTCAGCTCCTCCCCTTGCCCCAACATTTCCTCCTTCACCCATCCCTCTGTGGTCTCCAGGTTGCCTCTGGTCTGCTTTCCGTCACTGTAGATTAGTTTGCATTTTCGGAAATTGCAAGTAAATGGAATCCTACTATATGTAACCTTTTTTATTGAGCTACTTTCACTCAGCATAATTATTTCAAGATTCATCATATTGTTGCATGTATTAATAGTTAATTCTTTTATTGCAGAGTAGTATTCCATTGAACAGATGCACTACACTTTCTTTACCCATTCACTGACTGGTGGACATTTTTTTCTCCAGGTTTTGGCTATTGCAAATCAAGTTCCTCTGAATATTTATGTGTACATTTGTATGGACATATGCTTTCATCTCTCTTTTGTAAATACCCATTAGTGAAATCACTGGACCACATGGTAGGTGCATTTTGAACTTTTAAAGAAACTAACAAACATTTTACAAAGTAACTGTACTGTTTTACATTAACAATAGTGTATGAGAATTCCAGTTCCTCCACATCCTGCCAATACTTGGATGGGCAGTCTTCTTAATTATAGTCACTCAAATCAGTGTGTAATGCTATCTCATTGTGGCTCTAAATTGCATTTTTCAAATAATGAATGATATTGATAATGTTTTCATGTGCTTATGTGGTGAAGTGCCTATATCAATATTTTGCTCATTTTTTTAAACTGAGTTTTAATTTCTCAGTAGTGAGTTCCAAGGGATCTTTATGTATCATGGATGTAACTCTTGTATTACATATACAATATATGAATATTTTCTTCCTGACTTTACATTATTGTTGCCATAAATTTCACTTTTATATATGTTATAAATACCACATTACATTGCTACTTTTTGATTAAGGTATAAATTATCTTTTGAAAAGCTATTTTATTTACATAAAATGAATATAAAAATATTAATTAATTAACCATGTATTTACCATTTCCAGAGTTATTTGTTCCTTTCTGGAGATTCATATTTCTATCTGGTATCCATTTCTTTCTGCCCGAAGAAATTCATTTTAACATGTTCTGCTGGAGACAAATTCTGAAATTCATCCAACTGAAAAAATCTATTTCTCTTTGGTTTTCTAAGAATATTTTAGCTAGTGATATGGTTTGGCTGTGTCCACACCCAAATCTCATCTTCAATTCCCACATGTTGTAGGAGGGACCCAGTGGGAGGTAACTGAGTCATGGAGAAGGTCTTTCCCATGCTGTTCTCACAATAGTGAATAAGTCTCTTGAAATCTTATGGCATTATTAAAGGGAGTTTCCCTACACAAGTTCTCTCTTTGCCTGCTGCCATACATATAAGACATGACTTGCTGTTCCTTTCCTCTTTGCCTTCCACCATGATTGTGAGGCCTCCCCAGTCACATGGAACTGTAAATCTATTAAACTTTTTTCCTGTATAAATCGCTCACTCTTAGGTGTGTCTTTATCAGCAGCATGAAAATGGACTAATACAGTAAATTGGTACTGGGGGTTGGATGTTGCTGAAAAGATACCTGAAAATGTGGTAGCGACTTTGGAACTGGGTAACAGGCAGAGGTTGGAACAGTTTGGAGGACTCAGAAGAAGGCAGGAAAATGTGGGAAAGTTTTGAGCTTCCTAGAGACTTGTTGAATAGCTTTGACAAAAATGCTGCAAGTCATATGAACAATAAGGTCTAGGCTGAGGTCTCAGATGGAGATGAGGAACTTGTCAGGAACTGGAGCAAAGGTGACTCTTGTTATGTTTTAGCAAGGAGACTGGTAGCATTTTGCCCCTGCCCTAGAGATTTGTGGAAATTTGAACTTGAAAGAGATGATTTAGGATATCTAATGGAAGTAGTTTCTAAGCAACAAAGCATTCAAGAAATGACTTGGGTGCTGTTAAAGGCATTCAGTTTTATAAGGAAAGCACAGCATAAAAGTTCAGAAAATTTGTAACTTACACTGTGTAGAAAAGAAAATCTCATTTTCTAAGGAGAAATTCAAGCTGGCTGGAGAAATTTGCATAAGTAACAAGGTGCTTAATGTTAATCTCCAAGACAATGGAGAAAATGTCTCCAGGGCATGTCAGAGGTCTTCACAGCAGCCCCTCCAAACACAAGCCTGGAGGCCTAGAAAGGAAAAATGGTGTGCAGCCCAGGGACTTGGTGCCCTGTGTATAGCAGCCACTCTGGCCGTGGCTGAAAGGGGCCACCATAGAGCTTGTGCTGTGGCTTCAGAGTGTGCAAGCCCCAAACCTTGGCAGCTTCCACATGGTGTTGAGCCTACAAAAAGAAAGAGGTCTCAGGTACGTCTTTATTAGCAGCATGAAAATGGGCTAATACAGCTGGATATAAAATTCTGGGTTGACATTCCCACTCCACCCCAGTACTGTAAGGATGTTGCTCCACTGTCTTCTTGTTTGCATTGTTTCAGATAAGCTGCTCTCTTGTTTTTCTTTGTTTCTCTGCATATAATGTGTCTTCTTTTTCTTTGACTATTTTTTTTAAAGATTTTTACATTTATCATTGGTTTTTGACAGTTTTATTATAGTGTACTTGTTGTACTTGTCTTTGTGATTCTTGTGTATGAGGTTTGTTGAGCTTATGAGATCTGCAAATTTGTAAATGTTATCAATTTCTAAATATTTTGGTCTATATTTCTTTATTATTTCTGAATCTCCCTTTTTATCCTTGAGATAAACAATTACATGTGTATTAGTCTGCTTAATATTGTGACAAACTCACTGATGCTCTTTGTATTTACTTAAATGTGTTTTTCTATGTGTTTCATTTTGTAAAGTTTCTACTGCTATGCCTTCATGTTCACGAATCTTTTTAAAAATTTTCAACTTTTATTTTGGATACAGGGAGTACAAGTGCAGCTTTGTTATATGGTTGTATTCCATGATGCTGAGGTTTGGGGTACAAATATCATCACCCAGTTGGTGAGCCTGGTACCCAGTAGGTAGTTTTTCAACCTGTGTCCCCTTCCTTCCCTCTCTCCTTTAGTAGTCCACAGTAGCTATTATTCCCATCTTTCTATCCAAGAGCACCCAATGTTTAGCTCCCATTTACAAGTGAGAGCATGCAATATTTGGTTTTCTGAATTCCTGCATTAATTCACTTAGGACTATGGCCTCCAGCTGCATCCATGTTGCTGCAAAAGTCATGATTTTATTCTTTTTATGGCTGTGTAGTATTCCATGGTATATACGTATCACATTTCCTTTATCCAATTCACCATTGATGGGCACCTAGATTGATTCCAAGTCTTTGCTATTGTGAATAGTACTGTGATGAACATATGAGTGTATGTGTCTTTTGGTAGAATGACTTATTTCCTTTTGAGTATATACCCAGAAATGGGATTGCTTGGTCAAATGTTAGCTCTGTTTTAAGTTCTTTGAGAAATTTCCAAATTGCTTTCCATAGTAGCTGAACTGATTTATATTCCCACTTACAGCATATAAGTGTTCCTTTTGCTCCATAGCCTCAACAGCATCTGTTATTATTTGGCTTTTCAATAATAGCCATTCTGATAGATGTAAGATGGTATCTCATTGTGGTTTTGATTTGCATTTTTCTGATGTTTAGTGATACGGAGCATGTTTTCATGTGTCTGTTGGCCACTTGTATGTCTGTTTTAATTTTTGTTTCATTGTTTTACTTTTGTTCTTTGTGGAGCAAGGCTAACTCATAGGCAGTGTGCCCAGAGTCAGCCTGCATCTTCTTTTGAGAAGTGTCTGTTCACTTCTCACTTTTTAATAAGGTTATTTGTTTTTTGCTCATTCCATTGTTTAAATTTCTTATAGATTCTGGATATTAGACTTTTGTCAGATGTGTAGTTTGTGATATTTTCTCTGTACATTGTCTGTTTACTCTGTTAATAATTTCTTTTGTTGTATGGAAGTTCTTTAGTTTAATTAGTCCCTACTTGTCAATTTCTATTCTCATTGAAATTGCTTTTGGGAACTTAGCCAAAAATTCCTTGCCAGTAATGATGTCAAGAAAGGTATTTCCTGGATGAATTAAATATTGAATTAATTTTTGTATTTGGTGAAAGGTAGGGGTCCAGTTTCATTCTTCTGCAATGGTTAGCTAGCTATCTCAGCACCATTTGTAAATAAGGAGTCTTTTTCCCATTGCTTGTTTTTGTCAGCTTTGTTGAAAATCAGATGGTTGTAGGTGTGTAGCTTTATTTCCAGTTTCTCAGTTCTGTTGGTCTATATGTCGGCTTTTGTACCACTATCATGCTGTTTTGCTTCTTGTAGCCTTATAGTATAGTTTGGATTCAGGTAGTGTGATGCCTCCAGCTTTGTTCTTTTGTTCAGAATTGCTTTGGCTATCTGGGCTGTTTTGCCTCCATATTAATTTTAGAATAGTTTTTTCTAATTCTGTGAAAAATGATGTTGGTCATTTGATAGAAATATCATTGAATCTATAAATTGATTTGGGCAGTATGGCCATTTTAACAATATTGATTCTTCCAATCTATTATCATGGAATGTTTTTCCATTTATTTGTGTCATCTCTGATTTTTTTTCAGCAGCATTTTGTAGTTCTCCTTGTAGGAATCTTTTATCTCCTTGGTTAACTGTATTCCTAGATACTTGAATTTTTTGGTGGCTATTGTCAATGGAGCTGTGTTCTTGATTTGAGCCTCAGCTTGAATGTTATTGATATATAGAAATGCTACTGAATTCTGTACATTGATTTTGTATCCCGAAACTTCACTGAAGTTGTTTATCAGTTCTAGGAGCCTTTTGGCAGAGTTTTTTGGGTTTTCTAGGTATATAATTTTATTGTTAGCCTGGAAAGAGATTTTGACTTCCTCTCTTCCTATTTGAATGGCTTTAATTTCTTTCTGTTGCCTGATTGCTCTGGCTAGGACTTCCAGTGCTATGTTGAATAGGAGTGGTGAGACTAGGCATCCTTGCCTTGTTACTATTGTCAAGAGGAATAGTTACATCTTTTGCCCCTTTAGTATGATGTTGGCTATGGGTCTGCCATAGATGGCTCTTATTATTTTGAGGTATGTTTCTTTGATATCTAGTCTGCTGAAGACTTTTATCATGAAAGCATGTTGCATTTTATTGAAAGCTTTTTCTGTATGTATTGAGACGATCACATGGTTTTGCTTTTCATTGTGTTATACTACCAATAATTGGTTCTTCAAAAGAATAAGCAAGATTAATAGACTGCTAGCCAGATTAACAGTGAAAAAAGAGAAGATCTAAATAAGTTCAACCAGAAATGACAAAGAAGACATTAGAAAAAATCCAACAGAAACACAAAAGATCCTCAGAGACTACAATGAACAACTCTATGCACACAAATTAGAAAATATAGAGAAAATGCATAAATTCCTGGGAACACCGTCTCCCCAGATTAAACCAGAAAGAACATGAAAACCCGAACAAACCAACAAATAGTTCCAAAATTGAATCAGAAAAAAGTAACCTACCAACCAATAAAAGCCCTGGGCCTGATGGATTCAGAGCCAAATTTTACTAGATGTACAAAGAAAATATGGTAGCAATCACATTGAAATGATTCCCAAAAAACTGGGGAAGAAGGTCTCTTCCCTAATTCATTCTATGCCCACCAGAATCTGTCTGATACCAAAATCTGGTGGAGACATACCAAAAAGAAAAAAAAAAAAAATCCGGCCAGTATTCCTGATAAGCATAGACGCAAAAATTCTCAAAAAATACTAGCAAACTGAATCCCACAGCACATCAAAAAGTTAATACATGATGATCAAGGAGGAGAAATGATATGATGATCATTTCTGGGATGCAAGGCTAGTTCAATATATGCAAATCAATAAATGTGACTCACTAATCTTTTCTTCTGCAAAGTTTAATTTGGTATTAATCCCATCCAGTATATTTTAAATATCAAAGCTTGTAATCTTTATTCCTAGTAGTTCAATCTGGATCCTTTTTATATCTTCTGATAACTTTTTAAACCAACAGTAGAAAACAGTTAAAATATCTTTTTAAAAGTCATTAACTGCTAATTTTAATATCTTTGTCATTTCTGTAACAGTTTTGATTGCATTTTCTCTGACAGAGATTATATTTTCCTACTTCTTTGCATGCCTGGTAACTTTTTATTAGATGCCAGAGATTGATATTTTTACCTTTTTGGAAGTTTGACATCTCTGTATTCTTATCAATATTCTTGAGTTTTATTCTGGGATACAGTTAAATTACTTGGAAACAGTTTGATCCTTTTAGGTCTTGCTTTTAAGATTATTAGATAGGGCCAGATTGGTGTTTAGTTTTGAACTAATTATCCCCAACTATTAAGGCAAGACCCTAGGATACTCTAACACCTGTGAATTATGAGGTTCTGTAGTCTGGCTGGTGGGAACAGGCCCTGTGTGTGTACACCAGGCATTGTTACCTCTAATGGTTAGGGATGCTCTTTTTCGGGTCTTGCATAGTATTTTCACACTCATGCATTGATGTGTTGAATACTTGGAGGAGGAACCTCTGTAGGTATCCAGGATTCTGTTTGTCTAGCTCTCTCCTCTTGCATAGTCTTCACTGCAGTCTCAAATCACATTGGTCTTCCCGGGTTCATGGCTATTTTTCATCAGCTTGGGAGTTGGTCTCACCCTGCCTAGGTTTCTTCTCATAAGGTGGTAAGCTTGGGCAATCATAAGCTCATCTCATTTCTTTTCTGTCTCTCAAGGATCAATGTCCCTTTAATGCCTGACATCCAGTGTCTTAAAAAGCATTGATTTATGTATTTTTGTCCAGTTTTTTAGTTGTTTCAGGAAGAAAGTAAATCCAGTACCAATTTTGCTAAATTGGAAAGAAGCAGGATTTTTATATTATGTAGTTTAGTCTGTCAAAAAATTAAATTCACAAGAAAAAAAGCAATCTCTGAAAATTGATAAAAATCTCAAATAAATTAGCATAATTAGACATAATTATAATGTTATAATAACACAAAAAATAATTATTCCAAGCCACTTTAGAGCACAGAATTTTGTCTGCATATCTCTATTAGTATGTATTTTAAGGACACACATAGATACAACAAAATCTTAGGCTTTATTTAGAAGTATAATTGCTGATGACAATAGTTGTAATATTATTTTAATCTAATTATCTATATTATAACATAATATAAATAAGATTTTATACTAATGTTATCAGGAATAAAAATTTTCAACATAAGAGAAAAGAGACCTATAACTCCAGAAGAAGTAAATTTTTATAATATTTACTTAGAAATGAAAATGTTAATTAAAAAACCTCATAATTTATTTTCTTTTCAAAAGTACTTATATCCTGGTTTTGTCCATTGAAGAAGCCTAGAAGAAATGAAAACTTTAAGGTAATGAACACACTAAGGGCAAAGATTTTGAATTCTAAATATCATTTTCTACTAAAAGAACCAAGACTCCTTAGAAGAATGGCTGATTCCACCAGATTTGGCCAGTTAAAATACAAGATGAGACTAGGACCTCTTACTGTATCCAAAGCAAGAAGACTTATAGTTAGTGATGGGCTATGTGGAAAAGAAATCTTGGGTGGACCTCTCATTGGTCAAAAATGGAATAGTTTGAGCATCAATAAGAATTTTTTATACAATTGTAACACAATCACTACCCAAACCTGTGAGTTCATAAAGAAGAAGAGAGTGAAAACAAAAATTTTACATTTTCTTTATTTTTTTAAATTATACTTTAATTTCTAGGGTACATGTGCATAATGTGCAGGTTTGTTACATATGTATACTTGTGCCATGTTGTTATGTTGCACCCATCAACTCATCAGCACCCATCAACTCGTCATTTACATCAGGTATAACTCCCAATGCAATCCCTCCCTGCTCCCCGCTCCCCATAATAGGCCCCAGTGTGTGATGTTCCCCTTCCCGAGTCCAAGTGATCTCATTGTTCAGTTCTCTCCTGTGAGTGAGAACATGCCGTGTTTGGTTTTCTGTTCTTGCGATAGTTTGCTGAGAAGGATGGTTTCCAGCTGCATCCATGTCCCTACAAAGGACACAAACTCATCCTTTTTTATGGCTGCATAGTATTCCATGGTGTATATGTGCCACATTTTCTTAATCCAGTCTGTCACTGATGGACATTTGGGTTGATTCCAAGTCTTTGCTATTGTGAATAGTGCCACAATGAACACACGTGTGCATGTGTCTTTATAGCAGCATGATTTATAATCCTTTGGGTATATACCCAGTAATGGGATGACTGGGTCATATGGTACTTCTAGTTCTAGATCCTTGAGGAATCGCCATACTGTTTTCCATAATGGTTGAACTAGTTTACAATCCCACCAACAGTGTAAAAGTGTTCCTATTTCTCCACATCCTCTCCAGCACCTGTTGTTTCCTGACTTTTTAATGATTGCCATTCTAACTGGTGTGAGATGGTATCTCATTGTGGTTTTGATTTGCATTTCTCTGATGGCCAGTGATGACGAGCATTTTTTTCATGTGTCTGTTGGCTGTATAAATGTCTTCTTTTGAGAAATGTCTGTTCATATCCTTTGCCCACTTTTTGATGGGGTTGTTTGTTTTTTTCGTCTAAATTTGTTTGCCTTCTTTGTAGGTTCTGGATATTAGCCCTTTGTCAGATGAGTAGATTGCAAAAATTTTCTCGCATTCTGTACGTTGCCCAGTGAAAACAAAAATTTTAAAACCACACACACAACTTAATTGTACACCAATAAGAAGCAAATGGAGTACCAACTTTTTACTCTGAAAATGAACGCCTACAAGAAAAGAATGTTCATTTATCCCACTTTTCTTCATAAACTGTGTTTCTAAGTAACTAATAGAGGGTAAGGTCTTTTTCACAGGAATCTTCCAGCTAGCTCTTAATCCTATACTTGCTGAAACCAGAGAGCACATATGAAAATTAAGATTATGCTACTCCTTGTCAAAGGCATTCATGTAAATGTGGGCAGAATAAAACCAGATGGAAGTGTTCACCTGATTATTCTTACATAAATGTCATATGTTAAGATTCCCTTTATCAAGAGGAAAATCTAACTATAACACTATGACAAACAGGCAAGGCCTTTTAAACCTAAGAACCTGATTTCTTTATTTACCCTATAGTAACCATGTATGGGTAATTATGCTAGCTGGGTCTGCTCTATCAGCACGTCGGTGGAGAAGACAGATGATGGTGAACTTCATCACATCAAAAAGAAACACTGATTTAGAGATCATGAGCAAATCTACACTTTTCCCTATGAGTTTACAGGCCACGATTGCCCCGGCCAGGGATGAGAACCAAAGAAGATGATGGGTGTGTGCACGAGGCACAAGTAAGACAAATGGGAAAGAGTAAAGAGGAGAAATATTTGAATATAACTCAACCATATTTTTGAGAAATTCTGCTAGAAATTCTACATGAAACAAAAACCAGACATGAAAAGAGTTACTGAGGTAAAATTTTTTAAAGATTATAAGGTTCAAAACATCAAATAGAAAACCTTTTCTAGAAACTTTCTTAAGGTAATATATTACAGAATTTTCAACACAGGAATTTTGGAGTGGGGGCCAACTGAGGACTAGCTATGTGACTAATTTGGGCATGTTACTTAATTTTTCTGGGTATCAGTTTTCTCATCTATGATATAGGGCCATCAATTGCATCTATAACATAGGGTTATTGAGAGAATTAAATGAGTTGATGTATATACGTACTTTATTTTTATTTTTTATTTTACTTTAACTTCTGGGATACATGTGCAGAATGTACAGGCTTGTTACGCAGGTATACATGTGCCATGGTGGTTTACTGCACCTATCAACCCATCATCTAGGTTTTAAGCCCCATATACATTAGGTATTTGTCCTAATGCTCTCCCTTCCCTTGACCCCACCCCCCGACAGGCCCTGGTATGTGATGTTCCCCTCCCTGTGTCCATGTGTCCTCATTGTTCAACTCTGACTTATGAGTGAGAACATGCAGTGTTTGGTTTTCTGTTCCTGTGTTAGTTTGCTGAGAATGATGGATTCCAGCTTCATCCATGTCCCTGCAAAGAACATGAATGCATTCTTTTTTATGGTGGCACAGTATTCCATGGTGTGTATGTGCCACATTTGCTTTATCCAGTCTATGTTTATTGCAGCACTATTTACAATAGCAAAGACTTGGAACCAACCCAAATGCCCATCAATGTATATATGTACTTTAAAAAGACTATACCATATTAAGCTTTTGCAAATGTTAACTGCATTCATTTCTTTCACTTAAGGTATTGTGTAAACCTAACAACTTACAGATATATGAAGGCAAACCAATACATTACCCATTCATACTGTACTGGCAAACCGAGTCTCCAAGAGTGAGGAGAAGGTCACTTGAAAGAGAAAGGTGTAAGGGAAAGGATAACTGGGGTATGTAGGGAAAGGGTAAAATTGGGGGTGCTTTAAAGACAGGTGGTGTTTTAGTGTTAAAGACAAAAATGGCCTTCTTTGTAATGCTGACAACACTCCTAGTTTTCAGTTTTATAAGACACTCTATTCAGTGGCAAAGTCAGTGATGAACAGGAGATGCAGTTTCTGGTTGTTAGATTATTGCTCAGATAATTGGAACAAAGAAGACCTCCTTCTGTATTACTCATCAGTGGGTCTTACATTTTTCTGTGTGTTTCAAAATTACTCCTTTGCATGCCTCTCCTTTTCTGAGAAAAAGATCAAGTCACCTTTAATGCTGCATTTCCTATTTAATTTGTTGCTTGCTCTCCTCCTCCCTTATTTGCTTCCTAGAGTATAACCAAATGCAAGATTTCATTCTTTGATGTTTTCATGTTGAAAAATTTGAATCATGAAATTTCTTCAAGAAAGGACTGCTGAAGCACGATAGGTATCGTTGATCTTAACAATGATCTTAATGAAGAGCTTTGATAGTTCTGAATAAGACGTTATTGAACAGAAATGAGAGCTTATAGATGGAGGGGGCAGGAAACCATGTCAGCTTTGATAAGAACAGATGGTGTATTATTTAGATAAGTACAATCTGTCCTATCTACAGTCCCTGATGACTTGCCATCAAGGAACTCTAAGGATTGCTGGATGTCATCACAAGACTAATAGCTGCCATTTTTAAGAATTCTTAGTTTGATGCCTTATGCCAAGGAGATACTATAAAGCTTCTTTCTTTTTTCTTAAAGCAAGGGAAAGAGAACCCAAATAATTACTGGCTAATAATTTCTAGACTGAAAAGATACTGTAATAAGTCATTCAGAAATCAATTTGAAGACATCTACAGAACAGGTCACTGGCATTGTTACAAACAGATCTAGACTGATTTCATCTCCTTCTATAACAGAATGGCAGGGTGCTGGATTGAGGCGAAAAATGGATACAACGTATCTTGAGTTCGGCAAGGTGTAGTTCCTGGCTCACATGACATACTCATTAATAATCTTGGCATGATATTCTCCATCAGTGTTCTCCTTGCCGTGCTCTGACACTGGTTTCTGTTGGTCCCTGTAGTTCTTCTGGGTGGTTCATTTCTGTATTCATGAAGCTAGACGTTGGGGTCTAAGAACATCTTACACTTGATCAAGCTGTGTCCTCTGTTGGGAGAGTTTTGTTTTACTTTAATTCCTCAGACAAGGACATTTTTATCCTACTTCCACACTCTAGCACAAAAGTCACTAAATCTGCTCTTTCTGAATGCTTCACGGTTTCCTGTGTGGTCCTGCAGCTTTGTTTAGACTTTTCTACTCAATTAGAGACCCATACACTCTTCACTACATCAACTGTTTAAAAATCATACCATCTGTAAAAAAGCAATTAATGTGTCAGTTTTAGTTAGTGGTGCTGTATTAGTGGATGGATTATGTGGATTTGGTTTAACAAGAAAACTAAAATGTTTTAGGTGGTGTGGAAGAAATTAACAAGAGACACAAATATATAACGGTACACAGAGTTATATCAAGTCAAAGTGCGTAGATACATAACGATTAAGAACAGGAACTCTGGAATCTATTTGTTTGGGTTGGAATCCTTATACCATACTACCTCACTAGCTGTGTGTCATTGGGTAACTTACTTAACTTCTCTGTGTCAGCTTCCTTATTCATACCCTATTTTCTTTCTTTCTTTCTTTCTTTTTTTTTTTTTAAATACTGGATTTATTGATGGAAAATCATCTGGCAATACTGAGATTTGCTACTAAGGAATATCTCTTAGACTAGAATGTGCTGCCACACCCTATTTTCAATGGCATGCCTTTTCTCTTTGTTTATGCCACACACCCCTTTAATAGGAACGATGTCAGTTTCATCTAATAAATATTGAATGTATGAAGGGATGATGGATAAAAGAACAAAAGAAAACTATAAACTTTGGTCTCAGCTGGGCCACTCCATTACAAAATGTTTAAACTGGTTGAGTTTGACAGTCCTTCTACTACATTATGAAATAATAAAATTTATGCATTAATGTCAGAAGTTAGCATCAATTACAACATTACTTTAATAAAAATTTATTGAAGAAACATTTAGGACTCAATTTCTTCCTAAGTTTAAGACTGCCACTGTAATAGAGAGCCAATTCTCAGTAAGATTATAGGTGCTACAAAGAGCAGAGACAGACACATCCCTGAGGGAAATTTTGCTTAGGCCTTTTTTTTTTTTTTTAATTTAAAACCAGTTTTCACTGAGTAACTTGTCCTAGTTATGCCTATTTTTAAGCCTCTCTTTTTTTCTTTCTTGTAGACAAGAAGCACTGCTTTAATAAATGTGAACCGATGTGCACTCCTGTACATTTGAAACTAAGAAGCCTACGGTGAATTAAAGAATCTGTGGTTCTTGTGGGTCCTGCAGGTTACAAACTTGTTAAAAATCTTTGACTTGACACATCCCACTGCCCTACCCTGTTGGAAAAGACCAATCCTGGGTAAGTAGAATGTCCTCTTAGCACAGTAGAATATGGGTCAATTTAGTTAGCACTAAGGCCTTTACTCCCAGGGATGGGAATATCCTGATGTTAGGAAGTTCCAAAGAGTATGATCAGAAGTTCTTTGCTCTGGTTTGGTTTCCTCCTTCCCCTTGCTCTCTGACTTAGCCTGTTTGAGCAGCTGTAGCGGAATACCACAGACTAGGTGGCAGGTAGACAACAGAAATGCATTGCTCACAGTTCCGGAGACTGGGGAATGCAAGATTGAGGTGCCAGCAGATTTCACGTCACATACTAGCCTTCTTGGTTCCCAGACGGCTGTCTTCTCTCTGTCTCCTCACATAGTGGAAATGATGAGGGAGCTCTATGTGGTCTGTTTTATTTTATTTTTACAATTTTTGTTTGTTTATTTATTTATGTATTTTCTAGACAGGGTCTTGCTCCGTTACCCAGACTGGAGCACTATCGCGTGATCTCGGCTCCCCGCAACCTCCGCCTCCTGGGCTCCAGCCATCCTCCCACCTTAGCCACCCTAGTAGCTGGGACTATAGGCGCACGCCACCATGCCCAGCTAATTTTTGTGTTTTAAGTGGAGATGGGGTTTCACCGTGTGGCTCAGGCTGGTCTCAAATTCCTGGCCTCAAGTGATCCACCCGCCTCGGCCTCCCAAAGTGCTGGCATTATAGGCATGAGCCACCGACGCCTGATCCTGGTCTCTTTTATAAGGGCACTAATCCCTTTCACGAGGGCTCCACGCTCATGAATGACTTAATCATCCACCAAAGGCCTCACCTCCTAATACAATCATATTGGAGGTAAGGATTTCCATACATGAATTTGGGGCGGACACATTCAGTCTATAGCACTCAAACGCACATTTTATCGAGGCACACTTCTTTTCCATAGATTTGTTTTGGGCTGGAAACATAAATTAGTAAATACATTTTCACGAAGGCAATCTCAAGTACTGCTAGAGTAATAACTGCAGAAAGTGTCAGAAATATCATAGAAAAGCGAAGTCTCAGCATTGCTCAAGAATTATTTTTCTTTTTTTGAGATGGAGTCTCACTCTGTCACCCAGGCTGGGGTGCAGTGGCATGATCTCGGCTCACTGAAACCTCTGCCTCCCTGATTCAAGTGATTCTACCACCTCAGTCTCCTGAATAGCTGGGATTACAGGTGTGCACCACCGTGCCTGGTTAATTTTGGGAGATGTTAGCTGAATTCTACACTGGCTGATGAAAGCATATCACTGGGTGTGTTGGTACACTTGCTATTCTCATTACCCTGTTAAGTTGGAGTGGAAAGACCAGGTTCATCAGAATTTTAATACATAATACTTCCCGCTAAACATATTTGGAAAAAATATTAATTTTGTTGAGACAAATGTCAAATTTTAAGTTTTTATTAATTATTAACGTTGCTCAATCTTTATGTGTGCTGTTCTCAAAGTTAAAAACTAATGTGCTGTGTAACCTGAGAAGGCCAGGCTGGGTGTATAGTTAAATATTCAAGATCTTTGAGCACAGCCCCCTCCTAAGGCTTCTCTTGCCCGCCAGTCTTTAAAGTGGATTCTTGAATCCTCTCACCTCCTCTGTCTCTGCCCTTCTTGCCTCTGGTTTAGCGATTCAACCCACATTCACTACGTCTCAACCTTGCTTCCTGTTGCTGCCTCTGCTTTGGGCCAGGCCCT
This sequence comes from Chlorocebus sabaeus, assembly GCF_047675955.1. Lineage (NCBI taxonomy): Eukaryota > Metazoa > Chordata > Mammalia > Primates > Cercopithecidae > Chlorocebus > Chlorocebus sabaeus. The sequence goes on along the minus strand of NC_132916.1, from coordinate 14,805,323 downwards.
CACTGCTGACCTTCTGATCAGTCCAGGTAACCCACAAGCTCCCTAGTGTGGCCTCCATTAACTTTTGATCTTCCTGACCCTCAACTGCCAGCAGGGTTCATCCTCACCAGAGTGACTTTCTAAGAGAAGCCTGGACTCCCTTCCTCATGTCTGAGATGTGCTGAATAACAGAGAGGAAGAAATCAATGTATCTCATGAGAACTTCTAATTCCTGTGCCTTCAAAAAGAAAGTTGAGAACTGTGACTTTTAGTCCTACTGAGAAATTAAAAATCCTGAGGCCTATGGAAATTTTAAAAAATACATACATTTTGAAATAAACTAGCACTTTCTTAACTTTTAAGAGATTTTTTGAGACATGTTGAAGTGGAGAGACAAATAAAGTATTTTCTAAGTAAAGTAGCTAGCACAGGCTGTATTAAGTTCTTCAAATCTGAAAAAGAAAAAATGGTGTATCATTAAGAACTTTCCATCTAGTTCAATAACTTTTTCTTTTTCAGGAAAAAAAAAAAAGAATGGGCACATAATTTTTACATTAGAGGTAGTATTGGTTTTCAGGTTTTACAGTTAATTTAAAATGATAATAATAGTTGAAATATCTGACCCTTCCCTTGAAACATTTTATTTTTTTTAGCATAGAAATAGAATATGGGAATGCATTTTTCTCTGCCTGTATTGGGAGGATCTTATTGTAGTAGGTCACTGCAAACTGGTTTTCTTCTCTTGAGAGAACATATTTTTGTTCCATTGATTCATAAATGTTTCTTATTTGGTCATGCACAAAATAAATGATTTAAATGAATGAAAGAGGTTTGAATGTGAGCACGTTTTAAAAGTACTTATTATTTATTAACTTTTATTTAGAAATAATTATAGATTCACATGAAGTTGCAAAGCCAGCACAAGGAGGTTCCATTTTTTTTCATGATAGTTACATCTGATGTAACTATAGTACAACAGCAAAACAACAGTTTTATTAGCTATGAAAATTTCCTAGAAAAATCTCAGAACTTCTCTTTCCTACACATATGCATGCACACACGTGCTCATGCACTTACTTCTGTGTGTACGCAGAAGAGTTATTTTATCTAAGAGTTTCAGCCTGGAGGCACCCTCAATCAATAGCAACCTGCTTCCTGGAAGGAGGGTGGAAAGCCTCTAATAGTGACACCATTCCTCTTGGAATCAGGTCAAGCCCAGGAGGCTGGAGACAAATGAAAGAATAATCTAGGGTCATGCCCAGGACTCCTGTATCAAAGCCTTCGGTATCAACTACCAAACATAACAACCTGACAGATTGGAAGAACATTTTTATGATGTATAGATTTTTATCCATTACCCTTTTTTATTCTCACAGAGGAAAAGGCAAAATGCTATGCACAATAGCTCTTAAGAGGTTTTGGTTCTTAAATGCATCAGAAAATAAAGTACAAATGAAGTACTTCTCAGTCAGCTTGTATTATGTCTTTATTACTGTTAATATGGGTACTCGGTGAGTAGGAAATATAATATTTTTAGGTCACGCTTTAAAAAGTATAGTGCATTAGTAAAAGCAGTCTGGAGCTATATGGTTGGCTGAAGGCAATGAGATGACATGCACCATAGTTAGTGTATTTCCTGACACTTCTCTCTCCAGAGCCTTGCCAGGCATAACTAATCACACATAGTGATGTTAATTTCTAGTCAATTTCTCATTGAGTCTAATACCATCATCGCACAGTTTCAGGCAGCAGCTACCAATTGATTACACCTGGCATCAGAAATGGAATTTAATGTGGGATTATTGGTGATAAGGAAAGGCTTCCCTAAGAAGTTGGTTTTGAAAGTACTTTGAAGAAACTGGAAGAAGGAGATTGGAAATAGAAGAGTCAAATATCCTGTGGACAGATGATCATTTTATTAGTAATCCTAGAATGTTTATTCCTAACTATAATTCCTAGAATCTCATATAGTATGTATTACATTGTTGTTACTGAATACACTTTTGCTGAATTAACGAATAAATGGTTTGTTTTTCCTTTTTAACCACCAAAGAGTGGTATCAGAAAGGAAGCAGATTTTCATAGGAGGGCAGCCCCTTAAGGGGTAAGGTATCCTCTGGGTCTGGTTCAAAGTTTTATATGTCCGGAAATACAATTCTATAGTTCTCAGTTTCTAGTGTCATTGTTCTCTCAGTCACAAAACTTTGGAATCTCTTGGTTTGTCCTTCTCCACGTACCCAATCAGTTATTAAGTCTAACTTATAGTTAGTCTTATTTTCGTTATTTAAAATTAAGTACCTTGCTTCCACTAAAATCGCCACAGTGTTTTAATTACTACATTAGCTTCTTAAATTTTCAATCTTTGATTTTATCTTTGTTTAAAACTTATTTTGTGCCTTTTCAAAAGATGAATATTATAAAAATAGATTTGTTTTTCTATATCAAAAAATCTTAGGCATTGTAGAAAAATGGAATAATTATGTTAAAAAAAAAGACAATATAAACATCATTCTTAATTCTGTCTAACAGAAATGAACAGAGTTAGCATGTTGATTTGAGTTCTAGTAGTATTTTTTCTTTGGTAATATGTTGTCTTTATTTCACACAAAAAATTTTGTTTATGTTATGCATATTTCTTAAGAACATGCTTTTTCTTATTTAAAATATATTCAATATTTCCCATATCCTTTGTAACATTATCTGAATGGTATTTATCTTATGTATAATGAATAACTTATTAACCATTCCCTTACTTATAGTCATTTCCATTTTATGCAGTAAAGAACACTGAAATAAATACTGCTGTTGTAATAACACATGAGTAAATTATACAATAAGTTCTTTAGAATAATTTCTAAAAATATTATTTGTATAATTTAAAGAGTTGAAAACTGTTGAGGCTTTTCACTATATATTACAACATTGCCTGGCAGGGAAATCATATCAACTTAAATTCCCACCAGAAAAATGTAAAGAATTGGCAATTCAGTAGATAAATTAAACAACAGATTAGATACTGCTGAAGGAATAGTTTTAGAACTGAAAGATAAACCTGAAGTAATTACCCAAGACCCAGGACAGAAGGAAAAAAATAGAGAAAATATTGAAGATGGGTTAAGGGACATGAAAGATAGAATAAAAAGTCCAAAATCTGGCTAACATATGTTTATAAGGAGGCAGTAATAAAAATGTTTGAGAAGAAAATTCAAAGATATAATGCTGAAAATTTTCCAGAATTGATGAAAATATGAATCATCCAACTGAAAAATCATAATTGGTCCTGAGCAGAATAAAAAATAAATAAATCTTGAAAGTGTAAAAGAGAAAATATTTGAAATAACCTGATATAAAATAATTTACCATCAATGTCATAAAAAATAGAGTAACAGCAAACTTGTCAACAGAAACAACATAAATTTAAAGATAATAGAATCATATATTCAAAGCTTGGAGAGAAACTAGATTTTAAATTTAGTAAAACTATTATTCAAGTGTGGGGTTAAAATATTTTTCACAAAAAATGGGAGATTTTACTGCCTAATGTTCTCCAGAATTAAAGAAATGCAGAATAAAAGAGTAGTATTCCATAAAAATTGAGCTAAGAAAATTGGTATGCATGTGAATAAATATTTTTAAAACTCCAGTGACTAAAACAATAATAATGGTGATTACTTTTGAAAGTTGAAAAGAAGAATAGAACTAAAATATCAAGTAATGACATTTTAAGATGAAGAAAAGTATATGGAATGAGTTTTCTAAAATCTTTTTACTGTTCAGAAAGATGGAAGATATACTGATTAAATTTAAATTTGCTAATTCAAGTTAACCAATTAAGAATGTTAACATAATTCCTAGAGTAAATTAAATGAAAAATAAAAAGTAGACAAAGGAAAAATATGAATAAAACAAGAGGAATCTTGTAAAGTTAAATATATACATATTTGGGGCCCAAGCAAAAGTACCTTAGTGGATGCGAACATTAATAAATAAATGAGTAAGTAAATCCATAAAATATACAAGATTTTCACTACAGCATTATTTGTAACATTGAAAAACTGAAAATAAAGTGGATAAACTGGTTTATTCACGAAATGAAATATATACAAAATTAAAATGAACTATATTCGCATACATCAACATGGCTAAATACTCAGAATACTAAGTGAAAAATTAAGTTGTTAAAAAGAGTATGATGCTATTTTTATAAAATTTTCAGACAAAATAGTACAATACCCCACATATAACATACAAAAACTAAAGTATAAAATATAAAAGAGGATATCCTTTTCAGCTTCAAAATACTGGCATCCTCTGAAAATAAAAGAATTAGATGGAGCTATAGCTACACAAAACATTTTATTTCTTTAAAAAAAAATACCAATTTGAAGGAAATATGCTAATATCTGTTAAATCCTGTAAATATGTGAATGCCTGATATATTATTTTCTGTACTTTGCTATATATTCAATGCATTTTAGACTTAAAAATAACATTTAAAAGAAAGCCTTTCTCATACTCAAATTACATAAGTCAGATAAATGTTTTTAAACAGGTTGCTTCAAACAGCTTGCTTCTTAAAAACTACTTAGCCAAAACTTCTACATCTAAAGCAAATGACATCATTTTTAAGGTAGTTTGGCTAAAGACTAAACATTTCTTCCAATAATACTCCAATTTTTCAAAAACAATTTTAGAATCCCTCTTTTGCAATTTCCTAAAGCACTTTGTGAGGATGAGTTACCACGAAAACGACATTGTTTCATATGTAAACCCTATTTCTGAGATAGGAGTTGAGGTTAGGCACTCAGCACTCAATGCTGAGCATATCATGGTCCCAGCCCTCCTGGGGCTCAGAGCCCAGGCGTCTTCAAATAACTCTGGACTGTTCAGAACATGAAATTCACCGTGAAAAGGGAGCCACAAGTGATCAGGGGGATGGTGTAGTTTTTTGTTTGTTTGTTTTTGATGGAGTCTTGCTCTGTCGCCCAGGCTGGAGTGCAGTGGCGCAATCTCGGCTCACTGAAAGCTCCGCCTCCCGGGTTGAAACGATTCTGCCTCAGCCTCCTGAGTAGCTGGGACTACAAGCGCCCGCCACCACGCCCGGCTAATTTTTTGTATTTTTTAGTAGAGACGGGGTTTCACCATATTAGCCAGGATGGTCTCGATCTCCTGACCTCGCGATCCGCCTGCCTTGGCCTCCCACAGTGCTGGGATTACAGGCGTGAGCCACTGCGCCCCGCCAGCTCCTGTCTCTTCAACCATTCTCTTTGTCTTTGAGGGTATATTCTTTAAAAAAATTCTCTACTTATTATTTTAGTGGAATTCCAGAGGCAAGCATATATAAAGATATGCGCTCAACTGATTTTTTTTTTATTGGTTGTCCCATCACATATATTGAATTGCCAAGAGAGGCTGGAGCAGCATCTATTTATTTCATGTCTTTATCCCAAAGTGCTGGGGTTACAGGCATGAGCCATTGCACCCGGCCTGGTGTAATTTTATGTATGAGGAAAAAACAACAAAACGGTGTAAAACATAACAGAAACCAGAGCTCCGAAGAATAATAAAGAAATGTCAAGGTATATGAAGATTACAAGGGTAGAATGAACCAAAACACAAATAAGCAAAAACTGCAATGTGAAGGGCTTAGTGTTCAGAAATCCAGAGAGAGAGAGAGATAAACCGAGGGGAAGACCTACAGATTATCACACGGAGAGACACCATGTGGTACTTGCAACTAGGGCTCAGGGCAGAATGAAACAAAATGTACAGTGCTTTTTAAAAGACAGTCTCTAAGAAATGTAGCTGTAAGAATGAGAAAGACCGAAAAGAAAGATGATCTGCCATGATAGCTTTTGAATTCTGCTTCAATAAAATGGCAGATATATAACCCAGCCATTGCAAATGCCATCTACTTTGTACTCTATCCAGCTTTCTAATTCCAATTAAGTATGCTGAATTCTGTGACATATGCAGAGCTCGAAAGGACAAATTTCCAACGCTCTCTTAAGAGAATTCATTAGAACTTTATCTTTCCGATCTGGCTACAGGAAACCTTGACTGCCTCACCCATGATGGAGTGGCGTTCAGAAGGAAGACGACCATTTTTAACTCAGAGTCTGGGAGTCTGTTCCAAAACAAGATGGAAAACCCTTCCTGAGAGCTTCAGTTAAAACACTGTAACAAATGTTTCAGCAGATCTCAAATATTGTAATTTATCACGTTTATCCCCCAAAGAAATCTGCAATAAAATCCCAGCATGTGCAAGATAAACGCGCTGGAGCGCACAGGGCAGTGATTAAGAGCATGGGCTCCCGTCTCAGGCACACCTAGTTTTAAATCTTGCTTCAACAGCTTACCAGGGGTGTGACCCTGAACTCATTTCCCCCTCTGAGCCTCAGTGTCCCCATCCGTTAAGTATGACTAACAGTATCTCCTTGGACACATTTGTTTTGGGGAAATAATCAGATCGAGTGAGTAACATGTTTGGTGCAGTGCAGAGAGGGTAAGCACTCCTGCAACCTTGCAAAGGCACCACTAAGAGTGGCAGCGATGGTGTCACAGTGACATGAAGATAGTGACCATCACCATCATCATTGTCCCACATCATTGTCCACATCAACCATTGTCCTACAGGCTCAACTTTGTTGCAACAATCCAGCTCCGTGCAGACTCTTCAATGAAGAAAGTTTCCCTGACCTGCAGAGAGCATCTGGTCCTCTGCAGAAAGCTCTCGATTTAGCTTCATTTTATATTTGAATTTGGTTCATGTTGCCTCCTCAATATTGCTAAGCGCTGTGCTTTTAGCACCTAGAGCTGAGGCTGACAAAATTATCAACCAGCAAGAGCAGCTTTCAGGAAAATACTGAATCATAGTTTACAGAATGATAAATGAACAATAATTATTAACAATGATGAAACTTACAATAGACTCTAAAAACCCTTATGCATATGTTTCTGCAATCAGGATATGCCAGGCAGTAGAAACAGGGAACACTTCTCCTTAGTCAGTATTTGAATTAAGTTACAGCTAAGTCATTCATTCTGCTCTTTAAGGTGAATTTCTCTGATTTCATCCGGCGTGTATTTTTCTCACAGAAAGAAGCCTTATTTTCTTAACAAAAACACAATAGTTCAGAAGGAAAGAACTGGAGCATGTAGTAAACACACAGTTTGAGAAAGATGGAAACAGAAGTGGAACTTCTCCCTCACCCAGATGCCGGTCATCTGCGCATGTACAGCTGAACTTTATTTATTATGTCACAATCATATTCTTGAAAATGAGGTGGCAGTGACTATGAGAAGAAACAGGATATAGGATATGCTGTGAAGGCAGAAATGTCCGATGGTGACCACAGATTACACAGGGACTAAATAACAGCAATGAATCATCTGAACAGAATAAGGACATTCCCTCCTGGCCACCCACCCTCCACATTCTACTTTCCTGAATTTAATAAATTGGAGTGAAAAACTGAATTCTAAATGCTACACCACAATAAAGACAAATCACTCAACACAAAATGAAAATACAGAAAATCAGAAAACCAAATCTATTTGTTGAGGATCTCAACCCTGCCTGCATAGCAGAACTATCTAAGTCTTTCTGGAAAAAATGTCCTATGCCTGAGGTTCACCCCAAGAGTTTCTGACCCCCAGGTAATTCTAGGGTGTAGTGGCTGTTGAGAACCATGGTCTTAAGTCCCTTATGATAAATCACTAGTTCGTATTGATGGACTGACTTAGGAGGAAATATATACTTTTCTTAGTGAGTCATAACAGAAACTTTCCTATTTTAATATATTAATGTTCTAAGTAACAAGAAAAAACAGATTATGTACTCTCCTATCAAGATAAAGATTTTAAAGAGCTAATTTCACCTGAAAATATCATCTTTTTAAAAATAGATAAATGAGTGAATGGGAGGTGGGGGAAAAGGTTGGGGTTGCCATATCAGAACCTCCTACAGAGTTTTTCTAAGTACAAATTTGTGGCATCATCCTTCCCCCTAAAACGCCAAGTTGAATCTCACTGGCAGCTTCAGCACATGTGTGATTTTGAAACCTGGGCCACCTTACTAGCTCTGTATTCATTTGTGTTCCTCAGCTGACTAGGGTCTTGTTTGTATCTTCCCTAGAATGTTGAAGCCCTGACGGAAGATGAATAGAAACCAGACAATGCTGTCACTCCCATAGATGGCTGGTTAGCTGGTGCACCATCCAATTTGCTCTTGGACTCTGCTCACTTCACCTCTCGCTGTGACTTTACGATGGCTGGGGTTGTGCCAGGCCTGCTACCCCTGGACACTTGATGATAACAAGAGGACTAAGAGCCCCTGAAATTTCAGAAATGCTGAATCCATGGCAAAAGAGATGTTATTGGTGCCCTGAGTTCTTGTAATCTCCAAGGAGAGCAATCAAGAGGGATCACCAGACATAGTAGCCAAAAAGAAAGAGAAAAATTTATTTTAGCTCATGTGCAAGGAAGTCAGCACTGCAAAAGGAAAAGGTGGGCTGCTCCCCAAGAGCAGTATGTGGATTAGTTTTATGGGGCCTTTCTATAGAAAAGGATTTTGTCAGGGCCTGAATAGGAGGGCTTTGTCTAGAGCTTGTGCAGTGGTTTTACATGCTTCTTCATACATCACAAATAACATTAGCATTTTAAATCTCCACTACTGGGCATGATTTTTAGCATTGAAATGAGGAAAGGGTAACTATAAGTTAAAGTTTAAGTCTAAATGCACATGCAGAACCTCATGGTAGGCCCTGGCCCCCTAAAGCAGGAACTTGTGGCTAATAACTTCTTGGGTCTTTTGTGGTTGATCAGCTGGAAATTAGGTAAGGTGCAGCATGAGTAAGGAGCTTTTGTTCTTTTTCTCAAAACCACTTCAAAACAGGAAATCAGCCAGCCTGTCTGCCTCAGAAAGACCAATAGTTGTGAATTAATCTTTGACCAATATATCCCGGGCTCCAAGGCAATGTAGATTTACACTCACAAATCTTCTATTAATTTCTTAAATAGATTATGAGGCAATCTAATGATTCACAGATTTAAATTTGCCTGTCCACTGAGTGAAGTTTAAGAGAATTCCAAGTTGTTTTTCCAGTAGGTTTATCTGCTACAGCAGATGAAATCTGTTCTTACTCACTGCAGGCCTCCTGAGATCCTAGTTCCTAAACTTTTAGCAGGCTTTTCCACCTCTCTATCGAAGGGTGTGAAGTGTCTTCCCTGTACTCAAAATAGCTACTGATTGATTGTTTAGTCATTTACATATAACAATAAGACTCTGTTTTCTTCCTCAGCAACAAGGAACTCTCTAATTCCTATCTGATAGTTCACAGAGATGTGGTAAATAAGTACAAGTAGGTCTTCGACAAAATTTCTTGCAAATACTCTGTTGGTCAAGTCCTTGTCTAATCAACTAGGAAAATACAGTGCCTATGTTAGGTTTTTAATCTATCAACATGCTATAGCTTTATTTGATGAAAGATTGCTCTATGCTGTGTTACCAGTAAAATATGTATTATAGGTAATCATCTCATCAGAATTGAATTCTTTACATTTAAAAAATATGAATCCTACCTTAAGGAAAGCTTCTATTTTCAAAGTGGAATCTTTCTAAATACTCTTGAAACTGGAGTTATTTTCAAGTGCCCTAGAGAAAGCAAACAGCTGTTGAATCCTACACAGAAGTAAGGGTTCAAAAATCAGTGCTTAGACTTTCCATTTTAGCCCAGCAGGGCCACCCAAGTGACATTTCTGGGGAACAGAATCAACTTCCAGTAAATTAGCAAACATACACCACAAATGGAAATATTCAATTGAATATTTATAAGAAATAAAAAATTGAAGGCGTATTGAAAAGAGACTCACTTTTTATTATTGAAATGTCTAATGCTTCAAGCTAATAGTTTGAACTGAAAATCAGGATGTTATTGGGAAAGGAGCGCAATTAACATTTTATGAGTAACTGTGTGGTGGTGTTTGTTATTGTTAAAGGAAAAAAAAGCAAATACTTGCCAAGTACACTTTGTTCATTTCAATTCCTAGGAGCAGAGAGTTTAAGGGTGTTTGCTGGTGTAATGGAAAGAGCACTGAACTAGGAGTCAGGAAACCTGAGTTTGGCCAGTGATCTTTTGGCCTTGATTTTCTTTTCTGTAAAATGAGAAAGAGGGCGAGGCTAGTTATTTCTGGCACATGTCTGGTCACATGACAAGCCTCTTCCTCAAAGATTACGATTCAGTAGGTCTGGAAGACCCGCTTCTGGCATACTGAGATTAGATCCCATAACCGCATCATTTAACTTACGTGAAACTAATGGATGGATCAAAACATTGAAAGATTAGCAGTGTTTATTCTAAGGAAGAAAGGGAAGGAGAGTTGCTGGAAATCATGGAAGCTGAGATGTCATATTAAAAGAAGCAACACAAAGAATCTTTGAGCCCAAGTTATCAGAAATACAGGCATTTCCATTGTGCTTTTGTGGAAGAAAGGTACACCATGATTTGAAAGTTTTTGACGTGATTCAAGGATGCCTATGAGGAGGCAAGTAAGCGGCACCACTGTTTGCACTCTGACTCCCTTTTCACCCAGTGCATCTCTGCTTAGTCCGTTTTAAAGGCCACAGTTCAGTGGCTGAAACCTAACTGAACTGTATATTCTACCCACTATGTCCTGGAAACTGGTGTATCTGTATTTGTTCCCAATTTCTATATCTGTTAATGCCACTATCATTCTCCTTATACCCCCTTTTATTAGGTTGGTGCAAAAGTATTTGCGGTTTTTGCCATTAATAAAAGCCCATGTCCAATTATGACCTAGCTTGTCAATTCCTTTATATTTCATCTCAGATTTATCTCAGTCGTTCACCAACCTTAGCCACTTCCTGATCACAATCATCTAAATTATGGCAATGCCCTTTTGCCTAGTCTCTGAGTCTCCATTTTATTTCTTCTTCAATTCTTCCTTTAGCACTTCTCAAATTAACCTTACTGTTTCACAGTTCTCATCCTGTTATTCGCTTTCACAGAATCATATACTTTTGGTTAGTTGTCTCTGTAATGGCATCAAAATTCCTTAGAGTTGGAAGGTTCTCAATAATTCGAACCCACTTAACATTATAAATTATTTTATTCTGTTTTTCTGTTTGTACCCTATGATTGAGCCAAACTAGAATTGTTCTTATATCATGTGAATGAGCCCGTATGTCTTTTATCTGATTTGCCCTACTCTTTCACATTTCCTATTGAATCTCTGTCTATTTTCATTTACTGAAAGAATAACAGAAGAGATGAAACTACACAATTCTATTTTCCAGCACAATTATTTCAAATTTTTATGTAGGACTTTTTCTTTTACTTTTACTTATGCATATGTATTTTCATAAATGCAGTCAATTTTATGTATATTTTTGCATTCTCATCATAAGCCCTTTCCATTAGCTACATAATTTTCATTTTTAATAGTTGCATAATTTTCCATATAGTGGCTGTGCCATAATTCAGGTAAACATTTTTCTATTGATGGCCATTCTGGTTGTTTCTAATTTTTGGCTATTATAAATAGTACTGCAAATTTTAGCTATTATAAATCATGCTGCAATTAATAGCTCCATGTATAACATTCTGTTTGGGGTTTATTACCTTTGGATAACTTTCCAGGAATGGATTTTACTGGGCCAAAGATATAAAATTTTTATGGTTTTTTTGATGTACATTGACAAATTATTTTCCAAAAAGGTTATACCAATTTATACTGCCACCAATAATGTATATGAGTGTACTATTTTTACTACAAATTTGTTAACTCAAAACAGGACCATACCTCACTAATATATTATTTTTTCATATTTTTAGTACATGTGTTAGGAAATGTAATGTTTAAATTTTAAGCATTGCATTTTCTTCTTATGTATTAATAAATTGTCTGTTTACATTATTTTCTGGCTGAATTTGTAAATTTCAAAAGGTCATGGGTCATGTCAGTCTTCTTTCCACTCTATAGTACAACTCAGCACTGTGCATAGAGAGTATTCAATATGTATTTGTGCTGTAAATAAATGTGTATTTACTTTTTGATAAATACACATTTACCACATTTTTATCAATCCAGATGAGCTCTTTATAGACTTATGAGTATCAACCATAGTTAAAGTAAATATTTTTCATTTATTCTAGTTAACATTGCTTTAGAAGACACAAAAATTATAATAGAAACTGTTGCTATACTCTTTGTGCCTTCTTGTATTGCCTTAAAACCTAAAAGTTGTACTCTATAGAGATGCTAATGTGTACATTAAAGTTTTTATTTATTTTTGTATTTTTTTATAGATTTTTTGGGGGAGATTAATTCTAACTATTCTTGAATCAAGACCTCTCCTCAATGCTTCTTTCTCAGGTTCTGTCTGAGTGCTGGGCTATTTACCTGAAACCATAGCTACTGATGGCTTAGATCTGAAGCTTTTGGGTTGGATCCCACCTGGAGCCTTTGTTTTGCTTCTGTATTTAGGAACATTTTACCTAGGCAAGAGGGATTTAAATTAATCCAGCTAACACTCTGAGATTCAGGATTAAGTCAGCATTGCTGCTATTTCAGTCGTAAACCTTTATTTCAGCTGTAATAACAGACCTTCTGCTATGGTCCCATGCTGGGTACCTGATATTTTAATATGATTATTTTGATAGAGGGATATTTTGATAGGGATATATTTACATGGCCTGGAAGAACAAATCGCTAAATTTTAGGTGCATTTCAATTATCAAGAAAGAGTGTTTCACAGATATTTCCAGCCCATCCTTAAGCCTCATTCCATCTGTCCATCACCTCACTGATCCCTGACCCTCACCCACTTTGAGCATCACAGCAAAATCAAAGTAAAGATTAGATTTAAAAATCCAGCCTGTTCGAGGTTCATCATAGCCTTAGTAATTGAATTTCTGTTTTATGTTTTCAACTTTAAAATATTTTTAGTATTATAACTCACTTGTATTAGGGTTCTCCAGAAAAACAGAACGAATAGGCTATACATAGATATATAAGAAAAGACTTGTTACAGGAATTGATTCATACAATTATGGAAGCCGAGAAGTCCCACACTATGCTGTTTCAAGGTGGGAAACAGGAAAGTCCGTGGTGTAATTCAGTCTGGGTTTAAAGACTTAAGAGTCAGGGAGACAGATAGTATAACTCTCAGTCCAAGAAGGAAAGCCTGAGAAATGAGCCAGGGTAGGGGGTCCCAGGAGGAAGGGGTATTGGTGTAAGTCCTGGAGTCCAAAGGCCCAATAACCAAGAGCTCTGATGTTTCAGGGCAGAAGATGAATACTCCAGCTCAACAGGAGAGAAAATTTACCCTTCCATGGCCTTTTTATTCTGATGCTTTTCAATATTGGTGAAGGGGGGTTCTTCTTTACTCTGCCTATGGAGTAAAATTCTCATCTCTTCTGGAGACACCTCACAGACACATCCAGAAATAATACTTTGCCAGTTATCTGGGCATCCCTTTGCCCAGCCAAGCTGACACATAAAGTTAACCATTGCCCCATTCAGTCTAAAAGGCCCTTCTGATTCTGCTCTGTGCCCCTCCTCCCTATAAGGCTTCCCTAGTGCCAATTGCCCACTGATGGCTTTAAAGGGTGCCCTCTCCTGAGCTCATGCTACAGGGATCTAACTGAGAAGGTCCTCTGTCACTGTGTCTTGGATATTTCTGCCTGACATTTCCAGCCTCTCAACCAGAACCTCCCCTGCTGCTTCTTTCATTGTACCAGTCCATTGTCATGTCTCCTTTCTGCTGATCTGCCAGGATAGCAACTTCATCCTGAGACAGAGCTTCCTCTTTGTTAAAGCCTTCCTTATAGCGGCTCCATTCCATGACATCACTCCTATTCTGCCCTCGTGGGAACCTCAAAACCACCAGTTAATTCCCATTCTTCTCAACCTCCATAGCATTCACCTAACTTGTATGATGTTAAAGGTTTTCGTATTATGCTTAGCTCATCTCCAATACATGGCCAAGTCCTAGAGTAAGCGGTATGCTGTTTCACATTTATGTTTTCCTCAGTCACACTGTCTCACCTATGTTTTCATACAGAACATTTAAGAAAAAACAAAAGCTTTCATTTTGTCCCACCATTCTTCTCTGGTCCTTCTTTGTTCCTCAAAACTCCTCTGCTTTAGTCAAATATAGTTACCAAATCTTTCTACATCTTAGTTTATATTGATTGTCCAACAGAAGGAAAAGAACCCACCAAAACAAACAAACAAACAAAAACAACCTCTTTTCTCTTTCTGTAAATCATATGCTTCTTTCCAAATATCTTGAGTCTCACTTTTTTTGTGAGGCATTCCCCCACCTAACCTTATGATACTCAGCTGCTTCCTCATTTGACAATTCCTCTCTCCTACTTGCATTCATGCTTTATGTATCAGCTGGCCCTCCTTTTATCCCCTTGCTCTCTGAACCTAGTAGGCGTAGGTAGATGAAAGAAAAAAACCTCATGAAAGTGATATAGATGAGCTAAGTTTTTTGGTTATTTTTACTTGTTTGATTTTTTTTCTTTTTTGAATTTTTTGTTTTGCTTTATTTTTAGTGGTGGTGATAAATTTCCACTGGTTCATTCACACTGCCTCGTACTGTTTCCATAGTTAAGAATTTGCAAAATAGCTGGGTAGAAGTAGGGGTGCATGCTTTGCTCGTGGGTGGGGAAGTCAACTGACCCATAGGAAAACAAAAAACCCAAAAAAAAAAGTTGTTTTATTATCCCCAGTTGGCAAAACCATGTTTTCTACCAAGAAAGATTTTCATCTGTTCACATAACATCTGTTTTATATATTTCACAGAAGCCTCAATTGCAAACAATGGACAACCCACTGAGTTTTGTTTCTGTGAATATATTTATCAGAGATTCAGATATGTAAGATATTTTATTTATTGTGCTGATATCATGTGCACATAAGCATTAGATATTATTATCTATCCCTCATAGATGTTAATGCTGCTGATGTAGTTACTATCAGAGGTATTACTAAGGTTGTATAGATCAAAGCAAGCATTGCAATATTTTTCATGGTACATGCACAGCCCACATAGGCAAGAAAATGGGGACAGCTTACCAAGTATAGGCACATTGTTCCGTAATCTGTACCCATGTTGAATAAATGTTTATTAAAATCCTTCAAAAGTGCCAACATTATCAAAATGAGATAATGCCTTCATAGTAAAACAAAAATTCAGATAAATAGATAAAACAGAAACTGAGTCACAGAGTTGAAACAGAGACTTTATTTTTATCAAAATATTTACCTTTGGTCTTAGGTGACAGGTTAGACGAAAGGGAAACAGCAATTTTGTACCATACTTCTACTCATGAAATGGCTGTGTGGTCCTGAACTGTTTATCGTATACTGCCAAGAAAGAAGGTTTGATGACAATAGAAAGACTAGAACTAACCAAACCACAGGTAGTGAACGCCAATTGCAAAGGCCACCCTGAGCAACGAACGCAATCCAAAATCTTTAATACACATCAAATTCTTCTTTAAAATAATATGTTCAGGCACTTGGTTTTGTGTTTTCAAATTCTTGTTCTGTTGTTTCCTATTTATTATGGCCAATTTTATATTTGTTAAACAGCTCATCATTTATGATAAAAACTTTGAAATCATTTTAGTCTTATTTTATTTGCCACATATGCTATAAAACAAACTGGTTGAATCACCAGCCTTACTTAAAAAGAGAGAAAGCTGGGAATATGAGTGTTGGAGCAACAAGCACAAGGAAAGAACACTGGGAATTGGCTGAGCTGGAACGCAAAGCCCCACTCCTGACTCCCTGGCTCCAGTTCTTTCAGGTTAAACTGCACTGCCTTTTTCTGGATAAATGCTTAATCAGTTTGTTCCAGTCTCCCGCAAAAAAAAACTAAACTCAAAGTGGAGATTTTCACATATTCCTCTTCTTAGAACAATGGTGTCCTCTTTTGCTGAATGAGTTTCTTTAGGAATTAACATTTATATCTTCCAGATAAGACACTCCAGGGTGTGTATTATAGACGAGCAATGATGTGCCTTGGCAGTTAATGGCACTCAGTCAAAACTACCAGGGCATGTCATTATTAGGTCATAATACCCACCCTGGAGTGTCTTACAGCTTAATTGTTCCCTCTTTCATTCCAGAAACTAGCAAAAGACATATTTTACTCATGTTTCTGCTTTGTTAATGAGTTCAGAGTGGATGAACACATGTGTGCTGCCTGTTCTGCCTATCACACATGTATTCAGAAATAAATGCCGGTCACATAATCCTCAATTCCAGCTTGCGTATTTTGCTACACAAAGTTTGGCATGACTTGAATACCTCTGAAGGTAAACATTTAGTATGCAACATCTGTCTAAATATTCAGACACTTAAAACTCATGAGGCTTCCCATTTTGCCAGTGTCCTTAACATTTATCTCCAGATATCATCTGCTTTTCTGCTAGAAATTTCCACCAAAAGAGTTATATTTTGGTGGAGTATTTTGGACTAGATTCCAGAATAGACTATTTTCAGTCTTTTGAATACACATTAATAACTAGTTGTAACCTTAATAAGTATTTAAGCTTAGGGGTTTTACCCATATTCACCAAAACTCTTCAGTCAAAATGGAAAATTCATTATGCACCTTCAGCTGATTCTTCTACTATCAAGTCATGATCTCCTTACAATAACACTTAAAATAACAGGTAAATGGATGAGAAGTTACAAGAAGTAGCTGACATAGGCGTGTGTGGTTCTAAAGTATGGCTGCCTAGTAATAAAAAGTATTGCTGTGCAAACAAGCATGAAATCAGGTTCCAGATCAATGAGACAGACACAGCTAAGGAGCTATCTAAGGGACACAGCTCTTGGGAAGTTTGTGGTGGAGAAAAATTGGTTTCAGATGGAGTTGCTTAGTCTTGAGTCTTACCTCCAAATGACAAATATCACATAAGCAATAAAGAGACGGACTTAGTAATTTTAAAACTGCCCACAAAGCTCAATGCCCAGATGGCTTCACTGGTAATTTCTACCAAACACTTAAAGAATTAAAACCAATTCTTCATAAGCTATTCCAAAATATAGAAATAGAGGGAACACTTCTCAACTCACTCTGTGAGGCCTATATTACCCTCATACCAAAATGAGACACAGCTAGGAATCAAAGGAAATTTACTCAATCTGATAAAGGCCATCTATGACAAACCCACAGCTAATTTCATACTGAATGGTGAAAGACTGAATAATTTTGTCATAAGATCAGGAAAAAAACAAGGATATCTATTCTCACCATGTCTACACTGGCAATGAACAATCCAAAAATGAAATTAAGGAAACAATGTCATTGACAATAGCATCAAAAAAAAAAAAACTTAAGAATGAATTTAACAGAAAGTACAACATTGCAGTTTCGAAAACTATAAAACATTGTTGGAAGAAGATGAAGAATATCTAACAAAAGAAAAGATGTCTCAGATTTACAGATTGGAAGACTTAATATCAGATTTATCTACAGATTTAACATAATTTCTATCAAAATGTCAGCTGATTTTTTTTTTGCAGAAATTGACAAGCTAATTCTAAAATGCATATAGAAATGTAGAGGAGCCAGAATATCCAAAACAATCTTGAAAAGAACAACAAATCTGGAGCACTCATAGTTTCTTACCTCAAATTTACTAGACAGCTACAATAAGCAAGACACGGTGCCACTGACATAAGAATAGGCATATAAATTGATGAAGCAGAATTAGGAGTTCCGAAATAAACATATACATTTACAGTTAATTGATTTTCAACAAGTATGCCAAGATAATTCAATAGGGGAAAAAATCTTTTCAACAAATTAACCTGGGACCACAAGATACTCACATGCAAAAGAATGAAGTTGAACCTCTATCCCCCCCATCCACAAAAATTACCTCAAAAAATGTTTCAATCTCAATAAAAGCTAAAACTATAAAACTCCCATAAGAAAGCAAATGAAATAATCTTCTTGACCTTGAGGTAAGAAATTGCTTCTTAGATATAATATCAAAAGCTCAAGCAAAAAAGAAAACATAGGTAAATTATACTTTATCAAAATTAAAATTTTAGTGCTTCAAAGGACACAATCAAGGAAGTAAAAAGACCCAGAGAATGGAGGAAAATGCTTTTAAATCACATAACTAATAACAAAAGATTAGTATTCAGAATATAATGATGAAATCTTACAATTCACTAATAAAAAGACAACTACTTAAAAATGGTGAAAAGACCAGAATATACATTTCTTCAGAGAAGATGTACAAATAATCAAATGATCTAGAAACACAGGAAAAGATGATCAACATCATTATTCATTAGGGAAATACATATCAAAATAAGAGATACAAAGAGGCACCACTTTGCATCTACTAGGATGGCTAAAATTAAAAAGGCACTAAAATACAAAAGACAATAAAAAATGTTAGTAGGGATGTGGAGAAATTGGAACCACACATTACACTTCCATATATGGGAATGTAAAATTGTGCAGCCACTTTGGAAAAAAGTTTGCCAATTTCTCAAAATCTTAAGCTCAGAGTTATTATTTGACCCAGCAACTTCACTATAAGGTGTATACCCCAAATAAATAAAAAGATGTATTCACGAAACTTGTATGTGAATATTCAAAACAGCATTATTTATAATAGCCAATAAGTGGAAAAACAAGCAATGTCCATTGACTGATGAATGGATATATATAAGTGAATAGCCATACAATGGAATATTATATAACAATAAAAAGAAATGAAATACTGATGCATGCTACAACATACATGAACCTTGAAAACATGTGCTAAATAAAAGAAGTAGTCACAAAATAACGTATTACATATTATATAATTTCATCTGATGAAATGTTTAGAACTGGCAAACCTAGAAAGATAGAAAATAGGTTTGAGCTTGCCTAAGGGTAGATGGGCTAGGGTGTAGGGAGTGACTGCTAATGGGTTCAGAGCTGCTTTTGGGGGTGATGCAAATATCTTAAATTTGATTGTGGTGATGCAATATATTTGTAAATATATTAAATTACTCAGTTGTATACTTTAAATGGGTAAGTTTCATGGCATATGAATTATATCTCAGTAAAGTCTAAAAAAAAGAAGCAGTGAAACAGGAGTGTAATGGAATCACAGAATAGCAGCAGTATAAAGGCCTAGAAATTAAAAACAGGCATATCTTTCTTTTGTAAACTGAGATAAACGTGAGATGATTATAAACACTAGGAAAACAAATAGCTATAGACAAAAGATAACGATCAAAATATGTTGACATCTAAGATACATTATAAGTTTTAGTAATAGTAAATGTCAGGAAAGATAATTCATTTAACCTCAACACTTGTAACATTTTTATTCTAAGTACTAAGCCTAATGAGCTAGGATTTTAGTTTTCTCTAAGTGGCCAAACATGAGTCTATAATAAATTATATTTATATGATTATATTATAACTTTGTAAATTATGCCACTTTCCAGTTTATATAATTAATTCATAGACAGGCATGGAAGACTTACCTGTAGGTTCAGATTAAAATGTGAATGTATAAAATTGGACGCTCTAGGCATTACTTTCCTTAGTCTTACATAGGACAGCATCAAGAGACTCTCTGTTGTTTACAAATAAGGAAACAGAATAATTATATATTTTTTTAATTTAAAAGTAAGCAAAAGAAGAATTGAAACTGATTTTTGAAAATCAACAAAATCTAAGATGGTTTGAAGGGAAGGAGGGGATATTCATTTGCCACCTAAAGCTTATAAAACAAAAAATAGAGGTAAAATCTGTATTATTTATGATTATACAGTTTGAAATATATAAACAAAAGATAAAAAAGATTTGCCTCTGGAAAGTGCAACAGGGTGAGGGGCAAGTAACTGCCCTTTTCATTTTTTGAAATTATGTAACATTAGAGGCTTTAAGGATCATGAACATGTTATTTTTAGGAAAGTAAAAGTACTAGCAACAATAATAAACTGAAGTCTTCCAAAACAAACTAGGAAATTATGAGGAATTATTTTAAAGCAAACAAACGCAAAACAAACCTCATCAGAAAACGATGGCTGGAGAGGTTCCCAGTCAGTCTGCCACACTTGGCTTTCAGTTTGAGTTTAGAATATTTCATTCCCTCAGTAGGAACCTGAATTAGTTGGTTTTCATGCTGCTGATAAAGACATACCCAAAACTGGGAAGAAAAAGAGGTTTGATTGGACTTCCAGTTCCCCATGGCTGGAGAGGCCTCGGATTCACGGCGGGAGGCAAAAGGCACTTCTTACATGCCGGCAGCGAGAGAAAATGAGGAAGAAGAAAAGCGGAAATCCCTGATAAACCCACCACATCTCGTGAGACTTAGTCCCATCCCAAGAATAGCACAGAAAAGACTAGCTGCCCATGATTCAATTACCTCCCGCTGGGCCCCTCCCACAACACATGGGAATTCTGGAAGATAAAATTCGAGTTGAGATTTGGGTAGGGACACAGTCAAACCATATCAGAACTCTAGCGAAAAGGTACGCTGTAGGGGCGCAGAGTCTCATTAGAGCATTTGCTTGAGCACAGCCACACAGCAATGAGGTTGCCATGCACTGCCTTCTGCAAAGCAGAGCTTTGGGTAATCCTGCAGGCATCTACAGTAAGGAACAGCATGAAGAAGCTCGACTCTGCAGTCCTCCAGCTCACTCTGTATTCAGCCCGTAGAGAATTCACCTCTCATTGAGATTCTCCTCTCATCAAGGTTATCAGTCCAGCAGTCAATAGCACCGAACCCTTTTATCAGCCCCACTTGGTAATTATAAAATATTTGCAATTATACAATATGTTAATTCTTAGACGACTACAAACAGCTTAATCAATTGAGTGCATTTTATTATTTCTAGTCTAAACATTATGGACTCACATGAAGTCTCTGAGATCAGTAAATTATTCTAGATTGTTAAACTGCTGCCAAACCAATCAGAAATTTTATTTGAATTTATTAGGCTTGCTACATTATTTAGCCAGCAAGATTGAGAAAAACAACAGAAACAAAGAGGCATCCTGGAGTCACACTGTGAAGCTTGATCAGTTCCCATGAATTACAAGAGGGAAGCCATAGAAATTCAGGAGAAACAAGATTCACCTGAAACCTCTATT
The DNA here is from genome assembly GCF_047675955.1 of Chlorocebus sabaeus. Taxonomy (NCBI): domain Eukaryota; kingdom Metazoa; phylum Chordata; class Mammalia; order Primates; family Cercopithecidae; genus Chlorocebus; species Chlorocebus sabaeus. The sequence continues at coordinate 14,784,181 of NC_132916.1, read as the reverse complement.
GTCAAGCTGAAACTAATGTTAAGCTAGGTTCTTGAGGCATGTGTACTTCTTAAAAGCACAATTTCCCCCGTCATGATGTGTCTGTGTGTGTGTGCATGCGTGCAGGATGTTGTACTGTATAGTTGTGTATACGTGGTGTACGTATCTCCAGCTGTGCTACAGAAAAATAAATATATATATTTTTTCATGCCCAGGAGGACCACCACATTTGAACATCCCAAAACAGAGCAAGAGATGAAGTGCTCTGCCAGTATTTATGTCTAAATATATTCAACAAGAACCATGTATTCCAAACATAAGGCAAGGGTTTTATCCACCCCAAAATGTATCCCTCCCATGTAGTCCAATTTTTACAAGTTTTTATACCACTGAGTATTACTTCATTGATTTGATTTTTTAACAACTGAGTACTCTTTGGAGAAAACATGTTACCATAAAACCTCCTCAAATAATGCTAGTTTTGGATGCTGAGGGAGATTGCCTGATTAAATAGGTTTAAAACATTAAAAGAGGATAAGCTTAATGGAGATTTAGCAATTATACTTGGAAGCATAATCTCGAAGTTTCCAGGGCTAGATATTGTTTTAATAAGTTAAACCCCCTTTTGAAACAATATACTCAGTGATTGTGTTGTGTGGATCATAAACATGTTCTTGTAGCATGAGTGGAAATGTTTCTTAGTGTTCAAATGAAGGTATTTGCAACCTCAGATACAACTTCTAATGTCAGCATGATACCTAGATTCAGAGTATGCTTTATTTTAAAAACTGCACTTTGAAGTGAAGATGGTGTGCCCTGAAACAATGCTTCTCAAACTTAAATGTGCATATTCATCTTCTAGGGGTCTTGTTAAAAATGGAGATCTCGACTGGGGGCTAGAAGTTTTCATGCCAATGCTGCTGGTCTCAAGACCTCAGTGTAAATAGTAGAACACTGTGAGGTGACTCAACATCATTTAATGAAGATGAAGACATTGATCAATGATGTTAAACATGCAGGTAAAGAGCTGGGGTAAATGTTTACCCATAAAGTGGAACTAGAAAGAAGCCGTGCACACACACATAACCTAATGTGCAAATTTTAAATATGCAAGTGTGATTAACTGGATAAACAATTTTAGAAAACATTTGGCCATTCCATCCATGTTTTGAAAGGTTTATATAAAGTTCCCAAACATATTTTTGGTAGAGATACAGACAGACTGCTTTCTATTCATGGTCATATGTATGGCATTTCTCCTGATAATTTTTTGCTCTGTTTAGCAGATTTGAGAGACATAGCCAAATTAGAATTGTTTTTGGAAGATCAGTTATTTGAACTGGAAAAACATGGGAATGTGTAGATTTCTTTTGGTCAATGATTAAATAAAGTAGCATGCTGAATTGACTCATCTCTACCACACGATGAAAAAAAGAAGTATACGTTTAAAAAAAAATAACATGCCTAGGCTGGGCACGGAGGCTCACGCCTGTAATCCCAGCACTTTGGGAGGCTGAGGACCGCGGATCACCTGAGGTGGGGAGTTCAAGACCAGCATGACAAACAGGAAGAAACCCCGTCTCTACTAAAAATACAAAATCAGCCAGGCATGGTGGCACATGCCTGTAATCCCAGCTACTGGGGAGGCTGAGGCAGGAGACTCGCTGGAACCCAGGAGATGGAGGTTGCAGTGAGCCAAGATGGTGCCATTGCACTCCAGCCTGGGCAACAAGAGTGAAACTCCATCCCAAAAATAAATAAATAAATAAAAAATAGCATGCCTATGTAATACAGCGTAGGCCATTTTTAAAACGCAACTGTACACAGAAGGAGAAGAGGAGAAAGAAACAATTCCTACTGCTAAGCTGTGTAGCCTTAGAACCAGAACTCAAATAGGGAAGAGGCATGTGTCTCAGAAGAAAAAGCTGTGATAACAAAGGCATTTTTTAAGGGTAGCAAATAAATATGAAAATAATAGACCAGTTAAAACTAAATAAAAATAAGGTGATATAAGCATGCTTTTAGTTAAATTCAAAAGGTTTTTTTTTTTTTTTTTTAATTATCTCTATTATTTTACAGCTACAGACACAAAGTTAAGCTGCCTCAGAAATGTCTTTCCCCATTGGGTCTCTATTTTGTTGCAGGAAGGTGTTTCCAAGGGCAACTTCTTTACATGTTTTCTAAAAAATTTCACAAGGTAGAATAGAATATATTATTGCTTTAGTAATGACCCAGGAACTTAACTCTGCTTCTACATGCAAAAAACAAAATAGTTGTGTGAATGTAATTGATTGCAACTCTTTTTTTCTCAATTGTTAACCAGATTGATTGACCTAGCCATAGAAATGAAAATATTAATGTAGCTTTATAATATTGTATTTTGCTTCAGCAATGAAACCACTACTCTGCTGCAAAAAGGATCAATAGCCTTATAATACTTATTTTGTTTTAATACTCACAAAATTATTTATATAAAAATGTTAAGTGTCTAGCTTGTTTACATTGGAAAAGAAGCCAAGAGCTGCCTAAAATTGAATATAGCTGTACTGCCTGAAAAAAAAAGCAGACTAACAAAAAACCAATTAGACTTGGTGAAAGCAGGGAATACAGAAATGAATGTTAATGTCATAAATATTGTCTTTTTAAAAGTAATGATATTGGTCTGGCGTAGTGGCTCACTCCTGTAATCCCAGCAATTTGGGAGGCCGAGGTGGGCAGATCACGAGGTCAGGAGATTGAGACTATCTTGGCCAATGTGGTGAAATCCTGTCCCAACTAAAATACAAACAAACAAACAAACAAAATTGGCCAGGCATGGTGACGCGGGCCCGTAGTCCCAGCTACTCAAGAGGCTGAGACAGGAGAATTGCTTGAACCCAGGAGGCAGAGGTTGCAGTGAGCTAAGATGGCGCCACTGCACTCGAGCCTGGTGACACAGCAAGATTCCGTCTCAAAAAAAAAAATTGATATCACTTATTTAATTAATATATAATTAATTAATCACTTAATCACTTAATTATAAGAGAAACTACTATTCATATACCAGTATCTAAAAAGATATCAACAGATAATTATTAGAAGAAAAAACACAAATAACTAATAAACGTGAAAACATTTCTTTTCACTGTTAATGAAGAGTAACATTAAAAACAAAAATGAAATAGTTTTTGTAGTTGTACCCCTTTATATCCAAATGGTAGAGGTATATTTGGTTTAACATTTTTCAGTTGTTTGACAATCTATGTGAAGAGTCTTAAGGATGGCTGCACTCTTTGGGTTAGTAATGATGGTCCTAGGAATATATTTTAATAAAGTAGTTAGAAATAAAAACAAAATTCATGAACAAACATATTCAGCATAGTTTTTTTTTTCTTTTTTTTTTTGAGATGGAGGCTCACTCTGTCTTCAAGGCTGGAGTGCAATGATGTGATGGCTCACTGCAACCTCCATCTGCTGGGTTCAAGTAGTTCTTATGCCTCAGTCTCCTGAGTAGCTGGGACTACAGGTGTACGCCACCACACCCAGCTAATTTTTGAGATGGGATTTTGCCATGTTGGCCAGGCTGGTGTCAAACTCCAGACCTCAAATGATCCCACCCACCTTGGCCTCCCAAAGTGTTGGGATTACAGGCGTGAGCCACCTCGCCTGGCCAGTATTATTTTTTAATAGTGAAAAACTGGGAATAACTCAAATGTTCAACAAGAAGTTAAATTATGGTATACCATGGCCTGTATGTGTCTTCCCAAAATTTGTATGTTAAAACCCAGTCACCAATACGATAGTATGAGGAGGTGGGGCCTTTGGGAGGTCACTAGGTAATGAACAGGATTAGTGCCCTCATACAAGAGGCCCAACAAAGCCCTGTTGCGCCTTCTGCCATGTAAGGACACATCAGGAAGACCAGCATCTATCTATGAACCAGGCCCTCACCAGACCCCAGATATGCTGGTTCCTTGATCTTGGCCTTCCCAGACTCTAGAACTGTGAGAAATAAATTCCTGTTGTTTATAAGCCATCCAGTCTATAATATCCTTTTATAGAAGCCCAGACAGACAGACAGACAGACATGGTACAACTATAAAATAGGCTACTTTATGTTGATTACACTTTTGAAAAAATTTTAATGACGTAAGATAATGACACAAAGAAAACTACATATATAAGTTAAATCTTGCATTTATGAATATATGTATTCATAATTACACATTTTATATAGAAAAAAAGTTGGATGGAAGCACATCAATTTTTTTCCTTTTAATTTTATTCTACTTTGTATTTTGCCGGTTCCCCCTCCAAGCCCACTTATATAGATTATAGTTTCCAGAGAAGATAAAAATTTTTAAGATGCAACCATCACGTGATGGGTCCTAAATTATACCAGTTTGTTTGTGCCACACTGTACGCTAGTGCACCAACATTTTTCAAGAATAAGGATTTTAGAGGGGCTTCTTTTTCAGTAACTTTCAGAACATCACTCAGAAAAAATTTCAGTTGTTCAGTAGCAGATAGTGAATTCAGAGATGAAACATTTATATCTATAAATTTTTTACCTATAGTATTAAAATCACTGATGAATCATCGGGGGAGGCTATAGGAAGACATTTGTTTTGCATATTTCTTCTTATGTTTTTGCATTCTAATCTCACAGAGTACGTGTAATGTTGTCCATTAGTCACCATTACCTTCAGGTCTGGCTCCATTGCTGATTACTTTCGAAAGTGCTGCAGCTGAGAAGAGCCCCTAGAGAAACATTCTAGTCATGTAGGCACCATAGCTTAAAACCACTTTTAAGAACTTGGCTTCAAATCTAGCTTCCTGGTTTGACTTATAACAAGATGGTTGCAGTGTAATGCCATTGCTCTCATGAAAGATGGCAAAAGAACTATTAATGACGCTAATTAAGATGTGTGAATATCATTTAGATACTCCTCCTTGTTGCTTTCCAAGTACAAGCTACGTTACCTAACACATTAATTGGTAATGATACAATCGCATATCTTTCAACTACAAGGTCAGTTTTTAAAGCAGGGCTTTTATTATTAATGTGCTTTAAGTTTCAACACAGTCTACGTAGAGATTCCATTAACAAACATGACTGTGCTCCTCTTTAACCCCATTACAGCCATATCCCCTCCCACCCATGCTGAGTATTATGGTATTGTGGGTTGGAGCATTTCAACTCTTTATCTGGCCTTAAATATAACTGCTAAAGCATTGTATATACACCCAGAACCTATTTGTTTAATATATTTTTGTCTTTTGCATTTTTAAATGTGCCTATTCCCTGGTCTTTTTTGACTAGTCAAACAAAATCCAAAGGTTACTTATTTGAAATCTGCTACTCATTTATCCAGTATATCTGCCTAAAGTAAGCTTTATGTACCTAAAGTAAAACTTAACATAGAAAATAAAAGAATATTAAAGTGTAACCTCTACCAGCATAATGCTGCACTTATAGATCTTTAAGCTTTTAAATGACATGGAATAGTAAAGCTAGAAGAAACTTTTAGCCCCAATAACTTATTTTACAGAAGACAAAAATGGAAGCTCAGAAAGTCTAAGTCACTTGCCCAAGGTTTCAACACCAAAAACCAAGTCCTCCTGCTCAGTGTGAGGTCTCTGCTTGCAACCAGGCATTCCTCTCTGAGATTGAGCAAGGATTAAGAAAAACCTGTTAAATACGAGATCTGTCACATGCCCCCTTCCTATTTGATTTCAGTAAACATCTACAAATGCCAGTCAGGTAATAGGAACCTACCTTTACGCAGAACTTGGTAGTAGTCAAATGTTCATTTCTCTCATTCATGACTTCATACAATTCTCACAATGACTTATGAAGTATGTGTTATTCTCTCTCCTCTGTAATTGCACATCTAAGAAGAGTTTTTGGTTGTGGTCACATATGAAAGACTACTTGCTTTAGTATAAAACTCTTGAGTATTTTTTCTCTTCTTCCAGATGTCTGTAACAATTCTGTCATTGTTGTCTGACATTTGAAATTGGTGAAGAGAAGTCCCAGGCCTACCTGATATGCTCCTTTCGAAGTAATGTTTGTTTTCTCCTGTACGAGATGCTTTCGGGACATGTTGTTTGTCTTCACATTTAAATATCATCTTCATATGTCTCTAGGCAAATCTTTTTTTTTTTTTTTTTTAACCTAGGTTCATTGGATCTGAAGATACAGGTTGTGATGATGATTAATATTGAGTGTCAACTTGGTTGGATTGAAGCGTGCAAAGTATTGTCCGTGGGTGTGTCTGTGAGGGTGTTGCCAAAGGGGATTAACATTTGAGTCAGTGGGCTGGGAGAGGCAGACCCGCCCTCAATCTGGGTGGGTACCATCGAATCAGCTGCCAGCACAGCCAGAATAAAAGCAGACAGAGGAAGACTGGGCTGGTTTAGTTTTCTGGCTTCCATCTTTCTCCCATGCTAGATACTTCCAACCCTCGAACATCAGACACCAAGTACTTCAGTTTGGGGACTCTGACTGGCTTCCTTGCTCCTCAGCTTGCAGATAGCCTATTGTGGGACCCCACCTAGTGACTGTGTGAGTCAATATCCCTTAATAAACTCCCCTTTATATATATCTATCCTATTAGTTCTTTCCCGCGAGGGAACACAGACTAATACATAGGTCTTCAATCCAAGAAGGTTATCATTGCTTAAAGTTTATTATTACTTGGTTAAGTTTTGTCTTGTCTCTTCTTTGAGAACATTAGTTATATTCAGGTTAGCTTTTTTCCTCTAAATTCCATATCTTCATCTTTCCTTACCACTTTCTTTTTGGTATTTATCCTTTTCTTCTGCATTCCAGGAAAGCTCAATATTATGGTCCATATTAGTGTTTTAATTTTCCACAACATCAGTTCTGTTCTTTACTGCTCCCAACACTGATTCAAGTTTTATGATTGCTACTCCACCTTAATTCACCCAGCTTCTTTTCCTCTCAACACAGTCTCTTTTTATTCTTGTAGTTCGTGATTCATGGAGCTTATAAATGTTTCTATTGTATTGAAGACATAGAGCAATTTACTACATTTTAAGAATTCTTGTGAAGTCATTTCCAGAGATTTTTTTTTCAGGATGATGTACCATTTATTCCACACTGTATCTTTCTCTTTCTTTATCTCAAATGAGGGAATGCATATATCGTTCTTGTGTTTGTCAATGGTCACGATACCTAGATTATCCTTGTTCCTCCTACTGATGGTGCAGTTGGGGGTTAATAGAATCCTCTGTGTCTGTGATTGAAACCTAAAGAACACATTGATAAGGTCAGTGCTTAACCGAATTTTCCGTGTCTAGCTCTGTGTTCCATATTTGCACAGTAAGGATGGGGGTCAAGGGCATATATTATTTGGGAGAGGATATCCTTCTTAAAAAGCCATATTTTATGTGTTTATAACTAGATTATGCTAACCCTGGCAAAATCAAGGTTAGGTAGAAATACATTAAAATTGGGTCAGAACATATTGAAGACGGTATGGTCTATAACATGTTGAAAGGCACTGGGATGATAGTCATTGAGCTTAAAACATGAGAAAATTCAAACACATTTCAGGTTTCTTTCCATCTACTCTGCTTTATTCATTGTAACTAAACTTCCCTGGATCTAGTTACCACTGCCCATCTTTTTAATTTCTCTCTTATATTTAAGCATGCAGTCTAATATATGGCTTAAATGGGAATTGCTAATTGAGGGGGGTGCAGATAGTATTCAGGTCACCTCAAAATGTAGCACATGTGCACAGAAGGACAGCCGATTCTCAGATTAATACTTCAGATTCAGAATGCCAGTTCAAGAAGCAGGCAGTGGGGGAGGAAAGAAACCCCGGTCTGTCTTCTCAGGGGACTGGGTTTGCTCCTTCAAGCAGCAAAATCTGTAAGTGCTTCTGATTATATTTCTCTGTTCCTCTCTATACATCTTGTGGTCGATAGAATTGTATTCAAAATTTTGGCATTTCATGCAACATCAGTCTTGGTGCTCCATTTTCTTGGAGAATTTTCTTCCTTTCTGTATCCTCAAAAGTCTTCTGGAAGGAGCAAGAAGCAACTGCCTCAGAAACTGTGAAACACATGCCATGTTAGTTCTAATTTTAGTCCCAGATCACTCAATTCAGTTGTACAGATAAATGAATTGTCACAACTATTTACAGAACCAAATTGAGAACAATCCTCTCTTATCCTCACCTTACCATCCTGAATCAAATCTGCCTGGGAACAAATCTGGTATTATATGTTTCTTCTTTGGTATGAAATCATGTCAATATGTTAACTTTCCACATATATTAATCTAAAGCTTATTTCTAATTAAGCAATAGCTACAAATGAAAGGAATTTAAAGCATCACTGCACAGGCAGCAGCGGTTTTCTTCTAAGCCGAAACCCTGTGGGAATCATAACCCGGATGATATAATAGGCAGCTTGGCTTTCCTGCTAGGAAACCCGGCTCTATCATTTTCATGGACTTGGCCACTTTATCCTCATGTCTGCATTTTAAACTCTCTTTTGTTCTGATTGTAGGTAACAAAATAAATATGAAACAAATTCATAAACAATATTGGAAAAGACTGTGCATTTTTCTGAATCTCAACAAAGCACATGCCCAGATCTCTCAAGTTACTCCAGGGATAGAGCGATCTGCGGTGGGTAGCTAGGTGGATTTCTTTCCATACTTTCAGCCATAAGTAATTAGCAGTTAGCCTGACACTGGGCACCAGAGTCCCTGGGATGATGGCAGAGGAAGGCATGATTTTCCAAACTGATGGATATCATGTCACTGGGAGGAATGACAAACGAATCGAATGACGTTGTCACTATCATCACATGTTTACAGCTGAAATACAAACAGATCATAGTAAACTGCACAAGCATGGTGGAGAAGGGACACTACAACAACATCATTTGGTCAAGTAGTTAAGGGCTGATGGGTTAAAGTCTCACCATATGTTGACATTGTTATGAGATGGCCAAGACAAATGAAAAAACTAGGCATGTATAGTGTCTAGGAAAGGAAGATGATAGTCTTCTTTCACTATTCACAGCTCAGATCTCAGCAGGAACTTAGGGCTTCACCTGGGTGCCATTTAAAACAGTAAGGAATTAGAACATATCTGAGTGAGGGTAATCACAATGTAAAACCCTAGAAACTGACACGGTGTGGAACGGGGGAAGGTCCATGATACTTGAACAGCCATTTGGAAAGGATGTTACTGCTCAGACCCATGCTTAGTAGAGAGTTGCACTAAGTGACCTCCATGATGCCTGTAAGCTCTAAAATTTGAACACTTTGGAATTATTGATTTAATAGTTTTTCTTCACTCTCCTTTCTATCAAATAGATTGCTCTGAAGAGAAAACATAGCAGTAAAAATGTCCAAATAGTATTTTTAAGGTATATTAATTCCCACAAAGCTGTCCAACTAGAGAGTAGGATGAGAAAAACATAGTAAGTGTCCAGAATTTACCGGTTACAAAATTGCTAACTGTGGAGGACTGTATCTATTTGCTTTCTTTTTTCTAGGAAGGAAAATTTTATATTTTCAAGGCATTTCATAAATAGAAAGAACAATATAACACTTAGCTTCTCTTCTCCTTTCTTCCATCACAACAATAAAGAATTAACCCCTAATTCAAATAATATTGTGTGGATGATGCATTTTTTCAACATTCTACAACTCGAAAAGATGTTGATATCAACATTTTAAATGGAGAAAAGCTGAAAACTGCCAAAACAGAAACACATCACAAATAAACAAACAAACAAAGAATTTCTCCATGGCATCTTTCTCAGCTTGGGAAATGTTTTGCATATCTACTATAAAAGAATTGCTCCTGATAATATGATATTCTGGTTGTATTCAATGAGTTTGTTTGTTTGTTTGTTTTCCACAGATTTAACAATCATGTTTTTATCTTTAATCCTACATAACTCGGATGGATGAGAAGTTCCTGTTTCTATAGATCTTCAGTGATGCTCCACCAATCCCAAATGTTGGAAAAACTCTTCATCATGGTGAGCCAAATCACTTACGCTTTTTTTGAACCTGTATTCTCCTGTTGAATTTTCATCGAAGATGGTGAACTACACATCCAGAGCTCTGTGGAAGCAGATCTTCACAGGCTCGGATGATCGGAAGAAGACTGCTTTCGCAGGGAATGTATGGGACAGAGGCAGATTCTCTGTTGCAGGTGCTCAGGTGGGAAGTGATCTTTAAGATTATGTAAGACAATTTCACTTCACCCCCAGGGCAGGCAGACTAGTGCTCCCCTAAAGTTGTCTACTTCCTAGCCGTCCAAACCTGTGAATGGGTTATCTTATATGCACTAGGACTTGGCAGAAGTGATTTAGAGTATGACCTTGAAAGGGAGAAATTATCCTGCATTGATCAGATAGGCTCCACCTAATTACATTAATCCTTAATATAAAGAACTGTTCCTGGTTGTGATCAGAAAAGGAGATGTGATAACGGAAGCAGGTTAGAGAGGTGCTGAGCTGCTGGCTTTGAAAATGGAGAAAGGGGCACCCAAGCCAAGGGATGTGAGCAGCCTCTGGAAGCTAGAAAGGCCTCCAGAGGCAATACATCCACTGTCCACATCTTCATTTTAGCCCGAAGGGACCTGTATCAGACTTCTTTCCTACATGGCTATAAAGAAAATAAATCAACATTGTTTTATATCTCAAAGGTTTTGGCAATTCATACTGCAGCAATAGCATCTAATTGTGGTAGAGCTCCTCTATTGAGAATATGGAACCCAGGCTGGGTAAGGTGACTCATGCCTGTAATTCTAGCACTTTGGGAGGCTGAGGTGGGTGGATCACATGAGACCAGGAGTCTGAGACCAGCCTGGCCAACATGGCAAAACCTTGTCTCTACTAAAAATACAAATATTAGCCGGGCATGGTGGTGGGTGCCTGTAATACCAGCTACTCAGGTGGCTGAGGCACGAGGATCTCTTGAGTCTGGGAAGCAGAAGTTGCAGTGAGTCGAGAGCAGGCCATGCCCTCCTGCCTAGGTGACAGAGCAAGACTCTCTCTCTAAGAAAAAACAAAAAGAAAGAATATGGAATCCAAATGATTTGCCTCAATAGTTCCACCCTGGAGCTTGAACTCACACCTTCTAACTCCCAATTCATTTATCTTTTCTATTTAGTGATTCTGGGTTCCTATTTTTTTTTTTTTTTTGATACTGGGGGGAAGAGAATAATCAGCTTCTATTTCTCCTTAATTATTCTAACTAAAATTGATTTTTAAGAAATCATTTTATACAACATATCCTTCTGCCAACAAATAATTAAATGTATGATTTGCAGAATAAAGTATTACTTGAAGCTAGCCATTGCTTTCTTCACTCTGAAAAACATAGAACATAGGACTGGTAGTTCCTCACTTTCCCCTTCTCTTTGTCCTTTAGCACTTCTTTTATTAACCTGTTGTATTCCAACTAATTGTTTTTAGGCTTCTCATCTCTACTCTGCCATGAATTCTCACAGAGGAAGCATCAACACTAATTTCTCTTTGCAGTTAGGGTCTAGAACAATTTCTAATATACAGGATTACTTAATAAATGCTAAACAAATGATCAAATATAGTATTTACTTACTTATTTAGCAAATACTTATTCAATATTTGATTCCTCTCCCCCATATGCTAAACACAGAGAATCTAAAAATAATAAAGAAATACCCACTGTTTATCAAGAACACGTAGCCCAGTGGATAAGACAAGTACTTTAGCAAGTAAAGTATCCCAAGTATCAAAATGCAAATTGAGTAAGCTATTGTGGGGATTAGAAAATAACCATAAAACTCAGAGGCAGGAAATATACATTCTACCTGGGAATTAAAGCTCTCTTTAGATTAGTATTAATCCTGGAACAAGCAGCTAACATTTATTTTATTTTTTGTTTATTTCTATAAATTTATAGGTTACAAGCATTTTGTTGCTTGCATAGATTGTGTGGCAGCATAGTCAGGGCTTTTAAAGTAATGGCCTCCAGAGCCATCTGTGTTGCTGCAAAAGACATGATTTCATTCTTTTTTATGACTGAGTAGTAATTCATATTTCATTGTGGCTATATACCACCTTTTCTTTTTTTTATTTATTTTTTATTATTATTATACTTTAAGTTCTAGGGTACATGTGCATAACGTGCAGGTTTGTTACATATGTATACTTGTGTCATGTTGCTGTGCTGCACCCATCAACTCGTCATTTACATCAGGTATAACTCCCAGTGCAATCCCTCCCCCCTCCCCCCTCCCCATGATAGGCCCCGGTGTGTGATGTTCCCCTTCCCAAGTCCAAGTGATCTCATTGTTCATTTCCCACCTATGAGTGAGAACATGCGGTGTTTGGTTTTCTGTTCTTGTGATAGTTTGCTAAGAATGATGGTTTCCAGCTGCATCCATGTCCCTACAAAGGACACAAACTCATCCTTTTTTATGGCTGCATAGTATTCCATGGTGTATATGTGCCACATTTTCTTAATCCAGTCTGTCACTGATGGACATTTGGGTTGATTCCAAGTCTTTGCTATTGTGAATAGTGCCGCAATAAACATACGTGTGCATGTGTCTTTATAGCAGCATGATTTATAATCCTTTGGGTATATACCCAGTAATGGGATGGCTGGATCATATGGTACATCTAGTTCTAGATCCTTGAGGAATCGCCATACTGTTTTCCATAATGGTTGAACTAGTTTACAATCCCACCAACAGTGTAAAAGTGTTCCTATTTCTCCACATCCTCTCCAGCACCTGTTGTTTCCTGACTTTTGAATGATCGCCATTCTAACTGGTGTGAGATGGTATCTCATTGTGGTTTTGATTTGCATTTCTCTGATGGCCAGTGATGATGAGCATTTTTTCATGTGTCTGTTGGCTGTATGAATGTCTTCTTTTGAGAAATGTCTGTTCATATCCTTTGCCCACTTTTTGATGGGGTTGTTTTTTTCTTGTAAATTTGTTTGAGTTCTTTGTAGGTTCTGGATATTAGCTGTTTGTCAGATGAGTAGATTGCAAAAATTTTCTCCCATTCTGTAGGTTGCCTGTTCACTCTGATGGTAGTTTCTTTTGCTGTGCAGAAGCTCTGTAGTTTAATCAGATCCCATTTGTCAATTTTGGCTTTTGCTGCCGTTGCTTTTGGTGTTTTAGACATGAAGTCTTTGCCCATGCCTATGTCCTGAATGGTACTACCTAGGTTTTCCTCTAGGGTTTTTATGGTATTAGGTCTAACATTTAAGTCTCTAATTCATCTTGAATTAATTTTTGTATAAGGAGTAAGGAAAGGATCCAGTTTCAGCTTTCTACTTATGGCTAGCCAATTTTCCCAGCACCATTTATTAAATAGGGAATCCTTTCCCCATTTCTTGTTCCTCTCAGGTTTGTCAAAGATCAGATGGCTGTAGATGTGTAGTATTATTTCTGAGGACTTTGTTCTGTTCCATTGGTCTATATCTCTGTTTTGGTACCAGTACCATGCTGTTTTGGTTACTGTAGCCTTGTAGTATAGTTTGAAGTCAGGTAGCGTGATGCCTCCAGCTTTGTTCTTTTGACTTAGGATTGTCTTGGAGATGCGGGCTCTTTTTTGGTTCCATATGAACTTTAAAGCAGTTTTTTCCAATTCTGTGAAGAAACTCATTGGTAGCTTGATGGGGATGGCATTGAATCTATAAACCACCTTTTCTTTATTCAGTCATCCATTGATAGATACTTGCGTTGATTCCATGTCTTTGTTATTGTGAATAGTGCTGTGATAAACATATGGTGCAGGTATCTTTTTAATAATAATGATTTATTTTCCTTTGGGTAGATATCCAGTAGTGAGGTTGCTGAATCAAATTGTAGTTCAATTTTTAGTTCTATGAGAAATCTATATAATATAGTAGCTAACTTTAAAAATGCCATTCTACCAGCACGTCCCAAGAACTTAGTGTTTCCTAAATCATGTATTTGATTGCTAGTAGTTTGGTCAACCAGAGCCTTAATTCCCACGGATCATGGAAAACTGTTTGAGTTGCCTCCTGGGGACTTCATAGAGTCATGGAAGGCAACTATCAAAGGGACCATGGAAATGATAGTCCTTAGTACTAAGATGTCCCCTCCAGTTATTTTAAACAGTTGCTGAGACACCTAGTGGGGTAAAATGTATCTCATCATTTTTTAAAAAAATGGGAATTTACCTTGGTTCTGTACTTTTACCATCCTGCAATAAACTTACCCTCAGAAGCCATGGTTCTAAAACTGAAGGGGTTAGCCAGGGGCCAGGGGTAGATTTTTCTCCCCATTAGGGGAGACATTAGGCAATGTATAGAGACATTTTTTACTGTTACAGCCTGGGGAGTGCTACTGGCATCTAGTGGATAGAGGTCACAGATGCTGCTAAATATTGATCAGTACACAAGATAGCCCCACGCAACAAAGAATTATCCACCCACAATGTCAATAGTGCTGAGATTAAGAAACTCTTTCCTAAGGTGCACACACTGCTATAGAAACAGAATAATAGCAATATGCTTGTTAATATGTGTATTTACTCAGTGACATTTATTATAAAACTATCACAAACTAATATTACAGCACAAAACTAATAGTTCTGATATCACAAAACTAACATTGTGATTTAAAGGAAACTGACTTTCAGTTTAACCTATGGATTTTTCAATAAATCACCAAGATAATAGAATGGCATGTGTTTTGGGTTCTAATACTACCTAGTGTGGGAGACTCTATTAGAGTCACAACTTTTAGGATGCTAGAAACAAAGTACAGGATAACTTAGTGAATATGCTCTAGAAAGTGGTTCTACATGCCCCCTAAGCAAGAGGTTCATTGACAGTAAACCTTAAGTTCTTCATAAAATATCCAAGGTGTGACATTTTGCCGACTTCCGGAGCTTCTGGAAAAATATTCTGCCCAAGAAAAATCTGTATTTCTAGTTTTGAATTAAGAACTCAGCTAATGAAAGGGTAGAGGAAAGTACGAAGGGTTTTCTTTCTTTCTTTCTTTCTTTCTTTCTTTCTTTCTTTCTTTCTTTCTTTCTTTCTTTCTTTCTTTCTTTCCTCTTTCCTCTTTCTCCTTCCCTCCTTCCCTCCTTCCTTCCTTCCTTCCTTCCTTCCTTTTTAAATGACACACACTTAGTAACAAGTGAGCTTCATTCCAGAATAAAATGTCAAACCCAAAGTGAAATACGATCTATAATAAATGAGGCTTCTCACGGTTATCATGTAGCACATTTCTCAGGTAATAAAGTCATTGTGTTTTGCATGGCTTTATTCTTTTAGGCAGAGGAGAAGGGAGGGGGAGGTTGTTGGTATTTTGTGCTTTGTTTTTTTTTTTTTTTTTTTTTTTTTTGATGGGTTTCTTTCCATTCTTCTTGTGTCAATTGTAATGTTTTATGATTATTCATGACTTAGACAATGGTGCTTTAGGCAGTCAATAGCAATTATGCTTGTTGAGAAGAACATATAATTCAAATTAGACCAATATAGATTTTCCCCCTTTAATGTTTAGTTATCCAGTTAGATTTAAACTAAGTATACAACATTTAACAAATGATTTTCACTAAAACCTAACTGACATTTAAAAGTAGTGTGTTTTTTGTTGGTGGTAATACAGGAGAGTAAGATGACATATTAATTCACCTAAAAGGTATATCATATCAGTTCAAATTAAATCCCTCACGTTTATACATTGTGTGATGTATTTGTACTTGTGGCCTGAAAATGATAACTTTGTACATTATCCAGTAAGTATGCAAAAAATAGTGGCATTAGGCATCTAAGTAATTTGTCTTAATGAACAATAAATTCATACATGGTTTAAGTTTATAAACCTAAGTTTAGCAATATACAGAACGAAATTTTAAATACACATTATTTACTAATCAGAAATTAAAAGCTGGAATAAGTAATAACACAAGGGTTAGATGAAAAACTATAGGCTTCTATGGACTAAACTGCATCCCCCCAAATTCATCTGTTGGAGCCCTAACTTCCAGAGTGACTGTATTTGGAGATAGGACATTTAAGAAGGTAATTAAGATTAAAAGAGATCACATACATGGGGCCCTAATCCAATGGAACTGGTGTTCTCATAAGAAGAGGATAAGAAATCAGAGTGCCCTTTCCATATTCAGAGAAGAAAAGCCATGTAAGGATGTAGTGAGAAGGCAGCTGTCTACATGCCAGGAAGAGAGCCCTTACCAGAAACCAACCCTGCCCATCTGTTGACCTTGGACTTCCAGTTTCCAGTGGTAGGACAGGAGGCAGAGAAAATAAATTTCTGTTGTTTAAGCCACTCAGCCTATGGTATTCTGTTACAGCAACCTGAGCAGATTAATACAGTGGAATTTTTAAACATCTGTATATATTCTATCAGCTAGCCAACACTAGGATCAGCTAAGTTGATCTTTTTACTGAGTTCCAGACTTTATTAAGTCTGGATGAGTGACCAGTGACCTTTCAGAAAACCATCAGGTAGATTTTCCATGTAACTAGAATAACGATGGTCTACTGAAGCCCAAGGTTTTGCCTAGTGGTGCACATTATGAAAAATAGTCCCTATTTTCACCAACCGCACATGAAGCATTTAACCAAGAAATGCCAATAACTGTTGACTTATTTACCTTTAAAATAATCAGTGATTTTAAAATTATCCAGTTAAACTCTCTGGGAACAGCATATGACTGTGGAAAGACTGGTTCCAGTGGCAGGCACGCTCGAATATGAATCCTGGCTATATCACGCAGGTGCAAGGGGGTATCAGGCTGGAGACTTAGCGTCCTTGTGTTTCAGTGTCCTCCTTAATAAAAAGGGAATCATCATAATGAAAATAATAATAAAGTTGAGCATTAATAACAATAATATGTTGATCTTCAGAGTCTTATGAGAATTAGTCACAATGACTATAGTACTCAGTATAGTGCCTGGCAACATAGCAATTATTCAAGGACAGTGGAGGCTGTCATTACTGTGACAATGTTGAAGATGATGCATGAATATCTCTATACCTAAGAAAGCCAGAGGCTAGACAATTGAAAATCTATTCAAAGATGACTCCCAAAGGATATTCATATTAAATTTTGGATGTAATGATTAAAATATTTGACAATTTAGAAATAGTTTAAAGGCTGAGAGCCTTGGTTAAACCAAAACAAATACCTTTCAACACTTTAGACTTCCCTAATTTAAATATACAACTGTGTGCTGAATTTGGGGTAGTTGAGCCATATTTGTTCATTTGTTTCTTTGTTTTTAGCCTTACTACGTATTCTTTCAGACATGTGGCTTAGACCAAGATGGTCAAGGGGATGATAATAGGTTAGATTTTTCAGTTCAATCAGATTTGCAGGCAGACTGATATAGAATGAAGAAAAAAATCATAGTCAAGGATAACTTTACACTTTTTGGCCAGAGTAACTGAGATGGGGAAGGTTTAGGGAGAAAGATCTGGGTTTCCATTTTGGACACGGAAAGTTAAAATCATGTTGTGTTTTAAAATTAAAAGTAGTGTGGTTCTGCTGCAGTAGAGGGAGAAAAACACCCTGGGGAGATGAGCAGGTGGCAGGCCCACAGGTCACAACGAGGAACTCAGATAGGACCTCATAAGCGAAAGTGAGGAGATGGAGGTTTGTGATATGGCAGAACAACGTGCTTAGGGGATTAATTTACATTAGTGATAGGACAGGAGGCAGAGAAATTTTAGGCAGAAAAGGGCAGGTCGCTGGTGAGGTCCCATTTGAAAAGCCTGAGATTGCAGCCCAAAGTGAGAACTTACATCCCATTTTACTGCTCAAATGTTGCCTTCTCCAAAAGCAACCATGGGCCTTGCTGTCCCTGTCCTGTGCCCATAAAAACCCCAGACTCAGCCAGCAGAGAGGAAAAGCAGCTGGACATTGGAGACTATGGCTGGACCTCAGAGAGAAGCAGCTTGACTTCAGAGGGACAGCTTCATGGCATAACTTCCAAGAAGAAACCGTTCAGAGATGGCCAGACTTCAGAGGGAGATTACCTTCCCACGCCATCCTCTTTTCAGCTACCATTCCCTCTGACAGCCACTTTCATTGGCAATAAAAATCCCCCACATTTACCATCCTTCAATTTGTTTGTGCAACCTCATGTTTCCTGGACACCAGACAAGAGTTTGGGAGCCACAAGTACAGATACAAAAGGCTGTCACATTTGCCCTTCGCTTTTGCTAGCAGAAGTCAGCCGCCTCGTGTGAAAAGGCAGAGGGTCCACTGAGCTGTTTACACTTAAGCCATCTGCAGAGCTAAAAGAGCACTGTAACCCTCCTTCTGGGGCTTCAGGGTCTCAGGCACCTCCCCAGATGCTGTCGCAGGGCCTATGTGGAATTTGCTCCTGCTGGTGCCCAAAAGTGCTCACCCTGGATCCTGCACACGCCCACCTGTGCATGCCCTCCCATGATGGGTGGAGTACAGTGCGTCCAAGTGAGTGGAGTTCGTTTCTGCTGGGGCTGAAATGGATGGCTAATTCCAGCATTCATGCTTTCCAGTTCCCACCTTGTTTACTTGCATGCTCTCTCAAGAGGAGTTGAAAACTGCAGGTTGGGTAAACAAGGCACCCCTGCTGTGAGTCCTATGAAGGGGTCAGGGAAATATCCTGTTTCACAAGTATTTTCTGTTCTTTCTTTCTTTCTTTCTTTTCTTTCTTTCTTTCTTTCTTTTTTTCTTTCTTTCTTTCTTTCTTTCTTTTTTTTTTTTTTTTTTGAGACAGAGCCTCCTATTGCCCAGGCTGTAGTGCAGTGGTGTGATCTCAGCTCACTGCAACCTCTGCCTGCCAGGTTCAAGTGATTCTCCTGCCTCAGACTCTTGAGTAGCTGTGACTACAGGTGTGTGCCACCACAATGGCTGATTTTTGTATTTTTTGTAGAGACGGGATTTCTCCTTGTTGCTTAGGCTGGTCTTGAAGTCATGACCTCAAGTGATCCACCCAGTTCAGTCTCCCAGTACTGGGATTGCAGGCGTAAGCCACAGTGCCTGGCCAACACTAGTATTTTATTTAAGACCAAATCATTAGCTCCTTGATGGCTTATATGTTCTTTTTTGGTTGTCTTTCCTACTTGTTTTGTTGTTGTGGTTGTTTCATAATCCCTCAGAAAGAGCTTTGCTCACTATTCTCACTTAACAATTTCTACGAGAAAATAAATTTGTTGGCATACTTTGTTTTGGGGGGGACCTAGTCAAATCATGTGACTCTTTATATTTTATCGTTTACAGGATATTGCAAATTATCTCAGAGGGATAGAGCAGGAATTAAATGGCTCAGTTTTAGAATTTTAATACTGTAAATACATTCTTAAATACTAAATGATAATAATTCCACAAAAATATCTGACCTAGTTATACACTGGTAGCATGTGAAACTGTGAGAGAAACCAAAGAGATATAGAGGTAGGAAATGGGGAAGGGATGAGAATTAACTTGATCAGGACAGACGCAGTTTACAACCTCCCTTAATCCTGCTGTCCAAAGAAGTTTGATGAAGTCTCAGCCCTCTTGGGATAATGGTGAGACTACCTAAGGAATTCGGATATTTTCTTACTCATCTGGGGCAACTCTAATGCATTTTGAAGAAATCAAAGGATAACAGCTTATTGTCATGCCCTTGTGGGGCCACATGCTTGGATCTTGGTCATGGATGATATCTCTGCTTCCCATCTGGTAGAAAATTCAAATTTTGGAGCAATTACTGAGAAACTGAGCAGTAGTGTATGTAAAAAAAGAAAGAACTTACATTTGCAGCATAGAACATATTTTCACATACGCACATCATAATGAATAATAAACAACTGGGGTCATTAGCAATGTAGTAGTCCATTGTAAAAATAAGGACAAGGCATGAAGAAAGCTTCAAGAAACAATATAAAAAGTAGAATTACTTAGCTTACAAAATAATAGTGTCTTGGGTTCATCTTTAATTCTCTCTCATGCTGACCTATGAGCAGTTAGCAAATTCTTTCCTTTCTGATTTGCAAAATCTCTTCCATCTATACAGAATTGAATCATGATATTCTCTTACGAACTAGGGTTTTCCAGAGAAACAGAACCAATAGGTTATCTATCTATCTACCTCTATATCTATATTTATAAAGATATTTAAAAATTGGCTCATGCGATTGTGGGGGCTAGCAAATCCAACACTTATAGGGCCAGCAGGCTGGAAACTCAGGCCTGATTTCTACACTGCCATCTTGAGACAGAATTTCTTCTTCTCCAGGAAATATTTATTTGCTCTTAAGCCTTTAACTGATTGGGTGAGGCCCACCTACATTCTTTACTTAAAGTCAACTGACTATAGATATTAGCCCCATTCAGAAAATAGCTTCACAGCAACACCTAAATCAGTGTTTAATGAAGTAATTATGTATTACATAGACTATAAATTTGACACATAAAACTAACCACTACGCCTCCACTACACTAACAACTTACTTACTGCCCATTGATTCTAAAACTCAGTCTAGTCTTTAGAAAGGGTATTTAAGGCCTTTCTGATCTGACCACATATGTTCTTTCCAGTGTAATCTTCCTTTGCCTTCTCTCATCTTACCAGGTTATTCATTGTTTTTCTGCCTATAGCAGGTCCTGGCACATGTCCACATTTTCATACTAAAGTGTAGGTTCCCTAAGGTAGTGATTCGGTCTCAAGTTCACTGCTGAAAAATGTAGGGGTGGAAGAGGTTATCTTCTTTGCTCACAATTTTAGCTGGCTGTCTCTACTATTCTTATCCCTGGACATCACATTTGACTCTACCACTTTTCTTGCCCAACAAGATGTGAGCATAAGTGATGCAGGACAGAAGTTGTAAGACACGTTGTGTGGTTCCTGTTCCTGGTCCTTCTATAGCTCTTTCCCTGCTGCTGTGAGACTGAGAAGTCAGCTTGGGTCTGGGAATGAAGAACAAGGCACAGAACTGTAGCAAAGTAAAACAACATAAAAAGAGAGAGAGAGAGAGAGAGAGAGAGAGAGACATATACTATGAATAAGAAATATATTTTTCTTCCTTGTATGGCACTAAGGTTTGATATTGTTTGTTACCTCAGAATAATCTAGTGAAAGCTGAATGATATAAGCAGACATCCACATATCCGATAAACGAAAACATAAATGAATGAATGAAGTTGAAGTTTGCTTCTCCTGAAATACCTCTTTTTGTGCCATTTTCTGCTTATTGAAATTGCATTCGTCCTTTAAAGAATAGCTCAATAGACGTCTCCTGTTATTTTCAGTTATAATTGATGCTTTGCCAATTCTCTCTGTCCAAAAATCTTTTTTTTTTTGCATTTAAGATTCTTTCCTTCCAGTGGGTATTCAGGAGCAAAATTGCTGGTTAAATAGAAGCATTACTGTTGATGTCTCTAAATAGGTATTTAATTCATTTTTGATTTCCAGTGACTTGTTTGTTTCCAAGTGAGCTGTTAGCTCTTCAACTATGTCTTCATTGTATCACTCACACAGCAATCACAGACTCTCAGTAAATACATGTTGTTGGTGAAGTCAGAGTAGCTTCAGGAAATAATATGACCTTATATAGATGAGAGCATGCAGCTATTCTTTAGTGAAAAGCCAAAGAGGCTTGGGTTAAATGTAAAGGAAACATATGACAATGATACTTCAGTGGATTGCAGAAAAATTTGAAGTCAAACACAATTGAAGTCAAAAATTAGGGTATATTTTCCCTGATAAGAAAGCTCAAGTATAGCCATAAGGAAAATTTCTGTTGAATACATACTACGTGTTAGTCACTTTACTGACATTACTTAATGTCATATTTCAACAGCTATACTTTTACATATTTGGAAAATGATGCTTAGAGAGGTTAAATTATTTTTTCGCAGTCACTCTTCTAGAAAGTGGTAGAGCTAGAAATTAAACCCAGGTGTGCCTCAGTCCACAGCTCAATTTTAACCATACTGCTTACTTAAAGAGAAGATTTAGGAAGATCTTTTTGAGCTCTAAACTCCCACACAGTAATCCCTCAAAATAGAAAACTCACTCTAACCAAGGTATTCACTAAAGTCCCAGAAGGCATTGCCCCTGACCTAGTGATTTTACTTGAGAGCGTGACAAGGAAGAGTCTCTAGCACCGCATCCAGAAAAGATGATTCTATTGAGGCAGCAAGTAGATTAGAGCTAGCCTGAGGCTTGGGGTTGGAATGGAAAGTAACTATAAACAGGCATGAGGGATCTTTTTGGGGCAATAAAAAATGTTATAAAATTGGATGATGGTGATGGTGCACAACTCTGAAAATTTACTAAAAATCATTGAACTGTATACTTTAAAAGGGTAAATTTTATGATCTGTAAGTTACATTACAATAAAGCTGCTAGAAAAAACAGAGTTGTCTAACCATTGTAGGTGTTATGTATACATCCAGTGGTATGCCACATAACATTTTGGTCAATGACAGACTGCATATATGATAGTGATCCCGTAGATTATAATACCATATTTTTACTGTATTTTCACTACATTTGTGTATACAAATACCTCCCATTGTGTTACAGTTGCCTGTAAGGTTCAGTACAGTAACATGCTATACAGGTTTGTAACCTAGGAGCAACAGGCTATACCCTATAGCCTAGGTGTGCTGTAGGCGCTACCATCTGGCTTTGTGTAAGTCCACTCTACGATTGTACAACAATGAAATCGCCTAATGACGCAATTCTCAGAAGGCATCCCCATCAGTAAGCAATGCATGACTGTACATATACACAGATAGTCCCCAACTTATGGTTGGGGTTATAATTTTGTGACTCTATGATGATGCAAAAGCAATAGGCATTCAGTAGAAACTATACTTCAAATTTTGAATTTTGATTTTTTCCCGAGGCTGGCAATATGCACTACAATACTCTTTCCAGATGGTGGACAGCAGCAGCAAACCACAGCTCCTAGTCATCCACACAATCACAAGGGTGAACAATCACTACTCTATAGTGTACTGTTGCCAGATGACTCTGGCCAACTGTAGGCCAATGTAAGCATTCTGAGAACACTTAAGGCAGGGTAGGCTAAGCTATGATGCTCAGTAGGTTAGGTGTATTAAATGTGTTTTCAACTTCTTCAGTTTACGATGGATTTATTGGGACATAATCCCATTGTAAGTCAAGGAGCATCTGAACACACACATACACACACATATACACCCACACATATAGAGAGAGAGATACATATACATATATGTATTTATAAGTACGTATATAAATACACCAATAAGCAAAAGTAGCAATTTTTTCAAGTACCATCTGAGAAGTAGCCTTTTAATGTTAATAATAAATATGGCAACCATAAAATATTTGTATTCAGTTCAAGTTGTATAACAAAATGCCTCCCTGTCCTACTGTGCAGTTAATAAAGCTGACTTTTTTTTTTTTTAAGTATTCTCACTCAGCTTTTTTGCCAGGTCGAACTGAGTTTTCCTAATTTAAAACAATGAGAGTTTATTTTTCTGCATTACAGAATCATGGATGCTCCTTCAATTGTCTATGCTTATGGAAAGTGCTAGCAAACTGAGCACCCATGTCTAAACTCCAACTCCTATTTTAGACACTAAAAGTGCTGTTCTACAAAGAATATGGAGAATCCATTCAACTTTTGCTTCGTATTCAACTGTCTGATACACGCAATGTTCTTTAAATCTCATGGTCAGAAAAATGCTGTGTGCTTCACTAGTTGACATTTCATCTATATTCTCCAGTGATATTTGTTTTAACACTTTACATAGCAATGGACCAAAAAAAAATACATATTTCTCTAGCCAAGAAGAGTACGAGCCACATAAAAGTCAGAGGAAAGCAATTAACTTAGTACTCTGAAAGTGACATTTTAAAAATATTTTTTTCAACTGTTATTTAGAAGAAAGGCTAAGAGTAGTATGCGGAAAGCTAAAAACAATAAAAAAAAAAAAAAGTATTTACCTCATTACTGTTTTCTTGGATCACAGGTCAGACTTACATACTTTACATTGTGAAACAAAAAAAAGTACATTTAAATTTTAAAAGTCTTTGCAACTAATCTAACCAGACCTTTTTTTCTTTAAATGTAATTAAGTAATCAACTACTAGCATAGAGCCTACCAATGTGGAAGATACATTCAATCACCGATGGATCAATAATGCCTTTCCTCCAACCACTAGTCCTTGGGAGATTTCAGCAATATAAATTTTCTCACCTTATTACTTTTCCAAGTATAGCACCCTTGCAGATGGGCACCCATTAGCTGTCTCATGGGTCTGGTCTTTATCTCAGCTCTAATTCTGTTAAAATTTAGTTACAAACAAAATTCCATGTAAATCAAGTCTAAAGAGAAGAGAAGGGTAAGGCAAAATATAATAATACATTGCCAAATTCCAGTGAATTCTGCTTTTATGTGTTATTTCCATGACTTTGCTGAGTAGTGAAATTGCAAAAAGGCAACTAAAAGAAAGAGAAACAAAATCAAAGATGTGGGAAGAAAATCAGCCCTCCAGGCATTAAATATGATTTGGCAGTAATATCATGTTTTTCTATTGCAAATATTCTGCACTCATGTATTTATTGGTATTGCATCATTTCCTCCAAGAGGCAGCCAAAGTGTAGGACACTGTACATGCTGAAAATAGGTCTCCATACCTGACAATAATAAATTAAAATGACATTTGAAGAAAACCACTAAATTCAGCTATTAGTCAGATTGTCACATTCTGATATATTTATTTTCTTTATACAAATATGACATCCACTGGCTTATTTTAAATATTATTCACTTGTGACAAAATCCAAAAGGTTTGCATTTTGTAGCATTTTTCCTTCCCTGTATAATTTCGAGTACCATGTGGGGTTTTATGTTTAATAATATGTTGTAACAGATGTCAATATGATCCAGAACTGAAATGATACTTGGCTCCAAATCTTTTCATCTGCTTCTTGCAGTTTCGGGTTGACCTAATCGAACAGATTCTGCAGATCAACTTGACTGCCTCATAGGCTCTGAGAAGCTGACCCACTTATTTCTGTAGAAGGAAAAGTTTTAAAATTGAGAACATGTAATAGTCTGCTAAGTGAAATTAGAAAGAGCCACTTTTGCAGAATAGTGAATGCATTTGAGGTCTTTCTACTGCTTCAACATTTGAGATTGTAATTCCGAGTTTTTATGCACTACTGTTGAACCAGTCTCTGTCAACTATCCATCTACCAGTTAGCTATGTGGAGAAGCTATTAAAAGGACGAAGTTTGAGTCATTAAAGCTATCTTATCTATCCCTCCTTTTTATTTTAGCAGGGAGTGCCAGGAACAAAATTTCTGCAAATAATTTATATTTGCTATAGTTTGGGAATAGCATGTTCACTTATTTGAAAAAAGTGTTTTACTCCTTAACATAATGTGTTTGATTCTCTATTGCAAGAAGGCCACAAAGGATGAGAATCAACTTGCAAAATCTAATCTATGTATCAATCAAAACTTTAATATAGCTTTATAATAACTTTTCCATTAACATCAATATAAATTAGAAATGCCATTTTTAAGTAAAAAAAAATCATGCTCTTAAAAATCCAGAAATTTATATATTTATATGATCTGAAGAGAAATCAGAGTATGAAATCCATGTATTTGGAAAGAGGCAATTAATAGCATGAAGGAGGAAACTCAGTACCAGAGCCGTAAGAGCTATGCACTCAAACATTTCAGCAAACACATCTGTTCCTGTATTTCTCAACTTATAAAACTCAGAACTTTTTGAGCAATATGATGAGAAAGAGGCAGGAAGTATACATTAGGATTCCCAGGTCTTTTAAACACGTAATTTAAGGCACTTCTTTCCAGCAATCATTTTCTTTAATTGCCTGCTGAGAGATCTAGGGTAAGCCTCACTTTGCTTAGATACCGTTTTTATGTCTTTAGATAACAAAGATCTCTTTTCTCAGCATATTTTAGAATGTCCTAAATAGAGTTGTATAATTTTAAGTACGTCTTATGTATCAGACCCAAAGATAGTGATTGGATGCTGATATTTTTGAAACGGAAGTCAATTTAGTATTGAAAAATAAACATTTTCCAAGAGGAAAAAAAGAACCATCTGTAGCACTGACAAATAATGTAGTGAGATGAGAGAATTCAGGTGAGTCAGCATCTTCTTCACGACTTCGTGCTCACATCAAATGATCAACAGATTTTCTTTTAAAAATTGAATGTTACATTTTAACATTCTCCAAATAGTTATGGTACATCATCAACTCCAAAAATAACATAAGGAAAATGATATTCACCAAAAGCAAAATAGGGCTCTCCTCACACATAAAAAATAATTGATTAAACTGAATTAGGAAAGAAGTCCATAAAGTCACTTAAAATGTGAAAGAAAAATTATAAAATATATCATTTCTCCCTAATTATTCCTTCCACTTTGGTATCTATTTGAAAATTTTTATTATAAAAAAACTTATAACTAACAAAGGAGGAAAATAAATAATATACATATATGCTACACAAACGGACAAAAACCAAATATTCCAACATAAAAATGGCAGTAAAAACATGAAAAGATAATTGCAGAAAATATGAAATACAAGTAGTCAATCAGCATATACAATTACTAAGCCTGACTGATAATCAAAATCATATAAATTAAACAACTCTGTTTCTCTTGATTGGCAAACCCAAAATACATTTTACATAACGTGTGTTATTAGACATGTAAGAAAATACAAATTTGCTATATTATTAGAGAAATATAATCCTTAAATTGTTTTCAAAGGAAAGTTTCTAATCTTTATCGAATAAATTTATGTTATTATTTCTCCTATTCTAGCAAGTTGACTTCTAGGTACTTACTCTAAGGATGTAATAGTTCAAGTGTGCAAACGTACATGGAAAAATGTGTTCATTAAAAGTTTGTTTAAATCAGTGATAAGTCAAAATGATCTATCCTGTAATAAGTTGTATGAAGTAATGATGCACATGTTTATTTCTTGATTTTTAAGACTATGACACATTCATAAGTGAAAATGACAGCTTATAACACTGTATGTAAAGCATTATTATAGTTCTCTTAAATACATACATATATACTTAAATATACATACATGCATATGTGCATCTACATATACAAGGGGGAAGAGAGGAAGAAAGGCAGATAGAGAGAGAGATTCAATCACGAAGTTTTCTCAGGATACAATCTAAAACAATGAACTACTTTGAAAACATAATTTTTGAAAAATAGGAACCAAAGCAGTAAATGAAAAGACTGTGAGTACTACTAAGATTGTAAAGTCTATACGGAGATCTGAGGATCAGCCAATAACTCACACTGGGGGAAACCTTCTCAAGGAACACCTTGAGACATACAGGAAAGTACTATTGCTCTATGTACAGGCCTGTTCGTTGCTGCAAAGTTTCCACCTTGATAAGCGTCTTAGGAGCATGCTTGCTATTCCTGAACCTTGCTTGACTCTGCTTTACCTCATTTCTCCAGGATGCTCTATCTACTTGGCCACTAGAAACCATATGAGCTTAACTCCAATCTTGGCATCTGCCATTGCAGCCAGTGGGTAAACAGTGCCAGTATGTAACCAAATGCCTGTAGATATTGGCAATACATTTCTACAAGGCTAAAGAGGTGAGAACATGTTAAAACGAGTCAGAGGGTGGATTGTGCTATAGTATTTAAAATCACCTGTTAAAAGGAGACAGGTAGCAGAGGGGTGAACTAGCATGTTTGTGCCAATGACACAGCCCCCTGAGAACTTCCCTCTCTCTGCTTTAAGATTTCTCTCTCATCAAGACTCTATCCAAGAGGTCTCGGTCCTTCACAGTCCTCCATGCGAGAATTTGCTCCAGATCTCTTTATTTCTTTCCTCCCTTCCTGGTCAGAACTGCTGCAGGGAACTCAGGTGCTCTGCCTCCATTAGCTGCCATTAGTTGATCCACTTTGTAACAGAAGGGCAGCAACTTGTCTCTCCTGGCTGCATGAACTAGTTTTAATTCACAAGGTCATCCTTCGATGACCAAATGTACATCTACTAATGCCAAAATGTGCATCTACTCTATGGACATTACATAGTATCATCATATTTATTCCAATGTCTGTATATACCAAATATATTTCCATTGGAATTAAGCAATTTTTTTTTTTTTTTTTGGAGGCAGAGTCTTGTCCTATCCCCCAAGCTGGAGTGCAGTGGCATGATCTCGGTTCACTGCAACCTCTACCTCCCGGGTTCAAGTTATTCTCATGCCTCAGCCTCCCCTGAGTAGCTGGAATTACAGGCACCTGCCACCACGTCCAGCTAATTTTTGTATTTTTAGTAGAGACAGGGTTTCGTCATATTGGCCAGGCTGGTCTTGAACTCTTGACCTCAGGTGATCCACCTGCCTCGACCTCCCAAAGCGCTGGGATTACAGGCATGAGCCACTGCGCCTGGCTGGAATTAAGCAATTTTGAACACGCTTTTGTATTAACTACTAGTGACTTCTTTGATGCCATGAAATGCTTGGCTAATGCTAGTTAAGATGGATGAATCTTCTATCCTTCTTCATAAGTGGCAGTGGGAAGGGGTCAAAAAAACCTAATTTTCCTTGTGTGACTGATGGTCAGACAATGTGTCTGTTTTAAATGTGTTTTGTTTTTTAAAAAATACTGTCATGATGCTTAAGGGATATAGCTGATTCCAACATACATTGCTTCTGCTGCACTGACTGGAAATATATAGAATTTGGAGTTCACCAGGAATTAAATAATTTATAAACTAACCTGAATGTCAAAAACAATACTTGTAATAACATTTCTTTTTTTTCCAATAAGATTCACAGCTGTTTTATTTCTTTAATTTTTAATTGTTTTTATTTTTTATTATACTTTAAGTTCTAGAGTACATGTACACAGTGTGCAGGTTTGTTACATATGTATACATGTACCATGTTGGTGTGCTGCACCCATTAACTTGTCATTTACATTAGGTATATCTCCTAATGCTATCCTTCTCCCCTCCCCCCTCACCCCACCCCACCCCACGACAGGCCCCGGTGTGTGATGTTCCCCTTCCTGTGTCCAAGTGTTCTCATTGTTCAATTCCCACCTATGAGTGAGAACATGTGGTGTTTGGTTTTCTGTTCTTGTGATAGTTTTCTGAGAATGATGGTTTCCAGCTGCATCCATGTCCCTACAAAGGACATGAACTCATCCTTTTTTATGGCTGCATAGTATTCCATGGTGTATATGTGCCACATTTTCTTAATCCAGTCTGTCACTGATGGACATTTGGGTTGGTTCCAAGTCTTTGCTATTGTGAATAGTGCCGCAATAAACATACATGTGCATGTGTCTTTATAGCAGCATGATTTATAATCCTTTGGATACATACCCAGTAATGGGATGGCTGGGTCAAATGGTATTTCTAGTTCTAGATCTTTGAGGAATTGCCACACTGTCTTCCACAATGGTTGAACTAGTTTACAGTCCCACCAACAGGGTAAAAGTGTTCCTATTTCTCCACATCCTCTCCAGCACTGGTTGTTTCCTGACTTTTCAATGATCACCATTCTAACCGGTGTGAGATGGTATCTCATTGTGGTTTTGATTTGCATTTTTCTGATGGCCAGTGATGATGAGCATTTTTTCATGTGTCTGTCGGCTGCATAAATGTCTTCTTTTGAGAAATGTCTGTTCATATCCTTTGCCCACTTTTTGATGGGGTTGTTTGTTTTTTTCTTGTAAATCTGTTTGAGTTATTTGTAGATTCTGGATATTGGCCCTCTGTCAGATGAGTAGATTGCAAAAATTTTCTCCCATTCTGTAGGTTGCCTGTTCATTCTGATGGTAGTTTCTTTTGCTGTGCAGAAGCTCTTTAGTTTAATCAGATCCCATTTGTCAATTTTGGCTTTTGTTGCCATTGCTTTTGGTGTTTTAGACATGAAGTCCTTGCCCATGCCTATGTCCTGAATGGTATTGCCTAGGTTTTCTTCTAGGATTTTTATGGTTTTAGGTCTAACATTTAAGTCTTTAATCCATCTTGAATTAATTTTTGTATAGGGTGTAAGGAAGGGATCCAATTTCAGCTTTCTACATATGGCTAGCCAGTTTTCCCAGCACCATTTATTAAATAGGGAATCCTTTCCCCTTTTCTTGTTTTTGTCAGGTTTGTCAAAGATCAGATGGTTATAGATGTGTGGTATTATTTCTGAGGGCTCTGTTCTGTTCCATTGGTCTGTATCTCTGTTTTGGTACCAGTACCATGCTGTTTTGGTTTCTGTAGCCATGTAGTATAGTTTGAAGTCAGGTAGTGTGATGCCTCCAGCTTTGTTCTTTTTGCTTAGGATTGTCTTGGCAATGCGGGCTGTTTTTTGGTCTCATATGAACTTTAAAATATTTTTTCCAATTCTGTGAAGAAAGTAATTGGTAGCTGGATGGGGATGGCATTGAATCTACAAATTACCTTGGGCAGTGTGGCCATTTTCACAATATTGATTCTTCTGATCCATGAGCATGGAATGTTCTTCCGTTTGTTTGTGTCCTCTTTTATTTCATTGAGCAGTGGTTTGTAGTTCTCCTTAAAGAGGTCCTTCACATCCCTCGTAAGTTGGATTCCTAGGTATTTTATTCTCTTTGAAGCAATCGTGAATGGGAGTTCACTCATGATTTGGCTGGTTGTCTGTTACTGGTGTATAGGAAAGGTTGTGATTTTTGCACATTGATTTTGTATCCTGAGACTTTGCTGAAGTTGCTTATCAGCATAAGGAGACAATGGGGTTTTCTAAATATACAATCATGTCATCTGCAAATAGGGACAATTTGACTTCCTCTTTTCCTAATTGAATACCCTTTATTTCTTTCTCCTGCCTGATTGCCCTGGCCAGAACTTCCAACACTATGTTGAATAGGGGTGGTGAGAGAGGGCATCCCTGTCTTGTGCCAGTTTTCAAAGGGAATGCTTCCAGTTTTTGCCCATTCAGTATGATATTGGCTGTGGGTTTATCATAAATAGCTCTTATTATTTTGATATACTTCCCATCAATGCCTAATTTATTGAGAGGTTTTAGCATGAAGGGCTGTTGAATTTAGACAGTTATTTTACTTACATATATGTATTCTATTTTCTCCAACTCTTTCTGAACAGAAATCACATGCTGCAGTTGTGTCTCACCCACAGTGTCTAACTCAGAGCCTCATATAGAAATGTGTCAAATGTATAAATGTTCAAAATATTGACCTCAAGTGTATCAATTACTTTTCTCCTTTATTTTTGACATCCTTCCTAAAAATTGGTATCTGATGGTTTAAAAATTCTTTCATTTTCCACTGATTTTCTGTCCTGGCTTACATAAGTGGAGAGAAAGATATATATTTGTAATAGTAATAAGAGGCATAAGAAGCAAATTCCTACTTTCCTCTCTATGGTAGCAAGGTTCCGTCACCCAGGCTGGAGTTCAGTGGCATGATCTTGGCTCACTGCAACCTCCATCTCCTGGGTTCAAGCAATTCTCTTGCCTCAGCCTCCTGAGTAGCTGGGACTACAGGTGCCCACCATCACGCCTGGCTAATTGTTTGTATTTTTCATAGAGACAGAGTTTTACCATGTTAGCCAGGATGGTCTCGATCTCCTGATCTCGTGATCCGCCCACCTCGGACTCCCAAAGTGCTGAGATTACAAGCATGAGCCACCGCACGCAGCCTGTTTAAGTTTCAATTTAAATTCTTTCCTGAATTTTTCTGATTCGGTATCATTGTCCTTCATCTCCTTTATGATCAGATGAATCCATGACCATGAGCTTGGTTTTCCTGAGCTTTTCCAGGGTGCTCACATGCCTTCGACCCATGAAGGAAGCACTTTCTGCATGAAGAGGTGCAGATGCCCACTTGGTACCTAGCAGAGGCATAAAAAAAGTGAGCCGTGCTGGGTGGGCTCAGCCCACCCTTCCGCTGAACCACCTACTATAGAAAAATGCGTGCAACTTCTCCAATTTGGAAATGCCTCAAATGACCCATGAAGAGGTGGGTGGGGATGAAGGAAGTTTTCTCAAAAAGAATCAGGGCATAAACAATGTGATGGTAATGATGACTTTCCCTGCCTTTTTGCACAAATTACCCTAAAGGGAGAAATGTAGAAGCAGATGCAAAGGCGTATGGCTTTAAAGCTGAATGTCCACTGTCTATATCTGACTTGGATCATAACTATTAGTTTTTTCCAGAGTAATTAGGTTAATTTCAAAGACCTCAATCATCACTATCTAAACCCATATGCTTAAATGCTTGGAAAATTTTGAGAATACAATTTGGTGTGTTCCTTTAATAAAAAACCTATTTCTTTCTCTTTAGCAAAAGAGAGAGAGGAGGAAGCAATATACAAAATGATAAAGATGACTGTAGCATAGCAGCCAGACAATGTTGAGCTTCTGCTACTCCCTGACTTACAAAGCTACTTTCAGCAAATCCCCTAAATTCTCTGCCTAGTTTTATCCATTTGAAAACATGGGAGTAATAATCCTTTTCAGAAGGTGATAAATATCCATCTAGTTATCACTCATATTCATCAAGCACTTTATGGCAAGGAATTCCTTATTAGTTAATAGTGATATGTGTTCAAAATTCCTTAAATCCATTGGAAATGCACTGCTGGAATTGATGAGCATTTAACTCATATTTAATGTCAACAGAGCAAGGGCCCAAACTGTGGCACTTAATCCCTGCCAGAGATGGAAAAAATAGTTATTTTGAGACGGAATGAAAACCTGACACATGCTGTAACATTCAAGTCAATTTAGGTGCCAAGAAGGGGGGAACGCTGATTTCTAGAATTAAGTTTTCTACATAAAATTGAAATGGCTTAAAATTTTCAAGAAAGAGGAGTATTTGGTCATTGGGTCATTCACAGTTTTATTTGGAGACATTTTACTCTGCTACTCTTCAAAAAGAGAAAGCAAAAAATAAAGGGAGGAGCCCATGACACTGGTGCATCCACAGGGCTTTCCTTTTAAACCTCAAATCTGCCTTTCCAAAAGAGGTACTTACTTGAAATAGGATAGTTCAGAGCAGATCAATTACTGATAATCTCTCCTGGCCTATAGATTAGCAGCTCTGATAATATCTATAACCACATGGCTTGGCTAAATGAGAACTACTGAACAATCTATATTTTTCAATTTCCCTATGGGCTGGAATTTTTTTCTAAGAAAAAGGGTCTTATGATTTTAGGCAGCCATGACAGCAGTTCCCATATATGATCATAGGAGTTCAGTTTTTTTAAATCCATGTAACTTCTGATGCATGAAACACAGCTCAGAAATATACCAGCAGCAAATATTGCAGAATCTTTGAGTCTACCTGTCCGTGCTGTATCATTTAAAAAATCTCAAACCATAAAAACAATCATATTTAACAGTTCTGTTGAGAATCTGCTGAAGAGGTGGTAGATAACTAGAAAGTACACCTGTGTGAGATTCTAAATTTATCTGCTGCTACATTACTGCTACAGGGATTTTTCTATATAGTCCAGTTTTTGGAGTTTCAATGGAGAACGTTAATTCTTGTTATGAATTATAACTTTAAAAAGCCATGGCATGTTTCTAAATTTGTCAAATTTTGTATAGCTTTGGTAACAAATAAAGTCAAAGAGTTATTTTTTTATAGCTCTGGCCTCCAAAGAAGGAGGTTCAGAAAAACAGACTGGCATATAGGAATAAAAATGATGTTTTTATACCTTGTCTTTAAACTCCATCCTTTTGTATGCATAGAATGAAGTTTTTGAGAATTAGAGGTGTATAATCGAAATGTAATCATTCGGATGTCATAGGTTTTTTTAAAATGAGACTGTTTCTGCATCAGTTTTGGCTGATAATTCAAAACATGCAATCAACAAACAAAAACCCAAACAAGAGAATGTAGAAGGCCAGTATGCTCGTGCTCACATAAGTGGAAGTTCAAACCGGTTATGTCATCTGTATGCTCAGGTTATTAAAGGGTTGAAGTCAGAGAGAATTTCTTGGGAAGAAGTTGTTGGACTTCTATGGTATTTTTTCTCTGTACCTCTGTGGGGAAGGAGTAGGATTTGCTTTCCTCTCACTGGAAGTGCAATGAGAGGGATTTCAAGGAGACTACTTTGCAGACTGGACTTTTACCCACTGTAGCTCGGAAGACACGTGGATCAGTGTTGGATTGTACCTGAAAAAGTTTTTAGAACTTTGGTGTTTGCCAAATACAATGGATGAGGCATCCTGAAACTCTCTTGAAAAATTATCAGTAAGATACTTAGAGAAAGAATGTATGCTATCGATGAATGAAAGAATTGATTTACCCTGGGGAATCTTCTGAGCTCCCAGTCTTCAGACGCCTCCACACACAAGCCCACATAAGGGTTTGGTTTGAGGATCCCGTTAGATTGCTTGGCTATGTTTTTGCTGCCCTCACCTCCTGTAAGGATTATACACACATATATGGATCTTTCAATGATACAGGATTTATCTGTCTGTCTGACTGAAGCAAGCCATTCTTCCTTGTGTCTACTCAAGCATTTATGGAAGTTCACAGCCTTTCCCAGAGGACTCTAGAAGTCCTCCAGCTTTGTCTCCAACTTAGATCCTCCTTGCCTATTCCCTCCTTTGTTCAAGGCTGAATGTTTCCTGAGACAGCTTTCTCTAGGCAGCTCAACCAAGAACCACATGAAAGACAGAGAGGCTGAGAGGCAGGTTCTCACAGGTTGTGATAAATGGGATTGTGGGTTTCAGTGGGAATGTGTGCTCCACTGGGTACAGAATTGTGCTGATGCCGGGGCTAATTACTGTATGAATATTAATAGTGATCATAGTTATAGAATAGATGTTCTTAAAACTGATAGGGACATTTTAAAATAAAACTATTTGAGTAAAATTACATATAATCATTAAAAAATCAAAACCAATGGAAAGGCTTAATAGCAGAGTATACACAGCTGAGGAATGAGTGAATTCTATTACACGTGTGAATTATATCATCCATTGTTCATGCATAGCTGAACAATGAGGATACATTCTGAGACATATGTCATTAGATGATTTCACTATTGTGTGAACAACATAGAGTGTACTTACACAACCTAGATGGTATTGCCTACTACACACCTAGGTTATATGGCATAGCCTAGTGCTTTTAGCTTACAAACCTATGCAGCATGTTACTGTACTGAATACTGTAGGCACTTGTTAACACAATGGGAAGCATTTATGTGTCTAAACATATCTAAACAGATAAAAGGTACAGTAAAAATATGGTATTATAGCCTTATGGAACCACCATCATATATGTGATCAGTCATTGGCTGAAACATCATTATGTGGCACATGAGTGTACGTATGAAGAAATTATCCAGAATGCAGGACAGACTCAAAGAAATGGAAGGTATGAAACAGTAGTCAGCTAATGGTCACACCAAAGAAAAAGGAACTTAAAAGAATGGAAAGAGAGAGACAACATTCAAATAGATAACAGCCAATAATTCTCAAGAATCATTTTAAGACAAATCCTCAATTTCAGGAAACTCAATGAATTTCAAGCAGGAAAATAAAAAAATTTACATCTATCTGTATATAGCTTATAGTGAAAATGCAGACTACTATAGGCAAATAGATGATATTGAAAACAGCTAGAGATTTTTCTTTAATCATGCTCAAAAGTACAACAATTAAACTGAGAAACAGGTGACTTCTCAAAAGTAACCTGTGGAGACAAGAGTAGATCAATATCTTCAAAGTGCAGATAGATGATATGTATTGATCTAGAATTGTATATTCAGAAAAATGTTCAAGAACAAGGATGAAATACATTTTTAGATTAACAAGAATAGAGTTCACCACAAGAACACCTTTACCAAAGAAACTTTAAAACAAAGACATGCTTCAAGAAGTAGCAAAATGAAAGCAGAGAGCATACAGGAGATACAAAATGGCACTGTCAGTAAAGTAAGTGAAAACACGCCTGTAACTCTTAAACATTGATGCCCTGAAACAAAAATAGTAATATTGAATAATAATGTGTGAGGTTAAGATATCAGATAGAAGATATAATTAAAATGTCAAATAATTTTATAGACATCATGAGGGCAGGACCAGAGATAAACATTCTAAGAACTGTTCATTTTTAGAGAACAGGATATTGTATGGTTTTATTTTAGGATTTTAAATTTAACTATGTATGCTAAATTTAAATAAAGACTATATCATCTTATTTGGGAGAAGAAAATTATAGAAGTGAGAATAAAATAAAGAAAAACCTCAGTTAAGGACTAAAAGAGGTCAGAAAAAGGAAAAATAACTAAGGAAGTGGGACAAAATAAAATATAAATAAATACAAAAAATCAAATTTATTTTTATTAAAAGGCAAAGGCTATCAGAACAGATGGGAGAGAGGAAGAAAAGATTTTTTAAACTCTTTAGAAAACAGGGGATGGAGAACTCTCCTGCACATTCAACAAGACTAATTTATTCTTTTTATGATGGTTAAGCTGATTTAACATTGTGTCCCCCCAACAACCACACTTGACTAGCTTAAAAAAATATTTTGATATGCCTTATTGATATTATTTGTCCATATACCATACAATTTATCTTTAAGTATAAAATTCAATGGCTTTTAGTATGATCACAGATATGTAACTATCACTACAGTCCATTTTAGAATGATTTTATATGCCTCAAAAAGAGTCCCTGTACCCTTTAGCTATCATTCCCATATTCCTCCACCCAACCCTCTACCAGACATAAGCAACCACTAATTTGCTTTCTGTCTCTATAAACTTTCCAATTCTGGACTTTCATATGAATGAAATCATATAACATGTGGTCATTCATAACTGGTTTCTTTCTTTCATGCTTTCAAAATTCATCAGTGTTGCAGCTGTTATCACTAAAATATTTCATTGTGTGAATATACCACGTTTTTAAATTCATTCATCTCTTGAACATTTGGGTTGTTCTCATCTTTTAGCTATTATGAATAATTGTGCTACAAAAATTTATGTAAAAGTTTTTCTGTGAACATGTTTTAATTTATCTTGGGTATATGCCTATGGCTAGAAATTCTGGGTCATATGATTACTCTCTACCTAATTATTTGAGGAACTGCCAAACTGTTTTCCAAAGTAGCTGTATTATTTTACGCATTCCCATCAGCCATACATGAAGGTTTCAATTTCTCTAAATCCTCACCAACATATACTATTATCTGACTTTTTGATTCTAGTCATCATAAAGGGTATGAAGTCACATCTCACTGGGGTTTTGATTCGCATTCCCTGATGATTAATGACGTTGAACATCTTTTCATGCGCCTGTTGCCATTTGTAATCTTCTTTGGAGAAATGTATATTCAGATCATTTGCCAAATCTTTAATTGTGCTATTGATTTTTTTATTACTGAGTTTTAAGAGTTCTTTATGTATTATATATTATCTATACAAATCTCTTATCAGATATATGATTTGCAAATATTTCCTTCCATTCTGTGAGTTTTCTTTTACTTTTCCGATTATATCTATTAATTCACAAAAGTTTTAAATTATGAAATAACTAACTTCTCAAAATTTTCTTTGATTGCTTATGATTTTAGTGCCTCTAAGAATCCTTGGCTAAATTCAAACTCATGAATATTCTTCCTAATTTTTCTTCTAAGAACTTTATAGTTTAGTTCTTACACTTAGGTTTTTGATATATTTTTAGTCAATATTTGTATATGGCATGAGGTATGGGTCCAAATTCATTCTTTTTTATATTGCCATCCATATTACCACTTGTTGAAAAAAAATTTCCCCCATTGAATGGTCTTGGCATTCTTATAATTGAATATAGATGTACAGGTTTATTTCTGGGCTCTCAATTCTAATCTGGTGATCCATATGCGTAACCTTGTGCCATTATCACACACTGTCTTGATTTTTTTCTTTGTGGTAAGTTTTGAAATCAGGAAGTATGAGTTCTCATATTTTGTTCTTTTTATTCAGGATTCCTTTGGCTATTCTCAGTTCCTTCAATTCCCATGTGAATTTTAGAATAAGCTGTCAATTTCTAATGAGGCCAGCTGGGATATAATAGGAAGTACATTGAATCTGTAGATAAATTTGGAGGAGCACTGTCATCATAACAGTATCAAGTTTCTGATCTGTGAACATGAGAGACTTTTCCTTTATTTAGGTATTTTTACATTTCTTTCAGTAATGTTTTGAGCATAAGTTTTGAAAGTTTTTGTTAAATTTATTTCTAAGCATTTTATTCTTTTTGATGCAATGGTGAAAAATTATTTCTAAATTTTATTTTCAGATTGTTCATTACAAGTACATAAAAATATAAAAGATTTTGTATATTTATCTTGTATCCTGCAACTTTGTTGAACACATTAGCTCTAATAGTTTTATAGTGAATTCCATAGTATTTTCTACATAAAAAATTATATCATCGGTGGAAATAGTTTTACTTCTTCCTTTCCAACCAGGATGCATTTTATTTGTTTTTCCTGCCTAATTGCCCTAGCTATATACACCAACGCACTGTTGAATATAAGTGGTGAGAGTGGAAATCTTTGTCTTCTTCCTGATCTTATAAAGAAAACAGCTAGTCTTTCACCATGAAATATGATGTTAGGTGTGTGTTTTATGTAGATGCCCTTATCAGGTTGTTGAAATTCCCCTCCATTCTTAATTTGTTGAGTGTTTTAAAGATGAAAGCTGTTGGACTTTGGCAAATGTTTTTTCTGCATCTATTGAGATGGTCATGTGATTTTTGTTTTTTATTCAGTTAGTACAATGTATCATGTTCATTGATTTTGAGGCCTTGAATCTTGTGTTCTTGGAATAAATCCCACTTGGTTGCAGTGTATAATTACTTTTTTTATTTTTGTGGATTTGGTTTTCTAGCATTTTGTTGAAAAATTTTGCATCCCATTTCATAAGACATATCGGTCTATAGTTTTTTTTTTTTTTTTTTTTTTTTTTGTAATGTCTTTGTCAGGTTTTAGATTTAGGGTAATACTAAACTCAGAAATTGAGTTGGGAAGTGTTATTTCCTTACTGGTTGAATGTTTGTGTCCCTTGCCAAATTCAAATGTTAAAATTCTAGCCCCCAATATCACGGCAGTTCATTAATTTCTGCTCTAATATTAATTATTTCATTCCTAGTGTTTGGTATAGATTTATGCTGTTATTAGTAAATATATTACATTTTATATGATAGAGGTCAAATATTTTATTGTCTATGTAATATTTTATACAACTGCTTTTTAAATAGATGAAGAAAAGAAAAAGTACTATTTTCTACTATCTTTTATTACACAGTTACATTACTAGCATTCGTTGTTTTTTCTTGTGGATTCAGTTTACCATCTGGAATCATTTGCTTTCACTCTGAAGAATTTCTCATAGAATTTATTGTAAGATGGGGTTGCTAGCAACAAATTCTAACTTTAAAATAATCTGGAAAAGTATTTTTCTCACCTTTATTTTTTAAAAATAGTTTTGCATCATAGAATTCTTGATTGACACTTTTATTTCTTTGAGCATTTGAATATGTTCTCTCACTGTCTTCTGGTTTCCATTGTTTATGCTGAAAAGTTAGTGTTAACCTTATTGAACTTCCCTCATTTGTGTTTGTCTTAGAGAGTTTCTACTTCTCCATTAGTTTTTTGTTGTTTTTGTTTTTGTTTTGTTTTGAAACATGGTCTTTGCTCTGTTACACAGGCTGAACTGCAGTGACACAATCATGGTTCACTGCAGCCTTGAACTCCTGGGTTCAATGATCCCCTAACCGTGGCCTCCCAAGTAGCTGAGACTACAGTGTGCGCCACTACAAGTGGATAATTTCTTTATTATTTTTTTCTGTAGTGACACGGTCTCACTGTATTGCCCAGGCTGCTCTTGAACCCCCAGCCTCAAGCAATTCTCCCTCCTTAGCCTCCCAAAGTGTTGGAATTAACAGGGGTGAGGCACAATGCCTGGCCGATTTCTCCACTAGTTTTAAAGGATGATTTCACTAAATAAAGAATT
Source organism: Chlorocebus sabaeus (assembly GCF_047675955.1). NCBI lineage: Eukaryota > Metazoa > Chordata > Mammalia > Primates > Cercopithecidae > Chlorocebus > Chlorocebus sabaeus. The sequence goes on along the minus strand of NC_132916.1, from coordinate 14,744,199 downwards.
CTAGCTGGCTATTTCTTTCTGTCAGCATGTTAAATCTTTTACTTTACTTTCTTCTTACTTGCATAGTTTCTGAAGAGCAGTCTGATGTAATTCTTATCCTTGCTTCTCTATAGATAAGGACTTCCTTTTTTTCACTACGACTTCTTTCAAGATTTTCTTTTTTGTATTTAATTTTATGTAGTTTGAGTATTATATACCTAAGAGTAGAATTTTTGGTATTTAATCTGTCTAATGTTATTTGAGCTTCTGAAATATGTGGTTTGGTGTGTGTCACTAATTTTTTTAAACTGTCAGTCATTATTACTTTAAATATTTTTCCTTATGTTCCTTTTTCTCTTTCTTCTCCCATTACGGCATTCCTATTATGTGTATATCACAACATTTATAATTGTCCCACAGTTATGGGATATTTTTTCTATCTTTTCTATTTTCTTTCTCTTTGCATTTCAGTTTTAGAAGTTTCTATTGACATATCTTAAAGCTCACTAATTCATTCATTTCCCTGTGTCCAGTCTACTCGTGAGCCCATCAAAGGCATTCTTCAATTATGTTACAGTGTGTTTGATATCTAACATTTCCATTTGATTCTGCCTTAGAATATTCTTTTCTATGCTTAAATCACCTATCATTTATTGCATGCTGTCTACCTTTTCTATGAGGTTTTAAAATCTCAGTCTGATAATTCCAAAATCTCTTTCATATCTGAGTCTGATTCTGGTGCTTACTCTGTTTCTTCAAGCTACATTTTTTTGTCTTTTAATATGCCATGTAATTTTTTGTTGAAAGATAAAGAATGATGTCTGGGGATGGTACTGGCTTCAGCAATGGGCTTCTGTTTCTGTAATCTGTGATTCTCTGTATATCCCTGTCTCTCAGATCTCGGGAGCAGCAATTCTTGCAACCTAAATTCTATGATGGATCTAAACATCAAAGTAAAGAATATAAAAAATAGAGAAAATAAATAGAACCAAAAGCTGGTTCTTTGAAAAGATTAACAAAGTTAACAAATCCTCAGCTAGATCGACAAGAAAAAAAGAGATAAAACTCAAATCACTAAAAACGGGAAAAGGCAGATATTAATACCAACCCTATAGAAATAGAAATGAATACTATGAATAGTAACCCTTGAAGCCAATAAATGTGAGTTCTTTAATATTATTTCTCCTTTTAAAGAATATTTGGTTATTTCAAATCCTTTGAATTTTCATATAAATGTTATAATTAATTTTCCAATTTCTTTGAAAAGTACTGATGGGCTTTGATTTTTAAAAACTGTGTTCAGTCTATAGCAACCTGTGGAGTACAGTTATCTTAAAAATATTGCATCATCCAGTCAGAGCTGTGCTGGTCAATATTTAATAATGGGTTCTCTGGGAGGGAGGATGGTACCAATTCACAATACTTAATCATTTCTATAGTGTAAATGTTTCCATCATTGTTGATGTTAAGATATAAACATGATGTCATTGAATGTTAAGTCAGGAATAAATGTGACAGCCAAGTCCCATGAGCCATTCTGAACCATCTCCAGGTTAATGTTACTTCTAACCCATGAAAAATATAGTATTGTTCTTTATTTATTTAGATCTGTCATTTCTCTAACAAATACTCTGTAGTTTTCATGGTAGTTGTTTACAAATCTTTAATTGGATTTATTCCTAGGTAATTTGTATTTGTATGCTATTATAAATGATATTGTTATTATTTAATATTAAATTGTATTTTACTTTTTATTTTTGCTACTATAATGGAATACAAGTAACTTTTGTACATGTTGAGGATGTGGAGTAACTGGAATTTTGTTATGTGGTTCATGGTTACGTTCAATGGTGTAATGCTTCGGAGAATGATTGGAAGTTTTTTATAAAGTTAAAGATATGTTTACCCCATAAGACAGCAATGCCACTCTTAGGTATTAATCATAAGGAATAAAACCATATGTTCACAAGAAATACTGTATAAGAGTCTTTAGAGCAGATTATTTCATAATAGCCAAAATCTGGAAACAATCTAAATATCCATCAATAATAAAACTTACACACAATTTATGGTTCATCCATAGAATGAAATTCTCCTCAACAATGAAAGCAATAAACTACTCTTACCTAGACAATATGACTCAATCTCACAAAACAAAGGCATTGTGATGTTATTTACCTTCAATCCAAAAATAGATAATATTAATCTATGGGGATAGGAAATCAGAAATGTTTGACTCTGGGTGACGGGTGGATCTTAGATGGGAAAAAGGGAAATGACAGTTTTCTTTATATTTAGAAATATTTTACATTCAGAAAAGTTATACATTTTGATTTGTGTGAAGGTTATGTGGGTGTATACATTTGTCAAAACTAACCAAAGTCTTTTAATTCTATGTACTGTTTTATGTAAATTATACATCAAAAGAACAATGCTAGATGACTTATTTTTTAAAAATATAGTTTTTTAATGTAATGAAGAACTGGAAAGCAAATGATATCCAAAGAAAAAAACCTGAAAAACCAAGTGTGATGGTTAATTTTATGTGTCAACTTGGCTAGGCCACAGGACCCTGGTATTTGGTGGAACATTATTCTAGATGATTCTTTGAAGATATTTTTAAGTAAAGCAGATTACCCTACATACTGTGGGTGGACCTCATCCAATCCGTTTTGAAGGCCTTTGTAGAAATAGACTGACCTGTCTCAGAAAAGGCAGTCATGCCAGTGGGCTGCCTTTGAACTCAAACTGCAACTGTTTCCTGGAGCTCCAGCCTACCATTTTAATGGGAGGATTTTTGACTTGACAAGCCTCCACAATCATGTGAGCCAATTCTTTAAAACAAATCCCACTCTCTCTATATATACATCCTATAGATTTTGTTTCTCTGGAGAACCCTAACTAATATATCAAATGACAGCAAGAACCCAGGAAAGTAAGTGGAATACCAAATCCAGTTTTTGTTTTAGGGCATTTGTTGAAGGAGGTCAAATTGAGCTTTGTATATGGTCCTTCCGGACTTAGGAGAGAGATAAATTCCAGGGTCTACACAAAATGAGAAGTCTGCTAGGCATCTCCCTCCATAAATCCAGGTCTCCAAAAGTCTACATCCTTAGTGCAAATATAAATTAGAAACAAGCTGACCTCACTGTCAGGGAAATTGCCTCAAACATTGACATTTAGAATCAAGGGGAAGAAATATCTGCCCTGAGAATCTGTAAACAGCTAGCCCTTGTGGGAATGTGTAACCTGAATTCATAATACTTGGATGATCTGAATGAAACCCTCAAGCTAAGAATTTAGTATAAAGTGATTCCAGGCTAGTAGGATTGTCAGAGAGTCTAGCAAGAAATACAAGTCATTTTGGAGGATCTCACTTCAGCACAGGTCTCTAAGAAATTACATTTTTAAAGATCCAAGAAATTCAGGTAGCACAAAGTAAAAAATAAAAATAAGGAACTAAAACAAAAGCAAATATACTACTACACAAAATAAGGGATTATAAGAAAAAATCAGCCAAAACAACAGACATCAGAGTAAAATACACAAAAAATAAGATAATAGAATTATCGACACAGAACATAAAGTGGACGTTTAGTATATTTAAAGAAATGAAACTGAAAATATAAGTATAAGCAAGAGATTATAGAAAGATCCAACTTCTAGAAGTAAAATAATGATAATTTAAATTAAAAATAAAATATGAAAGGGAAATGAGTAAGTTTGGGGGCTTAATATGAAAAGGTTTCATCAGATTCCTAGAGGATAATAAAAGGAGAATGGGGTAGAAAAGCATGTATTTATTTCTTCATGACTTATGATGCTAACAATGAGTGAAGTCTGATTCCACCTAGAAATTCATAATAATTTCAAAATTCGGTTTTATGAAAAAAATGATTATTTCCGAAAACAATAATTGTGTTCAACAATCATTGAACACATTTATTGGCAATGATAGAATAAAAGTGACTATAGGCCTGTACAAATTCAAAACTGAAATTTTATACTAATGTTTTTCTGAGTATTAGCATGTCTTTTTTAGGAAATTTGTTAATGAAAGTTGCTTTTAAAGTATTCTTAGCAATGCAGGTGACATAAAATAAATATTCTGAAATTTCAATTTCCTGACTTTGTAAAAGCCTAGGTTTCCTTTCAGTGATTTATGTTTAAATTGATTTATTTTCTTTCTATTATGATTGGTAACTTTTTTATTAAAGTTGTAAAGACTCAGACTCACAAGACAAGCCCATTTGTGGGCAAAATAATGGAAGTTATACACTCAAATTTGGAGTCCTGTTTCCCATTAATTATTTTCTTCTTCAGCCAAAATGTCTTATATACATAGAACAATTATGAAATGAAGCAATGGTGACAAGTGCCACCAGCATTGTGCTAGAAAAAATTCCTCTTACACATGCGCTAAAGGATGAAACTTTGACAAGTGTCTTCGTGCTTGCAAATGAGAAAAAGGCTCTTTGGTGAGGAACTAGTTGCAAGATTGTTCAATTATTAGCTAAAGATCACAAAATGTTTCACACAATTTTAGTCACTTGCTTTTCCAGCCTGTATGGAAATTACCAACACTGTGCTTTGGCCCAGTGAAGCATAGGAAACTGAAAAGGTGCCACTACCAAATTACTGTCAGTAAGTTCGTTGTCAACATGTTATGTAATTTGGGACCACAGTGATCTAGAAAATCATAAAAACAAAATGGCTTTATTGCAGATGGATGAGTCTACAGACATTATTAGGAGTATTCAGTTAATAGAACTAATTAGAAGTCCTCAAGAGAAATGCTTTATAGAACATTATTAGTTCTGCAAAGACATATCACAACAAATTACTGAGGGGAAAATATTGAAAGCAACAAATAAGTACTTTAAAACACAGAATTACACATATACTGTATATATTTTGTGTTGATGATCCACCGGAAGACAGAAAATCACAAAGGCTCTTTTTCAAAATACTTCAGAAACTCTAAGAGCCAAAGTTCTAGTCAATAAATGTTTCTCTGTGTAAAATGTACTGTTATCAAAATGGTGAATCTAATACATTAATACGCAGTTGACTCTTGAACAACATGGGTTTGAGCTTTGCAAGTCCACTTAAATGCGGATTTTTTTCGATACATATATTGGAAAATTTTTGGAGATTTGTGACAATTTGAAAAAACCTAGCAAATGAACCACATAGCCACGAAATATTGAAAAAAAAAAAATAAGGAAAAGGCACATCATGAATGCATAAAATATATGTAGATACTAGTCTGTTTATGTGCTAATCAACTTCATGATATCAATTATGTTTCCAGTCAACAATAGCCTGTCAGTAATTATGTTTTGGAGGATTCAAAATTTATATGTGGATTTTGGCTGTGTGGGGATCAGCATCCCTAACCTTCAGGTTGTTCAAGGGGCAATTGTCCTGTGGATTACTTTAGCTCTATGTAAAACGTTAGATTAAAAGATTTCTTCATGTCCTTTGAAGAATGGAGAGTTCAGTGGACTCTTGGGTTCTCTCAGTCTGTTGTGTCTGTACCTTTCACTATCTTTCACCTGTTTACGACTCTGTAGAGACGAGTTATGACTACATTAGGACAGCCACAACCTCTCTGAAAAGTGAAAACTTTCAGCTTCATGATAATCTTATATCAAAACCAATTAAGTATCTTGGGGTGGACTCAGGTACACATATATTTTGAAAGCTCACCAGGTATTTTGATTGAGTGTAGACTATAGATTTAGAGAAACATTGCTCCTCTAGACATGATACTATCAGAAATTGAAATGGAAAATGCTGGTTAACAATGTGGAAGAATCAGACAGCATGAACCCACTGATCATATCACCCTAGGATTTACCATAGTCAAGGAAAAGAACACTCAAACCTCGTTCCAAACCAACTAAATCACAATGTGGGGGAGTGAGGCAGTGTTTATGAAAATCTTCTCAAGTGACTCTAATGTGCGCCCAAGATGGAGAACCACAGATCTAACTAACATGGGCAACACTAGAATATTCATACCTGGAGCTCTTTAAAATATATGCTCGAACAAATGGGATTGAATTCTTGGTTCTAGGGCCTTTAGAGGATGGTGTTTACCTTTGAGGGGAAGAAACACACCTAGTTAATCAACACTGGAATAGGTAAATCCTATAACAAGAAATGGGGATACAGGGAGGCAAAAAGTTGGCCTGAAGCAAGATCTTCTTGTCTCTCCCCAATGTCTTGGGTAAAGTTAGCCTCAACTCCAAGGCCCAGAGATGCCTGAGCCTCCTCGGTATGGACAGTGAACTGGCAGGAATACCATAAGAAAACCTGCAGTTAGATTTAGGCTGTGAGTTCTGAAAGCATTCATCTCAGATAACATGAAAAATACCCACCATCTATACTTCCCACCACTTATGCAAAGAAGGTTTTTGCTTTTTTTTTTTTTGACAGAGTCCTGCTCTATCATACAGGTTGGAGTGCAGTGGCACTATCAAAGCTCACTGCAACCTCTGCCTCCCAAATTCAAGCAATTCTCCCACCTCAGTCTCCTGAATAGCTGGGACTACAAGCATGCACCACCACACCAGGTTAATTTTTGTATTTTTAGCAGAGACAAGGTTTTGTCATGTTGGCCAGCCTGGTCTCAAACTCCTGACCTCAGGTGATCCACTGGCCTCGGCCTCCAAAGTGCTGTTACAGGTATAAGCCACCACACCAGGCCTCAAAGAAGGTTTTAATTAGAATTGTTTACCTACTTTTCTGTAAGAGACCATAGTGGATAATCCCATCATGTCTTCTATTACTGTTTACTTCCTTACCCCAAGGCCGTATGTCTCCAAAGTATAACTATGACTAAGTGGCAGAAGGAAGGTAGTCCCTGCCCCCTGCAACATTACTGACTTCTAAATTAATCTACAAGTGTTTACAGAGCCTTCAAAATGTTCCATTCCGACCTTAGTTTTTTCACATTCCCTTCTCCAAATACATTTTCTTTTTTCAGATTCTTTGAATTCTTTTTTTTTCCATCTTTGGGCCAAAAAAAAAAAAAAAACTGGCTTTGATGGTATGACTGACTGAATGTAAGAGTTCATTCAAATGCAGTTTGCAGTTTACTTTGGCTTTTGTGCCTACTCAAAAATAAATAAATTTGATTCAATAAATTTGGAAAAATGAATTTCACACATCACTCTGACGGAAGCAGGTCGGGCTGGGTCATGTCTATTTGTAGTTTCATAAATGGGGCTAATTCTGGCTTGGATGAGCACAACCGCAGCCCTCGAGTGTTCAGAAACGCTCTGCATTTCTATTTAGGGGTCAGAGTTAAAAGAAAACATATGCCCAGCTTGAACTCTGCATTTCAGGGTGATAACGTCACAGCAACCAGGCTAAGAACTGTAAACCTCTATGGAAAAATAGAGAGAGAAGCGGGAGGGAGGGAGAGACAGAAATTTGGTTTGAAAGGCCCCTTAAGGAGGTTGAGATCTAAGATTAGCTTTGCATGAAAAAGGAGTTGAGTTGGTTAAGACCAATACCCTCAATGTAATAATATAAATCTTTGTTTTTAATGGAATTCTTTGTTTTCAGCATGCCATGGAAATAATTTTAGTGGATTCATTTTTGTATATTTAATGATTTATCCTTCCACTCACTCAATATTTATGAAGCACCTACTATGTGCCAGATGATACAGAAGGCATTTTGGAAGCTCATAACCCACTCTTGCATTTCAGTGGCCATTTGCTATGCATGCCCAAGACAGTCTCCTGAAAACCTAACCTTCCTTCTTTCTCTCATTCTTTGACTCCCGTTGAATCTGAATTTAAGGCAGTTCTTCACTATCAGCCCTGATCTGGATGCTGACTACAGCTGTGACTTGGCGCTTTCCCTTTCGGCCTTCTCACTCTCCCTAAGTAATTAAGTTCCCTCATGATAACGAAGCATCATTACAATAATATTGATACCTGCTGTAATCACTGGCATTCTGGCTTTTCAATTTCCAGTATTTGCCTTGGATCAAGTAGCTCTGTGCTAATGCAGCAGAAGGTCACCCGATGAAGGGGCTGATAGTGGAGAGGACAGCTCTACTTAGCATGCACGGAAGGTTATGCTTTCCTGGCGTTGTAGAGCTAATCTTTCAAGTTGTCCTTTTTTGACTTTCTCAGTTTAATCAGTTTAATCTCATCTTCCCTCTTTTCTGATTACAAGGATTTTCTGTAGAAACCTTGCCTCCACAATAAAGACCATGTGGCAATTTATTCTCATATTGATTTCAACGTTTCTGTTCCTCCACCAATGAGCCAATAATGGGAAAAGGGGAGGAAGGGTGGGAGAAGGTTGGAAAAGGAAGAGCCAAGAGAAGAAGGATTGGGGAATAGGAAGCAAGAGCCCTTCCCATACATGCGTTAGTAGGAAAGCCACATACTCCAGTTATCTGGGAAACCTAAATCATCTTAAATGCACTGAAAGCAGAAATGACAGTTGAATTGGAAAGTCTCCACAATGATTAAAGTTAGTTAAAGACAGCTCTACCAACAAGGGCTTACTTTCTATTTTCACACTAAAGAGATAGAGACAGACACACACACGCACACACACCAGACACACACACACACACACACACACACACATCCCCCTTCTGGATTCAGACATTGCAGTGTATCAAAGGAGATAAATCACACAGCAACAACCTTCCCCAAGAATTCAGCAAATTCTGCTTCCATCTGCTCCTCCCGGTCAATGCAGAGTAGTGAGTGGTGTCTTGCTGGGCCCTCTACAAAGAGCAGACGCACAGCCATTTGCTAAAAGAGGGGAAAAGGCAAAAAGTGGCGTTGGAAGGAAGGTGGTGATCATGCTTATGATTATACAGCTTTGTGAAGAAGTGCAGTTAGCTTTGTGTGCACGGTTCTGGACTGCAACGGAGCATTCTGAGGGGCAACAGAAAACTGAAATAAATCAGAGTTTGCTGAGTGGATGCATTTAAAAAACAGTTGTGCTCTGTAGGTCGTATTTAACTGTTACATATCAAACTGATACAATTGGCTGTGTAATTCTTAAATATTCTAGAAATTGGGGGAAATTGGTTAGCCATTTATTTAACCACACTATGCCTGGTGGGGGGAAAAAATGGCATGTCAAATACAAAAAGTATTTATTGTCTTTAATAAGAAGGAATTAAGTATCTTTTTAGGAATTTAACTTATTGTAAGTGGCCAAAGCAAAACGGAAAAGAAAAAAGAAAAGACATTTCCACAGAAACTCACACATGCTGGAGAATTAAAATGAATTTGCTACCTTTTAAATTCACAGTCTCTTTCCGTTTGTTCTGATGTGAACTACGGCAATCATTGAATGTTTACTGAGTGCTGAAAACAGTATAATTTTGCAAAGATTGCACTTGGTTCTAAGAACCACAAGCCTATACATTTAAAATGGACCAAGTCATTGCCCAAAATATTTGTTTCCTTAAATGGAGAGTGGCAAGTGGGGCAGGGAATGGGGGTATAGAGCCAAGTGTTTTGCACAGTAACTACGCTGCATTTCCACCGTCCCTAGTGCATCTTTGTACTTCATCTTCAGGGTTCCTGGAGATAATGACATACTATAGCCAGCTGAAAAGAACATCTGTTTTAAGAACTGTGAACTTGCAGGAGCCATTTGTCTGTCTGATCTGTTCCCATTATTTTCCTCCCCATTTTGTACCTTTATATTTCTCCATTGATCAAATCTACACAAAATAAAGGAATTGAGAAAGACACTAAACAGCCATAATTTCTTCTCCCTTCAAAAGGTTACCCACCACCTTTCCTGTTAAATAATTCTGCTTGACATAAAACACCCAACTTTTTTTTTTTTTTTTTTTTTTTTTTTTTGTAAGCATGTGTTTTCCTTTCCCTTTAAATGGAAGTCTTTGGTTCAGTGAGGCTTGCATGCCTAATGACAATGTGGTGAAGTTAGCCCAGGAGAACAATGCATCCATTAATCTGCCTCATGCTTAATTGGTAACTACTGTATGGGCTGGCATTTCAAACACAGATTGCAAATGTACTTGAATTAGTTACTGTTTAATTGATACAACTGGCACTCAGCCTAGAACCAACATGCAGCTACTGTAAAAAGAGAGAGGCTTGAAAGCAGAGAGAAAAGGATAAAACAAGGTACGACTGTGATTCACTCTTTAAATGTTTATATCAATTATTTGTGAAATATAATTACATATATTTTTCATAGTGCTTTGGCAAGCAATAGGCCAAAACAAGCTGCTAAAAAATACCCGGAATGCTTGCTGACATAAGAAATAGCGGTGATTTCCAACTCTCTCTCCTCTTTCTTCGTTCTACTCTTGCCCTTCCACGGATAGTTATGTATGTGCAACTGAGATTGGGGAATGCAATATTTATCATAAGATGAAATGCCTAAGAGGATAATTTTGACAATGTCTCCACAATAACAGAATTTCAAAAAAAAAAAAAACCAGAATACTATTATGGTAATGATTCAACTTGATGACCATTCACACAAATGTTACTATCAACATATTTTCAAAAGAAAAAATTAATTCCTTTCAATTAATCCCCAAATAATTTCCTATAGGCACACCATGCAGAAACCATTAGTTTCTACAACTTGCCTTTAAATAGAGAACATTTTGATTCCAGAGATGTTGTAATGACATCGATGGCTGTCATTTTTCAAGCATCTTCCACACACCCAGAATCACACTAAGTGATTCAATCCACAATTTCTCATTCACCCCTCCAAAGAGTCATGATTTCTTCCTCAGTTTAAATCCTTATTTCATTGATTAAATATATGTAAAATAATTGGACTGAAAAAAATTATTAAACTGAACTTTTAAAAACCTTTTATAAAAGTTAACCCACGGGGATTAAATGATTAAATGATTTTGCTTGCTATAAAATGCTCAATTGCTAGCTTGAATTTACAGGTATATGCTAGTCATGGAAGAGCTGATGGCTTTTTCATACCCAGAATACATATAAAGCAACCAAAGTACTTTTATCCAATCTGCAGTGAAAATCCTTTCATTGGTTTAGTACACAGTTATTGAGTATCTACAATATATATAGTTTGGTTTTCAATTATGTGAGATGTTATGTAAAATTGATCTCAATATCATTATCAGTGAGTTTCCAATGGCCAATATCAAAGGGACAGCATCTATTATATCTTTAAATATTTTTGCAGTTTACTTTTGTGTTGTGTGATTTTTGCTTGTTCGAAACTTTGTAGAAGTTGACATTTTTCTTGGCTTTTCCAACATAAAGCCTTCCAGGTTTTCATCTGGCCTGTCTGATTACTTCTGAATTGCTCAGAGGTTCTGATATGGTTTGGATTTGTGTTCCACCCAAACCTCATGTGGAATCGTAATCCCAGGAGGGGCCTGGTGAGAGGTGATTGGATCATGAGGGTGGATTTTCCCCTTACAGTTCTCACGATAGTGAGTGAGTTCTCACGAGATTTGGTTATTTAAAAGTGCATAGCACCTCCCCACCCCCGCCCCGCCGGTTCCTTTCTTCTCCTTCTCCAACCGGGGGAGGTTGTGCCTGCTTCCCCTTTGCCTTCCACCATGATTTCCTGGGGACTCCCCAGCCATGCTTCCTGTACAGCCTGCAGAACCATAAACCAATTCAACCTCTTTTCTTTATAAATTATCCAGTCTCAGGTAGTTATTTTAGCAATGCGAGAATGGATTAATACAGGCTCCTCTTTACCCAACATTTAAACATGGGAAGTTTGTATTTCAGATCTCTTTTGCTCTGTGCAGTCTCATTTTGTGCTACTGACTTCACCTGTATACCACATGTAAGTTATATATCACGATCCCAGAGAAATTGCTTTCCTGTAAAATAATATATATGACTTTTTAAAAAAATCACTGAGAGCAATCTTGGAGAAATTTAAATTCTCTTTTTGCCCGTTAGATTGCTCTATTACAATTCAGAGCCGCATACACAAAGCCAACTGGACTCCACTGGGTTGTCTAATGACAGCTCATAAGGATGTTCAACAGTGGACTCGCCTTCCAAATCCACTGCTTTGCTTTTTCTCGTGTCTTGTGAAATGGTGTCTCTATTTACATAGTCACCCAAGTCACCAGTCTGAGAGTCATTCTTGATTTTTCACTGACCTTCATTCCTCTCCATCTCCACCCACCTGATTTAATCACCAAGTCCTGCAGATTTTTTAATGCTCATAATAGTTTAAAAAAAAAAAAAGAAACAAAAAAAAATTCTTTCTTTCTGTCCTCAATTATACTTCTTACTTCTCATCTGAATTATTGCGCTAGCCAGCAAAACAGTTTTTCTACTTCTACTACTAACTCTTCTCCAGCCCATTCTGTAGGGATGATTCCAAAGAATGAACATGCACCTTTTCTTGCTGAAGATTGTCGAGAGCTCTCATAGGCTTAAGGAAAAGGAACTGTTGTGTTCTAATCTCTGCCTATTTCTTTAGTTTCTTTTCCTCGCTCTCCCAAACATTCCCACCCTTCTCTACCTCTACAGTAATTCCTACTGTTTCTTCAAGGCTCGATTTGACTATCATTCTGCAAAGCTTTCTCTAGCCATCCTTGGCTAAGGTAGGTGTTGGTTCTGTCTTCCGGTAGTTCCCTGTGCATACTTCCATTACAGGCTTGATCCCATTGCACTCTAACTCTAAGCTATTTTAGAGTTACTGGTTAGGCTGTTAGGCTTTCTGGTTAGGCAGTAATCATATTTTGCCTTCTGGTATTTTTACCTGTTGATAACACTTTACATATTTTTTAAAAGGGAGACTTATTTGGTGGTATCTTCAAAGAGATGTAAAACATAATATTCAACTCAGTTTTATATACCAAGTATATAAATATTTGTTCTCTTATTTCTGTGTTGGGGGGACACAGGAAAATAGATTTAGAGGGTCCAAGTGCAGTTTTGTTACATGAATATATCACATGGTGTTGAAGTCTGGACTTTTAGTGTGGCCATCACCCAAATAATATACATTGTACCCATTAAGTAATTTCTTATCCCTCATCCTGTTCTTGCTTCTAACTAGCTAAGTGACATTGGGGACACCACTGAGCCTTTCTAAGCATTAGCTTCATTGTCTAAATAATTATTTTTAAGCTCTTTGTAACACAAATATTTGTATTTAAGTGGTTCTCTCCAATTATGTAATTAGACATTTAATACAAGTATTAATAGTTCACTGTTGTTGAATGAAAAGATTCTGATTCAAAGTGTTCTTAGATATTGATTTTTGTCCCTACACTAAGTGATGTTAGTTTACATCTATAATGATTTTACATAAGATTTAAGCTGGTTCACAGTAACATATCCCCCAAATGGTAAGAAGAAGGAGGAAAAGAGAGGAAGAAGAGGAGCAGGAGGAGGAGGAGAAAGAGGAGGAGTAGAGAAAATTGTGTCAAAGAAAAAAGTAAATATTAATACATGTAAAAGTCAAAACTAGAAGCAAGTGAAAATACATGCCTGCACCATAATTGCTATATGTAATTGTAATAGGTCATTTTAGGTCATTTTGAAATTTGATTCTGAGCTTCCTGGTGTACAAAATGAAAAAGACAACAGTCTCAGATATCAAACACTTATCACAGGAGAAGCAAGGCTTTTCCAGCACACATTTGTCTCCCTCCCTCCCTCCCTCCCTCCCTCCCTTCCTTCCTTCGTTCCTTCCTTCCTTCCTTCCTTCCTTCCTTCCTTCCTTCCTTCCTTCCTTCCTTCCTTCGTTCCTTCCTTCCTTCCTTCCTTTCTTTCTCTCTTTCTCTCTTTCTTTCTTTCGAGACTCTTACTCTGTCACCCAGTCTGGAGTGCAATGATGCAATCTTGGCTTGCTGCAACCTCTGCCTCCCTGGTTCAAGCAATTCTGCTGCCTCAGCCTCCCAAGTAGCTGGGACTACAGGTGCCCACCACCACAGCTGGCTAATTTTGTGTGTTTTCAGTAGGGATGGGGTTTCCCCATGTTGGCCACGCTGGTCTCGAACTCCTGACCTCAAGTGATCCGTCCACCTCAGCCTCCCAAAGTGCTGGGATTAGAGGTGTGAGCTACCACGCCCAGCCTCCAGCACATATTTCTAAAGTAAGTTTTTCCACACTGAGCTGCATGTGCCAGACACTAAATAATGTACCAGACAATGCCTCAACACAATTCCTAAATAAAATGTAAGAATGAAATTGATGAGATTGTGCTTTAAAACACCCTCCAAGAAAAGGCAAGGCCATTATCTGAAAAGTTTGTAAAAACAAGTCCATCAGTGGCCAAGATATATTTCAACTGGGTAGCCTTCTGATGATCTACTTTGATTAAAAACGAAATCCAGAATACCTAAATAAATAGCAACAGAACACAGCCTTTTAATCCTCTTTAAACATCACATTTGCTAGGTTCTAATGAGTCCTGGTGGTGTGTTTTGAGTAAGATTCTACTCTAGGAAGTGGTAGTTGCTCCCTCTTTCACAGTTTACTAAAAGCAGTTACTCTCAGTGCTATTCATGTGTTGTATCCTGGTTCCACCACTAACACACAGTGTGACTTTGAGCAAGTGACTCAACCTCTCTGTCATTTAGTTTCCTCATCTGTAAAATATGAAAAATCACAACACTTAGCACATTGGATTGTTAGGAGGATAAAATGCAACGAAACATGTAAAATGCCTCTGATGGTGCCTGGTGAATAGAAAGTGCTTCTCTCTCTCTCTCTCTCTCTCTCTCTCTCTCTCTCTCTCACTATATATATATATATATAGTGGGGGTTTTTTTTTTTCCTGAGATGGAGTCTTGCTCTGTTGCCCAGACTGGAGTGCAGTGGCACAATCTCGGCTCACTGAAACCTCCACCTCCTGGGTTCAAGCAATTCTCCTGCATCAGCCTCCCAAGTAGTTGGGATTACAGGCACCCACCACCACGCCCAGATAATTTTTTTGTATTTTTAGCACAGATGGGGTTTCACCATGTTGGTCAGGCTGATCTCGAACTCCTGATCTCATGATCTTTCCGCCTTGGCCTCCCAATGTGCTGGAATTACAGGCATAAGCCACTGCACACAGCCAAGGTACTACTATATTACATGAGACTGCCTTAGACATGCATGTTGTATGTGCTTTTCAATTAGTAGCAGCACCAAAATAACCATTCTTCCCTTTCTGAGAGCATTATGGATCACACATTTGCAGATTGTTTAAGCTATCACTAGATCGTGATCTTGTTTACTTTGGTGATGCACTTCTTATATTCATAGACATAGAAACTGGATTTTAAACTTCGTATATGTCCAGCTTTCTTTGTGGTGAATCTTTATCATTCAGTTTTAAACAAAACTTGTCCTCTTGTGAGATGCAATCACATGATTCATTTACTGAAAAAATGAAAAAAGACTCCACACATTAGGCTGGAAACTTGGATTCTAGTCTAGCTTAGTGATACCATGTCAACCTTCTCATTTGCAATGTTTGAGCATCAAGATCACTGCTAAATGTTCATTCTGGTTTTAAACTTCTGATTCTAAAAATTCAAGTTTAGTTTAACATTAAATATTCTTTTAGACCAAGGGAAACAAATGAACAAAAATCTGTATGTAAAATATCCCTCCTCTCTGACATATGGTTCTTATTTCCCTAAATTTCTGAATTCTGAAGAGAATTGATGCTTTCCCATTTAATACTGTTTCGTCTGAAGTTCCTGAAATTTTCAGGCTAATAAATCCCCAGGTGGCTCTATTTCAAGTGTTACCCTTTGCAGCAACGAGCATCTCTCTGAACTTTAGACCTAATTTTGCTGTGAGTATTCTCACCTCGTTTAAGGCAGGAGCAAAACTTCCATGGATTTCCCTATCCCGCCTGTGCCATCTTATCTCTGATGAGAATGGCGAGCATTGACCTGCAAGAGAAGCTCACTGAGTATTTCTGCTCCTTTCTCCACACGCTTCATCACTCCTCCCAAAGGAGGAGACAAGATCAAGACACCCTACCGGCAATGGGAAAGAGTTATTCTCTGAATTATTCAAACCGTAGGACTGTGTGTTGACATAATTTTCAAACAGATGAAGGTGGCAACACTGGAGTGCGGATTTTTCCTCTCTGGTCTCTGTTGCTTCCATAGAGGATAGAATGGTAATGAGGGCCTGAGCCATTTCTCCTTGGAAGCATTCCAAACATCTCTCTTTATCTTTAACTCTCTCTTTCTCCCACTCTATACTCTCTCCTGCCTCAAAGGGCAGCCCTAGATCAGGTTTGATAAAGTCTGGAGTAGGAGACACAGCATCAGGGCAGACACCTTCCTCCTACCATCCCCTCCCTCTTGTGTTTCTTCATGTTCTATTTCCTCTCATCTTGGGAGGTCCACCTTAATTCAACCTTTCCACCAACTTGAGTGTTGACATTAGAGACCCGGGTTTGGGTTTAGGAAAGAGTCACCTGACTTAGAGAGGAAGAATGCTCCAAGAGCAGTTGACTTCCTGAAGACCTATATTGGAAAGGGAGGCTAATGCCCAAGCAATGAAGATGTGAGACAATGACCAGCTTGGTCAGATTTTCTCTTGTGACTGTTTTGCCCTTGGAAGCTCACCCCAAGAGGTATCTGTAGCAAGGCAGGACTCAGTTATTTCTGAGTTCCTTTGCCAAATAACACCACACAATAATCACTTTAATTGCAATTCAATTAACATAGCTACAATTTGGTATAGTTAATTTTAACTGATTCTATTATTTTCAATAGCAGCTAGTAGGTGATGGCTGCCTCCTTTCTGTACTATTCCGTTTTGATGAACAGTGGGAGTGGAAGGGCTTTGCTTTCAAAATCTCTGCTCCTTTCCCATTCACTATGCAGATATAGCAGAGTCAATTAGGAAACAATGGTTATATGTTTAAAGCCATGTGTTTTAGTAACTAAATGTTTCTGCTTTAGAACTTTATGCAGCTTTTCCAGTTCTGTTCTTTTTAAAGTTTTGAGTATTTTTTTCTTAACTATTTCACAACAAAATCAATTCCTAAACTTTTTCATAATTACTATTCCCTATAAAATTTACTCTTTCACTGACTAAATTAAAGTCTTGAGTGTGGAGACCATATCATGTAATTATAATCCTTACCCCTTATTTTACGGAGTACATAATAAAAATCACAGGAAAAATACAAATAGCCAATAAATGTAAAAAACCTATTTGCTCTTTTGAGTCATCATAAAAGTGCACATTGGAACTGTCTATAAAATTTGTAGTGATATTAATGTATTCTAATATTTGAACGATGTTCTAAGAGTGACCAGAGAATGTTGCTGAATGACTAGAAAAACTTTTTGGAAAGCAATTCATCAATATGTGTTAACAACCTTTAAAATGTATATCCTTGAAGAATATTACATGACATGGAACAATTTTTGGCATGTAATGCTAATTTTAGTATTATTCAATAAATATTTATTAAGGGCCCTCCATGTGCCGGGCACTGCTTTATGGGAACAAAATAAACTTCATGTCTTCAAGGAACTTCTATGGAAAACAAAGTCAGCTGGTGATCGTGATGGCAGCAGTAGCCCATCTGGAGTACCTGCTAAAGAGGTGCCAGCTGCAGTGGGGGAGGCACTGCCAGGGCTGCCTGCTCTGCATAGTCAGCAGGAGCTGAGAACAGGTGGGAGCCCTGCCCCCTACTGAGTTAGCAGGGTAGGAGCCCCTTGCTCCCTGGCACACAGCTGCAGCCACCCTGTCAGGGTTCTGGACCTGGACAGTCCTGCACTCCCAGGGACCCAGGAAGCCCCCTCCCCCCACAGGCTTGAAAACACCTGCTTCAGCTCCCTGTCCTCTCCCTGCTCCAAGTCCCTGCTTGGGGCAGAGCAAAGTTGTGGATAAGCCTGGTGGCTGTCCCAACCCAGCCAAGTGTGCATGTCCTCACAGTGGCACTGACACCAACACCCTGCCACCTTGGCCTCCCTTGACTTTGGGCATCATTGAGCATGGGTCGGGGGCAAGGAGGCTGAGAGCAGCTCAGCGCATGCCTGCCAGTGCCTCTCCTTATGGATAGCCTGGGGGCTGTGAACGGCATGTTAAAAGCAGATTCCTAGGGGAGAAGGGGTGGGTCTCTGGTGAAACTCCACTTTCAGACCAGGAATGGCATGAAGTCTGGGGCCAGGCTGCCAGTTCCAAGTAAAGTCTACAGCCCAGAGTGAGACCTTCATTGATGACTGTTCAGCCAATCAGATGGTGCATTTTCCAGGCCAACCTGTGGCTGCCTGTGGGCCAGTTAGCACACACTTCCTCCATTCTGAGCACACAAAAACCCCAGACTCAGTCAGACTCACACACTCATCAGGATGATCTGCCTACAGAAAGGAGCTACCCACTTTGGTTCTCCTGAGAGCTGTTCTGTCACTCAGTGAAGCTCCTCTCCACTCACTCTCCAGTTGTCCACCTACATCATTCTTCCTGGATGCAGGACAAGAACTCAGGACCCACTGAGTGGTGGGACTGAAAGAGCTATAACACAAACAGGGGTGAAACAAGCCCCCTGCTTGCCACATTGTGGGTGATGAGAAGGAGAGAAGAGCTGTGGCCCTTCAAGGAGCCCATACCTAGGGTCTCCCCAAGCCAGGGCTGTGACATCCTTTTTGTGACTCTAGAGTTCCTGGCATCTCCAAGCTTCCAGGCACCACTATGTTCCCCTCATCCAGACGCAGGTAGAAGCTACCGGTGGCACATCTGATCCAGCTACAGCCTTGCACAGAGCTGGCATCTGAGCTGGCACCTGTGCACAAGCCTGGAGCTGCCCACCCCTCCATAATAGCCAGTGTGCCTGGCTGTGCACTGTGGCTGGACCCCACACTCGTCTGCTCACATAACTCTTACTGCTCCATGCCTGGCTTGCCCTTGGTAGGCATGGGATCTGGGCTGATAGCAGGAGCTCAGCACAGCCTGCCAGGCTGAGTGGGCAGAATGAACCCAGTGGGGCCAAGCAAAACTCAGGCAAAGGCACCACCTGCCACAGAGGTTTCTGGCTGGAAAAGTGACACCCTATGGATCCTGTGACAGTAAGTGCTATGAATAGTATGGCCATATGCCCCCTTTGCCTGAGACAGTTTAAGGCTGTTGTCCCAACATAATTATTAGTATCTAGGTACTACAATAGAATAATGGGGTGGGTGTGATTTTAGGCACAGTAGTCAGAGAGCCCTCTTGGAGAAGGTGACTTTTGGCAGAGGTTAGAATGCAATGAAGCAGTGAGCTCCATGACTCTCTGGAGGAAAATCACTTAGCAGCAGAAAGACCAAGTGAGACGGAAGCACCTGATGTGTTTGAGGAGCCCTGACAGGCAGGTGAATGTGGCTGGCATGGAGGAAGTAACAAGAGCGCGGAAGGGCATGGGATCAGATGAGCTTGGCTCATGAGAAAGTCTTACTGAAACATTCATCTCAGTTTTCTGAAAATGTTAAAAGAAGTTTACTGTAGACTCAGTCTTATTTTTTCCCCAGACATAGCTATGTGCCCAGGTCAGCAGAATTTGTTACTGCAGCTTGTATAGAGAATGCCATGACCAGAGCACCTTCTGTCTGGAATGAGATGCTGTGTCCTTCTCTACAAAGAGTTAAGTCAGATCTTGACAACTGAAGAACACTGGGGCTGTGAGCCACAGTGAGCAAGACTTCCTTGTCCAATATCCCACGGCAAAGCCTTTCTCTTAGGGCACAACCCTCATTTACTTTGTTCTTGATTCTATGCTTGAAAACATTGTAAAGTTAATGTAAGCTTCCAATATGGAGATTAGTTAGCCAAAGTTCATTACTTACAGTTAGTGAAGGATAAATTTTCAGAAGAATTTATTTTTGTATTTTATTATTATTATTATTATTTTGAGACAGAGTTTTGCTCTTGTCACCCAGGCTGGAGGGCAGTGGTGCGATCTCTGCTCACTGCAACCTCCGCCTCCTGGATTCAAGTAATTCTCCTGTCTCAGTCTCCTGAGTAGCTGGGACTACAGGCGTGCACCACTACACCCAGTAGACAGGGTTTCATCAGGTTGGCCCGGCTGGTCTCAAACTCCTGATCTCAGGCCATCCACCGGCCTCAGCCTCCCAAAGTGCAGGGATTACAGACATGAGCCACCGTGCCCAGCCTGTATTTTTAAATTTAACCCAGAGACACACATGGACCATGCAGGAGGTGAAAGCTAGGCCGTCACTTTTGTTCTCTTCACCATGACCAGTGGACCAGATTCTTAATTGAGTGGAAATTAGCCAAGAATTACGCTCCCTCTGTACAGGATTTTGAAAAATTAACATTGCTGGTTTATACCTTCTGTTAATTATTACTTTATATTTAATATGTTTCAAACATTGGGCACCAACTAAGTGTCTTTTAAGGCAGTTATTTTCAAGATATCTATATATATGTACCCCAGAAAATTTTGAAAACTTAGATATACCATCACACATTTTTAAGCTTGACTTCTAAGTTTTTAATCACAAATTCAAATTGTTACAAAAGTTTAATTTCTGGTAGATTGTAACTATTGACATTTTAAAATAAAACTATTATATCACTCTTTGAAATACATCGAATTAAATATAAATACCAGAGCAATTTGCTGTCTACCATTATCAATTTACAAATATTAACAAGCTGTTTCAGAGTCAGTAATCTTACAGTATGCATTTTTCCTCTTGAACTGCTATTTCCATTATACCTAATTATTCATCTCTTCTCCCTGAAATAGGTACATAAATCAAAATTCGTATGTTTATCACTTCACCTAGCCATCAGAATCTAAACATTAAATTATTTTTTCTGCATTTTCTTATCATTAACATTATTAGATCACATATCTTGATAAATAATTATTAAACATAAAAGTTAGGCTGGGCATGGTGGCTTATGCCTGTAATCCCAGCACTTTGGGAGGCTGAGGCAGGTAGATCACCTGAGGTCAGGATTTCAAGACCAACCTGGCCAACATGGTGAAACCCCATCTCTACTAAAAAAGTACAAAATATTAGCTGGGTGTGGTGGTGCACACCTACGGTTCCAGCTACTCAGGAGGCTGAAGCAGGAGAACTGCTTGAACCTGGGAGGCAGAGGTTGTAGTGAGCCGAGATCATGCTACTGAACTTAACCCTGGGTGACAGAGCGAGACTCCATCTCAAAAAAAAAAAATAAGTTTTATGAATGCTTTTATTATTGCTAGAATTATGTATTGTCTGGCATTAAATCCATTCTCAATTTTTGCCTTTGTAGTTGTAAATGCTGAAAAATTATGTTGACATAAATAAGTCCATCAGAATGGAAGTCTTGTTACAGCACTGTCACTCAATTCCATGAACTTCCTCTAAATTATATGTCAGATATCACAAAGTGATCTATGATCAAATATTTCCATACTTAGCTGAAAACTTGTTTGGGGTATCCTTCAATTTTGTGGGAAACAAAATAGTTTTTAAGAAACATGACTTGCAAAGGATATTTTATCTTTACCCAGATACTAAACACATCTCTCCTTGGAAAGGATATTTAAGAGCTTTATCAAGACAATTCAAATGACTACAGTCAGTTACACTTTCACTTGGAGGCACCTTGTGCTAAACATGCTAATATTTTACACACACTATACTAAGAAAGATTCGTTAAAAAAAAAAAAAAGAAAGTAAAGTTTCATTTCAGAAGTCCTTTGCTAACACAATAATCTTTTAAATTTTATCACATACTTCAAGTACACTCTTGTCAACATTTGGAGATTCAGACTTAGCTCACTGAATTTATGAGAACTGTCCACGATAGAAACTAAATGACAAATGAGCCCTCCTTGTCAAAGCCACCAGTCAAGTCAGACTTCCCTTCTGCCTGTAACATACGATTTCACTTTTCAGTTTAAAGAACTGAGTTAATAGGCATTCCATGACAACCATCTCCCTGTTGTCTTCTAATTGCAGAATAGAGAAAAAGATACAATAATAGATGGTTAGATAGAATACAGAGCCTAGCCATGAATTTTTTCCTGTGGGTGAAATTAGAAGCCCCTGCTCTCATGAGAATATAAGTCAGGGGTTGGAAAAAGTAATGGGATCACATGAAAAAAATCAAACTATCTTCTCGTTGGTACCCATGAGACTTTTACATCTTAAGGCAATGAAACAAAAAAATGAGGATAGGTGAGAGAAACATTTTATTTATTTGTTCATCTGTCTGTCTGTTTAGTAAAGTGGGATAAGGTGATTAGGAAAGGAGAGAAGGGTCAGGAGTATCAAGATGCTTCCACCCCAAGCCTGCATTCTCAGTCAGTGGAATGAGCACACGAGAAAGTTGAGAACTCAGATGTTGATTCCCTTTAAGCTCTTCAGAGCTGTTTTCATGTTCAGGAGAACAGTGCCCTGATGTGAATACTGATATTGTAGAAGAATAAGATTCCCTGCCCTCAGGGAATTTATAACCTAGAGAAGGAGTGCATGCATTTGTCAGTTCACCCTATGAGTACTGATGTGGGGCCTTATATATTCAAGAGACTATGGAAGGTGCTGTCATGTGAAAGAAATACAGAAATGACTTAGGTATGGACTGTGCCCTCAATAGTCAGTGAGTCTGGTCATGTGAGGAAGAAAGGAATAGATCCTGTGAGAGAGACAGAGATGAAGGAATATATGAGTTCAGAGATGGGAAAGATTACTTCCTGACTAGCCTCTGCAAAGAAGGTTACATGGGATTTGGCCATGAGAAGATAAAGTGAGAACATTCATATATATATATATATATATATATTTTAAAGAAATTTGGCCGGGCATGGTGGCTCACCTGTGTAATCCCAGCACTTTGGGAGGCCGAGGCAGGTGAATCACTTGAGGTCAGGAGTTCAAGACCAGCGTGGCCAACATGGTGAAACCCCATCTCTCCTAAAAATACAGAAATAGCTGGGAGTAGTGGCGGACACCTGTAATCCCAGCTACTCAAGAGGCTGAGGTGGGAGAATTGCTTAAACCCAGGAGGTGGAAGTTGCGGTGAGCCAAGATTGTGCCATCGCACTCCATCCTGGGTGACAGAGAGAGACTTCATCTAAGAAAGAAAGAAAGAAAGAAAGAAAGAAAGAAAGAAAGAAAGAAAGAAAGAAAGAAAGAAAGAAAGAAAGAAAGAGAGAGAAGAAAGAAATTCAGAGGGCTTATATAACAAACAAAAACCATATAGTAGATGTTGAGTGGACGGACTTATGGGAAATAAGATTAACAAAGGAATCAAGACTAGGACGTTGAAGACAAGAGGATCTGATAAGTATTCTAAAGGCACTGGTATTTTTGTTCAATTATAAAATTATTGTAGAAGCAATACATATCCCTTAGAGAAAATTTGAAAACCATTTTTCTCCTAGAGATCTTTATTCGTATTAATATCTTGTGTATATTCTTCCAAACTTTCTATACACACTTATATCCCTAGCACCCAGAGTAGCACCCTAGCACACTCAATAGTTCCTGAATATTTTTAAAACTAGAAATTTTATATCTGTCATTTTGCAAATTGATTTCTTCACTTAAAAATATATATATATATATTTTGAGACGGAGTCTCGCTCTGTCTCCCAGGCTGGAGTGCAGTGGCACAATCTCAGCTCGCTGCAAGCTCTGCCTCCCGGGTTTATGCCACTCTCCTGCCTCAGCCTCCTGAGTAGCTGGGACTACAGGCGCCCGCCACCACGCCCAGCTAGTTTTTTGTACTTTTTTAGTGGAGATGGGGTTTCACCGTGTTAGCCAGGATGGTCTCGAACTCCTAACCTCGTGATCTGCCCGTCTCGGCCTCCCAAAGTGCTGGGATTACAGGCTTGAGCCACCGTGCCGGGCCTTAAATATATACTGTATAATATTTTCATGTCAACTAATTGTACATCATCTTTTAGTGGCTACATGATATTTCATTGTATGGATGTGTGCAATTTTCTGTTGTCAAAGAATTATTACCAAGTTTTAGCTCTTATAAACAATGTTGCAATAAGAAATTAGTATATATTACTAAAATTTAATTGGTTGAAGTTATGCACATGTAATGTTAGAGGATTTTGGAAAATTACACCAGTTCACATGTAAATCACTGTTCACAAAATGTGTTTGCTTATCCTTAAACTCAATTGTATTGAGTAGTTTTTTAAAAACTTTATGAATAAGAAAGATTTCAAAAAAGGATTTCACTTAAGTTATGTTTCTTTGCTTTCTATTAGGGTTAAATATTATTTTTCACATGTTTATTGGCTGTTTTTTCAGTTTCTTTTTTGAGACTTGTCTATACATTGTAGACACAAGTTTTCCGCAAGTGACGTCATAAGAATGTATACACTTGAAGAGGTATTCAGTGGGGCGGGAGGCGGATTTAGGGTGAATTGGAGAAACAATTATTAGGAAAAGGTAGGAGAGGGGTTGGTTCACTGTGGCAATGACAGAGAACAGTTTCCATAGAGCACTGTGGACGTCAGATAGTGATTTCAGGCACTGAGAAGTGAGGAGGTGAGAAAACAAAAGCCGCGTCATACGAAGCTTTTTCATAACATTGACTAGAAAAGAAAAGCAAGGACAGTGTGAGTTGGGGCTAGGGACAGCTGGGCACCTTTGCAGGCTGTAGATTCATTCTCTTGAGACTGAAATAAAGAAAAAGGGGCCTGTGAGATGGAGTCAGGTCCGAGAGCAGGCGAGAAAGAAGAGGATGGGTGGCACGGTGGTGGGCTGAGTTCTCCAAACCAGGAGAAAAAGAGACACAGGGTCAAAATCTAGAGAACTTTAATGATGCATAAATTAAACAAATGCACGTTTGTGTGTGAAAACACGAAGCAAGGTAGAATATGGCAAGTCTAAGAAATAGAATGTGAAATGCTGTGGAAGCGGAGGGGAGCCGGGCTGACGGATTTCCGGAAGTGGCAGCATTTGGGCTGGTCCTTGATGGATGGGTTCCTGTGGGGGCCGGGGCACTCTTGTACTAGGAAAGAATATTGATAGAGGCACAGAGACAGTCAGTCAGCAGGGCAGGGAGGGTTCGGGGAGTGCAAAGTAGGAGGCTTCGGGAAGTGGAGAGGATGTGGGGAAGTTGAGAGACAAAAACCTGGGAAGGGAAATCAGGTCTGGGTGTTCCCAGCTACTGGGGGCTCAAGCCTAACATCAGACCTACACTTGGATTTCTCAAAAGGACTTTCACAGACATGATGGCATGTAAGCCTCTCTCTGACCCTAGGATTGTTATCTTTAATTCAGTACAACAGTGAGGAATCTGAGGCCCAAAAGGCTACCCATCTTGCCCAAGATCACTGAGGATAAAGGAAAGAAGGGAACCAGAGTGGGGGTCTCCTGAGTCCTGGCGCAGTGCAGAGTGAGGGTCTCCTGATTCCTGGCGCAGTGCTTTATTTGAGTCTGAGGCAGTGAGGATCCTCTGAAGATTTCCGAGTGGCATGATCAGAGCTGGTGGATGATGTTATAAAACCAAATATATTCGTCACTTTCAGTCCTTTGAAAGTTCTCAAAGAATCGAGTAGAACTTGGCCATGACTGGCATATTTTTATCTAGTTCAAAGGTTCATCAAAGTCCTTTACAGATTAATGACTTAAAGTTTGCTTGCGACCGTGTAGGTAAACGGAGCAACCTAATTATGTTCTCCGCATATCAAATACTGCAGCTCACTTTGCCTAAATCTAATTTAGATATTTATACACTTTCTAAAAATAGAAAATTGAGAATTATCCATTATCCAGAACTAGTCATTCAATTAACAAGGAGATAAATACTAAAGAGCCTGCTCCCAATCACCAGAAAATGAGGGCACCGTGAGATTGAGGACATAAAACCGTTGACCGTCATAGCACACCTTGGCAGGAAAGGACTCTGCTACCCTTGGTGTGACTGGCATTTTTTCAGCTATAGTCTGCACTAAGCCTGTTACATGCTCGCTCTTTTCCCACTCTATGGGGTATTACCATGGTCTCTTTGCAGATTGAACACTGAGGCTATGAACCACAGATCCCTAATTTGCCCAAAGAGGCTAAGATCCTGATTCTGACCCCGACTGGTCACAATAGTCCCCTTAAAGGACAAATCAGATTCCATTTAGTGTGGCATGGCACTGATTCTTATGATTTGAGGACATATCAAAAGCACTGCCTATTTCTGCCCATTCAAGCTTATTGACTAACACAGACAACTGTATAGTTTTGTTATGTAGTACCCGCAGAATACAAAGTAAGAAATAATGTCAGAATTGAGGATTCTTGTTCTGGTTTTTCTTTTTGCAAATTATACAAGATGAGTTAGTTACTTTAAAAGACACAAATTGGGTGGGTTCTTTTACACACTCTTCTCCTCTTAGGTGTTTGCTATATGACCTGATTGGGTAGAGGCTAGAATGACAGGTGAGGAAATGTAAATGTAATCAGTAGCTATGTAAATGTAGTACTTCCCCTAAATGCATGCTAACACCCCATGATTTCTCCCCAGGGCTCCAGAGGAGTCCTAAAATGAAGTGTTTTGGTACTGATAGATTGAGGGATATGAACTTGCAGTAGGGGCTTGGTAAGAAAAGGAAGTAGTCAGCCAACTTGCTGAAACTAACGGCTTTCATGGGGAATTTAGAAGAACCTTGATGTAGAAGAAAAGAAATGAAGGCAGGTTTCTCCAGTCAGACAAAACCGGGTCAAATGTCGGCTCAGCCATTTACTAGCTGCTTGATTTGGAGTCTGATTATTTCACTAATCTAAGACTCAGTCTTTTCATCTGCAAAATGGGAAGTATAGTATTTCCTTCACACAAAGGTTGTGAAATATATATGAAGTAATGTATAAAGAACACCTAGCTCATTGCCTGACACATGGTAAGGGCCTAACAAAGGTTAATGTCCCTTAATCTCTAGAGAGAAATCTAGTTAAGCAAGGAACTTCAGCAGATTTACAGTATCTCTAAAAATATGCTTACATCTCACAGAAGGAAAAAATATGAGGTGGTGATCAATTGATAAAATTTATCCTTAATAGCAAAAAAATATAAATACAAGTTACAAATATTTTTATTTAAACATAAATCAAAAGGTTCCAGTTATGGGTTATGTAGCAAACTATGCATAGTGGTGCATTTGAAAGGCTTACTATTTTGTATTCCAAAGGATTTGAAAGTACAGTATTTTACAATAGTTTTGTTCCTTTAAAATGTAACTATTTTCAGCAGCAACCATTTCCTAACCTAACAAAATCCTCAGTTTCAGTAAACACTTTCCATTATAGGTTAAATTTTACCTCCTACTGAAAAAGCAATAATGCTAGGTGACTTTCATCACCTGTAATATCAGAAGATCAAAAAAACACTTTTGAAAAGCATGGAGACCTATATTTCCATTTCCTGTTTCTCAGATTAGAGCAACAATGACAGAATCCATTGGAAATAGATCTGGAAATCAATTAATATGATAGAAAGACTAAACTTGGGCTATAACCCTAAACTTAGGTAGATTACTAGTTCCATAACATAGAGGGTGATAACAGATTTCTCGAAATTATCTTGATTGTATTTTCATATTTTTTGCTTTGAATTGGAATATTATTTCCTATATTCTCTTGTAGTGAATAAGTTATTATTTTCCTTTCATCTTAATTTTTTAATAACGGGATAGTTTGTTGAGACAATACCAAATTTCTTGGGTTTCTGTTTCTTATCCTTTAGAGGAGACTTAGATCAAGATTCTTAAGTACATTCAAAAAATAGCAGTATCATCACTGTGTTTATAGAACGCTGATGGCCTTGGTAAGTAATAACAGGGAGACTCTGGATGAGTGAACCCATTTCAGTGACAGCAAAAACTGTGGTGCATACAGGATGGAAGAAAGACAATTATGGTAAAAAAAATTAGGTATTTTAAAAAATGTTTTTTAAATCCTCTGGCACATATCAAACTTTGAGATAAATGCACTCCGTGAGGCTCCATTCTATCAATTTAAGAAACAATTCAACTTCTTTATTCTTCTGCTTCAACAGTTTAAATAGGAAACAAAATCAAAATATTGTATTGATGTGCTATTTTTCTGTAAGAAGAGTGAATTTGTGTGTAGATGTGTTCAATGCAGTTCAAAAGTAATGCAAGGGAGAAAAGAATGTAAATTTATTCTTGGACAACAATGATATAAACCCATTGACTTTCCTTCTTAAGAGGAAGAATAGGACCTGGAACCTGTGGTTGAAGGTATGAAGTTTACACTTTCTTCAGTTAAAGACCAGCATGTGGAAAACAACTCACAACCTTGACCCTAAGCTGGAGCTCATGGGGCTTCCTGCTCTTTCAGGCAAGTGGGCTGGTTGCCCTGGAAGCATCTCAGCTTGGAGAAGACTCAAAAATCAAAGTTCTACCACTAACTAGTGGGGTGGCCTTGAGAAAATAACTCAGCCATATTAGGTCTCAGAGTCCTCCTATGTAAAAATGAACACAACAATCCTTAACTTTCAAAGGTTATTACAGAGAGTCAGTTAAATAAGTGTATACTGCAAACTGTAAAGCATTGTAGGAGTTTATTTTTAATATTCAGAGCTGAGCCTCACTTGGCAACATCTACTCAGTAACTCTATTGGTGATACTGAGTGAGAAGGAAGGATTAACAACACAACGAACAAATAAATTTCAAGTTTTTTTCTCAAACTGCACAAATTTGAATATCACTGCATTTCACAGAGATACATACAGCTTCAAAGTTATCAGATCAGCCTCCAATTTTTCATCAAAACTTTTTTAGGTTGTTTTGTTTTGTTAATGCATGATTTCTCCTTGTGGGTCCTAAACCTGTCACAGTGGAGGTTCTTTAGGTTCTGTCTCTTTTTCTTTAAAAATTTAATTTCATTTTATGACATGTAAATATCAAAATAATAAATCTTATAGAGAAGACATACTATGTAAAATCCCCACAGTAACTAACTAACACTTCAGATTATGTCAGAAAGACAAGGGAATGATGAAGAAACAGAAAGAAGAAAACATTGCCAAATTTTTCATCCTACACAGAGAATCACTAAGGATTTTCCTTTATTCTTAATGATTAAAGAGTTAGTTCCATTTTTGGTTAAATTAAACTTAAGACTAAAGGGGGAAAAGGAGTATATAACCCCCAAATAGGCTGAGATAAATATGAAAAGAAAAAAAACAAAATGTTAATGATAGAAGAGGAGTTGTTTCTAAGTCAGTTGAATTATTTGGCTTTTCTGAACTTCCTGAGGCATGCATGTGTGTATATATATATATATATATAGAGAGAGAGAGAGAGAGAGAGAGAGAGAACATTTCACTTTCAATATAAATATATATATGGTACATTTCGCTTTCATAAACAGAAAAATACAATCTACAAACAGAGTAATTTATAAGAGGTGCTCAAGTAGACATTTTTCTCTGCAGAGTGTACGTTGCACAGCTGTAGGAGGCATCCTTCGCATCACAATCTACGTGAAGGGCTGATTCCAGCTGTAAAAGGCACACCTGGGGCAGTCCCACACAGAGATACTGCAGAAAGGTCACATGGCACCTGGCCAAGCACATTACACAACCTAAAGCTCTCTGATTGCCTCAAGAAGCAGTCTCCAGGCACCTTAAGATAAGTCCTCTTCTGGGAGAGTCCTCCAACTTGTTGGTCCCTACCTGGCTTAAAGGGAGGCATGGATAGTGTACCTGCTATGTATTGAGCTCCTGCTATGGAGAGAAGGGTTGCCTAGGAAATTAATTTATGTCACATCATTTAATCTTCATGACAACTCAGTGAAGTAGGTATTCTTTATCTTACACATGTGGATCCAAGATGAAGCCAGGTTAGGTGACTTGGTTAAGCAAGAACTTTGTGGGATCCTCAGCACCTCTGGGATCATAGAGAGCCCCCCAAGCAGAACTGCAGGGGAAAGTCTTTCTCTCTGTGCACCCCACAGGGGCCCTTTCTTCTCTACTTCCTCCCAGGGGCTTATATTAGTTCATTCTCACACTGCTATAAAGATACTACCTGAGACTGGGTAATTTATAAATAAAAGAGGTTTCATTGACTCACAGTTCCTCATGGCTGGGTAGGCCTCAGGAAACTTGCAATCATGGCGGAAGGGGAAGCAGCACCTTCTTCACAAGGTGACAGGAAAGAGAGAGCACAGGGGAAATACCAGACCCTTATCAACTATATTTCATAAGAACTCCCTTACTATCATGGGGAAAATGCCCCCAAGTCTCTCCCTCCCCCCAAGTCTCTCCTTCAACATGTAGAGATTACAATTCAAGATGAGTCTAGGGTAGGGACACAGAGCCAAACCATATCAGGGCTGCATTTTTCTATTCACCCAGCCTCTTGATTTTGATTCCCCTTGATCTATTCAAGGGGTCTACTACATGTCAGACCTTCTATCTGACATGTAGTAGAATTTCTCCACAATTATCCTGGAGAAGAGTCACTTAATAGTTGAATCCTTACAAAGCATGTCATAGGGTGCTCTCTCAGTGACTTTATACCGAACAGAAAAGTGATTTAAACAAGTACCCCTAATGTAGTCCAAATAAGTATGCCTTTCTTCTTCTCTATGTGCCATTCATCTTGCCTTGGGTTAAAAATTGGCCATCAAACCTACTATGTATCCTCTACTGGAGACAACTCGATGCACATGCCTCACCTCCAACAGGCAATGAGTGCAGATATACGCAGCTTAGATTTCTGGAATACAATCACAAGGATTTCTGGAATATAACCAGGTTCCCCTGGACTCAAGATGGACAACTTATTTGTGCCCAACCCCATGGAAAATGTTTCTGGACCGTATCGGCTCTTTAGAAATGCTGTTTGGATACTTAATTAGGTCCACCCTCCCCTTCCGGTTAACTTGACAACCTGCTGCCAGAGTTAATAATTAACAAGGTGTCACAATACGTCTCACAGTCACTCAATTCTTTGCTCACCTGCCTCCCTGTCTCTTCCTGCTGCTTCTGAATTGCTTGAACTCCCCTGGGATACAAACTCCCTATAATAAATCATGGCACAAAGGCACAGACTTTTGTGGCTCTAACTGAAATTCACAATTGGGCAAGCCCAGGAGGCAATCACCTGGCCATTGCCCTAACCCATATGCATCCTCAGTGCTGCTTGCACACAGGTGAGCATGAAGTTTTAATGAGGTCTTCGCTGAAATGCATTGTGCAATTACTGTTAAGATGGGTGAACATTTGGCCCGGAAAGAATTGCATTTTAAGCAGTAGGGTTTCCCTATTAGCTGTTCCCAGCTATTAATTCAACCAGTTTGTTTATACATTTTGACAATTGTTCATGTGAAAGAGACCTGGGGATTTTATTTGACCACAATTTCATTATAAGCTAACAGTATGATAGGGCTGCTAATAAAAGTTAATGCAAGTTTAGCCTACCTTAAGTGAATAGTCTAAATAAAGACGGCAATATTGCTGATATGCTTTACTCTTATAGGTACATGGATCTTATTTTTTCTCAACCAAAATTTGGCAAGTACAATTGTGCATGCAGAGACTCTGGCATGGAGCATTTGAAAATATAACTGTCCTTAAAAAGCCAGGATGTGTGGTTGGCATACATAAAGAACAGCCACTTATTCATTCAGCCACTCATTTGTTCCTTTGTTGAAGAAAATGTCTCTTGAGTACACACTCTGTACTAGGTCTTGTTCTAGACACAAGGGTAAAAAAGAATTGTTCGCTGATTCTAAGAGGTTTTATTCTCCTGGGAAGTACAGATAAAGAGACATTTAAGAAAAAGTGAGCTTTGTGGGTAAATAGAGTTGCTATGAGTGTAGTTTATAGAGGGAGTATGAGAAAAGAAACTCTGCCTGAGAAACATTAATCCCCTTTAAATGATCGACCCCCCAAGAGGTGTGGAAAAGTGACAGCAGTCCCCTCTCATTCACCCTTGAGCTAGGTAATCACCTCTTGAAGCTACTTGCTCTGCCGGCTCTACACTGATGCCAAACAGACATAAATTATCTTCTCAGTGCCATACACTGCATATGCTGGACACCATAACTCATACTCTATAGTTCAACAATGCATAGTTAATCGCTAATCAGTGTTATTTTCCTAGACCAATGAGAATTCCTGAAAACAACTTTTGTCATCACCTGCCCTCCTTATTCGTTCTTTTTTCTTTAAAAACTCAAGACTCTTGTTTGTTCCCAGATCACGTCCCAAGGTAACTTGGAAGTGTTTCCAGGCTGCAGTCCTCAATCTTGGCCTAAATAAACTCTGTATTAATTTTGCATCAGTTTGTTTCTTTAGTTGACAAACATGTGCTACAGTGTTGAAGGGTTAGGAAAGGCAGCCCTGAAGAAGTTAATGCCCAAGAGAGAAAGTGGTGGTTGAGGAGAGGTGTAGAAAAAGAAATGTGGGTGAGGGGTGGGGGAAGGTCAAGGCTGGAAGATGCCCCAGGGAGAGTGAAAATGATTCAATATGGCTACAGTATCCAGAGTAGGAGAATAAAACTAATGCCAGAGAGGTCAGTGAGGACTAGATGATGCAATCTCTAAGTTCCATTGGAGAAACAAATACATAAACAAATATAAAACCAAACTAGCGTAAACAAACATGTTAATTGCCGTAAAGAAGTGGCAAAGACTAAGTGCTACGAGAGCATAGGAGAGTCGGTGACTAGCTTTGCCTGTAAGAAGTCATAAAGAAGTTGAATACGGTTTTGAAGGGTGAGGCATCAACCACACGAGAAAGTGGTGGAGCGTTGTCACACAGAAGACATTGCTGTGCACTGTCACAACGAACCACTTGAGGACAGTGGAGTGAATGGTCTGAGGAGAGGAAGGATGGGAGACAGGACTACAAAAGTTGTGTCCTGGATGATATGACATCGGGAGGATTTTCAACTTCACTCTGGGTAAATTAGAAACCAACAAAGGATTTTAAGCTTACGCATGATGTTTCTGTTTTCTATTACTGCATAACAAAGCACTTCAAAATTTAGAGGCTTAAAATAACAGCAATTTTCAATTTGTAACGATTCAATGGGCAGCAGGGCAGTTCTCCGTGTCAGGTCAACTGGGGTCTCCCATGCAGCTGCATTCGGCTGGGAACTCAGCCGGGGCTGAAAATCCAAGATGCCTCACTCATGTTGGGGCCTTGGTGCTAGCTATTGGCTGAGTTGCCTCATTCTTCCCACACAGCCTCTCTTTCTCCAACAGTCACTCGTAAACCATCTTCCTTCCTTCCTTACAGCATGGTGGCTGGAATTCAAAAGGGAAGACTTCTAGGAGACTATCCCAGACATTCCAGCACTTATGAAATCTCCAGTTGCATCATTATTGTTAAGACATGATTAGTCAAAGCAAGTCATCTGGTCAACCCCAGAGTCAATGTAGGTTGCGATTACTCAAGGGCATGACTTCTGGAAGACACAACTCATTGAGGAGCCACCAATGTGAGAGTCTACCACAATGTGAGAAAGAAACCTTCTCATTGTATGGAAGATGGTATGGAAGAGTGAACAGGGGCATCATTTAGAAGCTGTTACTATGTTTTATAAAAAAAAAAAGTAAAGGGTGACTATATTCTAGCATATAGGATAAAATTAAGGCAAGAACCATTGCTAAAGTACAATAAACATAACTTGATGACTTATTTGATGTGAGGGGTTAGAGAGCAGGAGAGAGAGACTGAGAGTAAATAGCTTAGTTGGAGACATCTAGTAGACTCATATATTCTGTCTGGGGGTATTTTTAAAATAGAGAGAGTGTTTTGGGAATGACAGCTAAAGACAGAGTAATACATTAGATCACAGAAAAGAGAAGTAACCATCAAAAGAGATTAAGGCAAATGGTTAGCAACATAAAAACCAAACAAGAATAGTCTCATTTGGAACTCAGGATAAGATAAAGAAATGGAGAGATCAATACAGTAGTCCTCACTTATCCGTGGTTTCTCTTTCCTCAGTTTCAGTTACTCGAAATCAACAGTGGTCCAAAAATATTAAGTGGAAAATTACAGAAGTAAGTATTCACATAACTTTGATTATAATATGTTGTTATGATTGTTCTATTTTGTTGTTTAATATCTTACTGTACCTAATTTATAAATTAAACTTTATGATAGGTATGTATGTATAGGAAAAAACAGTATGTACAGGTCTCAGTACCACCTGCAGTTTCAGACATCCACTGGGAACCCTGGAACATATCCCTGAAGGACAAGGGGGAATTACTGTATTGTTAAATTTGATGTCAAGTAAAATAAAGATGAAAATTTGTCGTTGTGATTGGTAATTAGGATGCCAATGATATTCTTTAGGGTTGATAGTTGAGTGCTTCAGGATGGTAACAAATTATAGTGAACTGGAATGAGTGAGATATAAAGAAGCAGAGATAATACCTCTTTGGATTTTCCTAATATCCTCTGAGTCCAGCAGCCACCGGTGGCTGTTAGTCCTGTCCATATGGCTCTGTTAACACTGAGATCAAGTCTATCCACCAAATGTTAAGTTGTTTGGAATGTGGTCCTAAGCTCACACTGGTTATATCTCCTATTACAAGATATCTCTTATTAATCTAAACAGCTATAGTTTAATGAAGGTGAAAGAAAAAAGGGGATAAGAGAAAGAAAATGAGAATTTTTTCAAAGAGAAAATAAAGGACTATTTGAAAGACAGAGGAGGTATAGAAGTTACTTGTGCCATTAATATATCTATTATCTGTTATATATTATGCTTGCAATTTATAGCTGAAATCCAGGTTGACCATTGTACTACAATGATTAGTCTAGGAACCTATTTAGCATCGGGATTGTGACATAACGAAGCCATATTGCTAAGTACATGCTTCTTTTATAAAGCAAAATTCCAATTACCTAAAAAAATAATTCCAACTGTGACCAAACTTCTTTCTGCTCATAAGTGGGGTGCTTTGTTTTATTGTATACAGAAGCCATAAAATCATACAAACTTAAACCACCAAGTCATGGAATAAAGATTCTTCTTTATCCTATGTTGTATGTTAAATGTTGCAAAGATCCAAACAAAATGTCTTTATAAATGTAATTCAAATATCATATGGGCCTCGCTACCCTTAAATGCTAGGTGTTCTCACCTCAAATCTTCTCACTCTTGTACATACTTAATTCCATTACCTAAGACCTTCCCTCATATTTCTGAATTCCCAAGGCAAGGTGAGGGGAAGGTCAACTCTGTTCATGGATTCCTCTACTCTCTGGGCTTCTGCTTCTTCATGTCTGTTTTCTGTTCTGCTCTGATTGACACTAGTGTTTCATTCAGCCACTTTGAATTTTTTAAATATCTCAACCCACGCAAAGCATATTTAAGAATACAGACTTCATTAAGATTCCCAGGGCAAGGCCGGGTTGAGCAGTCTCAGAATTGATTTATCTTTTTGTCTTCTCTATCTTCTTTCCTCATGCTCAGGAGCAGTCATCATCTTTTCCCCTCCATTTAAGATGTAAAACAAATCCACTTCTTCGGTCTTATGCAGCGAACCCCTTTGCTGGTTATCACAGCTGATTCTCACCTTCCCAAGAAGGATCCATCCAGATCATTTCCCGGTAAAGATATTTTTTTTACAAGGGGAAGGCTGACGCAGCTATTAATATATCCTCCAACCCTACTGCATAATGATAATATCTCCTCAATGTCTGATAATCATATGCTGGAGATTTTTCCAGGGTGATTTTATATTTCATGCAATATTTTTGTTTTTAATAAACGCAATCCATTTTACATATGAAAAACATGTTATGTGTTTCTATAACAGTCCATAAATAATTATATGATATAAAATTAAACACTCTATAGTTATACATATACATAAATTCAAAACTTGGAGAAAATAATTCATCAGATCATGTGTTTAGTTTTTATTATTTGGAAAACATGTTCATTTTATTGGCGGTAGCCATGGCTTAGAAAGGTGGGAAAAATGGATTGGAAGCCTATATAAGTACTTACATCCATCTCAGTTTTTGCAGAAAGAAACTGGGATGATATGAATATGATGTTTCTGTAGCCAATAACCATAGCCTGCTTAGCCTCTAAGGGTCCACTCAACTAAGAATGACAAAGAGTTCATACTTCCTCCAATGCTTACACAAGTCTTTGCTGCAATGTTCACCATGCTGAAGTTGACATATAGGATTTCTTTCATACACAAAGATACAGAATCTCAGAAAAATCTGTAAAGACTATTCTCAACAATTTCTAGAATGATAGTGTAATGCATGGGTGCTTCACATGAGTGAAAATGTAACGGCTTTTATTTTGACTCTGGCATTTATTTTAGGTATCTAACTTTGGGCAAATGACTTAATTCCCCTGTGCCCTAGTGTTTGTATCTGGAAAATAACAACATCTACCTCCTAGGCTCACTGTGACTTTTACATGAGTGAATATGTGTGATGCTCCTGGAAGAATGCCTGACACACAGTAAGCACACATTGAAATCCAACGATCCTAGCTGCTTTCAGACTCAGATTAATGGGATATTCTACAAGGTAATACTTGAAAATATTATTTGGTCTCTCACAGAAGTTTAGATAGGATTCTCTGTAGTGATATGTGTTTGATTAACATTTTATTGTTTCTTTGGTATTTCATTTATTATTTAGTACTAGCAGCATTAGGAGTGGCAGGGTCCCCAAACACTTTGGGCCCCCAAATGGCCTCTGCATTCTCTGCCTTGGCCCTCTTGGGTCCTTCTCAGGCTCCCTGACTCCAAGAGGGGCTTATCACCTGCAGCCACAGCACCACGCAGGTCTCCTGTGGGAGGGACGTCGGTCTCTTGGTCATCAAATGGTACATCAAGTTAGAGGCTTTTGCTGACTTTTCTGCTGAAAACTTCGGAATTTAAATTTATGTGACTGGTATCACCTCACAGCAAATTTTTCAGCAACTTTTTCCCCCTAACCAACAAAATACTGTATTTTAAATAAACTGTTCCACTGCGTTGAGTTTTACAATAGATAGTTGATAGAACTCTATAAAGTGAATTCTTCTTTCCTAAGCTGTTGTACTAGTGTACCTTGCGGTCAGGATTACATGTTTTTCTCTTGGTCTTGTTGTTCATTAATTTTCAGTGACCCTTTATAACTCATTTGACATTAATTATAAAACATAACTTACAATGTTCACCAAAACTAAAAAAAAGTCAAAAATGAAACCCCCGGGAGGCAGTCACTGTTAGATTTGGTGTAGATGTCCAGAATTACTTCTTGTACCACATGCACTCAGAAATACATATTTTCACAAATGTGTATAATCGTACAAATTATATAAATTAGGAACTATATCAATTAGGATTTTGTATCCAGATTTCTTATTTAGCATCTTTCCATGATCACAAATGGTGCTCTACAAGATCATGTCTGCCATATAGTCTGATGTTGACAACAATCCCTTCTTAATACACATTTAGATTTTTTTCCACATAGGATTACAAAAACTGTGAACATATTTCTTTGAATTTAGTTACCAAAATAAATATAAGGTAAGAGGAGGCACAAAAGAAGAGACTAAAAAATACAAGCATTCATATGATTAGGTTTGTCCTAAAATTCCCTCCGTAGTTGTGTCTTGCTCTAAGCATGGAGTTACGTATATGGCTCCTTATTCAGCCATACGTTTGATTTAAGTGCTCAGGACACATGAAGCCCTTAAGCTGTGCACACTCTGTATTTCGGTTGTTTTCTATAAGAGTTTAATAATTCAGCATTTGAGGAGTTTCCCTGAAGCCCGTAATTACTGTTTCCATGATTCCCTTACAATAATTTTAAAGCATCTTCAGTCATAATTTTTCGCTCTAAATCAAAACCACCTGAAAGGTGCCCAGCCTACGTAGCTCCTCCAAGACCCCCATTTCACTGGTCGTGTCAGCCTGGGAGATGTTATGTAAAAGTAAATGACAATGACCCAATAGGTTGCTCAGGATATTTAGGATCAAACATGTTATATGTGTAAAGCAATTTATTGTTATCTGTGTGTGTGCACATATATGTGTATTTTATCATGTATTTGTAAAGATGCATATAGACACATGTATCACAAAATTCATACCTCTAGCAATCTTCTCCATTATTTTGCTAATTGTCTGGAGTTTTGACTAAAAATTTCACAAGGAATATAGCCTAGAACAACAAGTTCTTTTTTTGAGAGTAGACTAATAATAGCTCATGCTTAGTGCAGCAGCTCCCCCTAGAAGGATCCCCAAGCACTCAGCAGAACACGTACATAGAATTAGCATCACTCACCCAGCGGAGGGAGGCATGTGGAATCCAATAGCCATTCTTCACCTGCCATGTTACAAAGCCTAGCACAGTAGGATTTAAGAGCATGATCAAAGAGTAACTTTTCTAACTGAATCTCCAGGGAAATACAGGGTGACAGTATAATTACCCCAGTTAGAATTTAGCCAGCCACAGAATTAATACTACCACTACTCTTGTAGGAAACAAAGAGACAGGAGAGGACTCGAAGGTCTTTAATGGCCAAAAGAGGTCAAGCCCTCAGTTTTATATCTCACCCCAGAGACACATGAGATATTTCCCCCCTGACCAGGATGCCATCCAAGGCTGTTTCTTCTGTTTTTTAACTAGACTGGAGAAATGGTCATTATTTTAATAGTGCATTGCACTTAGGTTGCTAAGGCTACCTAGTGACCCCAAGACCTGAAGCCTGGGCAGGTAATCACAGTGGAAAAGACAGCTTGGTTTCCCTTGCCATGGCTGTGAATCGAGAAATGACTTTGCTTGCAAAACCTTGTTGTTTTAAGGAGAAAGACATACAGGATAAACGTGTCCTTTAAAGGTGAAAATTCAGTGTATCCGGCTGCATTGCCATGAATTAAAAGCCCTTGGCATTGGGAGGCTCAGCAGACTGTGAGGTGGGACGGTTCCCAACCCTTTCCTCAGTATCATCCCCACTAGCAGCAGTAACTAGGGGCCAGGCCAGGAACTTCTCTCTACTCTGCTCCTTCTTGCCTTTTAGGTGCTGATATGGTTTGGATTTGTGTCTCTGCCCAAATCTCATATGAAATTGTGATCCCCAGTGTTGGAGAAGGGGCCTGGTAGGAGGTGACTAGATCATGGGGACAGATTTCCCCCTTGCTGTTCTTGTGAGAGTGAGTTCTCACAAGATCTGGCTGTTTGAAAGTGCATAGCACCTCCCCTACTCTCTCTTCCTCCTTCTTCAGCCATGTAAGATGTGCCTGCTTCCCCTCCTCCTTCCACCATGATTCTAAGTTTCCTGAGGCCTCCCCAGCCTTGCTTCCTGTACCGCCTGCAGAACCGTGAGTCAATTATAAATTACCCAGCCTTTGCTTTATAAATTACCCAGTCTCAGAGGTAGCTGTTTATAGCAATGTGACAACAGACTAATAGAGGTGCATCCCTGTCTCAGAATCCCACAGAGTCACTGTGAGGGTCTCAAGGTCAGAGGAGCTGTGGAGAAACCCTGTGCTTCCCTCCAAAGGAAAGCTCAGTGCACATAAGAAAAGCTTTTCTAGAACTCCTTTGTAGGCTATTTTATGAAAGTTGATCAAAAGTTTTCAAGTGTTCACACATCCTTAATTAGTAGCATCTTGGGTACTTCCACCAAGATGCAGGAGGCACCCATGCCCTCAAGAAAAGCAGGCTAGATCTGGGCATTTTCTTCCTTTATAGTAGGAAGGTTTGAAGAATAATTTTACAATTAGATAACATTAAGGATGATGAAAGCTAGAGAGCGGAAAGCAGCCAGAATTAATTACTTACTTGAGGGTCTGCTCAGGCCTCTTTGGCGGTGTTCATGCTGATTTTATTATGGCAAATTAACCCTTGATATTCAACTCCAGGAGAGCTCAGTACAGCTGCAGATTCCAGGGCCCCTCCAAATGGAGAGTTCTGTTTCTTGAGCTCACCATGCCCCCGCCAGCTCTTCTCCAGCAATGGCCTCCCCACCAGGCCACTTCATTTCCTCATCATGTTCATTCTCTTAATTTCATTTGTTTGATCACTAAGTGGACATGATATTTCTAGAAAGAAAACTACATTTGGAAAACATTATTGCTGCAACTTCCAGTCCTGTGTCCCTCTTCAGGTCCCCAAAAGCAATTCACATATGTCTGCCCTATAAGAGATGGATGCTTGTCTGAATAAATAAATAAATAGATGATGTACAAAAATTTAAAATTCCTGCCACTCCTTTATCTAGCACTTTTTAAAGAAACATTGATTAAATACCTTACTATGCACAGGGAGCTCTTTCGGGGTTATGAGGAGTGTAAACATGCATAAAATGTGGTTCCTGACATCAAAAACACAGGTAAAGCTAGATATGAGCTAAAAAAAAAAAACCAAAAAAAAACAAGTTTATGTATTCTGTTTTAGAAAATTATGTCATATTTTCATAAAATAGCATAAAACTACTATAATGAGAATGCTGCTATCAGTATAAATACTTGTGTATCTTCAAGGTAAAAAGTATTTGGAAAAACACAGGAAAATAATTACTTTGTAGAAAGGCTATTTTGGATTAAACTAATCCAAGAAACCAAAAATGTCTGAACAATGCCAGAACACTAATGAGATTTCTAGCATCCCCGTGAGTTGGATCAGAAGCATCATTGTCCATACTCGAATGTGTAGAAACTGAGATATACGTCATCTACTTTCAAAAGAAATGTGAATCTGCTTGAATTAAAAGCAGATACATAATAAAAACATGAGTATTTAATAGAAAAACAGAGAAGCATGTCAGGAAGTGAACACATATATTAAAAACCTAAAATAACATAATTCCTGTGATTAAGTGTTAAATTCAGCACTGAACTAACTCCCATTGTTCAAAAGAAAATTGGAAATATGATAAGAATACAATTCCCATTTCATAATGGAAAATCTCATACTCCCTATTTAGGAGAGAAAAATTTTCCTTGTACAAGGATCTATGTGTGGATAACATAAGGTATGTAATTTCAGCAACCATCTTATAAAATGTACAGGAATGTTTTCTATGTGATTGTTCTTACACTGAGTCTGAATAAACATTGAGAAAAAGATAATTCAATAAAAATGGGTAAAAGATATGTACAGACATTTCGTCAAAAAATATATACAAATAATAAGCACCAAAAAAGATGTTTAACATCATTAGTGGTCAAGGAAATGCAAATTTCAACCTCAATGTAATAGTGCTTTACGCTTATTAGAATGATTAAAGTTAATGACTGAAATTCCAAGGATTGATGAAGACATGGAACAACTTGAACTTTCATATACTGCGAGTGGGAATGCAAAATGGTAGAAGAATTTGGGGAAACAGTTTGGCAGTTTTTCGTAAATATAAATACCCTTACCATACAACAGAGCAATTTCATTGCAGGTTATTTATCTAAGAGAAATGAAAATGTAAGTTCACACAAAGACCTGGACATAAAACACAAAGACCTGGACAAAAGTGTCATTATCAGCTTTGTAATAGAGCCCCAGTCTGGCCAAAACCCAAATGTCCACCCACTGTTAAATGGATAAATAAATGGTTATAGAACTCCATATTATTCATACATAGTTAACAAAACAAAGTTGTCCCTCCCATCTTGGAGTGTACATTCTCATGAAGACAAGTAAGCGAATAAATATAAGCATAGTGCAGGTAGTAAATAATATTATAAGGAAAAACAAAGATGATCACGAATAGAAAGTAAAAGGGTGGGAGCAGGCAGGAGTTGAAATTTTCAAACATTTTAGGGTGGGTTGTCAAATAGCACATGAGTATGTGCTATTTGAGCACAGCAATGAAGAAAGGAAAGAAGTAAGCTAACAAAATGTCTAGGCGTGTCTGAGCAGAGAAAACAGAAAGTTCAAAGACCTCACAGAGGGAAGCAATACAGTGTGTTAGATGACAGAAAGATATTCTGTGTATCCAGACCACACCAAACAAGAACAAGAGAGTGGAGACAGAGCATGTTGGGCTGTGTGAGCCTTGGTGAGAAACAGGTGCCACAAGGAGAAACGCAGTCGTTTTCTATTTAGTATTTTACAAAGCTTGTCTTCCCAATCTGAGATCAATGGCACTAGAAGTATGATAGCATTTACACATGCAGCACAGTTGCATGCAAATGCCAGTGCACTCTTTAGTCCTCTCTCGAAGGGACAGAGTTCAAAAGCAGTGTCAGCACTACATGTAGAGTTTGTGATTAACAATAAGCAACTGGTTAAGAAACTCGGAAAGCGAAAGCAACATATATATTTGAATCCCCAAGAAAACTTTTTAAACCAGCTACCACATCTAAAGCAAGCTGGAGCTTTGACATAAGATGTACCGTTGCTGTGGCAACATTAACACCACTCCCTCTAGTAACTGTCAGAGCAAGGTGTGGACAGAACATGCTTTAGTGATTTTGCCATCTTCTGATGTAAGGAGGAATCCAGGGAGATGTTATCTCAAGTAATTGTCACTTATTCTTAGGAAAACATTCTCAGAGGAATAGCAGTTCCTAAATCAGTCCTTCATTTTCTCTCACTTAAGGAACACCAACTATTTTAAATCCCTAACCAAGATCTGTGATCTTCCTTCCTTTCTTCCGTGTTTCCTTCCTTCCCTTCAATTATGTATTTCTCAATTATGTATTAACCACCTACTATGTGTCAGAACTGTTCTAAATGCCAGAGATATTGTGGTGGAGAATGCAGCCAAAATCCCTGATTCATGAAGCTCACATTCTAATGAGAAAGACAGTTAATAAATATGTGAATAAATAATATAATATAATATAAATAGGTGTAATGCTAAGTGCTATAAAATAATATTGTATGAGCAGAAAGAGTGAAGATTCATATAGTTTTTTAGAAGGGATAATCAAGGAAGACTCTACAGATTGAAATTTAAGTAGAGACTGAAGGAATTGAGGGAGTGAGGGTTCCAATATTTGAAAAAGGGGAACAAGTATGAGGAATCTGGTGTTGGAATATATTTGGATTATTCAAGGAACTGAGAGAGAGAGAGAGGAGTGGGGAGAGTGACAGGGGAGAATCTAAGCAAGATTCAGTTTATGCAGGGCCTTGTCATAGATGGAGAGATGTTGGGTTTTATTTTAAGCATGATTATGGGATGTCATTGGAGGATTGGGTTGCTAACTGGGAATGTCAAGATCTTGTAAATATTTAAAAAGTATCACTCTGGTTGTGGAGCAAAAAAAAAAATAATAATGTATAATATAAATGTTCGTGAGAAAAGTCGAAGCAGAAAAGATTAAGAGGTTACTTCCCTATTTCATGTTAGAGAGGATGACGACTTAGATGAGAGTGGTTGTCTTCATACATTATGTAGCATTGGAATTTAGCCTTGAAGGATGGCGTGTCAGGATTATATTCAACTGAGTAGAAATGTGATTGCCATGATTAAGCCACATAAGGAATTAGATTATTTTTCTATGAAAAAAAAAGCCTTGGAATATGCAGTTCAGAACAAGTACAGCTGCTCAAAGAAGTCACTAAAAACATGGGCTCCCTTTTGCCTCCTACAACACTATCCTCAGCATGTGCTCCTCATCCTCTTGATTGCAAGATGGCGGCTCCACGTCCAGGCATAGCAGCCACATTCCAGACAGAAAGAATAAGACAACATCCAGGAAAAACTATCAGTGCTTATATCAGGATAGCAATTTTTCCCAGAAGCTCCCAGGGAGTTCTTGCATCTGTTGCATTGGTCTGACCTGGATGACATGACTAACCCAGGAGGCAAGCAATTCCAAAGATGGGAATATTTTTAATGAGGTTCATTTCTACCACTAACAAAGTTGGGACTCTATTGGTAAGAAAAAAGAGAAAATTGCTATTTGGTAAGGAACCAGCAGTGTCTATCATGAATGGTAGGATTTCCACGGGTGAGGAACACATGGAAGGTGAAATCATTCAAGAGAAAGGGGAAGCAGAAGACAAGAATGAAGCGTTAAAAACAGTATAGGTATTCAAAAAAAAAAAAAAAAAAAAAGGATCATCAGAGAAGTCTGTGCTATCCAACGGGCTCAGTTTTAGGAGTAGTAGCTATTAGATAATTCCAGAAGGTTGGTTCAAGTCAGGCCATGAGGGTGCTAAAGGCATTTGGACTTCATGCAACAGGCAAACTAACCCCACTGCAAATTCAAGAGAATTAAAGAAAATCAATAGATGCCTACACAATAACAATCTCTAGCCCTCAGGGCGCTGGTAAAGACACACTGAGATAATTTGTGCAAAGTGCTTAGCCCAGTTCCTGGCACACAGAGGAATGAATGCCATTATTACATGATACATTAAAATGGAGAAAGACCACAGGTAGGGAGCCCAATTAGGAAGCTTTTCCAGAGCACA
Source organism: Chlorocebus sabaeus (assembly GCF_047675955.1). Taxonomy (NCBI): domain Eukaryota; kingdom Metazoa; phylum Chordata; class Mammalia; order Primates; family Cercopithecidae; genus Chlorocebus; species Chlorocebus sabaeus. The sequence continues at coordinate 14,699,928 of NC_132916.1, read as the reverse complement.
AAGAGGAACAGAGGGCCAGAAGCTGGCTGGATGAAAGGAAGGTTTTCATCATACAGCAAACATGTGAGAGCCACCGGAAAAGTAAAAGAATGAGGCTGCTTCTCATATATTGGAAGGGAGGGGGGTGGAAGCACCTAGGATGTTTGCTGTGATCCATGTTCTCAATGAACACTGACATCGGTGTGGCAGAAAATGTCATTCCATATATTAATTTGTGTTTTATTTTAACCTAGGCAGAAATAAATCAGAGGTATTTTTTCCACTGCTGTACCGAAAACTCTTTGTGTTCTGAGCCTAGCCTTTCTGAACTACCAAGGTAGTTAACAACTTCTTATTGAAAGGCTAAAAACAGAAATTGAAAGTACCCACAAGGAAATCTCCTACTCAGGCTGTGATTTGGGGAGTTTAGATCTATTAAGGAAAGCTTGGACTGGGAGTGGAAGGGGATAAAAGGTCAAAAAGAAGATGAGAAATGCTTATTTGCCCAAAATGTAGCAAGGTTCTGGTGGCTCCTGGAGGGATGGGTACCTCTGTCCTCCCAAAGTTCAAAAACGAAAGAGTTTTCTTTTGGTTTGACACAAAATCAGGAAGAGGAAGGTTGACAAAACTAATAGGTGGGATGCAGAGAAGAGAGGCCAGGCAGCAGGGTGGTCTTAGCAAAAGATGGGGTGCTGAGGAGGTGTGGGTTAGGGGGCCCCCTCTCTGAGATGACAGAGCATGGCAGAGGTGGGGGCATTTTTCTTTTTTTTGTTTTTTGAGACGGAGTCTGGCTTTGTTGCCCAGGCTGGAATGCAGTATTGCCACCTCGGCTAACTGTAACCTCTGCCTCCTGGGTTCAAGTGATTCTCCTGTCTCAGCCTCCAGAGTAGCTGGGACTACAAGGTGCACACCACCATGCCCAGCTATTTTTTGTGTTTTTAGTAGAGAAGAGGTTTCACTATGTTGGCCTGGTTGGTCTCGAACTCCTGACTTCAGGTGATCCGCCCACCTTAGCCTCCCAAAGTGCTGGGATTACAGGCGTGAGCCATCACACCGGGCCAGAGGCATTGATTTAATCCCTGGCTCCCGTGTGACCCAAGCTGGGGCAGGACCCACCTGGGCAGGCTGGGGCAGGACCCACCACCCCACCATGTCAGATGCAAAATCCTCAGGCAACAGCACATCTGTCCTGCCAGATGCTGGGAAGGGTCACTTCACGTACCCGTTCATCTCACTCCATCTAAACACCAACACCTCCTTTAGTAACATATTTTGGATGCTTAAGGAGAACCATTGGCCGACCCACTGTTTGAAAAGTCAGTGAGCCTAACAAAATGGACTGCTGCGTTGTAAAGGTTTGGTGATTTCTGACCTCCAGCAAAGTTGAGAAATTAACCGTTCTAGCTCCTCACCTTGTGACCTCTCCAAACTTTAAAGATGACAAGTGTGAATGGCAACCCCACATCAGGGACCTGCAGGTCGCGTTGGCTGCAATCCACGAAAACGGATCCATGTTAGAGAGTCCAGATTTAAAATGTCATTTTAAGGTTTTATGGTCAGGCCATAAAACAAAACAGATTTATGATAGAAATAAAATGCAGCTCCTTTCCTTAGAGCCTGGTCACAAAAGCCTCCTTTTTTTTTTTAAATCCTGAGTACCATACACGTTGTCTGATAGTGCGTCAGCCTCCCACCCTATGGGGAAAGAACAATAGCCTGCCCGCTGAGCCCTCTTTTTTTTTTTTTCCTATTGGGGCCGTCTTAATTAGTCCCAAGCTGATTTGGAGAGAAAAAGCCTGGGATTCCCACCTGGAGAAGGGACTTCCATTATGATTGAAGAGCAGGGAATTACTCCGGGGAGGAGAAATACCTCCCCCTCACTGCGAGGAAGCTCTCTCCTTTGACACATTCACCCAGTGCAAGGAGCCCGTGCTGGAGCAAGGCATCTCTCTTGCAAATCAAAGCCTGGAAGCTGCCACCAGCTGCCCCTTCACTTTGCTCAATCCGTTTTTGGTTAACTAATTGAATTTCCCTTTTATATTCTCCATGCTCGCTTCAGGCTGGCAGGCAGCGGTGCCACTGGCAGCCCACTTCTATGTATGAATTGGCTGCCACGCGCGCCACAGTCAGCTCCTTCGTGAACTCTCTGTATGCTAGTTCAGAGAGCACTGTTCTACCATCATCTCACCATGGCACTTCCAAATGGCTGGGTATAATTGGGTTCAGAGGAGTTCAAAGCCATGCTCCAGCATCCTTGTATCAAAGCTCATTGAGCAACAGGGGAACCGTGCACTGAAATGCAGGCATGGGGTGAGGAGAGTTATTAGTGGAATACATTCAAATCTGTCACGCTAGATTCCTGGGTACACAACTGGTTTTTGGTTCAGCCTTTAAGAGTTCAGGTGTGGTCCCCGGGAGATGGCTCCTATAATCGCTGTAAAAATATCTCATTTGTACTAATGCACTTTGCCTATTTCATAGCGAATCCTTGTGAGACTAATTTACATTTTTTTTAAATGTCAAGTCTTTCTCCAGAGATTGTTCATTCATTATATTTATTTTCTTGGACATGATTTTAGCAAACCTTCCCCTGAAGAGCTTCAGCTATTAACTTTACCGAACAGTTGTTCAAGAGAGAGTTAAAGGCAAATGGTCTAAGGGAAAGGATAGGGCCAGTACTCCTCAGGGGTATTCATCTGCCCCCAAACTCATTTCATTAGTTCTTCCCTCACAGGCCATGAGCAGGAAGAGGGAGAGGAAATGCCCACTATCCTTCAGTAGGACAGGAGATTCCCGCCAGGACTAACAACCACATTCTGGTACATTCTCATTTTAGTGGACCATACTTTGGGACCTCGAGAACAAAATTCATGTCAAGGGAGTGCTATCAAGGGATTCCAGAAAGGAATGAGGGGAGTATGAATTACTTGGATATCAGATGGCTGTATGATCTGTCCTCACTTAATTAGAGTCTCTTGTCAACTCCACAATTGTAATAGCTCCAGCCCACACCTTGGGAAATTTCCCTCTTTCCAGAATACATACTGCCCACCTCCAACGTTTAGAATCTGGGACTCTTACAGTTAAAGTGGTCCTGGATGTCTCATAAAAAACTCCCTATTCCATGGAGGAATGTCCTCTGTTACACAACTGATCAAACGGGGGCAAAGAGTGGGAGCATCCTTTCTTTGAATGCTCTCCACACCTAGAAGTCCACCTTCTCTTAAGGCAGTGGTGTCCCTTTATTTAACAGTCTGAATGATTGTAAGATTCTCCCTTCCGGGAACTGAGTTCTTCTGCCAGCGTTATCGTCATTTCCCTCTCTCTTTTGGAGCAGTAGACAAGTATTTACTCTTATTCTCACAAAAATAGGTCCTCCACTGAAAGAAGTACACATTTTATGTTTGTTCACCATTCATGCATTCCAAAAATATCCATTAAGTGCTTCCAATATGCCAGGCCTGGACTGGGTGCTGGGGACGTGATAGTTGTGTCCCTCTCCTCAAGAAATTCAGAATCTAGGGAGGAGTTTTTTGTTTGTTTGTTTGTTTGTTGTTTTTTTGTTTTGTTTTGTTTTGAGACAGAGTTTCACTCTGTCACCAGGCTGGAGTGCAGTGGCACAATCTTGGCTCACTGCAACCTCGGCTTCATGGGTTCAAGCAATTCTCCCACCTCAGACTCCCTAGTAGCTGGGACTACAGGTGTGTGCCACCAAGCCTGGCTAATTTTTTTTGTATTTTTAGTAGAGATGGGGTTTCACCATGTTGGCCAGGATGGTCTAGGTCTCTTGATGTTGTGATCTGACTGCGTTGCCCTCCCAAATTGCTGGGATTACAGGTGTGAGCCACCATGCCTGGCCCCAGGGAGGATTTTTAATCTAGGATTGGAACTATGCTAAGTGCCATGTTTGCCTTGATTTACTCCCCTCTAGAGAGAACATTTCATGTCCTTAAATGCTTTCCAAATAAAGCATCATGCTTCACCTTCTGGGTACCTTCTCTAATCACCGTGTAATTGATACATGCTGTTAAGAAGTGGACACAGATCTTCACATTTGTCTCATTTTTGTTTCTTCTAGCATTTCACCCTAATCCCGCATTCACAGCATTCACATTATGGTCTGTGATTTCATTTATGTGAAGGAAAACCTACCCTACCTTGTTCTAAAACAATAGAGGAAGAAAGGCTTGGCCAGGGTTGAGGAACGCCTAGGCTTAACTGATACAATCAATCCCCTTTTGATAATATTAGTGAATGGGGCCTAAACTCAGGCTGCAAACAATTTAGGTGAGAGGGCTTTTCGGAACATTGCGCAGAGCATACTTCAGACGCTGCCCGCTCTGATCCCCTAGGCAATGCTGGCCATACTTGGAAATCACAGCAGTTGTAAGTTTTTTTTCTATGCACCTATTTAGAACATGTTTTTATCCATAATTAAGAGTCCTTAAAGCATTTACCTAAGCAATCTAAGCAATTTCAAAGCTGACATAGCAAGAAGGGAAATAATACAAGTCACAAAATTATCTGGAGCTCCCCTCTGCTCACCCTCTTTCTGGGGCCAGGACTCACTCTGCACTCACTCACAGCTAACCTCTCCATCTTTTCTGACTTCAGGCAGGAGTGGTTCCATTATCACTTCTGAGTGACACTTTCTTTGACCTCATCTAAAGTAGCATGTGTCAGCCTCTCTTCCTTACCCTGCTTCTTCTTTCTTCTCCTCCTCCTCCTCCTCCTCCTCCTTCTTCTTCTTCCTCGCAATTTTAACTCGCCAAAATTAGATTACTTTGTATTTATTTATAAATCTTCTGTATCTTTCAATAGATCATAAGTTCCAGGATGCCAGCAACTTTGTTAGCCCCTCAATCTTCAATACCCAAAAGAATGCCTTGTGTGTATCATCATTATGTTGAGTGACTGAGTAGATGGATTGATTATGGGGAATTATGTTAAATGGAGGAAGAAATGCCTGCATTACCCAGTCCCAGACCAAAGGTACCTAGGCCAGATGACTTCTAGGTAACCAGTAGCAGGGTATATTTTACATGTAAGTGAAATATTATTTTGCAACTACTGTCCCTTTTAAGATGAGGGAAGATTACAGCAAACTCTTACTCTAAATTTATGCACAGTGCAATGCCCACTTTAAAATTCCACAAATTCCCAGGGCACCTCTGGCTCTGAGCTCCTTCTTCTTCCACTGACTCAGTGTGTGTGGTGTATGGATCATCTCATTCTTTTCTCTTCAGGCCACATCTATGCAGCCCTTGAGTTCAAGTTTCTCTAAGTTTCACAGAAAGCTACTCACATGCAGTGCTATGGGGAGGTCTGAGAAGATAAGCAAAAGAAAGTCCAGCTGCTCAGTTTCCCTGCCATGTGGCTCAGCTCTTACCTCCTCTCTCCCTTCTCTCCATTTCCCATTTTACGTCTCTTTCCTGCCTTCTCAGGGGCACAGGAATGAATTCTGCTTTCTGACACAGAACAATTAGGCAGTTTCCCCTGTCTGCCTCCCAACTTAACTCTAGTATCTTCCTACATGGAAAAAATAGTCAAAGGCTTGAGTCCTCACCCTCATCATCACAGCAGCAGGCAGAATTCTACAGAAGCCCTCCTCCAAGATTCCTGTCCTCTGGTTATTCAGTCAAACACTAATCAAGGCTCTTCTGGGAAGAGGTTTTGAAGATGTAGTTAAAGCCCAAGTCAGTTGGCCTTAAGATTCAGAGATTACCTGGGTGAGCCTGACCTAAGCTGGTGTGTCCTTTAGAATCAGAACATTTCTCTGGCTACTAGCTGGTGAGGATGTCAAAGAAGTTCAAAGCGCAAGAGAGATTGAACACACCAGTGCTGACTTGAAGATGGACTCACCCACAAGAAGGAATGCAGTGGCCTTGAGCTGACGGAAGACTCCAGCTCATAGCAGGCAAGGAAACAAGGGTGTCAGTCCTACGGCTGCAGGGAACTAAAGTTAGCCAACAACCTGAATGAGCTAAGAAGCAGATTATTCCCGAGAGCCTCCAGATAAGAACTCAGCCTAGCCAACATCTTGATATTGGCCTTGAGAGACCCAGAGCAGAGAACCTAGGTGATCCATGCCAGATGTATGACCCACAGAACTGTGAGTAATACATTCATGTTGCTTTAAGCTACCACAGTTGTGGTCATTTCTTATACAGCAATAGAAAACTAATACATCTCCATTTTCATCACTTAGCATGTCCCAGGCCCTGTGCTAAGCACTTTACATGATTATCTCATCTAATCCTGGCACCAACCACTACTTAGATAATACAAATATCCTTATTTTAAAGGTCACAGAGGCGTTTAGTGTGAAGTCTAGATGTATATATAGTAAGTGGTAGAACCGTAATTCAAATCTAGACAGCACATGCCCAGAGCCAGTGCCCTTGACCAATGTTTTTCTGCCTCCTTCAATTACCATGTGTCAGGTCCCACCCTGTGGTTTTTACACAAAACTCTTCCTCCTCAGATCCTAACTGGGTATATTTCTTTCTTCTAATTACCTAATTGGATCATGACTTTTCCCAGGTGAACTCCTGCCTAGTTCTTCATTCCCCAAGAGCTATGTCCATGATGAACTAGAAAAAAAGTTAAAATGTCTGGGTGAGGATAACAGCATTTAAAAAGTGATGGATCTTTCCATGTATCACTCAAAGCCTGGCTTTCACCTTCTGCTGTATCACCAGGGAGGATCTAATCATAGGAATCTGGACATCCTGGCAATTTCAAGCAAATTCGGATCATGAGTTCAAATGCCTGAGAAGCCATCAGAGACTTTGTTTTCAAATCGCAGACCTGTCCTCAGGGTGAAATGCTCACACAGTAAAACTAAAAGGGATACATGGCTATACCCACATCTTCAGAGAGAGAGGGAGAAGGAGACAGAGCGTGTGTGTGTGTGTGCATATGCACTCGTGTGTGTGTTTAATAAGCAAACACTATTGCTTCCTAAAAGCTTTCTGCATCTTGGTTTTTACAAATCACACATGCTCTTCATGCTGGGCTTTGACATCTAAATCTGGAGCTACCCAGAAAGGCAAGTCCTAAAGGACATTTTAAAAGTACATGCTGCACTATCCCTTGAGAGTAATAAGCACCTCAGTTTTGAAACAGTGAGAACCCCAAATATAAAGATACTCCCTGGAAAATATGCAAGATTGTTTCAGCATTATTTTCCAGCATGCAAGTCTATAGCAGGACTTTTCACTGAGAAATTTTTAGTAGTAAAAATAAAATGCCCTTGTGACTTTAGACATTCCCCACCCTTCCTTGATTCAAGCAAAGTCAACAAATCACACAGCTTCTTGGAAGTAGGATAACCCTCTGAGCAGAGATAGGGCAAATGCAAACAGATTTGGGCTAGGACAGTAATTTGGTAAAAGTGCAACTCTAGCCCATCCCCACCCTTATCATGCTTCCCATCAGGATAGATCTAGGGTTAATTTCTTCCAGAAGGAGTGCTTATGAAACAGGGAAAAGCTTTGTTTTGTTTTGTTTTTTCACTTTGGTAGAATTACAATAAAATCCCATTACCTTACAAATATTCTAGACTTACGTGAGCTGTCTCAGCAGGTTCACTGCTCCAAATTTAGATCTGATCCTCAAGAATTTTATAAGTCCCATAACTGAGGGGAAAATCCTTTTTTTGGAGGGGAGCTTATTTCAGTTTCACCTAATAAAAAATATCCAGCAATGATTGTGACAGCAGTTGATACCATCCCACGTGTAGGTACGAGTGAGGGATTGTAGGAATGGTACTAGGTAGAGATCACAGGGTCAAAAAAGCATGGCAGGGAAAGCTTTATGGCAGAAATCAAGGAAGGGAAGAAGCTCACTATGGGTTTCTCTAGACCCAGACTACAGTTGATATTTTTTTTATAACCCCAACTATGAAGGAGGATAGCTCCTCTTAGAATCGTGTATGTGTCACATGGAGGAAAGTATATAACAATGTTAAAAGCAGAACTGTGATATCAGTGAGAGCTGGGTTCAAATTTTGGCTTCACCAAACTATGTCAATTGGCACAAATAATTTAACTTTTATGCATCTGTCTTTCTTTTGCTGTATCTTAAAGATAAGAGTGTTACAAGACCAAAATGCAATAATGCAGATAATATAATGCTTGGCATGGTGGTTGCATGTAGAACATACTGAAAAAATATTGGCTATTATCATTATTTAAAAACAGAATAGTCTCTGACAGCGTGAAAATATATAACAAATTACCAAGTCTTATACGGATCACGTGCATGGGACATATTAAAAATGAATAAAGAAAATGTGAAATGATAGAGACTGCGATGAGATGAAAAAAATAAGATAGATGGCAAGAGTCAGAAGAATAAAAATTTAAAAAGCGGAAAAGAGACGTCTGCGAGATTTTGAAAAAGATCTTCCACTGATGTCCGGGTTCTCCTTTCCTGATTTCCAAGACGTAAGAAACAGAACTGAAGGACGGGCATCCCTGTGTGTATTTGTGAGCCCTCCTGGTTAGGAGCAGCCATCACTAAGCCATAACCCTATTAAGTACTGTACCATTGTAACTTTCATACTCTTTTGCAACTAGCGTGCTGACTGTAACCTCCTTCTGTGTTTTTCTAGAGCTAAGAGACAGGTAGAAGTCAGAGGGAGGAAACCTGCACCAGAGCACCCTAGTATATTTTAGAGACAGTGTTAAACCAGAAATGGACCTGGAACAGTCTCCAGTCCAGGCATTACTGGTTAGGGAGGAATCATGGATTAAAACCCAGAAAAGCAATAAGAAATTTCTATTTCAGTTTGCAGTAGGAATATGCAAATTGAAAGACTAGAAACATACAAAGATGAAAACTTACGGCAGACACAGTATCAAAAGATAAGGCAAAATAAGTCACCAGTAGGCTCAGCTAAGTTGAATAACTAGGAATAAGAGGTTAACAAGAACCAGAGGTGCAAAGCAAGATTGCCCAGAGGTAGGTCTACCAGATCTAGCAAACAAAAACACAGGACACCAAGTTACATTCAAATTTCAGATGAACCAAAAATAATTGCCTTAATAAATATAATAAATACGTTCTGTGCAATACTTGGGGGGTACTTATACCACAAGGATAACTGGTTTATCTGAAATTCATATTTAACTGAGCATCCTGTTTGTTACTGTCAACTCTATCTAGATAGCTAGTTAATTCACTAGTCATTAAGTAGTTTATGGCAAAACCAGATCAATATTAATGAGATGTTAGAAAAAGAAGTGAATGGCAAGGAACTGCAGAAACAAAGGAGAAAAGTAAAATCAATTATAGTTGTAGATGCCAAGAACAGAAGGGGGTAGACATCAGCCTCGGAGCTCTGAATGTGAAGTCACAACCAGAACCAAGAAAAGTACATAGAGAGCAGGGAATGTGTATCATGAAGTGGATGCTTCACCCTAAACCTTGTCAGAGGATCTTCTTGTCATGGGTTTTCTTTGAGGTTCCAGGGCTTTCCACCCTGATTCTTAGCAATTTCACTTTCCCTCTCCTCCTAACAGAAAATGGACACCTTGAAATTTAGATAAACAGTTACCCCAACAAGTAAGCTTTTATAAGTCCTACTGGGCAGGTAGTCTTTCTTGATATGGATAGACTAGGCCGCCATTTATGCACGGAGTCAATAAATATATACTGCATGCTTACTATGTGTCCGGCAATGTTCTGTGTGCCTTATATGTTCATCAGGTGTATTTTAGAAGTAGCTCGATTACATCAAATGCACTAGGATTGAATCTTAAGAGTGCAAATTCCTGGACTCCATGCCAGCTGTGAAAACCTCTAAGGGAATCTGGGAATCTTCACTTTCATAAATGCTTCAGAGGATTCCTAAATTTTTAGAATCACTGATGTACCAACTGTTTAATACAAGCAGGTATGTCAGTACCTTTGACTTACGAGAAATATGTAAGATTAAAAACAAAATGCAGACAATGATATCTGCAAAATCAAATGTGCATCGGTTGGTACCAGGTGACAATAAAGGATTTGCCCAAGCCTTTTGGCTAGTAAATGTCTGAGATGGAACTCACATACAAGATTTCCATTTCAAAGTACACCTCTTATTTCCCTACATTCCAGACCCTATACCTCAAAATGAGTGTATCTGTTACACATGTGCATTTGTGAGTACACATCTGTAGTGTGTGTGTGCATGCATGCACCACCTTGGCACCATGCCCTTCTAAGGACTAGTAAAGACCACTGTGATGAGGTCACATTGTGACAGTGGGCTTCAACCCTGCCAGGAGAAAGGGACAGACACTCATCCTTATGGCTTAGGAAGGCCAATAGGCACTGATTCTTTATTCTCAGTCTTCTGTAAGTTTGATTCAGTGCTGAAATGTACCTTTATTTCTAAGGTTCATGAGACTTAGCTGCCAACAGAAGGTGCTATTGATTCACAGAGAGAAACTGCTCTGAAGAGTGCATGTCACAATCCCGTCCTGTCACACCTGGTCATAGCACGCAGAAGTGAATCAGACTACGTTCAACAGCACCTGCATTAGGGGATGCTTAAAGCCCTTAATGGGTGACCTGGCTCAACCCTGCCATATCTCTGTGAAATATAAAGAAGGGAGATGGATTTATTCCCATTTTACAGGTAGAAAAAATAAAGGAGAGAAACCAATGGTAATTTTTTTTCCAAGGCACTAGAAGTCAAAATTAGATAAAAACAGAACAAACATCCACTCTTTTGCTTCCTCCAATAGATTACATGGAATTACTTTCTCATTTCTATCGCCTTCTTACATGGAATACATTGTAACCTCCTTCCTAACTGCCCCACTTCAGCTCCCAAATCAAGGATGGCAGAAGAACAGAAGTTTGCAACAAAAAGTTCAGAAGGAAGTTAGAAGAAAGAATATTCTAATAGTGAGCCAATGCTCTGTGACTTTCATGGGCCAAGGATAAACACAACCTAGGATTCAACTAATCTCAACAATAACCTCACCAAAGAAATACCTCAGATATCATCTGTTTCTTTTTTTTCTTTTTCTTTCCTTTTTTTTCTTTTTTTTAAGACGGAGTCTCGCTTTGTCGCCAGGCTGGAATACAGTGGCACGATCTCGACTCACTGCAACCTCCACCTCCCGGGTTCAAGTGATTCTGCTGCCTCAGCCTCCCAAGTAGCTGGGATTGCAAGCGTGCACCACCATGCCCAGCTAATTTTTGTGTTTTTAGTAAAGACGGGGTTTCACCATGTTGGCCAGGATGGTCTCGATCTCCAGACCTCATGATCCACCCACCTCTGCCTCCCAAAGTGCTGGGATTATAGGCATGAGCCACCACACCCGGCCTCATCTGTTGACTCAGAGGTAGGGGATGAGCTTGAGATACAGCGGATGAAAGCGGCAGGGCCTGGAGGACCAAGCTCCCTTCTTGGCCCCAGCTCCAGAGCTCCTACCACCGAAATGAACTTTACCAGTGGGTCTGGGGAGAGCTGTCAGGTTTGAAAGTCTTTCTCTTGTTTCTCTCCCTGTTATATGGATATGATGTCTCTTTTATAAAAGAACATATGCCCCCCACCCCAAAAACTTTGCAGGACCCAATGTGTGCTCCTTTTAAAATCCAAAATTCAAGTCCAAGAGCTACAAAAAAGTAAAAGTAGAAGGGGTATAGCTGAATAGGAACATGAAACGTAGCATATCAGATAAGCTTAGATTATTATAAACCTAGATTATTATAGCTTCTTCAGGTTTTTTATAAGTAGAGTTTTTTTTAACTCATAAGAAATATTCATATATATATAGACACTCCCTTATAATAAACACAGAAGCACACTGTTCCCAGAATCTTTGGCTTGGCTGAAATATGATGATATTCTTAGTTCTTCATATGGGGGGTGGAGAAAACCTCTGAGCGCTCCAGGCTTTTTATAGCTCTGGCTCATGGACGGCTTTTGCTGCAGTAGCAGCCCTGGATAGCAAAGGAGCCAAATAATGCTAATGGGGCAAACAGAATGTAATTGCTTATGTGTGCTGGTTATATCCTGAAACAAATTGTTTCTTAATGCTGAGGTCAGACAGGGTTTAATTAGGAGAAATACAATTGGTGTAAAATTCTGCAGCAGGCTGCTTGTTTGGTGTCATGCCAAGTCAACATCTAGGCTCTCCAAATGGAAATTTTCATTAGAGGCCATTGGCAGCCCTAGTTAGGCTGAGTTTCAACTTTTCCAAGTCTCCTGGTAATGTAAACCTGAAACTCAGCATATCTCCTGCCTAATAAAGGGCTGTCCCCCTTGCATTTACAAGCACTTGAACATGTGCACGCTGTCTTCCTCTGTTACTCACATACCCTGCCGCCCCAGTCCCCCCACTGGCAAAACACGTTTCCCACGGGAACTGGGTGAACTCAGTTCTCCTCTTTCCTTCACCATTTTCCCTCCTTCCCTGTTCCCATGTTAATAATCATCTTCAATCAGCATATTATTACTTCAAAAATATTTTCCTATGCATCAATTCGTCTAATCTTACCACTACACCTGAAAGGTAAATGGTTTTATATTTACAGGTAGGAGGCCCAGCAAAGGTCAGGTCTATGATTGGCTAAGAGTAGGTCTCAGACCTCTTGGTTTTGAGCCCTGGGCTTAGGCTAACCCACAGAACTCAGTGTTCACACACGCTGAGACATCCACATTTGCTCATGGAAATGAACAAGCACAAAATGATCTCTGTTTATTCTTTTCTTTTTGCTTCATTTTATATGCTAGCTATGAAGAAGTAAGAGTGAAAGGTGTTATTATTCAAAGCTGCGCAAATTTCCCCAAGACTTTGCAAACACTCTTGATGAGATGTGACCCTTTCTTTTGTGTCCCTCTTTTGAGACATGTCTTTTCATACACTCCAAGATCTCAGTGGATGCCTGCAGCAGTAATACTGCTATTTACATTAATTTTAAGAGCCTAGATCTTCACACCTTCAAGGATAAGGTTTTATCAGTGTTTCTAATATAAATCTTATGTCTCAAAAGTTGTTTAATTTATTTGGAAAATTCTGCTTCTAGGCTTCTATTGTTTCTCTCTCTTCCTCTCTCTTTTCCTTTCAGCTGAAGGCAGTTTTCATTACAGTGACAAAGACCCCACTATGTTAAAGAAAATTGCACAGAGAGACCCTAAAAATCCATCTACCCAACAGAATCTAAGTCATTTTCCCCTGCAGTATCATATCAGCAGTAACCATCATGGGTTTAAAGACATATGGTACCAAGTTTTCATTTTGATATGTGATTCTGCTTTGCTGAGACCCAGGCTCCTTGTGAGCTGAGCCACATTTCATTTAAGTGCTGGGCCTCTGGGCCCATGATAATGTGCCCAGTCAGGGTCAAGGTAAAGCTCTGTACAGAGCAAGCAATCACTAAGTGATCCCTCCTCCTCAGCCCTGCTGAGCCAGGAGGCCATGGGAGATGCCTTGGAAAGGGGAGCTTTCTTAGCTGCCCAGGACTCCATTCCAGGGAATGTTCTTTTTGAGACTGGGAGTTACTGGAACTCTTGTGCCATGCCATGTTGAATGCAGATTTCTCGCTAATCTCTATTCCCACAAGCTGATGTCCCACTGAAGCTACCTTTGGCTTTAAACCACGGGTGCCTCTCTTCTACAACAAGCTTATACCGGAGATTAAAAACACTGTTAAGTTTGCTTTCTACACAATTTAAATGTTCAGTATTTAAAATTTTTCCTATGTTACTATTGTATAGTTAAGTCTTCCATAACACTTGTTCTGAAATTGTGCATTTGTTCCAGTGCAATGGATAAACTAGGGAACAATTCAAGCATAATGTGAATTTTGCGTTTGCTGATGCTCAATTTTGTCCCTGAGAAACAGCAAACTGCATGCAGCGGAACTGAGCTGCATAGAAATACACATGCATACAACTCCACCATCTATCAGCCACTCTGGCTTACAGTGTGTGCGATTCCACAAGCCTAGGTTTTTTATTTTAAGTTCTGGGATACATGTGCAGAACGTGCAGGTTTGATACATAGGTATACATGTGTCATGGTTGCTTGCTGCACCTATTAGCTCATAATCTAGGGTTTAAGCCCTGCATACATTAGGTATTTGTCCTGATGCTCTCCCTCCGCTCATCCCCAACCTTCTGACAGGCCCTGGTGTGTGTTGTTCCCCTCCCTGTGTCTATGTGTTCTCACTGTTAGACTCCTGCTTACGTTCTGTAATTCTCTCATGTTTGTAAGCTTTTTCATTAAAACAAAACACAAAAGCAAAGCAGAACAAAAAACACACACTCATCGAGCATCCTAAACGTGTTGTATGTCCTGGCTCAAAATGCCAAGTAGTGCCTGCAAAAAAGAAAGCACTATCTCTATTCAAAGATCTTTCATAGAAATTGCCAAATCCAAAAGTGGCTCCTTTTGATGGCAGTAGTGGCTGTTTAGTGGTTTCAAGAACATTGCTATGATTTCAGATTCATGAAGGAATTTCCAGCAGTGATCCAGAAGTTAAAGAAGAAGGCTGTAAGCTGCATCACATTCCTAGTTTTGATGAAACAGGTCTCCCTTTAAATGCATGCCTTGAAGGACTTTCATCTCAATGGCAAAAAAATATGCCCTGGGATTTCAGCATGCAAAAGATGGCTCTACTGCGATGTTCAGTACTAACGCTGAACCAAGAACAATGAACCACACCTATCCACATTGCTTCTACAACTTTCCACCTAATTTCAGATAGCCCTCCTTCGACCACTTCGCCATAACTCAACACAGTGCAGTTCTTCTAATGCCCAGTTCCACAAGCAATCTTCCAGTTGTTGTTGTTGTTGTTGTTGTTTTCTGGGAAAGGTGCTATATTTATTGTATCTATGTATTCCATAAGCATGAAACATGTATGAAACTGTACTTTTATTTTTGACATATCATTGAAAAAGTTTTGGAGTATTATGTCCCAACCCTACTTTTTCCATAAGCTTTGTGGATTTTATCGTGCAATTGTTTATGGCACAATGATTTTTTGGGGACACATATGTCTGTTATAGCAGAACTGACTACACTTGATTCTTATCTCGGCATTGCCATTGTCTTCAAGTATTTCTTTCTTTTTTTTTTTTTTTTTTTTTTTTTGAGACGGAGTCTCGCTCTGTCGCCCAAGCTGGAGTGCAATGGCCGGATCTCAGCTCACTGCAAGCTCCGCCTCCCGGGTTTACACCATTCTCCTGCCTCAGCCTCCCGAGTAGCTGGGATTACAGGCGCCCGCCACCTCGCCCGGCTAGTTTTTTTTTTTTGTATATTTTTAGTAGAGACGGGGTTTCACCGGGTTAGCCAGGATGGTCTCGATCTCCTGACCTCGTGATCCGCCCGTCTCGGCCTCCCAAAGTGCTGGGATTACAGGCTTGAGCCACTGCGCCCGGCCTCAAGTATTTCAAATATGATGAGTTAGAGATTTCACATCTAGCATGCCCAGAACTAAATTCCTGATTATTTTCCCATAATTTTCTTCACCCACAGTGCTTACCAGGTACGTGAATAGGTGGCACCATCCTTTCATTGACTCAATCTAAAACCCCAGAAGTTATCCTTAACTCTTCTCTTTGTCTGACCCCACATCCTTATGGCTCTGTCTTCAGAATGTATCAATTTGTCAACATCCCACTGCTCCCAAGTCACTGGGTTACTCTAATAGCCTCTAAAGACATCTCCTTTCTTGACTTTTGCTTGACCCACTTTCTTCGTTCACATGTATTCTAAACCCAAGAGTCAAAGTGCTCCTTTTAAGCCATAAGTCACATCATCCTACTTTTCCACAGCACTCCAGTGGCTTCCCATCCAACTCCAGGTGAGAGCCAGAGGTGCACAGAACCTGCATAGCCCACCTGCCCCAACCAACCTGAGTTTCCTCCCCAGAATCTCCTTCTACACCTCTTCCTCTGACTGACACCACCCCTGCTGCCCTGCCTGCCACTTGTCCTCTGTCACACATGGCAGATGCATTATTTCTTCAAAGTTTTTGCCCTGGCTTCCCCCCTGCTGAAATGGGATTCACCAAGGTGTCTACATGGCTGGCTCAATCTCTTATTCCCAGGTTTTGCTCAAATGTCATCTTCTCAGCACATTCTTTAAACTTGAACCCAGTATTGTCAGTCCCCTTCCTTGTTATATTTTTCTCAATAGAATTATAATTTTTACCTTTTTACATTTGTTTCTTGTTGTGTTACCCCTCTTCCTCCACCTTCCTCCATTGGATTATGTCTCCTGAACACAGGGATTTTTGTCAGTTCTAGAAGCCGCATCCCCAGCTTCTAGAGCAATGCCTGGCATCTAGTGTGTGTAAAATAAATATTGGTTGAATAAATAAAATAAGGGATTGGTCTCTGTGTGTGAGATAAAACAGAGGAATAAGGAGGACTAATGAGCAGAAGTTATAAGGAGGCTCAATCTAAGAAATAATTATGCAATCATCCAGTGTGTTTCACAAGACTAGAAAGAACTAGAGAACTTTCTAGTTCTCTGTTATTGAAAGTGTTTAGGAAGTGAGGGCAGAGTTCCACCGCACCATGAATAGGTGGTGTGGACAGGGGGTTGGTGCATCATATTGCACCCAAGCATAAACAAGGTCTTAGGTCTCTTTGTGCAACGAAAGTCTTTTATTATTATTATTATTATTATTATTATTATTATTATACTTTAAGTTCTGGAATACATGTGCAGAACGTACAGGTTTGTTACATAGGTATACATGTGCCATGGTAGTTTGCTGCACCCATCAACCCATCATCTAGGTTTTAAGCCCCACATGCATTAGGTATTTGTCTAATGCTCTCCCTTCCCTTGACCCCCACTCCCTGACAGGCCCTGGTGTGTGATGTTCCCCTCCCTGTATCCATGTGTTCTCATTATTCAACTCTCACTTATGATTGAGAACATGCAGTGTTTGGTTTTCGGTTCCCGTGTTAGTTTGCCGAGAATGATGGTTTCCAGCTTCATCCAGGTCCCTGCAAAGAACATGAACTCATTCTTTTTTATGGTTGCATAGTATTCCATGGTGTATATGTGCCATGTTTTCCTTATCCAGTCTATCATTGATGGGCATTTGGGTGGGTTCCAAGTCTTTGCTATTGTAAATAGTGCTGCAATGAACATACGTGTGCATATGTCTTTATAGTAGAATGATTTATAATCCTTTGGGTATATACCCAGTAATGGGATTGCTAGTTCAAATGATATTTCTCATTCTAGATCCCTGAGGAATCAACACACTATCTTCCACAATGGTTGAACTAATTTACACTCCCAACAACAGTGTAAAAGTGTTCCTATTTCTCCGCATCCTTGCCATCATCTGTTGTTTCCAGACCTTTTAATGATCACCATTCTAACTGGCATGAGATGGTATCTCATTGTGGTTTTGGTTTGCATTTCTCTAATGACCAGTGATGATGAGCTTTTTTCATGTTTGTTGGCCACATAAATGTCTCCTTTTGAGAAGTGTCTGTTCATATCCTTCACCCACTTATTGATGGGGTTGTTTGTTTCTTTCTTGTAATTTTAAGTTCCTTGTATATTCTGGGTATTAGGCCTTTGTCAGATGGATAGATTGCAAAAATTTTCTCCCATTCTGTAGGTTGCTTATTCACGCTAATGATAGTTTATTTTGCTGTGCAGAAGTTCTTTAGTTTAATTAGGTCCCATTTGTCAATTCTGGCTTTTGTTGCAATTCCTTTAGTTGTTTTAATCATGAAGTCTTTGCCCGTGCCTATGTCCTGAATGGTATTGCTTAGGTTTTCTTCCAGGACTTTTTTATGGTTTTAGGTCTTCTGTAATCCATCTTGGGTTAATTTTTGTATAAGGTGCAGGGTAGGGATCCAGTTTCAGTTTTCTGCATATGGCTAGACTGTTTTCCTAGCACCATTTATTAAATAGGGAATCCTTTCGTCATGCAATGGAAGTCTTTGATTTCTGTTTGTGTTGAATTTCCCACTATTTGCCTTCATTCCTCAGAAAGGGCTAGTAGCCACTTTTTTGTAACTATTTAGTAGTATAGGAAAGTGATTATGTTATAATGAAAAAATACACTCTACCACATATGAGTTACAAGTAATACACTTATAGACTGCCTGTCCCATCCACCTCCAAGGCCTATGGGAAGCATCAGATAGGATACTTATGAAAGTACTTTGAAAAAGTAACTCTAGAAATATAACATAGACATGGCAACAAAAAAAACTGTGTTTAATGTTCAATATCTTTTTTGGACTATACAACTTCTTTACAGTAATAACCACAAAATGAGACTTCATCTACATTAAAGCATAGTTATGAATGTTTTCATACCAAAATTGGGGTGAAAAAAATGGTATTTATTGAGAGAGAATGCTCATTGTGTTCCCTGGGATGAGGAAAATTTTGGATGGTAGTTTGTTGTTGTTGCCATAAATAACATCTCAGTTGACTTAATGCCCTTCAATATAAGATTAATAATAATATAATATCAATATCAATCTGGATAAACTTTACCAAGATTTGCAAACTTACTTCTATCAGGGAAGGCGCTCAAAGAAAGGAACTGAAAATGGGTACTTGGGAGTAGTGGGAATTTTTAACCTCACTTTCTCAGTCTTCTAAGACATGAGTTCCCAAGCCCCGGGGCTGCGGACTGGTACCGGTCCATGATCTCATGATCTGTTAGGAACTGGGCCGCACAGCAGGAGGTGAGCAGTTGGCCCCTGAGCATTAACACCTGAGCTCCGCCTCCTGTCGGATCAGTGGTGGCCATTAGATTCTCCTAGGAGGGCGACCCCTACTGTGAACTGCCCATGCGAGGGATCTAGGTTGAGTGCTACTTGTGAGAATCTAACTCATGCCTGATGATCTGATGTGGAACAGTTTTATCCCGAAATTATTCCACGCTCCTACCACCCCTGCACCCCCTGGTCCATGGAAAAATCGTCTTCCATGAAACCATTACCTGGTGCCAAAGAGGTTGGGGACCACTGTTCTAAGATACAGAGAACTAACTATATGTCAGTGTGTGGGTTGTTCAATAGCCAGTCAGTGCACAGAGCTGGCTGCTGTACTCTTTCCTGGGAAAGGAAATTCACTTCCCTCGTAAAGATGACACTGAACTAATGAGCAAGGGTTGTTGTCATGGCATTGTTAGTTATCAGCCAGCATGGACAAGCCAGCTGCCTTTAGCATATTTAGCTGAACATGGAGAAAAGCAAGAAGGGCTTTTGCTCCTATGTGAAGCAGAAGATGGTGAGCTGCCTGATGCATTTGGAGCTGGGCCCTGAGAACAGCTCAGTAGCCCTCCGTGGACCAGGGTATGAGGAATGAATGTGCTTCCTTCTAAAGCCTTGCACAGAGTGATGGTTTTTTGGGACTGAGAAAATCACAAGGAAACCTGGGTGAACGATGAGCTCTGAGACTCCTCCTATTTGCATGCAGTTCAGGAAAGGAAGAAGCTGTTTAAAAGCAAAGATTTTAGCTGCACTGGGAGCTTTGGCCTTTTCAGTGGAGAGACCCAAGAGATTGCCTGTCAAAACAGAAGTCTCTTACTAAAACGCCCTAGCTGGGAAGGCCTAGGCAGTCAAGAGGGGCTGGGATGGGAAAAGGGGGGCCACGCAGGAAGAGCAACCCACCACAGCCATGGAGTCTGGGTGACATGCAGACAGAGGGAAGGGGGAGCAGGACACAGCGGGAGGAAAACAAAAACAAAAAAAAACCAAGACAACTGGCTGTGTGTCTCCAAGCGGATTTCCCCCCGGACAGCATGCTGTAGTGATGCGTATTTTTTTTTAAATTCATTAATTCCATTTTACAAATAAGCAAGTGAATTTATTTGCATTTCCCCTAATTATATCTTCCCTGTTCCCTGTCCTTTCCGATTCTCTCCGTGGTATTCCCATTGCGAGATGGGCTTGGCGGGGCTGCGCGAGCAACTGTAGGGTATTCTGCTGTTTCTTTGCTCTCTTTCCTTTTTAAAAATCGAGTCAAAGCCCCTTTCTTTCAGTAATCCCCGATGTTCCCTCAGGAGCTGAGTTAAGATTTAATTGTGAAATTTGCATAGTAACTCAGCAAATAAATTCTCCCATCTCTCATAGACCTTTCACTGCAGAGGGCCATTTTGATTATAAATCACTTACTGCTCAGTTCCCAACTGCATCAGCATTCCGTGCCCCTGAGCAAAGTGGAAAGGGGAAAATATCCAATGACACACCAAGTTGGCGTTTGGCTTTCCTGTCTGGTGAAGGGCAGGGTAGAGGTAGAGGCTGGATGAGGGAGTGACTGGCAAACACCATCTTTCCACCTGCTGCTTCTCTAAAGAAAACCCATGTGGGAGTGACCTGAGCCTCTGACCAACACCCAGGAAACCACACACTCCTGGTCTCCTTTCAGCATGTGTCATGCTAGGAAATCCAAAGAAGGAAGCTGAAACTGAACCCAGGTGTGACGGTTCCCATTTTCCCTACCTAAGTAACACCCTGAAATTGCACACAGCCTAGGCGATCACAGCAAAACATGGTGGGGGTGAATTTGGCGAGCAGTAGTCTAAGGAGGGATGAATTCCTATGGCAATATCAAGGCTGCAGAGGACAATGTGTCCCCAGTCTAGTCCAAGTCCACCCGGAAGCTTGGGTTCCATCTGGGACTCAATCTAGAAAGGTGTGTGAGGTTTTTTTTTCTTCGTTCTTTTCCCAGGCTGAAAACACTCTCAATTCTGGACTCTTCCAAAATGTTGTAAATATGGTTGTTTGAGCCAATTCAAATTAAACATTTTACCAGAGCCCCGAAAACTTTTTCTATAATATCTATGCATATTTTAGCTTAGTGTCCCAACTCGATCCCCCTTTCTACCATGAGTCAAACCTGAGTGTGGCCTAGATTACACAGGACACTCACAACACATTGCACAGCTGAGATAAGAAAGAAGAAAGAAAGAAAGAAAGAAAGAAAGAAAGAAAGAAAGAAAGAAAGAAAGAAAGAAAGAAAGAAAGAAAGAAGAAAGAAAGAAAGAAAGAAAGAAAGAAAGAAAGAAAGAAAGAAAGAAAGAAAGAAAGAAAGAAAGAAGTATCAGAAAAACCAAGGAAAAATACAAGAAAGTCTTAAGAAAGGGGGAAGAAGTATATTTGAGTAGTCACTCTTGATGTCCAATATCTCTGCCTAGAAATAACAAAATGTGAGTAATACTGAGCATAGGGCACTCTTGGACCTGTGTAGCCTCCCTTGATCCCTTAAAACTTTCCAGTCTCCAAGAAGGACGCCTACCTGACAACAAACAGCTGATCTGGATTATCAGAGGTTAAACTGCTAACGGACCAAAGTTTGATAATCTCATTTTAAAGAATGTTGCTACTCTTTAAGAAAAATATTTACAAAGAACAAATAAGGAATTTCATGCAGATAAATTGCATTCACCTAAAAATTTGCAGATTGCTGATCAAACGCAAGCCCTGTAGTCATATTTCTTTCAAACAACTGATTTCAGTTCCTTATTTATTCTGTAGCTGATCAAAACATGGTGCCCTAATTTTCAAGTTACGCTTGTCGACCCCAGGAGATTAGTGAAAATCTGAACTCCATAGATGAATCAGCAAGTCAGCATCTCTCGCAGATGCGTAGCTCCCCACTGACATACACCAAGTGGTCCTCCGATACAAGACCTCCCTTTTTTCTCCTTTCCTGTATCTCCAGTGTGAGTCAATGAAAGATTCTAGGATTGAATCGAAACTGCCTTTTTCTCCTGATTCTATGACTAAATCAATAATATTTCCCAGGAAAATGTTATCACAAGAAATCATAACGAATCTAATATAACTAGCTAGAAAAATGATGCCTATTTGAAACCAACACCAGGCGTATGTGTGAAATACTAGTAATGTTATATTCAAATCAGGAATAAGAAAAGGTGTCTGTTCTAGCCGGTCGGTCATTATTGTTTTGGAAGTACTGGCTAATGTAATAAAACAGAAGAAAACATCAAATAAGCATAAGCATCAATAATAGGAGATATCATTTATAAGTTATATGACTATATGCCTAGAAAAATACAAAATAATAACTAAAATTAGTAAGAATCATTGTTAAGCTAACAGGAAAGTATGATATCTTTTAAAAGCATTCTATTCACTTTAACAATATAAGTAAAAATATGGACAAATACAAATAAATAGAAGAAGGCTAGAACAGCAGAGAAAGCTTTCTTGGAAAACCCTGGAGAGTCTCACAATTATAAAACTCAGGAAAAGGAGTTAGAAATAGGACATAAAACCTGAATACAGGAAGATTCATTGAAAGAATACACAACAGTGACTTTTCTTACCCCTTACTCCTATGCTGGCAAGAGGAATCTCTGACAACCAAGCGTTGAATGCCACCACCCCTTCATAAAAGGATGGCTCTTTATTAAATAAGAAGAATGCGTGAATGTTGGTTGCAAAACAAATCCAACCTCATGTCAGTAGTCTCAAAGCTTAATCACCACTTCCCCATGTCATCTAAAGCTGCTAGTCCACGAGCCTTGCCCAGACAAGGACTGCAGTCAACTTTACAAATGCTCGATCCAGGAGCAGGTAACTTGAGAAAGGGTGGAACTTGAAAAAGAAAGACAAGATAGCAACATAGAACACAGCATGAAGGAACAAATCAAAAGAAACAGAAGAAGTATTGAGAGGAACAATAGCCTCTCATTAGTACCCTCAGAGAAATTAAGAAGATGTTAATTTACAAAACAACAACAGCAAGACAGAAAAAAAAATAGGAACAGAAAAAAATATGATGGGAAAACAATAAAGATCTCTTGGCAGGGCTCACGCCTGTAAACCCAGCACTTTGGGAGGCTGAGGCAGGTAGATCACTTGAGCTCAGGAGTTCGAGACCAGCCTAGGCAACATGGTTTGGGCAACCAAACCCCATCTCTACCAATAAATACAAAAATTAGCCAGGTGTGGTGGTGCACGTCTGTAATCCCAGCTACTTGGGAGACTGAGGTGGGAGAATCGCTTGAACTGGAGAGGTGGAGGTTGCAGTGAGCCGAGATCACACCATTGCACTCCAGCCTGTGCAACAGAGCCAGATCCTGTCTCAAAAAATAAAAAGAAACAAAGAATCTCATATGACGGTTAAAAGATAAAAGCATTGTCACACAAAATGAAAAACAAAATGAAAACATATGAGGTAAAAAACAAGTAGCAGAGTTGATTCCTTCAAGAGGTAAAATAGCCAAGAGGAATTTCAGAATGAGAACAGAGAAAGCAAAGAGGAAGACACTGAAGAAATGATACAATAAAGTTTTCTCGGAGCAATAGAAAGACTTGAGTCTCTGGGGTGAAAGGGTGCCCTGAGAATCCCAGCAGAATGCATTCCAACACATCCACACAGTCTCGTCAGAACACCAAAAATAAAGAGACCATTTCAGTAGCTTCCAGGGGGAAAAAAAGCGGTCACAGAAATGGGAATTAGATCAGTAATCTGTTGTCTCACTGGGAACACTGTATACAAGAATATAATGGAGCTTACCCTATTATGTTCTAAAAAGAATTGTAATTAACACTGAATTCTATGCCAGGCAACCACGCCCCTACTCTGGTAGAGGACTGAAGAGACACTCTTGGAAAGGGTTTAGAACTGAGTATTCTTTGGACTCAAGGACACCAGGTGCCTCTTGGCCAGCATTGGGGGACATCTCAGAAATGGGGTTTGAGTGAAAGCCTGCACACCAACAGTGAGGATCCCAGACCCTTCCCCAGTTGGCTTCCAGGATACTGGCAAAGAAGCTTATATTTTGCAGGCGCAAGATTGGAGGGTGGCTCTCCAAGGGAAATGATGAGAACAAGAAGAAAAAGACAGAAACTAATATTTCGAGTACCACCAATGAAAAGGCTGTTTCCACCCCAGCTCCCTAGAGTGAGGGCCACTGGTCAGCAAGCCCACATTCTTCAATGCCTTGCCCTTACATATGAGAGGACACAAAAGGATCACCAGATATTTGAGGGAAGCTGCAATGTGAAAGAAAGACAGAGAGAAACCAAACAACTTGAAAGGAGATTTGCCACAAAGACATAACGAATACAGAGAGGAAGGGGAAAATACTTCCAAAATAGTCTTAGTGAGATGAGAGGAGACATTAATCCTTAAAACAAGAACAGGAACCTATAAAAATAATATTCAGTAAGAAAAATATTTTATACATTAAATTATGATGGCAGAAAATTACAAAACATATGAATAGAAGGTATGAAAAATAAGCTTAGCAAATCTCCCAGAAAGTACAATAAAAAGATAGAGATGGCCAACATTAAAGGACATGAAATTAGAAAATCAACCCAGAGTGTTCAGCGTCTAAATATTAGGACTTCTGAAAGGACAGAGAAAAAAGGGGAGATCTAATAGAGGCACTTGGATATTATTTCTACCCTGAGAAATACCATCAAGCATCCATCCCATTAAAGTAAAAGATGCCCTCACATGTTTATATAATTTCGACATTATTTTTGAAATACACATCAGGGGGAAAAAAAAGAAAAGAGTCTTAGAAATGTCCAGAGAAAGAATAAACAGCCCCTATGCAAACAGACCTGGAATAGAAGTAGTAATTGACTTTTCCAAAGCAACCATGGAAGCTGGAAGACAATTAAAAAATTCCTTCAGGGATCTGCGGAAAATTATTTCTAACCTAGAATTTTAATTCAGCCAAATTATTAATGGAGTGTGAGGGTAGCATACAAATATTTTCAGTTGGTACAAATGTGTTCATGGGATCTTAGTATGCTTCTAAAGGCTGTGCTTCACCAAATAAGAAATAAACCAAAAGAGAAGAAGACACAAGATTCAGTGAACCGTTGCACTGGCAGTTTCCTGGAGGAAGCTCCAAGGAGGACTCAGGAGGACTCAGGACTGGGACAGAATGACTTTCTGAGGGAAACAATTGAAGAAATAGATTTGCTGATGTATTGGGAAGAGTTTACACTTGCATGCATAGTTTGTTGATTAATGAGAAGCTTACAGAAAAATAAATGAAACAATATGTAAAAGTAGAGGGAATAGGTATTAATAATTCCAAGGGAAGAAATTTACCAGGAATTTTGACTCTCTGTGAGTCAATGGTGAAAAATGTTTTATGTGAACTCTGATCAATTCTATGACCAAAGTCTTGAGTTTTGATTCCATCAGAATCCTCTGAAAAATGGAGATTTGTATAGAAGGGGAGTCGATTCCTGGAAATTTCAGATATGTTTCAAATATTGGAAGACAGTCTCAGCATTCAGGAAGCTAGCTGGCCCTTTGTCAAAAACAGAGAAGACAGCCATTTATGCTAGAAGAGTGGCAGGACTAACTAAACACATTTGCCTCTAATTTGTAAACTGAGTGTCTATAAATTAAAATTGTTTTAAATCTGTTTAACAGGCATCTCCTCAAGTATCCTGGATCACCATTTTTGTTTGTTTGTTTGTTTGTTTAGACAGGTACTCATTCCGTCACCCAGGCTGGAGTGCAGTGGTACAATCATGGCTCACTGCAGCCCTGACCTCCTAGGCTCAAGCAGATCCTTCTACCTCAGCCTCCCAAGAGCTGAGACCACAGGTATGTGCCACCACATCCAGCTAATTTTTGTATTTCTTGTAAAGATGGAGTTTCCCTATGTTGCCCAGGCTGGTCTTGAACTCCTGAGCTCAAGCAATCCCCAACCTTCCGCCTCAACCTCCCAAAGTGCTGAGATCACGTGCATGAGACCACATACCATGATCACTCTTTATAAAATCACAATCTACATCATACCCCACGCCTTTTATTCAGCTTATATTTTGTTTATTTCATATCACCACCTGAGACAGGCTGCATTTTGTTTATTCGTAGTGTTCCTCCACCCAGATTAGGATGTAAACACCAGGATATGAGAGACTTTGTTTTCATTCATGGTTGAATGGCTGACACCTGGAGTAGTACGTAGAACAAATTAGTTACTCAATAAATACCTGTTAATTAAAGAACATAAAATTCCATTCTACATTAGACATTTTTATTAAGAGGTTGACATTTATTTATTTTAGGTTTTTTTTCCAGCTTTATTGAGGTGTAATTGACAAATCAAAATTCTGTCTATTTAAAATGTACAATGTGATGATTTGATATATGTACACACTGTGGAACAATTACTACAATCAAGTTAATTAACACATCCGTCATCTCACATAGTTACCACTTTTTTGTGTGATAAGAACACCAAAGATCTACTTTTTCAAGCAAATTTCAAGTACACAATACAATTTTATTCATTATAGTCACCATGCTATACTCTAAATCCCAGAACCTATTTATCTTATTAGCTATTTATCTTATAGCTAAAACTTTAACCAACGTCTCTCTATTTCCCCCAACTCCAGGCCCTGGCAACCACCATACTACTCTCTGCTTCTGTTAGTTCCACTCTTTCGTAGTCCACATATAGTGAGATCCTAACAATACTTGTCTTTCTGTGTCTAGTTTATTTTGCTTAGTATAATGTCCTCCAGGTTCATTCACACGTTGTCACAAATGGCAGGGATCCCTTCTCTTTTATTTTGGTAGAATAAGATTCGTGTGTGTGTGTGTGTGTGTGTGTGTGTGTGTGTACCACGTTTTCTTTATCCATTCATCTGTCCACGGATACTTAGGCCATTTCTGTATCTTGGCTATTGAGCATAACGCTGCAATGAACAGGGGGTGTAGATATCTCTTCAAGATACTGATTACATTTCTTCTGGATATATACTCGCTAGTGGCATTGTTGGATCATATGGTACTTCTATTTTTATTTTTTGAGAAACCTCCATACTGTTTGTTTTTGTTTTTAAGACAGAATCTCACTCTGTCACCCAGGTTGGAGTGCAGTGGTGTGATCTCAGCTCACTGCAACCTCTGCCTCCTGAGTTCATGTGATTCTTCTGCCTCAGCCTCCCAAGTAGCTAGGACAACAAGCGTTCACTGCCACACCCAGGTTTTTTTTTTGTATTTTTAGTACAGATGGGGTTTCACCAAGTTGACCAGCCTGGTCTCAAACTCCTGACCTCAAGTGATCCTCCTACCTCAGCCTCCATACTGTTTTCAATAGCTGCTGCACCATTTTACATTTCTCCCAACAATGTGCTACAGTTCCCTTTTCTCCACACCCTCACTAACAATTGTTATCTCTTGCCTTTTTAATCATAACCATCCTAACATGCATGAGATGATACATATCTCATTGTGGGTTTGATTTGCATTTTCCTAATGATTAGTGATATTGAGTACATTTTCAAATATTTCTTGGCCATTTGTATGTCTTCTTTGGAAAAAATGTCTGTTCAGGACTTTTGTCCATTATTTAATGAGTTGTGTGTGTATTTTGCTATTGAGTTGTAAGTTCCTTACATATGTTGGATATTAACTCCTTATCAGATATATGGTTTATATATTTTTTCTCTCATTTAGTAGGTTTTCTTTTGATTTTGATGTTTCTTTTCCTGTACAGAAGCTTTTTAGTTTGATATAGTACCACTTATTAATTTTTTTGCTTTTGTTGCCTATGCTTTTTGTGTCATATCCAAAAAATAATTACTAAGACCAATGTCAAGGAGCTTTTTTCTTATGTTTTATTTTAGGAGGTTTATGGTTTCTGGTCTTACATTTAAGTCTTTCACCCATTTCATTTTTGTGTATGGTGTAAGATAAGAGTCCAATTAAATTATTTTTCCTTGTGGATATCCAGTTTTCCCAATACTAATTGAAGGATTGTCCTTTCACCATTGTATATTCTTGACATTTGTCAAAGATTAGTTGACTGTGTATGTGGGAGTTTATGTCTGAGCTCTCTATTATGTTCCAGTGGTCTGTGTTTACTATACTTCATAATGTAGCTTGAAAACAGGAAATGAAATGTCTTCAACTTTATTCTTTTTTCTCAAGATTTCTTGGGTTATTTAGGGCTTTTTGCGATTTCATACAAATTTTAGAATTTTTTTTTCTATTTCTATGAAAATGTTATTGGAATTTTTTTAAGGATTGTATTAAGTCTGTATATGTGGGTAGTATAGGCATTTAAACAATATTAATTCTTCCAATCCATAGACAATGGATAGCTTTCCATTTGTGTGTGTCTTCTTCAATTTCTTTCATCAGTGTCATAGTTTTCAGCACACAGGTCTTTCACCTCCTTCGTTAAATTTATTCCCAAGTATTTTATTCTTTTTGATGATATTGTAGATAGGATTTTAAAGTTATTTTTTTTCAATACTTTATTGTTAGTGCATAGAAACAACTAATTTTTGTATGTTGATTTTGTATCCTGAAACTTTACTGAATTCATTTATTAGTTCTAAGAGGTTTTTGGTGGACTCTTTAGGGTTTTCTATATAAAAGATCATGTCATACAAAAACAGAGACAACTTAACTTCTTTCTTTATGATTTTAATGCCTTCTATTTCTTTTTTCTTGCCTAATTGCTCTGGCTACTACTATGCTGAATAGACATGGAAGAGTCAGCATCTGTCTTGCTCCCAACCTTGGAGGAAAAGCTTTTAGCTCTCCCCTGTTGAGTGTAATGTCAGCTGTGGTCTTGTTATACGTGGCTTTATTACATTGAGGTACATTCCTTCTATACTGACTTTGTTGAGAGTTTTTATCAGGGAAAGATGTTGAATTTTATCTAATGCTTTTCCTGCATCTATTGAGATGATCATATGAATTGTATCCTTCATTCTGCTAATGTAGTATATCACATGTACGGATTTCCTTATGTTAAACCATCTTTACATTCCAGAGATAAATCCCCCTTGATCATGGTGTATTATATTTTTAATGTGATGTTGAATTTGGTATTTTGTTGAAGATGTTTGGATCTCCATTTATCAAAGATTTTGGCCTATAATTTTCCTTCCCTCTGGTGTCCTTTTCTGACTTGGATATGAGAGTAATGCTGGTCCCATAAAATGAGTTTGGAAGTGTTCCCTTTTCTTCAGTTTGCTGCAAAAGTTTGAGAAGGATTGGTGTTAATTCTTATTTACATACTTGGTGGAATTTGCCAGTAAAACTACCTGGTCCTAGGCTTTTCTTCACTGGAAGGTTTTTGATTACCAATTAAATCTCCATACTCATTATTAGTATGTTCAGATTTCCTAGTCTTCATGATTCAGACTTGGTAGATTATATGTTTCTAGGAAGTTATTTATTTTTTCTAGGTTATCCAATTTGTTCACATATAATTTTTCATAGTAATTTCTTATGATCCTTTGTACTTCTGCATTATCAGTTGTAATGTCTCCTCTTTCACTTCTAATTTTATTTATTTGAGTCTTCTCTTTTTCTTTGTGTAAGGGTTTGTCAATTTTGTTAGTTTTTTAAAAAAGTAACTCTAACTTTTGTGGATATTTTGTTTCCTTTTCTTTCTTTTTTTTTTTTTTTTGGTTTTGTTTTTGACAGGATCTCACTCTGTCACCCAGCTGGAGTGCAGTGGCACGATCACAGCTCACTGTAGCTCATCTTCCAGAGATCTTCCCACCTCATCCTTCCAAGTAACTGGGACTACAGGCATGCATCACCACACCTGGATAATCTTTTTAATTTTTTTTTTTGTAGAGATCTCACTATGTTGCCCAGGCTGGTCCCAAACTCCTCGGCTGAGGCAATCCACCCACCTTAGCCTCCCAAAGCATTAGGATTATAGGCATGTGCCACTGTAACCAGTCTTGCTGATCTTTTCTATTGTGTTTGTAGTTCATGTTTTATTTATTTATTTACTTACTTATTTTTGCTCTAATCTTTATTATTTCCTTCCTTCTTCTAGCTTTGGGCTTAGTTTTTCCTACTTACTTGAAGTGTAAAGCTAGCTTGTCGATTTGCTATCTTTCTTTTTCCTTTATGTAGACATTTATTGTTTTAAACTTCCCTCTTAGAACTGCTTTGGCTGCATCCCGTAAGTGTTCTGTGTTGTGTTTCCATTTTTATTTGTCTCAGAATATATTTTTATTTTCCTTTTGACTTTTTCTATAACCTATGGGTCATTCAGGAATATGTTGTTTAATTTCTACATATTTCTGAATTTTTCTATTCTCCTGCCACTGAATTTTAGTTTCATATCATTGAGATCAGCAAAGATCCTTAATATGATTTCTATCTTCTCAAATTTTTGAGAATTATTTGTGGTCTAACATATCTACATTAGTCCTTAACATATACTTCATAAATTATTACATGAAATTCCTAATTTTTATTTCGGTATTACTTTTTTTTCTTCTAAAACCAGAAGAAGAAATGTAAAATTGCAATTTGACCTATTTTAACTGAACAGCCCTATGGCCTGGAAAAAAAACATAACCTCAAAATCTGATAGGACTTTACCATCGTGAGATGTCTACCTTTCTAACTGAAACAATTCCATGTGTAGGTATTTAAAAAACTGCCAAGACTCTACTTGAAACTATAAATCTCTTTCGAATAGGAGTTATTTAGTAAATTATGTCAAAGAGCAAAAAAATTAAGAAAAGAATTATCTGCATCTTTGTATGTAAGACTTTTATGTTCAACAGTATTTACTAAATTTTTGAGACCCTAGTTTTTGCTTTACAAACCAAACTAAGAAAACAAACAAAATAATTTTGATGAAAACATCTTGGACTGATGTTGGGGAGAAGGTAAAATACAGAATAGCACAAATCTGCTCAGCTAACTAATGTAACACCAGGCGTACTTATATAATTCTTGGGGAGGGCAATTCTTTTTGAAGTAATTTTCACCCCCAGACCCCAGGATAAATTAAGAGTAGAAAGGCTGGGTCAGAATACATGCAAATTCGGGGTACACATTTGATTATGAACATGAGATTGGTTGACTTAAGCAATTTTGCTTTAATATTTCACTAATTAGGTAGGGGACAGTTCTGATTGTGATGAGATTGTCCCACTCTATATCAGATTTCCTAGGAGACACAGTAATTAAAGCAATTCTCCTTCCTCATGAACTAAAACTTTACAGAGACTAAGTGTACCTCCCCCACCCTCGTCCTGTCACACACTCAACTCTGTGTCTCCCTCTTGAGAAAAAGAGTGACAGCAAGAAAAATAAAATTAAAAAAAAAAAAATAAGAGGCAGAAATAGCATTGCAACCTAAGCAAGCTTGTCTGAATATTTTTAGAAAATTCCAAACTGCACAGATACGATAAATCACCAATGGCTCAGAAAGACATGACATGACAGATCTTGCTATAACTGCAGAGAAGGAAATACCATCAAACAAAAACTTTCTAAATGTAAATGTACAAAACTGCGTGCAAATGCATGAGCCAAAGAATCATATGATAAACAGGTAGAAGAAGGATTAAAACTAGATATGTATCATCCCTTACATATCTCCTGAGGCCATCATTCAAAATAAGGTGCTCTAGCATATCTCTATGAAGAATAGTCACAAATATTAAATAAATCCATATGATAATGGGATGGGGCATCTAATGTAGATTATGGCACAGGACCCATGATGTGTCTGCTGTTATCAAACCCCCTACATCATGGGAAAGACCAAAGAATCAGGGCACAGGAGGAAGAAACTAGTCCATCTTCTCCATCACTTCCTCACTATTCTACCATGACCATCAACAGACTCATAAAAGTCCACTCACACAGCTCAGATGTTGGAATGTGACACATGGAGAGGGTGCAGCGAGGTAGGAAGAGCACAGAATCTGGAATGACATCAATGGACACTTACATTGCATTTCTGTGACTTCTTATCTGCAATTTCCTAAGCAGTTTCTGGCCATACTTCCTCATCTTTAAAATGCAAATAATAATGTAAACTTTACAGATTTTTGAGCCAATAAGACAATGGAAATTTCTCAAAACAGGGCTCACAATGATAGCCACAGCTGCCAAATCCAAAGAGTACCCTTCCCACAGTCCCCTGATCCACTCAGTCCACTTGGCATGCACTAGGAATGAAGGAGTAAAGAGAATAAATATAAAAGAGGAGGTAAAAAAAAAAAAAAAAAAAAAAAAAAAAAAAAAACTCTATATATAGCTATTAAGCAATCTAAAATGAATATCTTTTAGTTCAGTTAATAAATATTTATTGTCTACCATATGCCAAAAATAATCTCTACTTGTCA
Source organism: Chlorocebus sabaeus (assembly GCF_047675955.1). NCBI lineage: Eukaryota > Metazoa > Chordata > Mammalia > Primates > Cercopithecidae > Chlorocebus > Chlorocebus sabaeus. Next base: position 14,667,857 of record NC_132916.1, on the reverse strand, counting down.
GACTCCTAACCTTATCTAACAAGACTACCATAAAAGATAGGTGGTGATTTGCTGGATTGGTCACAATTTGAATTAGTTAGAAGTATTTAACTGTATGTATTCAATTGATGTCCATTTTGTTGCATATTTAGAGAGATAGGTAAAGAAGGAGGAGGGGGAAGAGAAAAAGAGAGAGAGAGAAAGAGAAAGAGAGAGAAGAGGTGACCTGTATGTTTAGAGATCTTGAAGCCAAGGCAGACACAATTATTAATCTCTAATATGTATCCCCGAGTCCCTAAGAACATATCTGATTATAAAAATGAGCATGCAGAAGGCTGTGATAGCCATAAGGGAATGATGAATGGTAAGGCTCAGATAAGGACCTCCGAAAAAAAATTCTTTTATTGGAAATTGCACTCAAAAGCAGAGAAATAAAGAGGTACTAAGGCCTCAGCACCCAGTTTGCAGAATTGAGACTTGTAAAGATTTTACTGACCATCTCCATTATTTGTCTAGTAATTTTCTCTTAAACCTTATTATTCTGGCATTAATTTTGAGTTGTTCCAATTCTGGAACTGTAAAGGAATAGCAGCACACTCACAGCAAACACCCTTTGAAGAAAACCCAGGAAGACCCATGCAATAGATTCCTGGGACTCAACTTAGAAGGCATGGTGGTACTCTTCACTATACGTCTGCAATGATTTGTGGAATAAATCTCTCACTTTTCCTAACCCTATTTTCTTTTATTATTAAAATAAAAGTAATTATTCTCATGGACTTGCCTCAGAGAAAACCATGAGCACATAGCTAGCAATTTTATAAGGAAGCTTTAATAGATCAAGAGGAATAAAGATGGATGGATGGATGAGAGCACAGCAACGGCTGTTACTGCTGCCCCATCCGCTAGAGACTGGAGTATTAAACACTCTAGTCACAGCCTGCTGCTAAACCTGTAGGCCCTGAGAAGAGAGATATATATTAGCTCATTAATGTTCTGTAGTAAAACCAGGGTAAGAATTCAGAGCCACCACACAAAGCTGACAAGGGAGACGAGAACTGGTCTTACCAGGAATGTCACTGGGGCTCCACTGGTTAGAGAAAAATGGAAATCAGAGTGGGCAGGTTTTACTGGAAAGTCCCAAAATAAGAGGTAATAGGAAGCTCCTGTTCTCTAATTCTTTCGGAAACCAGGAAGAAGCATGGTGCAAGGGAAAGCTTTGATAGAAGGCCTAAGGGGCTTCTTATTTCATCTAACCCATTTTCCCGGCCCTGCTGTCCACCGGGCTCAGCAAACCACATATTTGTATGTGTACCTGGGTTGATCTGTCATGGGAAATGTCTTTTGGCTCTAATTCAAATCACTTTGATGCCTAGAAAGAGATATTACTTGTTATAAAGCCATGCCAAGATTGTTTCCAACCTAAACACTTCTTTATTTAAACCCAGGAGCTCGTGTTTGGGATGTCTTTAGCTTAAAAGTGACAAAGATGAAAGAAATACAGATCTGATCGAATGTAAAATTATATAGACATGATTTCTCAGACATGTTTTTTAAGGTTTAGTAAATCCAACTTTCCAAATGCCCTAGGCTGCGTTGATCTCCAAGTATCTTTGGGGAAAATGTGATGTCTATTAATCAATTTCTCTGCTTCTTTAGCTCAGGGTTTAGGAATACACAAACTACCTCTTCTGGAAGCCTGTTATAAGACAGGCCTTTCCTGGCCTCAACTTCTTCTGCAACTGGGAAGGGGTCTACGAATGTGGGGATACTATGATGTTATGACATACCTGCCACAAATAAGTTTCCTGTAATAATGTAATTAGGAAGATTATGACTGTTTAACTTAGAGAATTTTCTAAAAGGAGCTTTAAGAAAAGCTAGATAAAGGAAAAATGAGTGCACAAAATAAACATGGGCTTCCAAATGATTTTAGTGACTTTTTTGAGGGAAAACTTGGTGACTACATAAGGCCAAATTGAAAATCCCAATATGGATTTCTAGAACTGGTTAAGAGATAGAAACTAAGAAGCAGAAATCAATGGTCATTTCTCAGCTTCAGACAAAGTTAATAGTTACTGCCTTAAGAATCTGATTATAGTTAATCCTCTAGTGCTAATTTTCTTCAATATATTTATTAACAACCTGGAAGTATAAAATGTGCTGATAAAAAATAATTACACAGCTTGTCAAGGCTCAGAGAAATTGTGAGCGGGGAAGAAATAAGTCACAAAGATGGCCAAGGAAAGAAATTCAGCTTAGCTAAGGGAAACTGATGCCCCACTGGAAATCATTTTCAATAATCTTCCCCAAATCCCTTAAAGTGAATAAGAGATGTTAGGCAGATGCCACTGCATGTAGCAAAAGCACAATCCCCCTTGATTCGAAGGACCAAGTTTAGTTTTAGCCAAGTTGGTTTACACAAGACAAAGCAGAATTCAGAATTAGCCTAAAACAGATGACCCAGGTAAGAACAACACCAACGAAAAAAGCTTGGATATGCTGTTCTGGGGAGGGTCGTTAACACAGAGTAAGTTCAACAATCTATACATGGTGATATGGTTTAGCTCTGTGTCCCCACCCAAATCTCATCTTGAATTGTAATAATCCCCATGTATTGTGGGAGGTGACCAAATCAAGGGGGAGGATTTTTCCCATGCTGTTCTCATGATAGTGAATAAGTCTCAAGAGATCTGATGGTTTTATAAAGGGGAGTTTCCCTGCACATGCTCTCTCTTGTCTGCCACTATGTAAGACATGAATTTGCTACTCATTCGCCTTCTGCCATGGTTGTGAGGCCTCTTCGGCCATGTGGAACTGTGAGTCCTTTAAACTTCTTTCCTTTATAAGTTACGCAATCTCAGGTATGTCTTTATTAGCAGTATGAGAACAGACTAATACAATGGACTCCAAAGAACTGGAGTGAATAATTATTATAGAGATAATTGCTGCACTTTAGCTATACCTTGAATTACTCACCATGAGTATGGCTATTATGAAATACTGTCTCTGTAAACTGTACCCCTAAAAGTAGGGCAATGATGTCAAAGTTAACAATTGATAGAAGACTCACCTATTAATAACTAGTCTTCAATAGAAGAGGGAAAGAGTTGAAAGCTAGCCAGTGCAGCCTTTCCCCTCTATTCTCATTTTATTCTTACTCTGCTTAGGCACTTGTGGGGCTTCATAGGACCTCCCAGAAAGGACCATGTTCATGAACACCATTTTCCTACCAGCCAAATATTTTTTAATTAATTTAAGGTTGAGTGTCTGACCCTCTGACTTTCCAATAACAGGGCTGAGCTGCGTTTTGCTTGTGTATTTGTTTGTTTTTAGAAAATAGAAAAGTAGAGAAACTACACATGGATGAGTAGACCTACTCACTTCACAGGACATTTGTAATAAAAAGACCATCAGAATACAATTACTTAAACCAGTGAATTTTTTTTCAAATCCAGATGCAGAAATTAGGGTGAAACAATTGGCTACTTGTGAAAATACACACAACATTTTCCTGTAAGTTGGACCCAAAGACAACATATATAACTGATGGAAATATCAAAATAACACTTAAAGAACTACACTGAACAGAATGATACTTTTTGATTTTTCGAATATTCCACATTCTCCATAATAATGTATTTCTTTGTCTTTATTTCAAAAAAAAACCTTTATACTAGGGAAAATTATTTTAAACTAAAATAACTTACTTTCTAAAAGCATTTGATTAAGTCTACAAACACTTGACATGAATAGAATTTTAACTGCAAAAACTAGCCAACAATTTCCTATGATATTAAAAAATAGGCTCCTCGACATTTGCTCTCAAGTCACACCACACAAAGCCAATGCTTTAATGCTTTAATGCTTTTAAAGCTAATGCTTTAATGGACCTTCCACTCGTTCTATTACCAACCACTGAAACCACTGGGATGTGTGGGAGGAACTGGGGAGGAACTTCACATACACAAACTTTTGGAAAATTAGACTCAAAACTTGACTCATGAATAAGTATTTACTGAATAACACCTGTCTGGTGCTTTACCAGCCAATGGCTAAGGATGAAAAATACCTAACTCTAGACACAGCAAAGAGATCATGTGGAGAAGTGGTTGCTGATCTGAAATGAAAAAGAAAGTGGAGGTTACCAGAAATAGCAGCATAATCATAACCACAGCAGGAATTGAGTTATTATAGGTGCAAAAATGGAGGCTCAGAGGTGCCAAGTAATTTGTCCAAGGTTGGCGGGAGGGTCACACACAAAAATGTGGCAGATTCAGGATTCAAAACACCCAAAATCAGTGTTTATACATAACTAGTCAGAGTTTTCCATGCCATGGAAGACTGAAGCATCCTTTATGAGAATCCTGCTTCAAGACATGAAGACAGTGCCTAGCTATTTCTTGGGCTGCAAAGAAAGGATTGGATGGTTGAACAACTATCTATCACTTAACGACCATCCAGTATGAGTGAAGGACTATATTAAGTCCCGGGCAGAAACAGAGCAAATCTAAGAGAAGAGAATTGATCATCAAACACACTGCATAATTAAGAGTTGTAATTACTAAATATTGGTTGAATTAATGCAGACAAATACATGAATGCCCTGATAAAGATTGTGACACTTAGACCCTAAGTTTTCTAGAATACCTCTATATGTTGGAATCACTATTGCCATTTTTGAAGAAGCAGTTTCCAAAGTACTTACTGGAGGATCTCTCTGTCTCTCCTTTCTCTCTCTCTCTCTCTCTCTCTCTCTCTCTCTCTCTCTCTCTCTCTCTCACACACACACACACACACACACACATAGCAGCAGCAGCAGCAGCAGCAGCAGCAAGGTGCTCATCTATTCCCTTAGACACAAGTCCTGCCCTAGACTTGGCAAATTGCCTTTTCTGCCCAACCCACAGGATTGAGAATCTGAAGTGAAGTGGAAAACAAGAGCTGAAATAGAGCCATATTTGGGCACAAACCTCGAGAGATGAAAATAAGAAAGGCAGTAGAGGGAGTGCAAGCAGAATTAGAGAGTGTTAAATACGAAGTGTTCTCAGACCGAGGGAGAACAGCAAGCAAGCTGCAACCCGTCGGCCCAAGGGAACAAATTCCAGGTGTTCAGCACTTCTCATTCCCCCCACCCCCCGTGCCTTCATCCATCTCTCCCTCTGCTAAGCTAATAAGACCAAGGAGACACCCTCACGCCTTCCCAATGTGTTTGGGTGGGATTATTTCCCATGACGATAGACATGCTTTGTGCTAATGCTCCAGCACTGTCATGAGGAAAGATCAGGGATACTCAAATTTATTCCCTGCCACTTTCAAGCCCTGGCTGCAATCATTTTTTCCTACAAAATAACCTCAACTGAGAGAGAGCAAGAGAAGGATACCTCCTTATTCAGGACAAGAAAGATGCTTTAGAGATAAATGGGAAGTGTTCAAGATTATTAGGGAAAATGCGTTCATCCTGGGAAGGCATTCCATTGTCAAACGCTGGCCAGGAAGGAGAGGAATAAAAAGACACGGGAAGAGAGAAGGGAAGGTAGACTTCCCTTCTGGTGGCTCTCTGTGAGGTGGAAGTGAGAGAGCCTCCATGACACAGTAGAGTCTGCAGGAAAGGCTTCTTAGAATTCTGCCGCCCAGCGCTGACAGCCCTCGGCATATTTTCAGCACGAGGTACATTAACAAATAAGGAAAAGCATCCTCCTGGGCTTCTAATAACATTTATTTCATGCATCATTTCCTCAGAGGAATAGTAGGCTGTGTATTTTTTATTCCCGGTGTGTCCTGCCTAAGAAATAATGGCCAAGCTCACCTGCTTACTTCTGTGTATTTTACAACCCTCCTTAAGCTTTGTTTGTCTTTCCCCAGCTCCTATTCTTTCTGTGCACTCCATACTATGCACGTCTAAATAAAAGGGACACAAATACTGAGACCGCAAGCTGGAATCACTGACTCTGCAGTGTTAAGACATCTCAAATCTTTTATGGAAGGAGGCAGAGTAAGAATCCAGAATAAATAAATTGAATGGGCTCTGCAGTGTAGACTGAAACTAGGATAAATAAGCAAAAATAAGAGTGGTTCCCAAGCCTCCAGGGATCCTGTCAGTACCAGACATGCACCAGGTGTTCTGGGCTTTTCTATTGGCCTGAGTTAGCCTGAACTTCAATAGGGTCTCCCGTCCTTGGCTGCACAGAACACCTGGCAATTCAAGCTTTATTCTCGGCCCTGTGGTGAGGACTATACTACCGAGGCCCTGGTCTGCTGATTAACAAAGTAGTTCCAAGTTCTGAGTTCCCTCTTCTCTCTTTGTCCATCAGCACCATTGGTGTTATAATGCTAGCAAACTCCAACAGGGCCTATGCTGGAAAATAATTTTAAAGTTGATCTTTCCAACTTTAAAGTGGGGAAGCCCCCACTGACCCCAAAGGACAGACCTCACCCAGCTCTATCCGATGCTTCAAGAGAAATGGCAAAACTGGGTGGGGCACACGCTCTGGGCTGCAGAGCCTGAAGCCGCAGTAATGACATAAAAAAATCGTTATGAAATAAAATGTTAAATGGAAAACAGGATATGGAACTGTGCCTACATTACAGCTATAACTACATAAAATGTATTTGTTTGGTAAGAGAACACAGAACATGAAAAACACAAAAATGGCCATTTATTGCGATGGTGAGTCATGGGCAAAGTTTTCCTTCATTTCAATTTTCATTAACATATTACAGTGTTATTTGTGCAGCAAAGAAAATAAATGGACTGTCTGATCCCACCAAGCTACATACTAAAGTTAGCCCTGTTGTGAGCTGAACCTGCCGTTCAGTTTCCTCAAACCCACAAATATACTGACCTACTGTAAATGTGACTCACTCACCACCCCACCAATCCTGCAGCTTTAACTACTGAAATAACTGACTTCAAACTCCCTCATATTCATGTTTCTCCTTGCTGCCGTCGTGTGGATGTTGTCTATCCAAACCTCATGATGACGTTTGGTCACCGGTGTTGGAGATGCGCCTGACGGGAGGTGTTTGGGTCATGGGGCTGGATCCCTCATGAATGGCTTGGTGCCATCATCCTTGTGGTAATGGATGAGTTCTCACTCTGTTAGTTCCCACGGGAGCTGGTTGTTAAAAAGAGCCTGACACCTCCTCCGATTCCCTCTTGCTTCCTCTCTTACCATGTCCTCTCTGCGCATGCCAGGTCCCCTTCACCGTCATTCCTGCCAAGAGTGGAAGCAGCCTGAGGTCCTCATCAGAAGCAGATGCTAGTATCATACCTCTTGTGCATCCTGCAGAACCATGAGCCAAATGAACCTCCTTCCTTTATAAATTACACAGCCTCAGGTATTCCTTTATAGCAACACACAATAGACCAAGACACTTACCTTATCCCAATATTTATACCAGAACAGAGGCATTTGTCCTCTGCTGCCTTTTCAACCTACCAAGGGTTGAAATGCCAAGCCTTTCATGAGTGAGTGTGCAGATATCAAGTCATATCTGCATCATTTATTAATGACCAGACTTACTTAATATCATGTCAATTTCTATACAGACAATTTTAAATCAGTTCGAGAAATGCTTGAATGTCTTGCCACGTTTTCAGAATGGTACCAGGTACTGCCAGGGACCTAAAATAACTAAAAGGAGAAAGATTTCTGTCTTTGGCCATATCCATCAAGTAAGGGAGAGCTCATAGTTGGATGTGGGGGACAGTGGCAGGGTTACCAGTCTTAGAAGACTGGAAAGAGGTGAGCACTATTTCCCACATGATATCTGTGGAAGCTGAATCACTTTTGTAACTTAAGAACCATGCTCTTTATGGCATCATTTTTAAGAAGGACTATGGAACAATGCTGTAAATCATTAGCTAGGACACACTGTATGGTAAGAAAGGAGAGAGAGGGAGGAAAGTAGATGGCAGAATAATATTTATGAAAGGATTAAAAAAAAATAAGTAAACTGGAAAGTGAGTAATTAGGTTGAGAAAGAATTTGTATAAAGACAGCTCCAGAAAGATTTACAGCAGTAATCCCTAATTTTTTTCACCACCGAAGGCTACCTTTATTACTTTTCTCAGTAGGATGCACGTCTTCACAAATTTTTGTCTACTAACCACAAAACGTTTATTGCTTACTGATTAATTTGTTTCATCATTTGGGTTCACTGACAACATCTAGAATTGCCAATCGGAGCTTTTAATCATTACAAACTAACTTATATTAGCACAACTGATGTAAAATGATTTTCTCCCCCAAAAATGATGACTTTGCATTTAGTCATCACAGCCTCACTGCAAATTCCTGCAAAGTTTTTTGAAATATTGAAAATAGCTCTAGAGTCTATTACGATCAGAGTATTGAAAGGGATAGAGACCCTGGGTTAGAAATTCGCAAGGTCTGCAGCAGCCAAGACCAGGGACCCTCAAAAGCAGACTCAGGTTGGAAGGCACTGGGCTTGCATGTGGTAAGTTTGCTCAGAGGAAGAGGATTATGAGCCCCATGGAAAGACTCATAGGTGCCAGTGGGCATCAGTAAATGGTTGAGAGGCCCAGGAAGTCTGGTGAGAGGCAGATGGCACCTCAATGTGAATGAGTTTTATTTCTTAATAGCTCCCCACATCTATCTTTGGTTACCTTTCCTGGTGTTACCTTCACTGATCACATTAAGAAGTTGTTGGTCTCTCTTTTTCCTTTTTTTTTTTTTTTTTTTTCCCGAGATGGGGTTTTGCTCTTGTTGCCCAGGCTGGAGTGCAATGGTGCGATCTCAGTTCACTGCAACCTCCACCTCCCAGGTTCAAGCAATTCTCCTGCCTCAGCCTCCCAGGTAGCTAGATTACAGGTGCCTGCCACCATGCCCGACTAATTTTTGTATTTTTAGTAGAAATGGGGTTTCACCATATTGGCCAGGCTGGTCTCGAACTCCTGACCTCAGGTGATCTACCTGCCTTGGCCTTGCAAAATGGTAGGATTACAGGCTTAAGCCACTACACCCACTTGTTGGTCTCTTTTTAATGAAACAGTGACTTAGTATTCTTGTAGAGACTTGACATATGTAAGCCTGCCATTACTGCTTTCAAATTTAGACCCTTCTGTTCTTGCCCTGGACTCGATTGTAACCTGTATACTAGAAAGGGAAAAAAGAAAGACATTTGTGTATGTCTTGTTTCAACCCCCAGAAGCCTCACAAACTGGACTTTGGACTAAGTACAGAACTGGAAAGGGAGGAACCCCATGCCCTGCAGGAGCCAACTGTTGGCCGCGAGTGTGTGTGGCAGCAGGGTGGAAGAGGAGCGGCTCTGGCAGAGAACAGGGAATAGGGAGGTGCAACTGGGAAGGACAGACCTTCTGTAGGCAAAGCCCATGCATAAAGAAGCTTTTAGGAGGGAACTGGTTTTGATCTACAGTGAAATAATACTCTAGGAACCATGTCCCAAGGAGTATTCTATAGCCAGTAAAGGAGAAGTGCTACAGTAAAAGACTAACATTCTTTCACTTTGTTTAACCCAGAAATTCCCAAGGTAATTTAACCACAGAAATCTTCTATGCGATACATAGTAACACCCCTTCACATCCTATTAAGTCAATGGAAACAGTGAGCAGAGGGTTTAGAATGTTGAAAATCCTCGTGTTGCCTAAATGGCCATTGGAATGCTGTGACCGGAAATACTGACTTAGCAGCTCAGAAGATTCAGAGGATGAGACATAGACACTCGAGAGGAGAATATAGAAAAAGAGGATGTAGAAAATGAGATGAGGAACTTAAATTCTCATTGCTATTTGGGTACGCTCAAAAAACAAAAACAAAAAGAGAGAGAAAGTGAAAAATGGAAAGGAAACTATCAGAGAATGTGCACGAGTTTATTGTGGCTGCTGTAACAAAAGACCACAAACCAGCTATCTTAACACAACCAAAGTTTATTCTCTCACAGTCCTGAAGGCCAGAAACCCAAAGTCAGTATCACTGGACTGAAATAAAGGCATCAGCAGGGGCATATTCTGTCTGGAGGCTCTAGGGGAGAATCCTCATGCTTCCTTCAGTTCCTGGTGGCTGCTGGCATGGGCGGTGGCTGCTGGCTTGGGTGGTGACTTCTTCTATTCAAGACCAGCATCTTCAAAGCTCTCTCTTTGCATGACCTATCCTGTGGGTGTGTTGTCAAATTCCTCTCTGCCTGTCTCTCTTTAGCTCTCTTAAAGACACTTGTGACTGCATTTAGGGCCCATCAAGAAAATCCAGGAAACACTCTCCATCTTAGGACCATTAAATAAATCACATCTGCAAAGTTACACCCCTCCTCTTGAAGAATTAGGACATGAATATCTTCGTAGGCCATATTTTAGCCTACCATAAGGGGTAATTGAAACGATTTGGAAATAAAGGAAGAAGCAGCTTTTAAGAGAGTGTGCTATTGTGACTAGTGCTGCAATGACCATATGCATGCATGTATCTTTATAATGGAATGATTGATATTCCCTTGGTTATATACCCAGAAATGGGACTGCTGGGTCAAATGGTATTTCTGGTTCTAAACCTTTGAGAAATCGCCACACTGTCTTCCACAATGGTTGAACTAATTTACATTCCCACCAACAGTGTAAAAGTGTTCCTATTTCTCCACAACCTCGCCAGCATCTGTTATTTCTTGACTTTTTAATAATTGCAGTTCTGACTGGCATGAGATGGTATATCATTGTGGTTTTGATCTGCACTTCTCTAATGATCGGTGATGTTGAGCTTTTCGCGGGGGAATATTAGGGAAAAGAGCTAAAGCACGCTGGGCTTAATACCTAGGTGATGGGTTGATAGGTGCAGCAAACCACCATGGCACACGTTTACCTATGTAATAAACCTGCACATTCTGCACGTGTACCCCGGAACTTAAAAAAAAAAAAAAAAAAAAGGCAATTATTTTTTTAAAAAAAAAATAAGTGTGGGCATGGTCATCAAATGCTGCAAAGATAATAAGAAAGGGAAGAATTTAAAGAGCAGCTCATATTTAGCAGTTAGAAGGCTGCTGGTGGACATGGTCAGAGAATTCCAGTGCATTCCACTATGGTGGAAGCCCCACTTGAATGTGTTGAGGAGAAATGGACCATGAGGAAGTATTAATCGAAACAGAGCATTTCATACTTTTTAAAAAGCTACATAAAAACATAGTTACATTTATGAAATATAATTGGGCGATGGATTACAATCACTACATTATAAAGATAAATTTGAAAAGAAAATGAACTTTGGAGTTAGTTTTCTGCTTCTTCTTCATTTGCAAACATCTCTGAATAATATTTTCCCAGTGCCTACTGCCCTCAGGTTTTCACGTTTCCTCTAATTGGTGCTCTATTTTTCTGTCACAGTTCCCTGCTTTCTTCCTTTCTTTCTCTTACATCCTGTTCTCTGTTCTCCCTCTAGACCTGGCCTTCATCCATTTCTCAGTAAGGAAAATGGACTGTCCAGCCCTTATCTCAGCACAGTTGTTAAAGAGTCATGGATGTAACAGAAAGAAGAGGATTTCCAAGACCTAGAAATATTTTATTATATTTTTGTTAGAAGAGCTAAAATCAATGAGAAATAGGAAGGGAAATAAGGAAGAAAATAGGTTTTAAAACATTTGGCACCAACCACAGATAGACAGGCATAATCAAGTATGTAGAAACAGGAAAGAATTAGCCAAAAATAATAAAGACAATAAGCAAAATAAGATTTGTACAAATCTTCTAAAGCATTCACATCTTTGTTACTGCTTTTTCCCGTTTGACTTAGATATTTATTCCCAGAATAAAATGAAGACCCAGTGGCATAGCGGAGCTCAATTTAACTCATCTCATAAATACCTTATGAAATATAAGAGGGTAAGGGCTGTGGAATCCCAAATCTTTGGGACAAAGGACAGAAGAGTTTATAAGAAAATTTAAAGTCCTGTGTCTGTAAATGTTTATAAGCAGCTTTATTCATAACAGCCCAAATTAGGGACCACCCTAATGTCCATCAACTGACTAATGGATAAACACATTATGGTGCATCCATGTAATTGAAAAATATTCAGTAAAGAGGAATGAACTTCTGATACACACAACAGAATCAATGGATCTCCAAAACATTACACTGAGTGAGGGAAGGCAGACTCAAACGCACACATTCTGTATGATTTCATTTACAGAATGGATAAGAACGATAAATATAACCTATGCTGAGAGGAAATACATCTGTGGTTGCCTGTGGCCAGGGGCATCAGGGCTATTAATGAGAAAGAGCACAGGGAACATTTTGAGAATGATGATAATGTTCTATAGCTTGATGCTAGGGTGGTCATGTGTGTATAAATGTGTCCAAGCATACCAGAAGGTACATTTAAAATGGGTGCCTTTTATTACATGCAAATTATACTCCAATGAAATTGATTTTTTAAAGTGTGTTTTATCTTTTTCAGGGGATACCAATATTCATTCCTTAGAATAATATTCATGGGTTTTTTTTTTCTCTGTTTTGGAAAAGATGAAGTAAGTTGGCTACCCTGAGACTAACTGGAGTGAGGGAGCAAATATTCTATCCCCAGGGACCAGGGGAAGGCAGCACAGTCAACACAGCACACTTCATTCGTCCATATCCTCCCTTCTCTGGGGATAAGAGAGCTTTGTTAACTGAGAGGTCAGTGTATCCAAAAATCACCCACAAAGAGGCAATAAATAGATGCAAAAACACAAAATATCCACAAAATAGGGAAAGGGCGAATTCACAAATTTCTACTTTCATAGAAAGAACGATAGTGATCACTCATGACAATAACGGCAACAATGATATCAAGTAGTCCCATCCAATGTCCTCATGCCAATCATCCGTACTGGCATTGCAGTGAGATATATAACTGAAAAACCCCGCTGCTACACAGCACCAAGAAATAGTGACTCAAATATAGTAAACATTCCTTTCATGCAAAGCTGAACTCATGACACTCAGAAAAATTATCAGGGGCAAATAAGAAACGGAAAGCCAAGCAAGGACAGAAAATGAGGATTTGTGGTTGCAGAAGACGGGAAGTGTAACTAGAGCTACTTGCACTAATCCAGGACCCCAAATGCCCAAACGGATGACACAGTCAGGGGAAGAGGACACGCCTGTTGTCACAGGTTCTTCTCCCGGGAAATAAGACCATGAGGCAGAGCTTAGCCTGCAGGACAGTTTACTAGGGGTGTTATTAGGATTGATGCCTGTGTGGGGAAGAATGGGAGCAGGATTGGACAGGAGAAGCAGAACTGCCACACACCCATGGCGAGGCCTTGTCCAGCCCCACAGGGAATTCTGAAGCTGGATAGCACTTCTGAGTTGTCCTCAGCTGGGGTCCAGGGAGCCCAGCTTTTGTACCATGGAATGCAGGCTGCTTCTAAGAAACAGGCCTGACCACTAGCTAAGGACAATCCCCAGGCTTCAGCGGGTAGAACTCCCAGTAGGTGGGAAAATAAGACCTTCAGGCCTGAAAGGCAGTGTATAAGTGAAGAAATCTGAGTAATCTCTGCGGTTTCTATCAGTGCCAATTTCCTGGGATTGTAGAGCACATCCTAGCATATATTACACTGTTTTAGTTTGTCTCTCTCAGCCTGAATAAACCAAACATAAAAAATAAATTCCTAGAACTATTAACAAAAATGTCTGCCCTCACATGGGTTTCAGGTTCTAATTCACACTATTTAATTGGTCTGTGAACTCCCAAGCAAATGAATCGCTTTAAAGCATTTCCAGACTAGTAACACCCCGGGGTATCTGGCTTAAGTAAACAGAAAAATCTCTCTGGAAGGGTACTTACTCAACTCAGGAAGCAAAAGAGTTCCATAGACAGGGCCCCAAAAAGCATGAGCTTGCAATACAAAATAAAGACATGGAAAAGTAATCTGCCATAAGCAAAAATAACACGTAGAAAAATTAAAGGAGGCTGAGGTGGGAGAATCGCTTAAACGCGGGAGGTAGAGGTTGCCATGAGCCAAGATCGAGCCACCGCACTTCATCCTGGGTGACAGAGTGAGACTCCATTGCAAAAAAATAAAAATAAAAATAAAAATAAATTAAAAAAAAATTCAACACCTAAGAAATCCATGTAATCAACTTAAAAAAATAGATCATAAAAGGGATATCTATTGCTTAAGGCATTAAGAATTATTTATAAAATTAAAATGAAAAAGGCAACAGAAACTATTAAAGGAATCAACATATATGAAAAACTGTTTATATATTATTTAAAAATTTGAAATTTCTTTCTCTTTAGAGAATACCTCTTTTATTATCTATTTTTAAAAATTGTATCTAAACTGGATACAGAGAAAGAGAACTTCGGAAACCAGATAATGGAAGTAAGAAAGAAAACACCCAGAATAAAGAGATGAAAAAATTTAAAGAGGGATTAAAGACTTGGGACATCAAATGAGAAAACTCAAACTTTATTAATTAGGATACAAGAGAAGAATTGGGGAGAGGAAAAGTTGCAAATGATAATAACTTAGGATTTTCTAGGAACGATGAAATATATGAATCCTGTCATTCACAGAAGTAAAAGATTCAACACAGGAAAAGTATGCCTACAGATCACCAAAACGAAAAGATCTTAAAAGCAAGAAGAAGAAAAAAGAATCTATCTAAAACAGAAAAAGTAATGAAAAGAAGGGTAACTAACTTCTTAACAGCAACAATGAAGGTAGAATGCAGCAGTGAACTTCTATTTTATTTTTTAAAAATTTATAAACAGCTAAAACTATGTTTTAAAAATTTGAGGATGAATATGATCCACCAGTTGCACTTTTGGGCATTTGTCCCAGAGAAACTTATGTCCACATAAAAATTTGTACATGAATGTTCATAGCCATTTATAATAGCAAAAAACTGTTAACTACCCAAATGTTCTTCAACATGTGAATGGTTAAACAAACTATCGTATGTCCTTTCCACAGAATACTACTCAGCAACAACAAAAAAGTGAGCTTTTGATACATACAAAAACCTGAATCTCCATAGAAGAATGCTGAGTGAAAAAGCCAATCTCAAAAGGCTACACACTGCATGACTTCATTTATATAACACTGTTGAAATAAAATTAGAGAGAGAACATGGAGATCCTGCTGCCAGGAGTTAGGGATGGAGGGGTAAGGAGTGGGTGTCTGTAAAGGGTAGCATAAGGGAACCTGCAATGATAATATAGGTAAGTATCTTGACCTAGTGTGGTGTCATGGAACTATCCATATGACAATAATTGAAAGGGGATTGGAGGGGAGAGAGAAAGAGAGAGAGAAATTAGTGTATATCTAGGGAGTGAAATCTGAATGAACTCTGGTTTGTATCAACACCAATTTCCTGGAATTGAAACTGTACTATACCTGAAGAAGATGTTCCATAGAGGGAGGCTGGGTGAAGGGTGCACATGATCTCTCTGTGCTATCCTTGCAACTTCCTGTAAATCTATAACTAATGATAATAATAATAATAATAATTTTAATAATTAATAAAGTATATTAAAATAATAAAAACATAGCATTAAAAACATAGCATAGAAGAAATCAAAGTAGAATTAAAGCATGTTTAGAACAGAAAAAAATTATTTATTTACCACTAGCAGATCCTCACTGAGGATCTATTTCAAGAGAAAGGAAACACTGGATGTATTTATATTTACTGGATATATTTCAAGAGAAAGGAAAATTATCTTAGAGGGAAAAAAGCAATTATGAATGAAGAAACTTGTATACATGTAAATGAATTTGACAAGAATCGACTATTTCAAAGAATAACAATAATACTATCTAATTTTGAGTGTTATGATAATAAGGTAGAAATGAAGCACTACAGTAACACGTAAGATGGAAAAAGATTTATCCAAAATAAATAATTTTAAGATTTATACAACAGCCTAGAGGAAACTAGAGATAATAATTGATGTTAGACTTTATTTGCTCAATTATTCATGTTAACATTTAAGGGGTAAACACTAGGAAAAAAACATGAACAAACCAAAAGAAGACAGGAGAGGCGGGGGAAAAGAGGAATAAAAGGAGCAAAATAAATTAGGAGAAATAAATCCAGTTACTCATGGTCATACTAAATATAAATGGAATAAATTCCCGAGATAAAGATTAGAGATCATCAGATTTTATAATTATAATAAACACATACATAAAAAAAAAACCCCAGCCATGTTCTCCTTATGGAAGCCCCAATTGAAACATTAAGACACAGAAAGTTTGAAAGTAAAAGGAAAATATTAACCAAAATAAAGTTGGTGGAGCCATATTTATATCAGACAATAAAAATCTTAAGGTAAATCTTAATCAGTATTTTTGTATTAGTGAAAAGCTTGAAACAACCTAGATATTTATCATTAAAATTATAAATAAATGTAGGAATACCATGTAATCATTAAAATCATTGAACTAGAACAACATATATAAATGTAGAGATGTCCAAAACTTAATCATGTAGGGGAAAAAGACAAAATGCAATAAAATAAATAAACTATGATACTTTTAATATAAGGTTAAGAAACAAGTAACAAATTTTTCAACCTGCTATATTGCCAGTGATATTTGCCTTCCTTTATATAGCTTCATGCCCATGGAAATTGCAAAATTCACTCATCCCTTCATCCAGTTCTCTATCAGGAGAGGGAGAAAAAAGTCTTTGAATAGTGGAAGGTGCGGCCAACTGGACTCAATAGAAGGTAAAATTAATCTCAAATGGCCAGGGTAGTGAGGGTTTAGTCACCAAGGACTGACAGTACAGCTTGGAAATAAGGGTTCCTTCAAAGCAATTTCAACATTTCCAATTCTACCTGAAAAGAATCAATCAGGAAAAAATAATTATTCGGGGGAAAAAAGTCAATGTTGAAGAAACAAAGTCACAAGCAACAAACTCAGCAAATAATCAAAAACATATACTCTATGGTCTGCATGTTTGTGTCCCCTGAAAATTCCTACATTAAAATTTAATCACCAATGTGATGGTATTAGGATATGGGGCCTTTAGGAGATGATTAGGTTTAGATGAGATCTTGAAGATAGAACCCCCATGAAGAGGATGAGTGCCTCCAGTGAACTCCCTCACTGTGTTAGTCTGTTTTGTCTTGCTATAAAGTAATACCCGAGGCTAGGTAATCTATGAAGAAAAGAGGTTTATTTGGCTCATGGTGCTGCAGGCTGTATTGGAAGCATAGTGCCAGCATCTGCTTCTGGCAAGGCCTCAGGGAGCTTACAATCATGGCAGAAGGCAAACGGGGAGCCAGCATATCATATGGTGAGAAACGGAGCAAGAGAGATGCAAGGGAGGCAGCAAACTCTTTTTAACAACCGGATCTCATGTGAACTCATGACCACAGGGAGGGCACCAAGGCATTCATAGAAGATCTGTCCCAGTGACCCAACACTTCCCACTAGACCCCACCTCCAACATTTTGGGTCACATTTCAACATGAGATATAGAGGGGACAAATATCCAAACCATGTCACCCTCCCCCTCTACCATGTGAGGACACAGCTAGAAAACACCATCTATGAACCGGAAAGCAGGCCCTCCCCAAACACCAAATCTGCCAGCACCTTGACCTTGGACTTCCCAGCCTCTAGAACTGTAGGATATAAATACCTGCTGTTATATACACCCAGTGTATGGTATTCTGTTATAACAGCCCCAAAGGACTAAGACAAAATGTTCAAGTTTCCAGTGAACTATTTCACTAGCATTGGCCCATCATCCCACCTCCACAGATAAAATTACTATAGTTTATGAGGTAGTCTATAAATAAATAAATATACATATGTAATATATGTATATACACTTTATATGTGTGTGTGTATCTATGTATATAAAGTATAGATTAAAGATTGTTTTTTTAAAGTGAGGGAATGGGTACCAAACGCTGACTATGACAGGTTTATGTCCTAGGTTACCCCTAAATGCTAAAGCATCTATCTCAGAGCCTGTTGTTCTTGTGCACTGTGACATTTTCCCAGCTGTGTTGGATCCATACCTTCATGTACAGCATAATCATTCACATGTCACTGAGAAATGCTTGAAATTGCAGCTACACAGAGACATGGCCAGTTTAAGGCAAATGGGAAAGCAAGACTGTAAATCTTCTGATTGTTACAAAAGAAAACAGAATCTTGTTCCCAGGGCCAAGAGAAATTATTCTTCTCCATGCAGCACTCGTGCATGGCAGCCAGGAGCTTCTCCCTGGGTCCCACGTGTCATCAGAAGTGATCTCGCAGCAGAGGCTGACAGTGGCTTTTGATAAGTGCACAGGGAACATCAGATCATCCAGGACGATGTCTTTGTCATGGGTAACTTCAGCCCATTCCACATTTGCATATGGCAACTCTGTTCCATAATTAGAAGGACAGATTAGGATGAATGGTGTAGTTATGATGAATAATAATGTTATCAGGGCTAGTGGAATTTTTTTTTTTTTTTGGCTGTTACTATAATACATTTAGGAGCAAGAGGCTCTGCATGAGGTTTGACCCCCATCCCTTCTATCTACTTGTTCTCTATCCTGTTTTAAAAATTACTATGGAAATGCAGTCCTATAAGGAGTATCTTTGGAATGCAGGTTCTACACGGAATTTCTTCTAATCCCAGTCTTGGGGAATTATTAAGAAATTGCTTTATTTAACTGATAGCCTGCTGGACACATGAAGCACGAACTCAGCAAGAGCAAAACAGAATTTCTATTTCCTCCCTCTCCCATGAGTGGGCTGCTTCTGTATTCCTGCTTTCAGTTAATGCCCCCACCCTGACTCCAGTTCTCAAACTGGGGCCCTTGTTGCCATCTTGTCCCTGCACTAACCCCATCCCTTCAAGGCACAAATAGATCTGACACTTGCTTCTCCCACCCCATCCCTCCACCCAGGCTCCACTTCACATCCTCCTCTCTCTTCTGAATTATCACAAAATGCCCCGCAGTGTCTTCTCCCTTCTAGTGTCCTCTTAAATTTCAATTCCACATGACTAAGAGTAAACAACCTATAGGTAAGGTCTGGCTATGTCACTTCCCTTGCGAAATCCTTCAGTGGCTTCCATGCCCATAGAATAAAGTCTAAACTCCTCAGATGGACATGAATGGCACTTTATAACCTGGCCCTGCAAAATTTCTCCAGCCCTACTCCATGCCTTTCATTCTTTGCTTCATCCAAACCCAATCGGTCACAACGTTACCAATGCATCTGGGTCTTTGTTCACACTAGACTCCCTCCTGGAATGCTCACTCACATTTCTTCCTCTCCTGACCTTCTCTTGACCTTCAAGACAGGCCTCCAGGCCTCATGTCCTCCAGGAATGCTTCCATGACCACCTGGGCTGGTTAAAGGATTCGTATCTCCACCTCAAACATGTAGAGGGGATATGCATGGAGCACAGGCATGGTTCTCCCTCCGCACACGCCTATTACAGGGAAATGATCTGTCGTTTAAAATAATTTTCCATAGTATAAGTTCTTTTTTATCTCATTCCACACTGTGACTAGCATGATTAGGAAGCATAACAGGCTTTGACTATATTGAAGATATACGTTTTGAATATATACGTTTTGAATACATTGAATATATACAATTTGAATATGTAGGTTTTGAATATATTGAAGATATACGCCTGGCACTCTTTCAGGTCTTCTCATGTGTGTTTTCTTTTTTGCTTAAAATGTTAATTACCTGCTGATCAGGTTCTTGTATTCAATGTGTGGGAAGAACTAACAGGAATCGGGCATTTCCCACTGAAGGCAAAAATAGGTCCTCAGCATCCTCCCCCTGAACACAAGAGGCTCCCCAATGCCTCTCACATTTCAGTATTTCAAAGCAGATTGAGGTGGAGAAGGGAAGAAAACAGTCAAAATGAAAATGGTTAAGTTAATTAATTGCAAGCTCGCTTGTAGGACCAGCACGTTTATTTAATCAGTTGCCTAGTAACCCTGCCTGTGTGTGACGTGAATCTGATTAGCCTGCCGCGGCAGCAAATGATGGGCCATTTTTTTTCTCTCCCAGCCACCAGTGCTCCCAGCCTACTTCTGTATGCTTTGAGGTTTGGAAAACCCAAATTCCACCTCCTGCCCCCTAGCATGGAGGTTGTGAGGTGGAAACAAATTCTCATCCTCTTTTTTCTTGTCTTATAGGTCTCCACAGACTCCACAGCCAAGCGAAGAAGACCTTTGCATGAGCATGACCTTTCAGCTGGTGAATCAGATGACCAGAAAAATTCCCCACATCAGTTTTCTTTATGGTGTGACCTACACATCAAGAATTGCCGCTCAGCTCTCAAAACTGCTGTCATATAGATACCTACGTGGATAAACAAGTCATGTTTCCATAAAACACTGCAGGTTAGGGCCTCGGCTCACGGCAGGATAGAGAAGGCAAAATAAAGAGGGGGCTTTGGACTGTTGGTTTTGCGTCATGTGAGCTTTTTTAGTGACCTTTAATGGGGAGAGAGACTAGATGCTGAGTTGAATCACGTAAGACCAGCTCAAGACAAACTGCACAGTTTTGTTTCCTGTCTGAAAAGAAAAAAAAAAAATAACTCCTGCACTAACAGGAACTGAACGCTGAGCACTCCTTTGGTGCTAGATTTATTGGAGGATTTGACGACAAGAATTTGCTTGTAGTTTTCCACCTTCCCTATGCTATTTTCTTAGCCAGTCATTTTGAACATCCCTTCCCCATCTTTATCCCCCAACCATTCCTGTTCTTAAGCCAAATAGAAAGAAAACATCAGTGAAATAAAGACCCACGTTTCTGCTTTGACACACCATGACCACATTTTTATACTATTATGAGGTGGGCTTTTTTTTTTTCTATTTGTCAGTCTCTGTGGATAAAAGACTCCATCTTCCATAAAGAATTCCCACCAGAAATCTTTATAAGCCCTCAATCAGAGAGACACTCTGCCATCGTGCTGTGCAAAAGCTAATCTAATTAAGACAGTATCTGCTAAATTTAATAGCCTGCTATGAATTTTTACAGACATCTGGTAGCTGGAAGTTGGAACAGCTCTCACATGTAAAACTCACATTGTCCAGATGACCAATATCAGGGTCAAATATTTTCTTTCTTTGGAGAACTTACATTGTTTTGGTAGGAATGCTATTTTCGAATCATGATATCCTACAGGTAAATGTACTGGAAAGAAGATTGAGGATTGAAACTTCTAAATCTCAGCTTTCCATCTGCACAGTAAAGACAAAGATACTTCCATCGTCCGGTTTTATGGATAAATCTGAAAATGTATACACAGGGCTGGCTTCACGGGTGGTGTGCAACCTGTACAGTCACACAGCACCCAGCATTAGCAAGTCCTTGCCTGGCACGAGGCTCTGCTGTCCTGTCTTGAAATTCTTAATTTTTGAACAAGGAGACCTGCATTTTTTATTTCCCACTAGAGCACAAAAATTATGTAGCCACTCCTGTGTATATAAAACTCTTTGCTTGATGCCTGTTCCATAGTAGACACAAAATAATTAGAATGTTCTTCTCCCCATCCTACCCTTCAACTTAAAATTATGAAATCCAAGCTAGTAGCTTTTCTTTCGCTTCTGAGTGGGACAACCTCTTGACTGATGGTCTTATCTAAAAACCCCTACTACCACCTCCACCAATGATAGTCTTATCTATTTGTGTAAAATGAATCATTACAGTAATCTAAAAAAGTTAAATTGTATATATGCCTATATGGTTGTATGTGCAAAAATTGCCAATTATTACAAAAACTGATACTGATTATCTCTGAGGCAGAGAACTGATATCAGAAATTGGGCTCTGGAAAGGGACATATTTTTTTACTTCATTTGTCCTTCTTCTTGTCTTGTTTTGTTTTACTGTATGTGTGTTCTGCCCTTGAAAAAATAAAGCAAAACCTAATTTTTTTTCCTTAGATTCCAATAATCCTAACTATACATATATATAAATATACATTCACTCTTAACTGTTGTTTGAAGAGGGAAATCTAAGAAGGCATAGCTTTCTCAAAATCCAACCAATTGTCCCCAGTTCTAGAAGCATGAGTTGCATCCCAGACCCACGGCACTTACTGAGGTTGGTGGAGATTTCTTCCACCCGCCCTAAGTTCCATTGTCCACCCCAGAGGGAAAGAGAAGAAAGGGGTGTCAGTGTTCTTTTGGTAGAAACATTACCCCACAAAATTTCCTGCACCTCAGAATGCTTGTACACTCACGGGAAACTTTCCTGCCACCTGAAAACAAAGAGAAGCAGAGCAACCCATTAAAAATGTATGTTCTCACAATGTTTTGCCCTGGGACTGTGGGAAACCGTAGCATCTAATAGGCTTTGAAGTGAAAAGTGGAATTCCTGTGAAATGAGATTTTTCCAAAGTATCTGATGAAGCAACTCCTTGTCCCCCAACCCCGACCGAAGCACAGCATGAATGACTTTGGGCAATGACAAACAATATCACACTCCCACCAATCAGCCTGGATAATTACCATATTTAATCATTAAGCATGTGGTCTAAATTTGTGTTCAGCATTTCTGTTGAATTCTGGGGGACATCCAAGGGTGACTTGTGTATGAGAGTTAGGTTGACTAGCCAGCTCTCAAAATTTGAGTGAAAGAAATCTTCCACTTCTTTTCATCCTAAGAGTTCCAGCCTCTCACAATAGAACCCAAGATATCTACTAACAAGAGAAACAAGATTCCTCCAGTATTGTTTTATTCCATTGCTCTGGGGCAGCTAGGTATTTAAAACAAACAAGAAAACACATCAAAAAGAGAGGGGCTACTCGCTCTGTTGTAGAAGAGTTACGCATTTTCTTTTTTTTTTTTTTGTGAGTTATGTATTTTCTGACTCTTCTTTCTGAAATGTAGGATATTCAAATATAGGATATTCAGTTCTTTTACTGCTCAATCTCTTGTTGCGTCTCTGCTGTGGTCTGTGGGGGACCAGACACAATATGTGTGCCCTAGAAAACACCTGTAGGAGGGTAAAGAAGACCTTGTCCAAGGATACACCAATGACAGTCAGTGGATATTGGAAAATAAAGATACAGGTCAACCTGACTTCTTCCAGTCCTTCCCAGCTATAGTACCAGCACTTTTGCAATTCTGGTTTCCCAAAAAATACCATCCAGGGCGTAAACTCTATGTGTTGTTGTAGCTGGCACGTCCTGGAGTTAAGCTGAGCTCTCATAAATGTGATTGTTTGTGTGTATGGGTGACACCTGGCAGTGTGGAACTATTTTGTGCTTCACTTGGCTTAACATTTGCTTTTCCTTCCCAGCAGTGCCTGGAACATAGAGAGGCAGAATAGATATTTGTTAAAGCAGTAAATCAAGAGGGAGATTGGTATCATTCCGTTGTGTGCTAAGAGGCCCAAGGTACTTTTAACTCTAAGCCCCGCCTGTTTTCGCCTGCCCCTTACTCCTGTTTGTTAGAATAGAGGTGTTAACTACTTTCTTAGCTTCCTCATAAAGAGAGGCATTTTAGTTGGTTTAGGCCAAGAGTCATAGCATTAACAGAGAAGAGCGGGGACTCCAGAGCCCCAACTTTTCTGGAGTAGTATCCCTGAACACCATTTAGTTGCTGTGTGACCTTGAACAAGACACTTAGCCTTTCTGTGCTTCAGTTTCCTCATCTGTAAAATGGACATGATACAAGTTCCAATATCATACAATTGCAGTAAGGATAAAGTAGTTAACATTTTAAAGTGCTAGAACGATGCTAGTTCATAATAGGTGCCATATAAATGTCTATGAAACAAATCAAATGCTATTTCTAAGAAAAGGTAATACTAATTCATAGATGGCAAATACAATTCAGCGTTAAGAGTGAACTTATATTCATTGGCAGGAGATATCTGAAACCATGTGAGGAAGGAGTCCAAACTCACGACTGGGCTGAGGTGAAAAGTAGAACCTGGTGATTGATGAATGTCTGCCATGGATTCTGACAGAGGAAATGGAAAGACGTGTGCCCTCTTTCTGCTATTGCTGTTATGCATATGATTTTTGCAACCTAACATATTCCAAGAACCCAACGAAATGGGTCACAAGACTAGAAAGCTTGAATAAATATTTTTTGAGAACACTTATGTGGCAGATACTATTTGAAGTGTCAAAATAAAAAGATTAATAAGGCAGCCACTGCTTGCAAGGTATTTACAGACCAGAAGGAGACATGGACCTGCAAATTCTCAGATAAATACTGACTGTAAACATAGAACTTTGAGAGCACAAAGAGATGGCAACTAATATACTCCAGTGTGAGAGAGAGACAAAAGAATCTTAGGGGGACCCCACTTTCTCATATAAAAGATCATGTGCTACTCCAATTTCCCTCATGTTGTATTCAACTATACAAATGTACAAAATATATGAAACAGTGTTTTTCAGGCATTAAACAACAATCAGCATGGAACTGTGATCCCAGAGAGAAGAAAAACAAACAAGGTGATTTTTGCAACTGTTTAAACCTAATGTCTGCAAGCAGATCCAGGTCAAAGCACTAGGAGGAGCCTGGTTGTATTTTTGAGTGGAGGAGATAGAGATTGGAGTCAAAAAAGGCCAAAGCAGCTAGAATTAGAGGTCCACGTATGAGTAAAAGGGGAGCTTCACAGAGGGAAATCTAAGGTCTGCAAACGGCCACCTTGAGTCTGTGGCTGAATACTTCTGTGCTCACAAATTGTAAAATACATTGAAGTATGTAAAAGAAAGCATAAGCATGACAAGGAGAAAAACAGAAGATACATACAAAGTACACAAATTTAAATTCTAGTGATAAAGTAAATTATCTGAATAAAAATTACTTGGGACTGGTTAATAGACATCTTTAACTTATCAGAGTTTTTTTGTTTGTTTGTTTGTTTTTGAGACGGAGTCTCACTCTGTCGCCCAGGCTGGAGTGCAGTGGCCGGATCTCAGCTCACTGCAAGCTCCGCCTCCCGGGTTCACGCCGTTCTCCTGTCTCAGCCTCCCTAGTAGCTGGGACCACAGGCGCCCGCCACCTCGCCCGGCTAGTTTTTTGTATTTTTTATTAGAGACAGGGTTTCACCATGTTAGCCAGGATGGTCTCGATCTCCTGACCTCATGATCCGCCTGTCTCGGCCTCCCAAAGTGCTGGGATTACAGGCTTGAGCCACCGTGCCTGGTCCAGAGTTTACCTTCAAATAATATCACACCTTTTCATGTACAATGTAAGAATCTTGCAACAGTATACTTCTAACCCCTCGTCTTTGTGTATTATTACTGTATACTGCTACATAGATAATAAACTCCACAATTCACTGTTATTTTCTTCTTTTAAGAATCAATTATCTTTTAAAGAAACTTAAAAACAAGAAAAGAAATTCCTTTTATATTTACACACGTATTTATTGTTTGGGGCAGTAATTATTCCTTTTTGTGGGTCCTTACAACCATCTGGCATAATTTGCCTTGTGCTTCGATAAGTGTTTGTTTTTCTTAAGATTTCTTTTAATGCTTCTCTTCAGTGATGAATTATCTCAGATTTTGTCTTAAAGTCTGTATTTTGCCTTCATTTTCAAGAGGTATTTTCTCTGGATATAAAATTCTGAGTTGACATATTTGACTCCTATCACTTTAAAGATGTCTTTCCATTGTTTAATGGCCTGCATAGTTTCAAGTGAGAAATATGCTGTCATTCCTTTTTTGTTTCTCTGTACAAAATGTCTTTTGTCTCTGATCGCTTTTTAAAATGTCTCCTTGTCATATGTGTTCAGAAAATCTGATTATGATATGCCCTCTTGTGCTTTTTTTTTTTTTTTTTAAATATTTCTTCTGTTTAGGATCCACTGACCTTCTTGGATCTGTGGATTTTTTGTTTTCATCAATTAAAATAAATTTTCAGGCCTTTACTTTCAAATATTATTTCCTCACTCCCTACATTCCACCCTTACAGTTTGGTCTTTTTGGTCTTTTTTCCTCTGTGTGTTTATTGTCAATAGTTTCTATTGCTAGTACTTCAAAGTCCCTGATCTTTTTTTTTTCTTATGGTGTCTAATTTGTTCAGTAATTGATAGAACAATTAAACAAAAAATGAAAATATAAAGTATTTGAACTTTTTAATTTTTTAATCTAATTTGTTTTAGTAGAATACTCCATCCAATAGCAGAAAACACATTATTTTTAAGTGCACATAAAAGATTCACCAAGCTAGACCACACTTGGGACCATAAACAAAACTCAATGAAGTTTGAAAGATTAAAATCATACAAAGTGTGTCACCTGACAATACTAAAGGTAAATTAAAAATCAATAAAAGAGATTCCTAAAAAGTTTCCAAATACTGGAAAAAAATTTTAAACCCATTAAAAAGTTACAAAAATATTTAACTAAATTAAATTTAAAATATACATTATATCAAAACCTGTAGGAAGCAGCTAATAAAATGTCTAGAGGAAGATTTATTGCATTATATTCTTCTATTAGAAAATTGAAAACTCTCTAAATCAATTATTTAAGCTTACTCATAAAGAAATTTGAAAAAAAAGGATAATTAAAAGCCAAAGTAAGCAGAAGAATTGAAAATACAAGGTAACGAAATAGAAAACAAACAAAAAAAAATCTGTACAGAAAATTCAATAACATAAAAAGCTAGAGGTTTTTTAAAAAGATCAATAAAACTGATAAACTTCCAATGAGAAAGTAAAAAAATAGACAAAAATTATCATTGGAATAGAAAGAATATTGCTACAGTTTCTACATGATTTAAAAGCTTAATCAGAGACTGTAATGAGCAATTTAATGCCAATAAACTTGACAACTTAAATGAAATGAGAAAATTCCTGAAAGATGCAAACTGCCAAAGCTCACTCAGAAAGAAAAAGATACACTGAAAAGCTCTAGATGTCTTGAAAAAAATTGAGGTTAAAATCCTCCCACAAAGGAAACTCTGGTTCCAGAGGGTCTTCATTGGTGAATCTACCAAACATTTAAAGAAGCAATGAAGCAATTCTACAGAAATTGTTCTGGAAAAAAGAAGAGGCAAGAACACTTTCCATCCCATTTTATAAAGCTAGTGCTGCCTTGATATTAGAACCAGAGTAAGATATTACAAGAGAACTCTAGGCTAATATTCTAAGAAGCATAGTGGCAAAAATCCTTCAAAAATTTCTAAAAATTGGATTTGATAAATGAAAAAGTATCACGACTAATTTTGGCTTATCTGAGGAATCAAAGATTAAATTGACATTTAAAAAATCAACTTGATTCACCACATCAGCAGACTAAAAGAAGAACTATATGTTCATTTTAATGAATGCAGCAAAAGAATTTAACAAAATTCAGTGTCTGTTTAAATTAAAAACTCTCAGTAAACTGGGAACAAAGGATAACTTCTTCAGTCTAAAAAAGAGCATATACCTAATGTCACACTTTTAAAAAGTTGAAAGCTTTCCCCTTTCAAGGTAAGAATGCTTTCACCACTTGTATTCACCATTGTACTAGAGGACTTTGTCAGTGCAATAATGTAAGAAACTGAAAAAAAAAAAAGACATCAAACTGGAAAGAAAGAAGTAAAACTGCCTTTATTCACAGATGATATTATTGTATTTGTATCCTAAAGAATCTTTTAAAAAAGAATCCACAAAGAAGCTATAAGAACTAATAAATAAGTTTAGCAAGGTCATAAGATAAAATATCAATATAAAAATTCAATCCTATTCCCACATCCTGGTAACTGGAATTGGAATTGAAAAATAAAATGGAAATTGGAAAATAAAATGGAATTGAAAAACAAAATAAAGTAAAAGCTACAATAGTGTCAAAAACATAGAATACCTAGAGATAAACTTACAAAGCATGAGCAAAATTCTTTATTTGTGGATTACAAACCGTAGCTGTGAGACATTTAAAAAGGTCTAAACAAATACAGAAATATATCGTGTTTATGGATCAAAGGTCTCAATAATGCTAAGACGTGAATTCTGCCAAAATTGATACAATCAAATTGTTCATCACAATCTCAATCAAAATCCTAAACTTTAAAAATTTTAAGTTTCCAAATTTTAAAAATAAGAACAAAGTTGTAAGCCTTATGCTACCCTATTTAACAATTTCCTTTAAGTGTGGTATTGGCATAATTTAGACATCTAAGTCTGTACTACAAAATAGAGAAGCCCAGTAATAAACCTACACATATATGGCTAGTTAATTTTGGCAAAGATGATGATGTAATTAAAATGGGAAAAGGATCATTTTCCTTAACAAATGGTGCTGGAAGAACTGGATGTCTATGTGCTAGCCAGCCTGCAAGATGTCCCCAAACAATCTTTGCTCCTAGGTATTCAGATCCTTGTGTAGTGTCCTCCCATTGAATTGGAGCAGATTTATGTGACCAATAGAATATAAAACTGAGAGAATATGATGGCTAATCAGGAGTGGCCCTCACAATATGGAAATCATACCATTTTTCTCCCTTGTTCAAAGTATTTCAATAGCTTTCTGTCTCACTCAATACAATTTGAAGTCCTCACCTTGGCTTAATAACGCCTTTGATGAATACTTCTCTGACTCCTTCTTCCATCCCTCTCTCCCTTACTTTGTCAGCACGTGGCCTTCACTGTTGCTTGAATCTGCCTTGACCTTGAAATCAGCATTGTTTGCCCCCTCACTTGACTCTGATCTCAGATTACATAAATGTCCCATTAACAGGGAGTTCATCATGACTACATGTCCAAAATAACCCAGCCTCCCATAATTCTGAACACTGTATTGCTTATCTTTGCAGCACATATCACCACATGACACACAGCACGTCTACATGTTTGCTGGTTTATGCTGTTGCCTCCTCTTTCCACTCCACACATTGGAAAGTAAGATCCATCCAAGTGGCAACTTTGTTCTATTCACATAATCCCCAAAGCCTAGAAAAACACCTAGAACATGGTAGAAGCTCATGAAATATGTTGAATGCATAAACGAACTTCTGTACTTTATCAGACTGGGAAAACAGGAACATGAGAAGTCAAAATGAGGCCAAAATTCAAAAGAGGAGAAATTGCAAAAGGAAAAGAAAATGGGAGCAAAAAATTGGGGTTTATCACAAGATCATGGCAGCTCCAGAGAATGTTCAAAAGCTCACAGTCTGGGTCAGCTAATGAGAGGGCACTGAAGAAATATTCCAGGGTTAAGCCGAGAGAGAAAGTTGACAACTATTTAAGCAACTCTGCTTGCAGGTACATGGTCAGTTTGAGCAGACCCTCAAAACAGAAAACAAATAAAATGTGCAGGAATAGCTTTGGTACTACCTGAAGAAACAGTAATTACTCTGAAACTGACTAATTTCTGGGTTACCATGAGAAGAAGGTGAGTTATGTGAAAGAGAAAGTTCACTGAGGTAAAATGGGGACTTGGGGGCAGATTATGTTCCGATCATGGCAAATTTTTTTTTTAAAAAAAGAGATCTTAAAATTCACAATTCAAGAAGCCATCCTCAGCTCTGCTTCCTCTATCACCTTTCTTCCTGAAGCCTTCCTGACTTCTTTTCCCACCAATGTAGGGCAGAGGCACCATGCAGGTACCTTGGATGAAGTGGAGACTGTTGTTTCCCAAAATCCATTTTCCCCCTCTTCCCTTTCATTGAGGAATCCTCTGGGTTTCACCTCGGCACCTGACCACCCAACCATACAATGCTTTGTCCCAGTTGATGCTAGGGACAGATCTGTGACTGATTTCACAACAGTGGGATTCCAGTGGAACTGACCTGTCCAAATCCTTTGTTATCTTCTTAGGCATACCCACCATGCACTGGCCGTTTCCTGCGGTCTGGAGTATAGCAATGCCACCTGGCCAGTCTGCATCCCTAGATGACTTTGTGGAGGAAAACCTTCCTATCTACCCTGGTCTGCTTAACAAGAGAGAAATGAATCTTCTCTTTAGGTCCCTTTGCTACAATTATGTAGCTGGCATCCTAAATACTGCACTGGTGCAATGGTATAGAGGAAAAGGTATAGAATCTAGAGTCAGAAATTCCCTAGTTCACAGCCCACACCTGCTACTCACCAGGCAAGGATTTCCAAACCTTGTTTCTGCAAAATAAAAGAGTGATAATAAAACCTGCCTTGCAAGGGGTTGCATGTTTACAACTTTAGAGACACCAATAGTGTCTCATCCTTGGTATTCACTCAGTAAAGTGCTAGACTTATTATTATTATTATTATTATTATCATTATTAAGATGGAGTTTTGCCCTTTGCTGCCCAGGCTGGAGGGTGGCGGCACGATCTCAGCTCACTGCAATCGCCGCCTCCTAAGTTCACGTCATTCTCCTGTCTCAGCCTCCCGAGTAGCTGGGATTATAGGCACCCTCCCCCATACCTGACTAATTTTTGTATTTTTAGTAGATATGGAGTTTCACCGTGTTGGCCAGGCTGGTCTTGAACTTCTGACCTCAGGTGATCCACCCACCTTGGCCTCCCAAAGTGCTGGGATTATAGGCGTGAGCCACCATGCCCGGCCTAGACTCATTATTAATGGTATTGGCCATACACAAATGCCTACCAGAGTGACAGCATGTCAGGAAAGGAAGGGATAAAGGAGAAGAGAGACAGCAAGGTCTTTGGGTCTACCTGCCCAGCTTGCCCCTGCCCTCTTCCCTGAGTTCTGAAGGAGTGGCACGCACCACTACGCATTTTATGCCAGATGAAGACATCCTCATAGGCTAGGATGGGAAGTCTTCATGGCTTCCCTTGGCCCTCTCCAGTTTTCTTAATCTTACTTAAGTAACGTCATTTTCCATCCCCAATCAATCACTTCACAGAAGCCCCCGTGACCATGCACTGCATCCTGCTCTCAGTCACGTGCTTTCCCTTTAGCTGGAAAAGCTAAAAAGTGAAGACAAAGCAATACCTCCATGATCCTCCAAAAAGGGTTTCTGTGGTTTTAAAACCCTCAATGAGGAAATGCCTGAAAATAACTTCTCAGCTGGAACAAGACCAGTGCCGCGCGAGTCCTCCAAAAAATCCCTGGGGACGGTTTCCCTCCTCCTCTTTCTAACTCTCCCTTTAAAAAAATCTGTGCTTCAGATTTGCAACTTTCGCATCAACTGTGGAAATCTCCGACAAACACGGGCAAAAAAAAAAAAAAAAAGTCTTCCCAGATATGATGTACTGTAATGTTTACCATTTTAAAAGAGTCACTTCTTAGCCTGCTGCACAGTAAATAACCCATTTGTTTCACTCAAATCACTTCACATAATAAAGGACTTGTGTAAATTCAGCAGGAGTTCTGTCATCCCTAGGTGATGAGTTGGCATTGGAGGATTTATCTCTACCATCCACCAGTATGAAAAGCTGGTGCTGCGCTTTTTAACACGACGAAAACAGTGAGAAAGTTGCAGTTCTGGCTTGTGAATTCATCAAGAGCTGACTTCATGAAATCTTAATGAACAGATTCAAGCAAGGACTGGGAATAACTCATTCAGGCAAACAAAAATGCATTAATGCAACATTAAGCTCAAGAAATATAAACCTACAGAGCCTAAAAATTTAGTCAATGCAGGTGAAATAAATAGTATCTTTTTGTATATGCATATTTATGCATAGCAAGAGACAGAGACAGAAAGAGAGAGAAAGAGAGAGAAAGAGCAAGCACACAAATATCTATAACTCAGGATACAATGATGTAACGTTGTCCAATGAAACTTTCAGTAATGATGGGTTAATAACCTCAGGTCAAAAGCCGCCCTTGGACTTGCTCCAAAAAATGCTGTCAGCAAGGGAGAATTTGACCCAGCATTACACTGAGAATTCCTGAAAACTGAATTTACTCCAATATCTGAAGGCACAGATACATAACAGGTTGGAGGTGCCCAATTTGTGTTTTCTTCCTGGCTAAAGATGTTTTTCGTTGCTAAAAAGCCTAACTCCCATCTGCCTTTCTCTGCCAGTGTCTCTGGGGAGTGCTCTGTTGACAGTGATGGTCTTCAGGAGCCCACCCTTTCAACTGGAATTCACAGACAGGATACACTGAAGTCTGGGTACAGTTTTCAGCAAAAACAGGGGCAGGGGTGATGGTGAAACCTTGCCAATAACAGTGAAATCATGGTGGGCTCTGAGGTTCAACAAATATTTATGGAATGTTTTTTTCGTATGCCAGATGATCGTTTCCTTACTTCAACACTACAAAGTTTCACTACCCTTGTCTCTTTCCGGGATGAAGGAGCCAAGATTGAGTAAGGGGAGGTGCTACCGTGGTGCTCAGCTTATGAGCTGGTAGCCAAGACGTCACCTTCCTCTAGCCTGACCACCTGCTTTTCACTTATCCATGTTGCATTATGTAAATTTTGTCCAATTCGGCTATCCACATGCAAGTCCCCACTGTGCCAAGACATGCGGTTCCTTCCTTTGGTGCCACCTGTGAAGTAGCCAAGGCCTAGAGTTGAGAGTGAAATGCAAAGGGCAGTGTCCCCAAAGAATTCATTAGAGTTGCAAGGAGGACTAGAATAGGGCAGGTTTTGTTTCTCCATCCATATGCACCAGGCTGACACAGTTCCTTTCTCTGAGCTGCTCCCATACCCACTGGAAATCAGGCTAAGCAGTGAGCTGGCACAAGCCGCTTTTTAAATAAAAGTGCTTCACACCCAGGACATCTCAAAACGATAGCAAATAGACCCAGAGCCAAAGAGATAACAGTTGGTCTATTTGAGCTAATGGTCGTTTTAGCTCCCTATAAACATTTTATTATTAATTCCATAAATGGTTAATATGAAACCCTTTATAATACTTTCATTTAGGACTTGGTAAAATCATCCACTTGTTAGGTATATAACTGGGAAAATTGCAATACAAATACAAGTGATCATCATATTTTGGTCACATGTGGTTAATTTTTCTTAGATAAAACACTGAGGAACCCAATATGGAAATGTCAAAATTGCCTTGGAGTGAAAAACTCAATTTGAATATTTATGTACATGCTCCAAGTTGAGGCAATCCAACAAACTGTTTAATAAAGACAAAAGGATTCAGCTGTTTGTGCACTTTAATTTGCAAAACAAAGAACATCACATAAATGTGATTTAGTTATATTATTACACACTTTAATTTATTATTCATGCATCTTATTTTCTATAACCAAAACAATAAGACATGTGTTGCAAAATATCAGCATTGCCACAATTCAAATCCCTTACAGGAAAACTTTGGTTAACCAGGACACAGTCAAGCTAGGAGGCCAGATGTACCAAGGGTGTGTGTAGATGCACAGACGTGTGACTACAAGAGAGAAAGAGGAGATATTTTTAATCAGTAAAGGTAAAAATAAAAGAAAATAGGCCAGCATGCAGAAAATCTTTAACTCTCTTGGCAAAGTGCTCCCACAAGCTATTTTCCTGTTTGATGTGCTTGTTCATCATCTCTACCCCCAGTTGAATGTACACTTTGGAAATTGAGGCCTTCTTGCTCTTGTCTCTACTGTTTCCCCCTTGACTACCGCAGTGTCTGCCTCTTGTGGTGCTCAGGTCATTCAGTTGCATGAAGGCGTGGATGAGCAGTCTCTCCAGGTCAGTGTATACCACAGACTTAGGATCCGCATGGCCAGTAAGAAATGACATCATCATGATCCCAGGCCCCCATTGACCCAAAGACACATTTGTAATCTGATTGTTTGCTTGGTTTTCTTAATTGTAGCAAAATATACATAAACCAAAATGTACCATTTGAATCATTTTTCAGTACATAGTTCAGGGGCTTTAAGCACATACTCGCTGTTGTGTTACTATCTCCATCATCCATCTCCAGAACCTTTTCATTTTGCAAAATGGAAACTCTGTACCCATCAAAGATAGCTCCCCAATTCCCCTTCCCCTCAGTCCCAGCATTCAACATTCTACTTCCCAATTCCCCTTCCCCTCAGTCCCAGCATTCAACATTCTACTTCCCAATTCCCCTTCCCCTCAGTCCCAGCATTCAACATTCTACTTCCCAATTCCCCTTCCCCTCAGTCCCAGCATCCAACATTCTACTTCCCAATACCCCTTCCCCTCAGTCCCAGCATCCAACATTCTACTCCCCAATACCCCTTCCCCTCAGTCCCAGCATTCAACATTCTACTTCCCAATTCCCCTTCCCCTCAGTCCCAGCATTCAACATTCTACTTTCTGTATTTGTGATTTTGATTATGTTAAGTTCCTCATAAGAGTGGGCTCATGGCGGGGTGCGTTGGCTCACACCTGTAATCCCAGCACTTTGGGAGGCTGAGGTGGGTGGATCACGAGGTCAGGAGATCGAGACCATCCTGGCTAAGATGGGGAAACCCCGTCTCTAATAAAAATACAAAAAAATTAGCTGGGTGTGGTGGCGGGCCCCTGTAGTCCCAGTTTACTAGGGAGGCTGAGGCAGGAGAATGGTGGAACCCGGGAGGTGGAGCTTGCAGTGAGATGAGATCGGGCCACTGCACTCCAGCCTGGGTGACAGAGCGAGACTCCATCTCAAAAAAAAAAAAAAAAAAAGAGTGGACTTATATAATATGTGTTCTTTTGTGACAGGTTTATTTCATTTAGCATGATGTCCTCAAATTTCACCCATGTTGCAGCGTCAGAATTTCCTTCTTTTGTGAGGCTGAATAAATATTCCACTAAATGCATATACCACGTTTTGTTTACCCACTCACCCATCAGAGGCCACCTGGGTCACATTTGGTTTTGATGACATGTACTGTCTAGGATTTTTTTGCTTGTTTTATTCTGTTTGATTCATTTGGAATGTCTTTAGATAAGGCACATCTTCTCCAATTTTTCACTCTCACTCCCTCTCTCCTGACTCCTCACCCAGCTTAATCATTTACTCCTTCTTTCCATGCCTTTCTATGAAGATTAAATTTTGCTGATTATATTCTACTTGCTAAGGCAGAAATAGGAATAATACATATTAGAAGTCAAGAATTAAACCAGGGAAGAAGTTTCTACTTAACTTCTATTTAGTAATTTTGGTAAACTTTAAAGTAAAACATCTATTCCTTGAGCACTTCAGATATTTGAGGTTTTATTCAGTACATTTGAGGGGCATTTTCCTCTGATTACTTAATCCTAAATCATTTTATACAATTCCAGTATGATCAGACTGGCATGTTTGTGCACCTAGCATATTCTGACTTAAATTGGGTAGGTTGCCTGAATTCCTTCTTTTCATTCGTTCATTCAATAAATGTTTATTGAGTGTCCATAACTTGTAAGACTTTGTACTATTAGGTTGGTGCAAAAGTAATTGTACCAACCTAATAGCTTTGCAGATACAAGCATTAGCAAAAAGTACATAGCTTTGGCCCTTGTGAGCACACTCTCGAGAGGCGCCAATATTGAGCAAAGAGTACTTAATGTAACATTCCAGCATGAAAACATACTAGGTCAATTCCAAACAGTGAAAGGAGTATGGTGCTACTTTAGCAAATAGCAGGGAAATCTGATGTAGTCCCAAATGTGAGTGTGTGGTGTGTGTTGGGGAGGGCGGTGGCGAACTGGAAGTGAGTGTTCTGTCAGTCTGACAATGTATACGAAGTCATCCAGGAGAGAAGTAATGGAATAGATAAACTCATTTCCTTTCCTTCCCTTTCATCCATTCATTCATTCATTCATTCATTTAGACCGTCAGTCAATCAATTTTATTGATCATCTGCTATGTGCCTGGCATAGTGTTAGGCACTAGGGGTATAATGATCAACAAGACACACATGGCCCTTACCTATATGGAGCTTACATCCTAGTGGAGAAAAACAATAAAACACAAGTACAGAAACAAAAAGACATGAAAAAAATGGCAAATATTGTAGGAGCTATGAAAGAAACCAACTAAGGCTTAAATAGAGAATAACATGGTGGGGGAACCACTTTAAGCAGGGCGGTCAGATAAGACTTCTTTGAGAAGGGAACATTTAAATGGAGTCTGAACAGATTATACAATAAAATGGAAGGAAAAGCATTGTGACCAAAAGGAATAGCATAAGCAAAGCAAGGGATGAATTTGGAAAACCCCTGGCTGAAAAACAATGTGAGATTTGGGACTTGGGCAGTTGTTTCCCAGGCCTTGGCAATGAGTTTAGGATTTTGGTTGTGTGTTCATTTATTTTCAGGCTTTTGTTTCTTTTTTGACATAATTAGAGAAGTGACAAGATCTGAACTCTGCCATAGGAAGACTGCTTTCACTGCTTTGTGGAGCATGAATTAGGGACGCCGTTTTAGGAAGACTGCTTTCACTGCTTTGTGGAGCATGAATTAGGGACGCCGTTTAGGTGCAGCCCAAGTGAGGGATGGTGGTGTTCTGGCCTCTGCATTTTCATTGCTTTGTTTTCTTTGGAATCCACCCCCCTCATTCCCCACTAGGATGTAAGCTCCTTGCAAGGGAAGTACTTCTGCCTGATTTTGTTCATGGCCATACACCAAGGGCCTGACAGTGCCTGAAATGCAGGAGGTGGCACTGAATAATGGTCTTAACCTGCTTACCTTTACACATCAAGATCCCGTCCAGGGTAAATTTACTGAAACAGTGTCTATGGTGGGGGTTCTTACCATTGTCACTTAGCTTGAGAATTCTCAGGGAGCATGCCAGCAGTCTCACTCTACTTTCAAGCGAAGATTTAGTATCTGGAAGCAGCGGTAAGACTGCAGATTGCGAAGGCTTCATTACCTTTACAAAACAGACTACAGGGCATTTACTTGTGTGCTCTGAAATATTATCATAAAACTAAACCACACTTGTCAAAACAAACAAGCAAAGTAAATTCCAGGAGGCATTATAGCCTCAATAGCAATTGCATTATTTTTACAAGCTAATTCATAAAACCAAATAATTCATAATGGTGCACCCCTTCATAAATGTGAATGTGTGAGACCCTATAGCATGAATACATCAATGCAGATGTGTAAATAACTATACTGCTCCCTCAATAAAAGTGTTTTATTCTCATCACTATTGGATAAATATGCCACTGGAATAATTTACTTCTTTTCCCTCTTGAAATAATATTTCTGAAGGTAAAAATTTAGATTCAGAAAATTGTTTAAAACTAAGTTTGATTAGAGTCTGCCAAACTTCAAAAGAGGAAATTGGATGATAACTAATAATAATAACAGTAATAATATGAAAGCATTTGGTATGCAAAGCTCATGACTTCACATACTTCAGCCAATTAGTCACCTGAACGTTTCCAATTATTCACGTGTGTTGGCATTGTGCAAATAAAACATCTGAATGACTGACTTCATTTTTCTTTTCTCATTTGGAGGTTTTTTATTCAAAGTTATTGCGACTTTTAGAGGAGAAGCAGTGCTTTTAAAGGGTACTTTCGCACAACATGCTTTGATTTGATTTATCGTGAGTCTAAAAATACCTATTAGTCATTTAGTTCATCTCTCTCCACAACTCTGACTTCTTGCTTTATATATGGCACAGGACAGGTAAATCTCACAGATACTAACATAAAATAATACTTAATATGCATATGATCCTTCCAGTTTCAAATACCCTTTCATAGTCCAAATTGAGTAAATATAAAAAGAGCCATTTTTTAGATCCAGCTGGAGTCTTCCAGAAAATGATACTTTATATATACATTATGTGGAAAAGTAAATGCATTGTAAAACATGAAAATGTATATCCTGATATTCATTAAATGCCTACAGGATCATAGTTCCAGCTGCAGTTGACCACAGATTCTTACCTGAAATCACTCACTGGCATTATAAGAGTTTGTATCATGAAAGTGTCCAGTTAGAACTAACAGTAACTTTGTTTTCAGGGTTTAATCATAACTACATGTTTGCATGCAGTGGGTATAATAGACCTTATGTCTTAATCGTTGTGAAACATTTGCTTCATTTGGAAGGTAGATTGGTATTTTCAGTGGAAATGATCATACACTTATTAAGAGCTAGTAGGAAGCTTTGGATTGCCTAAAATACAGTATAAAGTGTCTTGAGGGTGTGGAGTGGGGGTAGAGGAGGACTTGAAAGGATGAGAGATTATTCAATTGAATTGTGAAAAGAAGAATCAGGAAGATTTAAAATAAAATGGCAAAGAAATGAAAAATATCTGCCAGCATTCTTGAAGCATTCTCGCAAGACTCTATAATATGAATTTGTTCTTGAAAATACCTTGACTTGAAAGCTTTTGAAATTCTTTGATGAAAATTGCCATCTGAGTACAAAGCAATAGCATTATTAGTAATTATTACTATGAGACATTAATTGAAACTAGCAATAGAATAATTGATAGTAAGTTTCACAAATGTAAATAGTACATATCTTGCTAATATTTTGGCAAAAAAATGAGCATAAACACTAATTATTATTTTTACTTTTTCTGCATGTGGAAAACAAACGTTAGAACCAGATGAGTAAACCTATGAAAGATACCACGTGACATTCAATAGCCCAGAAATAGGATTCTTAAGAGAATGGTTTCATTTCTTACTATGATTTCATTTAACCCACCTCATTTATTCAACAACTGTGTTTTGAGCACTGACTATGTTCCAGGCACTGTGCTAGGAACTGCTGACCAACAGAGGACCTAAAAGAGACCCCATCTTCAAGAAGGTAAGAGCTGGGTGGAATATCTACATGAGTTTAACAAGTTTTAGTTTCATTAGTTGTAGTACGAATAGTATCATTATTAATATTTGGTTGAGTCTCAATTCAGTAGTAGCAGAAACATGAAATATTTAATTTCTGCGCAGCCAGAGGAACTTCTGGGTTCCTCTGATATGGTTCGGGCAGGTATTGGGAGTGGTTCCCGTCTTCTTTCCAAATGCAAAGTGCCTATTTATCACTAATCGATGGAACAGGCTATTTCAAAGGAATTCTTGCCTCTACCAATCCCTATTCTACACCAAAACCTGGCCTCAGTGCACTTCTCAGATATGCCCCCAGGCATACCAGAGAAATCAATACAGTAAATAGTCAATTAAGATTTTGTTTTTAAGGGCCAGGATAGAGCACACACGGATAAAGCAGAAATTCACAGAGGAGGTTCCTAACCCAACTCCAGTGACTTAGGGGAGACTGAAGTGTGAATTGGCTCACAGGATCATGTATCCACAGTGAAAGCTAGTACTGAACATTCCTCATGGGTGCCATGTGTATTGCTCAAATTAGGGAATGTTCCTCTAATCTGAAGTTATCCTAAGCCTCGCTCAAATTTTATCTCCAATTGTTGTCATGTTGGAGGTTTAAAGAAGTGTGGAATAATTCAAGGAAGGATAATGTATCTTATTTCTGCCAGGGGAGTCAATTATCCTGTGAACAGAGGAAGAACTCTGGTTCGGAGCTCTCTGTATGCAACGTGGGAATAGCTGGGGAGGAAAATGTTGCTGTGTGAGAAAGAAAAACTAAACAACCAAACAACCAGAAAAACAAAGTGAGGCAAATGGCAGAACGTACAAACAAGGATAGAGACTGTGGGAACCTCAAGAGAATCCCCTGACTCCACTAATTAGACAACACTGTTGGGGCTTTGCACTAAAATGTGAGGTGAACCACTTCAAAAGGATCCAGAGGAAGGCCACGATGGTACCCCACAGTCTAGGGTCACCGGGGATATTGATGCTGTGGGAAGAAAGCTCAGAGACAGTTTCCAGTCGCTGTGTCAGCATAAAAAAGAGAATCATAGGTAGGGACACCGGACAAGGTGAAAGGTCAGATGTCAGCATGGGGATTTGGGTTATGCTGGTTCCAAAAATTGGAACCACTTGTTCACATGCTTGGGGAAGGCCATCACCCAGGAAGAGGTCATTTGATGACTGGCTGTGTAGAGGAGGTCAAGACCCCCGAAATCAGTAAGGGCTGCCCAAGCCCCTCAGGAGCCATCTGGCCATGAGTTGCAGTCCCTTAAGACAAGAATGGCATTCTCACTCCTCTGCTGACCCACCCCACAGCAGCCCTTTGCCAAATAACTGCATCAATAACGACATCCCAGAGTCCAGAAAACCCAGAAAAGAAACAAGCTTTCAGCAAAATCGTGGGCCCAAGGCAGGTGCTTAGGGAGTTTCCTTTATTATTTCCTTTTCTTTTTCCTAGTAGTAGTTTAAATGTTTCAGTGGTTCTTTGCATGTTTCGTTTCTGTATTTATAAAAGTATAATCAATAATTCAAAAGAAAGGTGGAAGTACATAAAATATAGAACTGCACTATCCAATACAGTAGTCACTAGCTACATGTGGCTTTCGAGCACATGAAATGTGATTACTCCAAATTGGGAAGAGCTGTAAGTCTATGACACACCTGGATTTCAAAGTCTGTGGATCAGAAAATGATGAAAAAATATTACGTGGATAACTACTTTATACTGATTATTGGTTGAAATGATAATATTTGTGTAGATTAGATTACATATATATACTATTAAAGTTAATGCATCCATTTCTTTTTACTTTTTAAAATGTGGCTACTAGAAAATTTAAAATGAAATATGTGGTGCACATTTGTGGCTCTCATTATCCTTCGGTTGAACAGAGCAAACACAGAATCCAAAACCAAAGTTTTTAAGCCCGAGCATTCTGGTCCTCAGAAAAGGTACTTAAAACATTTTGTGTATTCATCAGAACTTCTTTGATACATATACAGTAAAAAACAAAATAGGACCATTTTATATGTATTTTACTGAAATTGGCTTTGTCTTTCACCTAATAATATACACAGGAGGTGCTTCAACGTTGGCATAGGAATATTTCTCTCATTCTTCATTATTGCTGCATGGGTGTTGCAGTCATGTTCCCCAAATCCATTGAACATTCCCTTATTTATGGAACTTAAGCTTTTTCCTCTTCTTTTTTTTTTTTTTTTCCTTCGTAACAACATCACTGACCTCTTATTGGAATTGCTGGATCAAAGAGAATGAAGATTTTTTATTTTGATAGAGACTACCAAATTGTTTTCTAAAAAGTAATCATCAAATTATATTACCAGCTAGTATGAAAACAACCATTTTTCACACCTTTGCCAAGTTTTTAAAATTGTATCCAATCTGATGGATGCAATTTATCTCATTTACATTTGGTTTTCGCTGATAACTGCTGAGGTTGAGTATTTTTTCACCTGGTTATAACTAGTACAGTCACTAAATAGAAAACAACTTCATCCGTCTTCAAACTTTCTGTTGAAAACCCAATCTGAGACCCAGACTTTTTCACATTTTCTTCTGTGTCCTCGCTTTACGAAT
Source organism: Chlorocebus sabaeus (assembly GCF_047675955.1). Lineage (NCBI taxonomy): Eukaryota > Metazoa > Chordata > Mammalia > Primates > Cercopithecidae > Chlorocebus > Chlorocebus sabaeus. Next base: position 14,626,748 of record NC_132916.1, on the reverse strand, counting down.
GAAACCTCAGAAAATCTTTTTGTGTTTTCCAGGACTAACAAAAGTCAAAGTCTTCCCATCTCTTCTGGTCATAGGAACCATCTTGCTTCAGGAACTAAAATGTCCAGTCCAGACTCAAGTACATGGGTCATTCTTTTCTTTATTCAACTTGAAGCTGATCTGTCCTCCCACTCAGCCTGTCCAGGCTCAAACATTTTCCCTTCCTTTCCATCCAGACCCAATGTGGGAGGAGCTGGTAGCTTCCTCCTCATCCCCTACCCTTATACTTACTTTATTAGTTGTTTGGGTTCTTTTCTTGATGTGGGTAGAAGAAGCTGTCTACGTATTCTGCACAAAAAATTCTTTGTCTGATATATACATTGAAACTATTTTCTCCCAGCCTGTCACTTCTTTTTTTTAACTTTATCATATCTTTTACCAAATATAGATTTTGAATGTTGATTTATCAAGCTGTTCTTTTAAGTTCTGCAGTTTGTGTTCTTAGCAAAGCTTTCTATACTTCAAGATTACAGAAATAGACTCCTATTTTTATTTTTGTAACAGCATTATTGAGATATAATTCATATGTATTACAATTCTCCCATTAGAATACACAATTCAATAATTTTAATATATTCACAGAATTGTGCAATCATCAACATAATCAATTGTAAAATATTTTTATCACCTTTAAAAGAAACTCTATACCCTTTACCCATTACCCCCCAGTCTTCCCATTCTACCAGTCCTGGGCAACCACTAATCTACTTTCTACCTCTATGGATCTGCCTGATTTGGACATTTCATACAAATGGAATCAAGTAATATGTGGTCTTTTAAAACTGACTTCTTTCCCTTAGCATAGGGTTTTCAAGGTCTGCCTATATTGTAGCATGTGTCAGCACTTTGTTCCTTTTTATGGCTGAATAATATTCCATTGTATGGATATACCACATTTGACTTACACATTCATTAGTTCATAGACATTTGGGTTGTTTCCACCTTTTGCTATTATGAACGTTATGTTATGAACATTTGTGTGCAAATTTTTCATTGGACATATATTTTTTATTTTCTTGGATGTATATCTGGGAATTGCTGGATCAAATCGTAGTTCTATGTTAAACTTTCTAAAGAACTGTTAGCTTGATTTCCAAAATGGCTACACGACCAGTGTATGAGAGTTCCAATTCCTCTGCATCCTTGCTAATACTTGTTATTATCCGACTTTTTAATTATAGCCACCCTAGTGGGTGTTAAGGAGTGTTTCATTGTAGTTTTGATTTGCGTTTTCATAATAACTAATGATGTCAAGCATTTATTTTCAAATGCCTATTGCTCACCTATATATCTTCTTTGGAGAAATGTCTCCAAAGTCCCTTGCCCATTTTTGAATTGGGTTATTTGTCTTTTTATTATTGAGTTGTGAGAGTTCTTTATATCTTCTAAACACAAGTCTCTCATCAGATATGATTTGCAAATATTTTCTTCCATTCATGAGGCTGTCTTTTTACTTTCTAGATAGTATCCTTTGATACATAAAAGTTTTTAATTTTGATAAAGCCCAATATATCTGGGTATACATTTTTTGCTTGGGTGGTTTGGTTTTGTCACTTGTGTTTTTGGTGTCACACCTGAGAGACCATCACCAAATTTGAGATCACGAAGATTTACTCCTGTATTCTCCTCTAAGAGTTTTGTAGTTTTAGCTCTTACATTTAGGTCTTTGATCCATTTTGAATTAATTTTTATATATGCTTTAAGGTGGGAGGTCAAAACTCACTCTTTGCCTGTAAATATCTGGTTGTCCCAGCACCATTTGTTAAAAAGATTATTCTTTCCCTATATAATAGTTTTAGCTCTCGTCAAAATTATGAAAAGCAAGACCCCTATATTTTGTTCTCATGTTTTTATAGATTTTTTGTTTCATTTAAATTTATTTTAAAGTATGATGTCAGGTAAAGGTCTGCTTTATTTTCTAAATTGATGGCTAATTGTGACAATATCATGTTAGAATAATGGATTCTCTTTTCTCACTAACTTGAAATTTTACTTTACCACATGAGGTATTCCACATAGCTCTGTTTAAATTTCTATTTGGAAAGTTTTATATCTGAGTGTTTATCCTTGTGACATTATCCTTGTTAGCACTCAGACATTTTGATCTACAAACTTACTTCTTTTTCAGCAATAACATTGTCTTCTGAGTAATTTCTCTCCTCCATCATCTCTCTTCTCTTCTTCCAGAAGATATAATTATGACAACTTCTGGATACATCCCTTATCCTCAACTTTTGTCTCATGCTCTCTAACTCTTAGTGCTTTCCTATTATTTTCTGGGAGAATTCTTCAATGTAATCTTCACATTAATCTATTATTTATTTGTGATTTTGTCCATTTCCAAATCCTATACTTGATTTTCTTTTACACGTGAGTGAATATAACTTCTTTGCACATCTTTCCAAGAATATTAACTTCTTGTGAAAGTCATGGGCATGCCTCTAACAGGCTCTGTCTCCATGCCCATATATATCTCCTCATTCTTCACACAACGTGCACCCAAGCCAATCGCCGGCACCTGTATTTCTTTGCCCGAGGGCTTTCTTTTGCCTCTGAAGCCCACATTGCTGCCAAAATCATAGGCTTGAGGGAAAGAGGAATTAATATGCCATAGGAGCAGCCCTCAACCAAATACTGGCGGAGGTAGGTATAAAATTACCCCCAGCTCCTTCACCGTCAGATAGGAGACTCTGACTCATGTGTTCTCCATGGGTTCCCAGAGTTTCCCCAGTGGGACTGAATCCCAGCTGCCTGCAGTGGTTGCTGGCTCGACCCAGTGCCCTTCCTGGTTGACTTCCCTTCCCAGGTTCACTTTCTCACTCGCCTCCTGCTGTTACTTTCACCTCCCAAGTGAATTATTTGCACTTGAAACCTTGTCTCAGGGTCTGCTTTCTAGGGTAGCCCAAACTAAGACACCCTCTTTCTATTAACTGCATTTCTCTGGGCATTAGCTCTTCTATATTTTGTCTTTAATTCTTCTATTTCCAGTGGTTGGTAATTTTTATTTGTTTATCTTTGTACTTGAGAATTCCTGCTACTTTATCTATTTGAGCTGGGCAGTTCCCCTTGGAGGAAGAGCCATTATGCAATCAAGTATTTCTTTCCTAGCCTCATCTCCTCTTATGCACCCACCCCGCAGGGCCCCAGCCCCAGTTCCTGACACATCTCCGGTTGGTGGGGTGGGGTTGGGGGAAGGAGAGGCAGAGAGTAAATATTAGAAACAAGATAAATTGTATTTGATGGGCACAGATGTCATGTTGTGGCGGTACCTGCTGAATGTGGTATATTCTCAGCGTGCATTTTTGACACATGGGGAACTTTGATGGGTTTTCTGAGATTCTACTGCAAACCTCCGGCTGCAATTTCTGTGATGCACAGGGACAACTGAAGACTCCACCCCCTGACTTGAGGCACTCACTCAGGCTTTCTTTGTTGGGAACCATTAGTGTCTAGGAAGCCTTCCTGGGCTAAATCCTTTGTAAGCTCCAGGCCAGGTCACAGATCTAATTGACCCATGGGTAAAAGAATTTACAAAGAAACCAAGTAAACAAAAAACAAACCTTAATCCACCTTTAGGGAAAGCGTGGCTTTCTCCCATTGTAGCCACCTTTCCTCACTCTAACCAGAGCCTTTTAAAATCTTTCAATTTCTCAGACAGTTCAAACACCAGCCCCTTGTGTTCCCACCAAATTCCAAGGCAAACATATCAGACTATCCAAGGGGTCCCCTTAGTTGACTTGAAGTAAGGAGGCTACCCTTCCTGCATCTCACTTCTTACCTCAACCTTTTTATAACCTCGAGGTTTACTTTGTGCTATAGTTTTGGTGATCTTACTTAAGAAATCTTTTCTAGGCAGGAGAATCGCTTGAATCCGGGAGGCAGAGGTTGCAGTGAGCCGAGATTGCGCAGCTGCACTCCAACCTGGGCGACCGAGCAAAACTCCATCTCAAAGCAAAAACAAAAACAACTTTTCCTACCCCAATGCCTGCCATAAAAATATTTGTTTTATTTGGGAGGCCGAGGCAGGCGGATCACCTGAAGTTGGGAGTTCGAGATCAGCCTGACCAACCTGGAGAAACCCTGTCTCTACCGAAAGTACAAAATTAGCCAGGCATGGTGGCACACGCCTGTAATCCCAGCTACTCGGGAGGCTGAGGCAGGAGACTTGCTTCAACCCAGAAGGCAGAGGTTGCAGTGAGCCAAGACTGCGCCATTGCACTCCAACCTGGGCTACAAGAATGAAACTTCATCTCTCAAAAAAAAAAAAAAAAAAAAAATATACACACACACACACACACACACACATCTCCTAAAAGTTTTGTTTTTGATATTTAGGACTTTAATAAAGCAGTGCATTCTTCATTCCCCTTAAAATCACCATGCCCTGGGGTTCCCCCCATACTCAATTGCTATCTTTCCATGCTTCAGGAAAGGGGTGGACTTCAGAAATGGGTAACTTCAGCTAGAACAAGGCAGGTACCACTCAGCTTTGGTTTCAAACTAGAATTTTCTTTTCAGTGTAAAGTGAAATAATTGTCTTGGGAACTAGAATTTGTTAAGAGAGAAATGGTTTCTAGATTCCAGAATCTCCCTTTGCAATGTCAAGAGGATGCCTAACCCACTTAAATGATAGACGTTTCCACCCCAACTTGGAAAAAAGTGAAGAGCTTTTCTAATCTTCAATGTAGCAAAAGGAGAAAAGAGAAAGAACTGGAGAAGAGGACCAAGACTTACATCTAATTTCTCCAGCTGGAGGAATAGAGGGTGGGGAAGAAGAGGGAACACCCCAGAGCTGTTGTCACTCTACCACTTCTTCTGGCACAGACTGTGAGAATGTTAAGTGTCCTCACATGAGCCATACCCAACACGACACCAGCCACACAGTACATCAACCTCAATGCAGGAAGACGCTCATCATAGAAAGGACTGGAGACAGTGTTCCCTGTGTCGCCCCAGTTCACATGTAGATGGAAGGGATTTGGTTCTTCAGACCAAAGACACTTTCCCTGCTTTGCCATGGATGCATAAGATAGTCTCTGAGAATCCCAAAGTTTCCCTGGGACATGGGGTTCAAACTGAAGACCCTCAGTGCAGCTGATACAAAGTTGCTGGTATGAAGCTACAAATGGGCACATTCTAAGACATTTACGCTTCTCTAGGAAACATTCCTGGTTTGAAATACTTGTCCTGGACTTAATGTGTCTCTCCAATACTCCCATCATCATTCCTTCTTTAACTCTGCTACCAATTTTAGGGAAATTCTTGAAAGTCCCCAGTAGGAGAAGGGAGTTGCAGAGTTCAGGTGCAGCAGGACTGCCAGGACGAAGCCTGCAGACAGTGAGGCAACCCTGTAGCAGGTACCATGGGGAGCTCAGCTAATCCAGGATCTGGATGGAAGACATGCCAGCGATTCACAGGAGAGCCAGCTAATGACAAGGTCAAGGGTGTTGTGAGGAAAGGGTCATGTTTCCCCAGTTGAGATGCCAGCATGGGCCCTACTCTACGGCAAGGCCAGAGGGACATTGCTCCCCTGGCCAGAGAGGACCAGGAGAGGACACGCTGTTATGAGGACAGGCAGTCTTCTCCCTCTACCCAGGTGCCATCTTGTCAAGAAGGCAAAGGGAGAGAAGCCATAGAAGTCTAAGCATTCTGAGAGAAGCTCAATTCACCCCAAAGATATCCTTTTATAGGAAAGAAATTGATTTACCTATCATGGGCGGATTTTTCCTCCATCTACAGAAGAATAAAGCCCCAAGCATAAGAAAGATGAGAAAAATTATAGAAAATTAAGGAAAGTACATTTCCTTTTGAGATGAAAACTCATCTCAGTGTAGCATCAGCTCTGCTGTATATAATAGACCTGTGATAAATATCTGTAGACACCACCTGGTTCTGGTCTGATCTTTTTTAAAATAAATGTTGAAATGCTAGCTTGTATTAACAATATTGATGATGAAATGTTCTTTATCTTTAGTGTCACAGATGTCAAGGAAATACATGTGCTCTGCTTTGCACTTGTTTCTGATGCCTGCCACAGTTACTAGCCCACGGGGTGGACACACGTGGTTGAAAGTAGAAAGCCCACCACCCCTGCAGACAATCAATTCCTTTACTTAACTGCAATTACAGTGAGAGACCAAAACGTTTATCCTTCTCTTAGCTCCCCTATTTGCTTCTTCCCTGGGAGGCATTGGATGGATGGGTACTTTTAGATGCTGCTGTAGATAGTCTCCCTACAGTAAAAGGCTATTAGTGGGATTGCAAGACAACCAAAGCTACAGCAAAGTGCAGTTCACTCGTACGCAGGACACGGCATTTCCTAATGGAGCAACATTAGAGAGTAGACCCAGCGCAGGGCTGTGAGTGCCTAACAATGGCACAATGAAAAGCCCTCAATTATGCTGGACCTCAGCTCGCTGGGTCAGGAAGGGCCGAGGTAACTGTTCAGCCTGTAAGTGAAGGGACTGTTCAGGCCTCTTAAGGAGTACAGGGAAAAGCTGAAGTTACAGAAAGAAAATAGTAGTTAGAATTGGAATTGTAAAATCAGATGAAGGAAGGAGAAACCGGCACAGAAAGAAGAGAAAACGCTATTAGGGAAAATATTTCATTTCTGAAAAGCCAAGCAATAAAAAAAATAAAAAGAAAAGAAAACCAAAATGTGGTCTGCCCCGTCCTCCCCAGCTCACAGGACTATTGCCTAGAACCTCTGCAGAAAGGAAGGCCATTGCATTTCATCCCAAGGGACTGTTTTTGCTCTCACACTCCAGCCCTGGCTTTCCCCAGCTCCAGCATTAGAACATTAGGAATGGCTTGTTTGCAACGTCTAGAAAGGCTACCCTACCCTCATGCAAGCTTAATGAGGTGTTGAACAATAAGGCCCATATTCCTACTTATGATTTCTTCTCTCATTTCAAGTCACAGAACGCACTATCTTGCAAACCCCCAAACCTCTGAAAGCAGCCCACCGGACTCAGTACTGAGCTACAGAGAAAAGTAAATAAGTAAAGGAACAATTCCATCAGGTTTAGAGAAACAATGTTCTCCTAATCAGGTTATTTCCTGGCGGTTCCTTACCAGCTGGGCTTACTTCTACTCAGTAAGTTCACAGTGACCTTCGCAGGTGCCAGGAATGCTTAATTAAATACTTGAACAGATAGTAAGTATAATAAATAGCACATGCACCCCAAAATTGGCAGTAGAGTTAAAGAAAGAATGATGCAACTTAGTTTTGCTAGACTGGACAGAAACATTAAGTTCAGAACAAGAATTTTCAACCAGGACACTTCCTAGGGAGACATAAATGTCTTAGAATGTACTCCTAGTGGCAGCTTTGTCTCAGAGGCACTCAAAGTCCTTGGGAACCTTTGAGATGATCAGAGTCTGTCCTATATATCAAATGCAAACTATGGCAGGTCTCTGGCCTAAAGAAACAAAAAGAGAAGGAGATTTCAAAGTCTGTGGACACAAGCCAGAAGGGGTGGCCCCAGAACTACCCTAGAGTAGGGTCCAGCTCTCCAAACCCTCAACCCATGTGCTGTTGAATACTAATTTTGTGCTGGAAATCATGTTGAGTATTTTTTATGTGTTATCTGATTTAATATTTCACTATGATGCTATGATGTAATTATTATTTTTTTTCAGAAAAACAAAGTGCAACTTAGGGGGTGGAGTAACTTATCCATGATCACACGAATAGCAATGGGGAGAGCAGTGTTTCAAATGCAGTCGGTCTGGCTCCAAAACCTATGCCCATAAACACCATACCTTGCAGTCAAAGAATACACGCTGGGCCAGACATGATGGCTCATGCTTGTAATCCCAGCACTTTGGGAGGCTGAGGCGGGCAGATCACTTGAGCCCAGGAGTTCAAGATGAGCCTGGGCAACAAGGCGAAACCCTGTCTCTACAAAACATAAAAAAAAAAAAATAGCTGGGTATGTTGGTATGCACCTGTGGTCCCAGCTACATGGGAGGCTGAGGTGGGAGGATCACTTGAGCCCAGGAGGTCGAGGCTTCAGTGAGCCACATCGTGCCACTGTAGTCCAGCCTGGGCAACAGCATGAGACTCTTTCTCAAAATAATAATAATAATAAAATATATATATATGTGCTGGCTCCCACTGCTGGATCTAAAGATGGTCTGATCCAGACACCTTTATTGACCTAGGCCTCAGGAAGCCTGAGATGAATCCCAGGAGCACATCCTAGGAGCCCCCGTCCTAGGTATAAGGATACACTACATTGGAAACATAAACTTCCCACAAAACATTGCAGTGTGGTTGAAGTTACCATGAAAAAACAAAAAGAATCATGAACATAGCTTTAGAATCTATACTTTTATATCTTTATATCTTTAAATCTACAATATATACCAAGAGGCAACATTCATAATTTACGGATATTTGTTTTGTTTTGTTTTTTTCAATCCGTATGGATCTTTTGTTGACATACTTACCACTAAAGTTATTTGTGGATCATGGTTCCATATGGTCCCCAAATGACAAATATTACTGATGCACTTCTAGGGTCTAATTTAATTATCAATTAAAGGACCATGTATTTACCAGCATGGCTTATTCACAGGTTTCCCCATGTCTGGTTATTTGGAAAGCTTCACCTTTTAGTGTCCAGAGTAGAAAGTGCACATGCAAATGTTTACTCTCCTTTTATTTCTGAATATTTACTGCTGGGCTTGGCCAACAAGAGTTTCACAGGCTTCTGTTGCTCTGAGAGGAAGAAAATGTACTCTGGGTTGAGTGCACACTTTGCACTCGATTGGGAAAGACATGTCAAAGAAAAAAAAAAAAAAGAAAAGAGACTGCACATGGCCTTTATATGGACCACAGATTGAAAGACAAAGAGCCTAAAATCTTTTAAGACTTTCAGGATTCAGAACTTTGCAACATGTTAGATTTAAGATTCTTAAAGTTAAGAACATCTCTGGATATTTCTTATACCCCCCAACCCCCCCCCCCAAAAAAAAACATTTCTGCAGATAAACAAGGGGACTGTCTTATGGAATAAAGAATAATCACAATACTGGTAACAACCACCACAAAACCCTGTGAGGCATAAGGTCAGAAGACAGTACATTAAGGGACAGTAAATTGTGAAACATAGATGAATAGAATACTAATCCAGCACAACACTGTGTCTGTGAGTGTCTAACAGGAGAAACGGAACACATTCTAAGTGTGTCAAACACAAGAGATTTAATGGAGGAAATGAGTTACACAGATGATGAATGAACTGAAAAGTCAAATAAGCTACAGTGAAGTAACTGCACTCAGGAAGCGACCATCACTCCTGGAGCCACAGAGCTAGAGGAGGAGGTGATATCCTCACCCGAGTCAAGACTCGGCTCCTGCCCACAAAAGGGAGGCTGGCCAGCATGGGACAGACTTTGAAGGAAGCAGAGCTGCTGCTGGAAGTACCACCCACAGCTGATTCAAAGGGAGGGACCTCCTGGCTTCTCCCCCATCCCACCTGCCACTTTTCTGGGGGCATCACCCATTGGTTGAAGCTCCTGCGTAACAGGAAGTTGGGGAAACCTGGGAATCGGACCCCCCGCAATCCAACGCAGAGCAGGGAAGGGCCGGGAAAGGATCTCAGAAGGAACCGGCAAATGGCCAGCACAGAATCTGATGGTTTTCGTCACTTATGAGGAAATAGTTGTATTCAGTTTTCACTCATAAGAAACAAAATAGCATTTTTTCAAAAGTAACCAATTCAAATTTTCAGATGTAAAAATGGATATTCATAATTCCTGGTATTTAGTAACACAGTCATGCACCACGTAAAGATGTTTTCATCAGTGATGGGCCACATATACAACAAGCATCTTACAAGATTATAATGAAGCCAAAAAACTCCTATCACCTAGTGATGGACAGCTGCCATAATGTTGGAGCACACTGCATTACTCGTGTTTCTGGTGATGACGGTGCACTTACTGCACAGCTGGTCATACGAAAGTCTAGTGCATACAGTTATACACAGTACATAATACTGAATAATGATAATAAACAACTATGTGAATGGTTTATGTATTTACTATCCTATACTTTTAAATCATTTTTTTAGAGTGTATTCCTTCTAATTATTATTTTTTTAAAGTTAACTGTAAATCGCCTCAGGCAGGTCCTTCGAGAGGCATCCAGAAGAAGACATTGTTGTCACAGGAGCTGACAGCTCCATGCTTCTTACTGCCTCGAAGAACTTTCAGTGGGACAGGTGCAGAGGTGGAAGACAATGGTATGGGTGACTCTGACTCTGTATAGGCCTAGGCTAATGTGTATGTTTGCATCTAAGTTTTTAACAACAAAAAAAATTTAAGTTAAAAACAATAAAACAGTTGGAAAAAAGCTTACAGAATAAGGATATAGAGAAAGAAGATAGTTTTTAGCGTATAATATACTTACGTTTTAAGTAAGTGTTATAAAAGAGTCAAAAAAATTTTAAGAAATTGAAATGTTCATAAAGTTAAAAAGTTACAGGAAGATAAGGTTAGTCTATGATTGAAGAAATAAAAACGTTCATATATTTAGTGTAGCCTAAGTGTACAGTGCTGATAAAGTCTGCAGGAGTGTACAGCAATGTCCTCGGCCTTCACATTCACTTGCCAGTCACTCACTGACTCACCCAGAGCAACTTCCAGTCCTACAAGTTCCATTCAGGTGTCCTCATCAGGTGTAGCATTTCTTAATCTCTTATACCATATATTTACTGGACCTTTTCTATGTTGAGATGCGCAAATACCGTTGTGTTATAATTGCCTACAGTATTCAGTGCAGTCACATGCCATGCAGGTTTGTACTCTAGGAGCAATAAGCTAGACCATATAACCCAGGTATATACTAGGCTATGCTATCTAGGTTTGTGCAAACACACTCTACAGTGTTAATACTATGACCCAGTTCTCAGAAGTTATTATTTGCTCTCAGAGAGAAAAAGGAATGTGTTGCCCAAACACATGTCCTCCATTAACTAATTGGCCACCAACTCTTTTGAAGTTTCTTTCCTTAACCCACATCTCTCCTGGGCTCATAGAACAACATCTTTCCGAAGGAAGAAGTCAATGAAAACAGTTTCAGTAACTCCTTTCCCCTCCTTCCCCGAGCTGAAAGGGATTATTATTGGCTTTATTAGTGGTTAAAAATAAAAATTATTACTGATAAATAAATCTCAAATTTACTTTTAATTATCAGGTAACATTGAATGTAAAATCAACTGCCTTGTTAGCTTTTAGTGAAATCCTTTTAAAAGGCACAACTGAAAATACATCAGAAAAAAATCTTTAATGTGAATTTCCTGGGACCCCATGTCTACTCAGCATTTCCCTTCATTCCAATTGTACTGGGTCACCTGCTGCTTCAGCAGAGAGTCCTTCATGCCTTTGATCACTACACTGATGGGGCTTTTATAACACTTGATATTTATAATCAGAGAACTGCATGCAGGTTATTGTTACATATTCAGAATGTGCTTTTCCTTTCAATGAGAATGAGAATTATTCCCCCGATAACAATAGGAGTGATGGAGGTATTCAGTGGCAAAAGTGAGATTCCAGTAGGACCACCATGAATGTAAGTGCCGGGGACAGGATCCTGCTTAGTCCAGAATGATGGACATAGGCTGGTATCTACTGAAGAGGAAAATGAAATGAGATCACATGAAATGAAGGCAAACTTTTATCTACTACAGAGAAAGAACCTCCTGGGAAAATATGGGCCTGCTAGGAAATAGTACTGGGTATCAAAGGTGATTTCTGTTTCCTGTAGTCAGTTCTGAACTAATTCCCAGAATGGCATGAAGGGATGCCAATTTGAACAGAAGACAAACTGTGCTCTCTGTCCATTTGAAATCACATCACCTACAAGAGTAATACAAATGGCTTGGATTTTTTATAGTCACTTACTTCTAAGGAGGTCCAAGGGCTTCCTACCCACGATCTCATTTACTAGTACACTGTGAACTCTGTTCTCCCACGTGCAAGAGAAGTGCCACTTCCCTGGGTAGAAGAGAGAGAGGAACTTCCTCTATTCCCCTCTCTCTATTTAACTCTCTCTGGACAAGCAAAGAGGAAAATATGCTGGCTGTGCCCAAACCGGTGTCATGAAAACAGCAGGGTCTTTTGAGCCAGAAGACATGTACTTGATCTGGGCTTGCTCTGCTACTTTTTATCTGGGTAAACTTGGCCGAGTCATTTAACCTTTCTGGGCCTCGGTTCCCTTGTGTCTAAAATGGGCACAGTGACTCCTTCCCTGAAGCATTGTTATGTGAAATAGAACTAAGACAGGTAAAATGCCTCAAACAATGGTTGACATATACTGATGTTCAATAAGAGTATCGTTTGTGTTTATTATATATTTAGTTGAGCCAAAGCCCAATATCAAGCCTTCTTCTTTTCTTCCATTCCTACTCTGCCATTTTCTCTCTTTCAAACTCACTTTGGTGACAATTTAGAAAAGTAGCAGAGCAGAAGCATAGACCTGCCTAAGAAAAGCCCAGGCTAGGAGTTTTCCTACTCTAATCATAAATGTACACAGGGGCCGGGGCCTCTCCTTTTTGCCTTTCTGCTCTTACATGAGAAAGGCTACATTCATCCAATGAAAGTCATTCAACCGGTAATCCCAATCTTACAGCTGTCAGAGAGGTATAGTAATTTCCAGAGGGGAAAAAAAGATAAGAATCTATCTTTAAAAACTCCCCGGCCGGGCGCGGTGGCTCACACCTGTAATCCCAGCACTTTGGGAGGCCGAGGCGGGCGGATCACGGGCTCAGGAGATCAAGACCATCCTGGCTAACACGGTGAAACCCCGTCTTTACTAAAAATATGAAAACAAAATTAGCCGGGCGAGGTGGCGGTGCCTGTAGTCCCAGCTACTCGGGAGGCTGAGGCAGGAGAATGGCGTGAACCTGGGAGGTGGAGCTTGCAGTGAGCTGAGATCCAGCCACTGCACTCCAGCCTGAGGACAGAGAGAGACTCCATCAAAAAAAAAAAAAAAAAAGCCCTAATATTAGGAATCTAGAACATTATTTATTGAAAATTGGTGTGGGCCGGGCACGGTGGCTCAAGCCTGTAATCCCAGCAGTTTGGGAGTCTGAGACGGGTGGATCACGAGGTCAGGAGATCGAGACCATCCTGGCTAACACGGTGAAACCCCATCTCTACTAAAAAATACAAAAAACTAGCCAGGCGAGGTGGCGGGCGCCTGTAGTCCCAGCTACTCCGGAGGCTGAAGCAGGAGAATGGCGTGAACCCGGGAGGCGGAGCTTGCAGTGAGCCAAGATCCAGCCACTGCACTCCAGCCTGGGGACAGAGCGAGACTCCGTCTCAAAAAAAAAAAAAAAAAGAAAGAAAATTGGTGTGACTTGCTAACTAGACCTCAGACATACTAACATCTTAAATGTCTGGCCTCATTGGTCCCTGCAATGTCCAAGGCACTGTCTGGATCCTGAGAGCCAAGGTCCTCCCCTTGAGAACCTCACCATACAGTGGGAAAATACTTCTACACGTATGGGAAGTAGAGTGAACACCAGCCATGGGCTTTTCTTCTTTCCCAGCCAACCCCAGCCTGCTGCAGAATTGAGCTGAGGGAGGTGAGCGATGGTATTTAGAGCTATTTTGTCATTCAGCTTTCAAAATGATGTCCTAAGATTTTTAGAAGAAGAGTAACTATTAGCTTTGGAAGAAAATCACACATAAATCACCACTGTTATGTTACTTTTTCCCTCTGAACTCCCCCCTGCCATTACAAATTAGTTCTCACATTACTTACTAAAGTACTCTGAACTTTATAAATACAATACAACTTAATTATCCCTTTCTAAAGTGGTTTCCACAGTTTAAAGAGTCTTTGAATGAAAGCGTGTTTTCACAGCTGTATATTCACATAGGAAAATAGCTATTATTATCATCATCATAAGTTTCATGGGATTTTTTGGGTACCAAATATATTTATTTTCTAGAGAACAACAATAAAAACCTAGTTTTTTTTACATGCCTTCACTGCAATTAGGACACCAATGTTGCAAATGAGTGTGTAGAGAATGTGTTCCTAATAGACACAACCTTCTTTGCAGTTGTTTGGAAGCATTCCCCAAACCCTCTAGAAAATTAACATCGAGGGACCTAAACCTCCTTCTCTGTACGGATGCCATTCTGCGGGATCCACCCCGGTGCCTTCTACACAGATTACATGAAAGGTACGTCTTGTCTGCTTTGGCTGGTTATCATTCTTGTTTCAGAATGATTTCAGAAAAGACCATAAGCTTGTGGCAGAGTGAATTTGTGATCTTATCCAATCATCTGGGCTGTTTGCAAAACTTCAGTAGGTGGCAGCGTTTTGTTGATAAATGTTTTGTTAGCCAAGTGATCTCATTTAGTGCAACTGTTGCAATATTAATAAACTGAACTTACAATCGTGTTTGCCAGGACTGAAAATATTGCCTTTCTATCCAGTGGGTGCTCTTATCTGAACTGACAGCAGCATTCATTGTCTTAGAGATGAAGCGGGGGTGGTGTGAGTGTGTGTATGCTCTTATAAGGAGAAAGTGATGGAGGCAGAGAAAGGGGTTAGGAAGGGAGGCTGGAGAGGAAGAAAGAGGATATAAAGGAGCTATGATGTCTTGCCCACTACCTGGCTGGTTCTGACAAAACTCTGCGCTGCCTCAAGTGTCCACCCCTTCCTTGGGTGCCCTGTGTGGCTCACAATGACCTGCAGGTGGTCCCTGAGATCCTAAGGACACTAGGTCATGGTCACTGGCTAAGCAGCAGCTCAGACCCTTTGCAGCAAACATGGGGAGGCTCACAAGGGCTAAGTACCCCAATACCCACTCATGCGGCCACACGAGAGTGTTCTAGATATGTCCCTAAGCTTACCAGGGCTGGGAAAGATGATATTCCATTACTTCTCTGAATGAAAACAACTTCTGCCTGGCCTATTGTGACCAACCAGGAGAGCTCCAGAGTGACCTCTAGAAAGAGGGGGTTGGGGGGCAGCAAATCCTTCATCAAAAGCTCCAGCCTGTCACTCAAGGCTCTTCAAATCTGACCCAATCTGTCACATCCCTTTTCTTCACTCTTCTCTGCAAGACTTTCTTCAAGGGTTGGGAAGCCCTGGTCAGTAAACAGAGCACTAAGGACATTTGAGAAGTGTCCACTCTTTCTCAGAAGACCCAAGAAAGCTACCCACACTCGAAAGTTTTCAGAGGCAGCTTGGCTAGGATTTCAGGAGGATCCCTTGCGGGAATCACATATATTGAGCCCAGAATATGCCTTTTAATTTTTTCAGTTCCAGAACCTCGCTGCTGCTGTTCTCTTTGCCCCGCTAGAGATGCCCTTTATTCCACCCCCTTCACCTGTCAGCAAGACGAATTCCAGGAGTAGATTCAAGTCCTTCCTCAGCAATAAAGGTTTCTCTGATCACCCCAGCTGGACTGAACATCTTTGTTTTATGAAGACTCACTGCAATCATTGCTAAGCCAGCTGAGTGGCCTTTACTGCCTTATAACAGCAAGGAAACTTGCCATTGCAGCACCTGGGCTGCAACCTCTGAAAGCAGGAGGCCTGTGTCATGCATGTGCTTACAGGTACTCAGTTAAAGCTTAACCAACACATCATTTGCAGTGCTTTTCGTTGACACCTTTCACACCACTTATTTTTACTTTGTATTACAATTATAAAAACACTGTATGTATAAAGCCTGCTTTCCTCTGCAGACTCTAAGCTCATTACATGCAAAAGCCTATCTGAATTGTCTTTGTCTATGCTGAACACCTAGAACAATGGCATAACAAACATTCCTTTGATTAATTGATGCCTTTATATTCAAATTAACATGCCAGTCGGTCTCATTGCTACCAGAGAAGGACTCTTCCAGTTCTCTTTGTAAAGTCGTTCCTCTGAGATAACCACAGTTAAATCCTTCACCAAGGAAAGGTCCCCATACATTATTTCAGCAATGGTAGCACAAGACCCAGGCCTCTGAACAGTTACAGTAATGACTAACCAAACAGGTAAAACATTAAAGATCTCCTTTGACGCCAAGTTGGCATAAAGCCTTTTACTTAACACCAGTTAGTAATCTTTCCTATTTCTATTTATATATTTTCAAAACAAAAAGATGACCATTTAAAAGGAGATTGTCTCTTTCTTCCTTATCAAGTCCTATTAAAGTCAATTAAGAATTTTGGAAGACACTGTAACTGGTAACAGAATATGTTAGATAGTCCCATGTGGCCCAAAAAAAGCACATTATCTTCCCTGAGAGTACCCGAAGTTACTAGTTGGCTGATATAGAATCAAGTCCATTTTCCTTGCCCACTGCCTACTGCCCAATATGAGATGCTTTTCTAACACTGCTTTGTTAGTTCATCATGTCAGAATGAGTTAGAGAAGTTTAAGAGTATATGATCTCACATGTGTACAGATTATCGCCATTATGTTCAAATATTTACCTCAAATTCAGTAAGCACTGATGTGCATGCTGAAGGTTTTAAAGAGTTGGAAAGATGATACGCTTGGAGAAAGGATTTGGATGCTAGGAATAGGTGAGCAACCTTCATTTCTAAAGTAACCATTAATTCTCGCCATTCTCTTAGATACATAGTATGAGGTGGGAAGGAAAAGCAAGGGCTCTAGTGGCATTTTTTTTTTTTTTTTTTTTTTTTGGATACAGAGTTTCATTCTGTAGCCCAGGCTGGAGTGCAGCAGTATGATCTCAGCTTACTGCAACCTCTACCTCCCGGGTTCAAGCAATTCTCATGCCTCGGCCCCCAGAGTAGCTAGGATTACAGGTGCCCACCACCACACCCAGATAATTTTTGTATTTTAGTAGAGACAGGTTTCAACATATTGGCCAGGCTGGTCTCGAACTCCTGACCTCAGATGATCCAGCTCTCAAAGTGCTGGGATTACAGGCGTGAGCCACTGTGCCCGGCCTCTGGTGGCATTAAGTCTTCCAAATACATTGTCCAGATGCTTCTGCACTCTGTACAAATATGCTTTATGAAACCTTTCAGAGGTTCGGAGTGGGGAAACAACTATCCTTCAACTTCTGCCCCATAACCTAAAAATTGCATCCCTTCATAGAATATTGTACTTAAATGATTGCCTTTCTTCCACCCTACCTATCCCCTCTAAACCAACCAGTGTCCCCATGTGCACGTGTACACACACACATGTACACACACTGTAATATCCTTGGATCCCCAGAGCGTTCTCACCACAAGAACTACAGATTCATGAGAAAGCCAAATGTGGAGTTCAGCTCCATTTTCTTTAACAAAGATACTCCCAATGTGCATCCTACAGCAACAAACTAGTGTGGGTGCTCCCACCCCAGACAGATCCATAATCATACTCACTCAAGACCAAGCCATCACTGTTTTTTCAATTGTATTCACTAACCAATGAAATCATGATCATTCATTCTGCTTCAAACTTCCAAGCCGTGTTTCTTTGGAAACTTTGCATTCAAGCTGATGTGCCCATAGTTCACTTCAGGTCATCATGAAGATTGTCAAGTCCCAACAGAAAATTGGCTATCACATTTAGGGAACAACGCATTGCTCCATGCTTCAGCCCACACAAATCCCAACTTGTTGAAGCAATTTAAACAGCTACACCATGGACAGAAGAAAAAAATTCGCATTGCAGAAAATTTTAATCCCTTGGCTGGGATGGCATAAATGAACTACCTAATTATAGGAGAACAAGCAGAAGTAGTTTGCATAACTTGTCCCCATAACTATTTGTCCCTCCTCTTGTCATCTTCCATGTAGGGGCACCATTATTACTGGGGAATTAAAGTTCTTATATAATGGATAGTCTGCTAGTCTCCTTTTTTTTTATATTTAGCAATCACCAGCCTAATGGAAACTCTAGAATTCACACTGCCAACCTGACAACTTGACTGGGCACTGGATGTGTTGGAAGCACAACTCCTAATTTTAGGATGTAGCCTTATAACATGGCATCCTATGGAAAGGAGAAGAGCCTGATTATCCATTTGAAAATTCTCACTATTTTTCTTATTAGTGACGAAACCTTAAAATCTGACACCTTGTCTACTTCTCTCAAGGTGTCATTATTTAAATCACTCATTATTAGAGCATCGACAATCAAATGAAATTAATTTCATATCAGTATGGCCCTATTTGTCTGGCAGAAAGTGACATTGCAAAATTCATCACAAGAACAACTTTCACTTCATAATTGAGAGAAGTTGCGTGGTTGTCTTGAGTCCAAGAAACCAGCTGAGAGACATGCCAGAAGGAGTAGTGGGCAGGAGACAAAAATCTGGGTACCAGCTCCATTTCTATTCTAAATTAGATGACTTTATGTAAATCACTTTTCTTCTCTGGGCTTCTGTTGTCTTACCGGCAAGATGAGGCCAGACATTTGCTAAGGGCTCTCCAGTTTTAACATTCTGTGATGCTATTAGCATTCTATGGTACTGATACAGGAAGTCACAGAGATTGTGGTTGACCACGAAAGGTTACAGAAATTTTGGAATCTTTTCCAAGTAGATATGAACCAAAGGTGACCGGCTAGTCAGCGTGCTGAAAGGAACTACTTAAATTATGCCCACAAAGGAGTCAACTTGACTTGGTGATAGTGGTGAGGGGGAAACTAGGACTCTCAATGCAAGTTCAGGAAGGTGCTCACGGTTTCATCGTGTGTGTAGCACCAACTCTGGAGATAATTTTGAGGTGAATAAATCTTAATTTTGGCCCACCACCTCTCCTGCACCTCTTCCTCACTTTACTTGCCTTCCAAGTTTCCAGGACCTTTAGTGTTAGAATGTGATTGAGATAGACTGGAATTGCCACATGATGTTTTTTACATTAATCTTTTTCTTGAAGACTCTTTTCACTCCAAATTCACGATCGCTAATCTCAAAAAGGCCCTAAATCCTGTCTGAAAGTCATTCTAGATGCCCCATTCCATTAACTTTTTACTCGCCCAATTATTTCATATCTTCTCAAAGCACTAATGCTTCCTCCCTCATCTTCACTCTCATCTGAAAAATTTGCTTCCTACATTAGGTAGAAAATGGAGGCCATTAGTCGGGTACTTCAACAAGCTCTTACTGCCATATTCACCTACTTACCTGCAGCAATGCCCACATATCTTGCTTCTTTTCCTCAGGGGAATGCAACTCTCTGAACTAAGACCAAGCCCTCCATGTTTCCACTAAATCTCAACCCTTCCCCTCTACACAAAGGCATTTCTTTAGCAATTTTCCCAACTCTCTACTGTTTTTTTCAGTTGTTTTCCTGTTTCATGGATTATTACCATTAGCACACAATTATTTTCACCATCTTATGAAAGAAAACAAAAAAAAACTACTCACAAAACTCCACTTTTCTCTCTACATACTATTTCTTTGCTCTTCTTTACAACAAAACTCCTTGAAAGACTTGTCTATACTTACTGTCTCCAATTCCTCTTCTCTTATTCTGTCTTAAAATCAGCCTAATTAGACTTTCACCTGTATCAATGCATCCATTCCACTCAAGTTTCTTTTGTCAAGGCCAACAAAGACTTTCACATTGCTAAATCCAATCATTAATCCTCAGTTTTCATCTTACTTGATTCTTCAGCTCCTCCTCCTCCTACTTGAAACACTTTCTTCATTTGGCATCCATGACACAAGACTATCTTGGTTTTTCTAATACCCTATGGTCCTTTGCTAGTTTTTACACATCTTTTCGATCATCTCTTCAACCTTCTACTTTTGGTGTGCTCCAAGGCTCAGTCCTTGAATTCTTCTTATCTATGCTTTTACTTTACTTTAAATACCATATACACACTAATAACCTCTAATGTTTTTAATCACCAGCTGAGATACCTCCCCTAAACTCTAGACTCAAACATTCAATTGCCTGTTAATATTTAGATATATAGCAGAATTATAGATTTAGCATGTCCAAAACTAAATTCCCGATGTTCCTACTTAAATCTGCACCATATCAGTACAGGCTACTTCATCCTTTCAGATGTTTAATCAAAAATCATGGAGTTTTCCTTGACCTCTCTCTTTCTGTCACTGTCCACATATGATCACTCAACAAAACTCATCAGTTTTACCTTCTAAATATGCTGAGAATAGAATCACTTCTCAGCCCCTCTCCCACAGTCACCCTGATCTGATATAATGTCATGTCTCAGTTGAGTGACTGCCATTGCGTTCCTGCAGGCTTTTCTGCTTCTATCTTTGCTCTCTACATACCATGGCCAATACAGTAACCAGACTGATTCGATTATGAGGTAATGTAGATGAGGTCCTTCCCCTGTCTGAAATCTTGCAAAGCTTGTCATTTCACTCAGATTAGAAACCAAAATCTTCTCTGTCAGCTATCAGCAACTAAATAATTTCCCTCTTCATCATTAGTTCGCTGATCTCATCTTCTAGTATCTTCTCCCCATTTCTCATTAAGCTCCAACCACTTGCCATGTTGACCTCCACACCTGGCACGTTGCTGCCTCCAGACCTTGTAACAGCTACGCCCTTTGCTGGAACACTGTGTCCCTGGCTTGTTGCTATGTATTTTTCATGTATTTGTTCAAATGTCACTTTCCCAGTAATGGCTACATGGCTTCCTACTTATAATTTGTAATTATAATCCACTCCTTTGCTCCCTTGCCCATACCAGATTCACTTTTTCCCATAACAATAGTAACCTTCTAATATACTACAGTAGTAACTTTCTAATAGTAACCTTTGAATATGCTTCTAATATACTACAGTAGCAACTTTTTAATAGTAACCTTTGAATATACTAGCAATAGTAGCCTTCTAATAGTAACCTTCTATATTATTACACTATTTGGTCCCACTAGAATGTAAGCTTTGTAGAGACTGAGTCTTTGTTTTGTTGACTGCTATATCTTCAGCAACTAGAAAAGTTCCTGGCACATAGTGGGCACTCGATGTCACTGAATAACTGAATTCCTTCCCTATTGCCCAATAATATTCAGGTATTATACTTTATGATTATCTGCCTTAATATAAATTGGGGGAGGTAGATGTTTGAAGATACTAGTGTTGTAATCTCAGTATTTTATATGTCGTGAATATGGTTTTATTTCATTTTGAACAGTGGCCTTAGATTTGAAGCCACGTTGGACTGATATCAAATTCTGGTCGTGCTGCTTATCACCTGAAGAGTCTTCAGAAAATTTTTTGAGCCAATTGTGAAATTGATATAATGAGGGAGCCTGCTATTTAAGGTTTTTGAAAAAAATGATGAGCTTGGATTTACATAAAGGATGTAGCACAGTGTCAGGTCAGACTAGCTGCTCAATAAAAGTCATTCTGGATGTTTGAATTGCATGAAGTATTCAGGTATGCTAGGACTCATATAAGGTTTAGTATATCATCCTCTTTCCCCAAGAGAGCACTTTGATCCAAAGGATAGAATCTTACAGGGAAAATTTCTAGTATCAGCAATAATGAAGGAGATTTTCATTGGTGTTGAAAGGAAAGACAAAAGGAGAGAGATGGGGTAGGAATAGCACTCTCCGGGGACTCCTCACACCTCATGGAAAACCACTCTCATCAGAACCCACTGTGCCTACATGTGCCATAATAGAGTGAGAGGCTGATTCAAGAGTTCATCCATGACTCCTGTAACACAGAGAAGGACTGTCTTTGAAGATTAACATCCTACTAGCGTGTCCCCCAAAGAGATTCATGCTGAAAGAGAAAAGACAAGCATGCAGGGGAGGGTAGAGTTGAAGAGAGATAAGGAACAAAAACTAGAAATCATTTCTCATGTCATAATTTCTGTATTAACACCTGAATGGCTAACATGCATGCCCTGAGGCATGTTAAATGAGAAATGTCAAAGACTGTAAATATAAGAAAAATGAGAACGTAAGAAAAATGAGAACGTTCGACCCTAACAGTTGGGATTCACAGGCAGACAGCAGTTGGTACATATAAGCCCACACAAATGGAGAGACACTTGTTCCCAACATCCCCCTTTCTTTAATAAGCCAATAAATATTGATTCTGACCTGGTGGCCACTTGTTCTCCTAACATCTTCTTTCATTCCAAGTCTTCTCGAAACTATAAAAAACTAATTTCCAGATTCCCAATCTGGTCAGAAGGACTCAGTTTTTCAATCAGATCTCGCAGAGGTCTGATAGCAATCATTATGAATGAGAAAACGCATTTTGTATTCTCCCCAGCTTGCTCGCAGACAGAAGGAGCAGGCCTGGTTACCTACAGAGGCAGTGCTGAAATTAAAACACTTGTACCTGCTACGCATCTCGGACGGATCACAGACGACGCTGGGCAGCAGCCTGACACTCAAATAGAGGGTCAGCCGTCGTTGTAAAGTGCAGTTTTCAGGCTAACCTTATGATCAAAATGTTAAAAATCATCCTCGTTTCTCACTGCCAGGCTTTTTATCTCAGGCAATACAGTTCCGAAGAATGTGATTTTGAACAACATACATGATGACTAAATTTGAGTTTTAGAAAAACATACAACTGGAAGGAGAAACTCGACCTACATTTTGAGTCAAGCTTTCATTTCTTAGAATTCTGCAGTAATCGATAAGAATGTATTGAGAAGCTACTGTACACTTAGCACTGTTGAAGTAGGTCATCTGGGCACAGATGAGAATTACCAGACAGTTCTGTAACTCAAAGAGATTTCACTAATTGAAAAGACAGAGAAGCATGTGCACTCAGAGTTTGGTTCTTAACATTTTTGGGGTTGTGGACCTCTTAGAGAATCCAATGCCAGTTACAGAGGTCTGTTATAGAAAAATTCAATTCTTTACCACATTTCAGAAATTCTACGTATCTCATGGACCCCTCTATGGCCCCAGATGAGGTTGGACTTCCCATCACACTTTCCCATGGCACCTTTACTTCCTCTTTGGAAACACATGTATGTTTAAAGTGTGCATTTCCTGCTTTGTCACTGGCACCTAGTAGAGTTCTGTTACATAATAAATATTGTTAAATAAATAACTGAATCAATAAGCTTAAGAATGCCTGCAATGGAGAGTCAGAGGCAGAGCATTGATGCTGAACAGTTTAGTCTCTTCTTAGGGTATAATAGATTATAGTAAAAGAAAGTTCTTGTGAACTAGAGTGTTAAAAAGGCATCATGAGGCCGGGCGCGGTGGCTCACGCATGTAATCCCAGCACTTTAGGAGACCAAGGGCGGCAGATCATCTGAGGTCAGGAGTTCAAGACCAGCCTGGCCAACATGATGAAACCCCGTCTCTACTAAAAATACAAAAATTAGCTGAGTGTGGTGGCACACGCCTGTAATCCCAGCTACTTAGGAGGCTGAGGCAGGAGAATTGCTTGGACCCAGGAGGCAGAGATTGCCATGAGCTGAGAACATGCCACTACACTCCAGCCTGGGTGACAGAGTGAGATTCTGTCTCAAAAGATAAAAAATAAAAGAAATAAGTAAATAAGACATCATGAGAGGATTTGAGATTTGAGCTGGAACTTGACTAATAGAGAGGATTTATATGGGGACAGCAAAGAAATGAAAAAATCATATAACCAAATCATAACCTAAGAATGAGGACCTCTTTTTGGTTGGAGAATGAATTGGTGTCCTGGACTGGAGAATCAAGGTATCAGCTGTTCCCTGGCTATGATAGAAAGGAGCCTTAAAAAAAAGAGAGAGAAAAGGAAAAGGATACCTGGGGTGCCTGGAATCAATGAAAATCACAACGCCTGGAGTTGGAAAGCAGGTAAGAGCCAAGGGAATCCTAGCATTTGGACCATTTGGATCACAGACCAATCTGCAACTCTGCTGCAATGAATCTCTTCTCCCAAAAGGCTTTTGCATTGTTTGACCAAATTCTGGGGAGATAGCACTGATAGGAAGAACTCATGTGGTTACATGTCTGGCCCAAGTGTACCAGAAACACATAAACAGAAGATTCGCCCCCACAGCTTCTGTAGTTAGAGGTGGCAATGAGAGGTAGGCACAGAGGACACACTAAGAATTGCAGTCCTGCAAACTCACTGATCCATTTGTCCATTCAGCTGGAAGTCAGGTACTTACGGGAAGTGGAGGAACAAGCCAGTTACATCCTATGTAAAAATAGGCATGATAATAACAACTGCTTAAGTGTTTGAGGAAAATTATATTACTATTAGGTCGGTGTAAAGGTTATGTGGTTTTTGTCATTGGAAGCAATGGCAAAAACTGCACTTATTTTTGCACCAACCTAATAAATGAGATAATCCAATGAAAGCTTTTAGCTTGGTATTTGGTATATGCCTGATAAATGTCTATTGTTGTTGTTGTCATATTATTTACCAAATATGTATGATAAGATTTGGGCACCCAAACGTATTTAACCTCAGGCTCTAGATGTATCCTGTATTTAGTTCTACATCCCGAAGGCACAGAGGAAAAGGAAGAAAGCAAATGGTGAATCTGAATGCGATAGAGAAACTCACTTATTCACACACTTTCTAAGAAAAAGATAACCAGTAGCATTGCCCTTCAGAAGTATGAACTCTTTGCTCTACTCTGTCCTGACACCAAAGACTCCATCTAAGCTTATGCAAAAGTAATTGTGGCTTTTGCCATTAAAAGAGTGGCAAAAACCACAATAACTTTTGCACCAACCTAATATATCCCAAAGCCTGAAAGTGATCTTTTCTTATTCTTTTCCTGCTGCTCCAAAGTCTAGGCGAGTTGCTTACCCAAAGGAGGGCTCTCCCAGATGTCCGCTCACCCCTGTTTACCACAACTCAGTTGCCCTCTAATCTACCGTTTGAGTGTGAGTTTAACCAATATCTCTAACCCAACGTAACTTAACTGGGTATACACAGAGCAATGTAGAGTCATATAAAGATTTAATTAAACACTTTAAATGTTATTTGCCTAACACTTTTTTATGTTTCAGAGTCCTGCCTCTGTGATACAGTCATGTACCACATAATGACATTTCAGTCAGTGATGGACTACATATTACACAGTAGTCCCATAAAATGATGTTGGGACTGAAAAATTCTTATGGCCTGGTGGCATCATAGCCATCAAACTGTCATAGTGCAAAGCCTTGCTCATGGGCTTGGGGTGATGCTGGTGCAAACAAACTTCCTGTGCTGCCAGTTGTATAAAAGTCTAGCACACATCAATGTGTAGAGTATACAATATGTGATAATGATAATAAACGGCTATGTGATAGATTCATAGATTGACTATACTACACTCTTAATTGTTATTTTAGGGTGTACTCCTTCTACTTATTAAAAAAAATTAACTGTGAACAGCCTCAGGCGGGCCCTTCAGGAGGAATCTAGAAGAAGGCATTGTGATCATAGGGGATGACAGCTCCATGTGTGCCATTGCCCCTGAAGACCTTCCAGTGGGACAAGATGCAGGAGAACTTGAAGACAGTGATATGGATGATCCTGACCCTGTGTAGGCCTAGGCTAATGTATGTGTCTGTGTCTTAGTTTTTAACAAAAAAAGCTGAAAAAGTAAAAAATAAAATAAAATGTTTTAAAAATAGAAAAAGGCTTATAGAAAGATACAAAGAAAAAATATTTTGTGTTACTGTACCATGTGTTTGTGTTTTACATCTTATTACAAAAGAATCAAAAAGTTAAACTGAAAAGTTATAAAGTAAAAAAGTTACAGTAATCTATGGTGAATTTATTATTGAGAAAGTAATTTCTTAAATAAATTTAGTGTAACCTAAATAGTGTACAGTGTTTATTAAGTCTACAGTAGTGTACAATAATGTCCGAGGCATTCATATTCACTCGCCACTCACTCACTGACTCATCTAGAGCAACCTCCTGTCCTGTAACCTCCATTCATAGCAAGTGCCCTATACAGGTGTACCATTTTTTCTTTATACCATACAGTACCTTTTCTGTGTTTCTAAAGGTTCAGATACATACATGCTTACGATTGTGTTACAGCTGCCTACAGCATTGAGTACAGGAACATGCTGTACAGGTTTGCAGCCCAGGAGCCACAGGCTACAGTGGAGTAGGCTCTCCATCTAGGTCTGTGTAAGTGCACTCTGTGATATTTGCATATCAGTGAAACTGCCTAAGGACACACTTCTCAGAACACATCTCTATCGTGAAGCATTGGATGACTGTATATTCTCACACTTCCTCCCATGCTTCTTGAGGGCAGCATCTTCACTTTCAAGCAGCAACGTAATCCTATCCCATGGGAGGGAGAGTGTGACTAAGCCTTTTTCACTGACGCTCTAACTGGTCTCCACCATTTCTTTTATTATTATTATTGTTTATTTTTGATTCCACTTTATTTTATTTTATTTTTAATCAGGATTTTATTTTGGAATAACATGTTCTCACTCATAGGCGGGAACTGAACAATGAGAACACTTGGACATAGGGCAGGGAACATTGCACACAGGGGCCTATTGTAAGGTGAGGGGAGAGGGGGATGGATAGCATTAAGAGAAATACCTAATGTAAATGATGAGTTAATGGATGCAGCAAACCAACATGGCACATGTATACATATATAACAAACCTGCATGTTGGGCACATGTACCCTAGAATTTAAAGTATAAGAATAATAAAAAAAGAAAACATCTTCTAGAAGCTAGGTCTCCACCATTTCTATAATGGATGCAATTCATCTCAGAGAAAAGTCTCTACCATCTTCTTTACTATATTCCTCCTCTTTCTTCCTTTGACACTGGAAGAGTGTGGGTGATGGGAAGGATGAGGGATACATAGACAACATTGTTGGGATTTGGGGAATGAAGGCAAAGCAGAGAAGAAGTAGGGAAAACCTTGTACTGCTTTCCTTTTCCAACTTCCCATACCCTAGCCGCTTACCATAATTAATGGGAAGCAACATGACTGACTGAATCAAAGGTTGTGAATAGTTTTTCTCACCCTCACTAAGACAAACACACTGAATATTAAATTGCAACCACCTTCATAAGTGCATGTTACTTAACAGCCAAGGAGTAGTTACAAAGCTTTTCATATATTCTTAAAAGATTCCTTATACAGTAAAACCTTGCATGCTTACTCAAAAGACACTGTGCTGAAAACAGATCCCATCCAACAAATAAGGTGAGAATAGCCATCTCCTTATTTATGGCTAAAGATGAACAGACTTACGCCCATGATGTATCCTCATAATGATTTTCTGTCATCTTGATTTGCCTATATACAGCCTTCTCTAAATTAGCAAAGAAGGACATTATCAAAAGCATATGGAGTGTCAACAAAGACTTAATCCAAAAATCAGGGGATATTCTGAAAGTACAAAGCTGATGATCACTCACAAAGATGTTGATGTCCTTATGTCTATTCATTTATCTGTTTGAATCAAAGGGTTAGTGGAGGAGGAGGGGGAAGGATGGGAGAAGCCTAGGCATGATTAACAATAGGTGCAAGACAGGATGAGCTAGATTAAACTGCTCCATATGCAAATTATACAAGTCTGATTGCATCAAACCATGCGCAGTTTAATGAGTACAGTAAGACGCCTTTATCTCTGCTTGGATATGTTCCTAAAAGGAAGACTGTTCCCAGATAAAGCACAGTTTAATAAGAAGATTTTTCATTACAGAGTCGATGAACATTTGCATATCTCTCCCTGAGCTTGGGGCCTCTTCTCCATGTTGTGTCTCAGTCTCTTTCAATCTCTCGCCTGTTTTTCTCTCCCTCTGTCAAATTCCCTCCCCTTGCATCCACCAGCCTGTCTCTTATCCACATGGCTATTCTCATTCCTCACTTTTTTTTTTTTTTTGTAAACTGAAGTCAGTAAACATTTGCATGTTGTTGGCATATATTTTAGGAATGTGTATACTCAGTGCAAATTAAAGAGAGTCCTACACAGATGAGATTAAAATCTTTAAAATATGATTTGAGCAGTTATTTATCTCAGAGGATTTTCAATTTGTTTAACATTGCCATGTTTTAAAAATTCTGTAAGTGGTTATTTAAATATGTTCTGGTAATTTACTATTTATATATTTCTTTTAGTTTTGTTTTTTTATTTTCAGCTCACTGAATTGGCTTGTAGGTTTAGAACACACGTTAGGAGGACAAGCTTTAGAGTTTGCAGCCCTGCTCTACAGCCTACACACATGTAATCTTGGACAAGTAACTTAACCTGTCTACCCTCATTTTCCTCATTTATGAAATGGTGATAATAATATCTATTTGTAGAATGATTTAAGGATAAAATTTTTTAATGTATGTAAAGCAATCAACACGGAGCATGGCACAATGGACCTGCTAAATTATGGATGGTCTTCTTTTTCTTTTTTTTTTTTTTTGAGATGGAGTCTCGCTCTGTTGCCCAGGCTGGAGTGCAGTGGTGTGATCTCGGCTCACTGCAATCTCCACCTACCAGGGTCAAACGATACTCCTGCCTCAGCCTCCTGGGTAACTGGAACTACAGATGCGTGCGACCATGCCTGGCTAATTTTTTGTATTTTCAGTAGAGATGGGGTTCCACCATGTCAGTCAGGATGGTCTCAATCTCCTGACCTTGTGATCTGACCGCCTTGGCCTCCCAGAGTGCTGGGATTACAGGCGTGTGTTTTTCTTAATAGTAAAGTTTCTCCAAAAATATTAAATGTATAACTACATGTCTGATATACACTACATATACGTACACACATACATAAATATACATGTATGTACATATAAATATATATACGTATATGTGTGTGTGATTTGGCTGCAGCAGCATAGCTAAGGCGAATTTCATGTCCCTAGAATTTCCTCTCTGATTCACTAGAGACATTTCACACAAGATTTGGAAGGCAGAAGTGGGGCAGCTGCTATGTTACTTTTAACTCTTAGCAGATCAGAACAGAGCTTAGGACAGTATATGCAACTTGTATGTTGTCTCTTATTTTTTGCCTTAGTGGATCAGCATATGGCTGACTTCCAGCTTGCCCAGCTTCCAAACCAGATGTGTGTTTAGCTCCATAGTGAGGGACACCTGTATCGTCAAAGTTACAGGCTTGGAGGAGCAAGAGACCATCTCAGCCTCCAGTCCAGCCTATTGCATGTCCGTAGCCATCTTCTCTTCCTGAACAGACGAACTAGGGACTTCCAGCTCCTGCACCAAACAGAAACAAGTCATTCATATACGGTGTAAGCTGCTCCCAAGGTTGCATGTGAGATCAAATCCTTATTTTATTTTTATATATGTATCCCTTTGATAAATAATTAATACCTTAGATAAAAATAATGACTCTTAAATGAGCTAATGCTGTAAAAATCAGTATTTTACAGATTACCAAGTGCTGCAAAGAAGTTGCTTCGATATGTTTTTCTCTGACTGAAAGCTCACTGAAGCCAACCATATGAGATTTGTTTTCATTTCCTGCCCTTAGTACTGAGACTTAGTACTCTCTAAGTTTTTGATCAATAAAAAATTTTCATTGCAATTGGTATTTTAGAAATATTGCAGTGGTAGAATTATTTTTAGAGTGGTAGGTGCATTAGGTACCATTGATAAACAATCAACTGCACATATTTAAAGTATAAAATGTTATACATTTTGATATACATGTAGGACCATGAAACCATCATCACAACCAAAGTAGTGAGCGTATTCATCATGCCCTTATGTAATCCTTTCCTTCTCTATTCCCCTCATCTCCTCAGGAAACCACTGTTCTGCTTCCTGTTACTGCAGATCAATACACTATTTCCAGAATTTCATATAAATAGAATCATAAACTATGTGTCCTTCTTTTCATGCTCCAGATTTATTTTTACATTCACCAGTGTTGTGTGCATCAATAGTTCATTGTTTATATTGAGAAATAACATTCCACTATGTTAATATTTCACAATTTGTGTACCCATTTACCAGTGTATAGCTTAGGTTGTTTACAAACAAAGTTGCTATGAATATTTCTGTACAAGTCTTTTTATGGATACATGCTTCTTTCTTTTTAGGTAAATATCTTGGAATATCTTGGAATAGAATGTTGGGTCATACTGTGTGTGCTTAAGGTTTTAAGAAACCATAGTGGCTGCACCATTTTCTATTTTCACCAGAGTTCCTGAGAGTTCCAGTTCCTCCATATCCTCACCAAATTGATATTGTCCGTCTTCTAATTTCAGCCATTCTAATACATGTGTAGTGGTTCTTTCTCTCACCTCTTAAGATGGAAGCTGAGCTTATTAATTTAAGATCTTTCTTTTCTAATAGAGGTGTTTAACACCATAAGTTTTGCTATAAACACAGCCATAAATTGCATTCCGTAAATTGTGACATGTTATGTTTTCTTTTTTTTTTTCAGATCAAAACACCTTCTAATTTTACTTCTGATTTCTTCTTTGAACCATAAGCTATTTTTAAATGTGTTCTTTTGTTTCCAAATATTTGAGGATTTTCTTTTAGAAATGTTTATGTTACTTGTTTCTAATTTAATTAGTGATCAAAAAATCTGCTATGTGTTATTATTGGCATCCTTTTAAATTTATGGAAACCTGTTTTATGACCCAAAACAAGATCTCTCTTGATAAATGCTCTGTGTGCACTTGAAAATAATAAATATAATGTTGCTATTGGGTGGAGTTCAATTAGGCAGGGTTGATTGATAATTGTATTGAAGTCCTCTATGTCCTTACTGATTTTCTATCTACTTCTTCTATCAGTTATCAAGAGAGTGGTATTGAAATTTCTTACCATAGTTATAAATTTGTCTATTTTTCTTTGTAGCGCTATCACTTTTTGAACATGTAGTCTGAAGTTCTATTATTGGGTGCATGTGCATTTAGTATTTATATACTCTTAATAAATTGACACCTTTGTTATTATGAAATAATCTTCTTTGTCCGTGGTTGTAGTCTTTGCTCTGAAATACACTTTGTCTGACAATAAAATAGTAACTCCAGATATCCTTTGATTGTTATATTCTTTTATATTATTTATAATGCTTATTTTATTTTCCATCCTTGTACTTTTAATCTATTTTTGTCCTCATATTTAAAGTGTTTCTTGAAGGCAGCACATAGTTGGGTCTTGCTTTTGTATGCAATCTGACAATATCTGTGTGGTGTTTAGACTATTAACATTTAATGTTATTTTAATCATGCTTAAATCTATCATCTTGCTATTTGTCTCTATATGTTCCATCTCTTTCTTGTTCTCCTTTTTTGGACTAACTATTTTTACAATTTTATTTTATCTCCTTTGTTGGCTTATTAGGAATAAATATATATTATTTTAGTGGTGATTGTAGAGTTTATACTATACATTTTGAACCTATCACAGTCTACATAAAGTGGTATTATACTTTTCCATGAGTTGTCTAAAAATCTTTCAATACTTGCATTTTTTTCCATCAAGGCCTTGATACTAATGTTGTCAAACATTTTACTGTTATTGAGATTGCTATAATTTTTGTTTAAACATTCAATTATAAAGAGTTTTAAAGAAAAAGTAAATAATCTTATTTATTTACCCATGTAGTTACCATTTCTGGTGCTCTTCATTCTTTTGTGTCCATCCATATATCCATCAGGCATAATTTTTCTGACTAAAAGACTACCTTTAACACTTCTTTTTTTTTTTTTTTTTTTTTTTTTTTTGATGGAGTCTCACTCTGTTGCCCAGGCTGGAGTGCAGTGGTGCAATCTCAGCTCACTGCAACCTCCACCTCCCGGGTTCAAGCAATTCTCCTGTCTCAGCTTCCTGAGTAGCTGGGACTACAAGTGTGTGCCACCACACCTGACTAATTTTTTGTATTTTTAGTAGAGACAGAGTTTCACCATATTGGTCAGAATGATCTCAATCTCTTGCCCTTGTGATCAGCCCACCTCAGCCTCCCAAAGTGCTGGGATTACAGGCATGAGCCACTGCACCACGCCAACACTTTTTATATTGTTCTGGAGGTGGTGAATTATTTCAGGTTTTTTATCTGTGACACAGTCCCTATTTTGCTTTTTCTATTAAAAAAAAAAAAAAAAAGATATTTTCACAGGGCACAGAATTTTAGGTCAACTTTTCTTTTCAGTGTTAAAAGATGGCACACTACCATCTCTCACAAAGTGTCAGAGTTCCACCAAGGAAGATATGAATTCAGAACAAGTTTCCAGTTCCAGGAGCAAGCTCAGGTTCTAGGCAAGGGAACTAAACAAAAGCCCAACTTGCAAAACAAAGTGAAGCTTCAGGCTACAGGAACATCCACGGCAATTCCAGAGTATGAGTACCAAATCTGTTGACACTAAGATTAATCGAAGATCCAGTTACAGAAAGAAAATTGGAATCCTTTCTCTGCCATGATTTATTCAATTCTGGGCCTATGAATGCAAACTATTCAACAGTGGGTGACATTTAAGGAGCTAGAAAAGACACAGGTAAGGAACATCCTCAGACACATGAACATAAAAATTTCAAGACATGCTATGTACTTTAAATTTACTAACATTCAAATTCAGAAAGTGCAGAGAACCCCTGCAAAATAATCCACAAGAAGATCATCCCCAAGACTTATCAAATACTCCAAGACTGAAATTAAATAATTATCAAATACTTCAAGCTGAAATTAAATAAAAATGTTAAAGGCAGCTAGAGAGAAAGGACAGGTCACCTACAAAGGCAAGCCCATCAGACTAACTGGATCTTTTAGTAGAAACTTTACAAACCAGAAGAGATTGGGGGCCTATATTAAACATTCTTAAAGGAAAGAAATTTCAACCAAAAATTTCATATCCAGCCAAACTAAGCTTCATAAGCAAAGGAGAAGTAAGATCCTTTTTATAGTAAAATTGCTGAGGGAATTCACTACCACCAGACCTATTTTACAAGAGCTCCTGAAAGAAGCACTAAACATGAAAAGGAAAGACCATTACCAGCCACTACAAAAACACTTAAGTACACAGATTAGTGATACTATAAAGCAACCACATAAATAAGCCTTCATAAGAACGAGCTAACAGCACAATCACAGAATGAAATTAACTTTGACTGTAAACAGGCTAAATATCCCCAATTAAAAGGTACAGAGTGGCAAGCTGGATAAACAAGCAAGACCCAATGGTATGCTGTGTTCAAGAAACCCCATCTCACATGCAATGACACTCATAGGCTCAAAATAAAGGGATGGAGAAAAATAAACCAAGGAAATGGAAAATAAAAAAAGCAAGAGGTGCAACCTTAGTTTCAGACAAAACAGACTTTAAACCAACAAAGATCACAAAAAAGACAAAGAAGGAAGGGCATTATGTAATAGTAAAGGGTTCAATTCAACAAGAATGCCAAGCTATCCTAAATGCTCATGCACCAAACACAGGAGCACCCAGACTCATAAAGCAAGTTCTTACCGAGCTTCAAAGAAACTTAGACTCCCACACAATAATAGTAGGGGACCTCAACACTCCACTGACAGTATTAGATAGATCATCAAGGCAGAAGATTAACTAAGATATTTAGGACCTGAACTCAACACTGGACCAAACAAACCTGATAGACATCTACAGATCTCCCACCTCAAAACAACAGAATATGCATTCTTCTCATCACCACGTGGCACATACTCTAAAACTGACCACACAATTAAATATAAAGCAAAGCAAATGTAAAATAACCAAAATCATACCAACCACACTCTCAGACCACAGTGCAATAACATAGGAAATCATGATTTAAAAAATCACTCAAAACCAAATAATTACATGGAAATTAAACTACCTGCTCCTGAATAATGCTCTTGAATGATGGTAAATAATGAAATTAAGACAGAGATCAAGAAGTTCTTTGAAACTAATGAAAACAAAGATACGACATACCAGAATCTCCAGGACATAGATAAGGCAATGTTAAAAGGAAAATTTATAGCACTCAATGCCTATATCAAAAAGTTAGAAAGATGTCATACTACAATCTAACATTACAACTAAAAGAACTAGAGAAGCAAGAGGAAATCAACCAAATCAACCCAAAGCTAACTGAAGGCGAAAAACAACAAAAATCATATCTCAACTGAAGGAGGTTGAGACCAAAATAAAACATTCAAAAGATCAATAAATTCAGGAGCTGGTTTTTTGAAAAAAATAAGATAATAAGATAGATTGTTAGCTAGACGAATGAAGAAGAAAAGAGAGAGGATCCAAATAACACAATTAGAAACGACAAAGGGGATATTACCACTGACTCCACAGAAATACAAATAAACATCAGAGAATACTATAAACATATCTATGCACACAAACTTAAAAATCTAGAAGAAATGAATAAATTCCTGAACATATCTTCAAGACTAAACCAGGAAGAAATTGAATCCCTGAACAGACCAATAATGAGCTCTGAAATTGAATCCGTAATAAATAGCCTACCAATGAAAAAAAAAAAAAAAAAAACACCCAGAACTAGATGGATTCACAGCTAAATTTTACCAGATGTACAAAGAAGAGTTGGTACCATTTATACTGAAACTATTCCAAAATATTGAGGAGGAGGGACTACTCCCAAACTCATTCTATGAGGCCAGCATCATCCTGGAACTGAAATCTGGCAGAGACACACCAAAAGAAAAGAAAAACTTCAGGCAAATATTCTTGATGAACACTGATGCAAAAACCTTCAACAAAATATTAGCAAAGCAAATCCAGCAGCACATTAAAAAGCTAATCCACCACAATCAGATAGACGTTATTGCTGGGATGCTTCAACATATACAAATCAACAAACATGTTTCATCACATAAACAGAACTAAAAACAAAAACCACATGATCATCTCAATAGACACAGAGACATGATAAAAGAACATACCTCAAAGTAAGAGCCATCTATGACAAACACAGCCAATATCATACTGAACGGGGAAAAGTTGGAAGCATTCCCCTTGAAAACTGGTACAACACAAGGATGCCCTCTCTTACCACCCAGAGCAGTTAGGCAAGAGAAAGACATAAAGAGCATCCAAACAGGAAGAGAGGAAGTCCAAATATCCTTTTTTGCAACAATATGATTTTATATGTAGCAAATACCATGGTCTCTGCCCAAAAACTCCTTGAGCTGGTAAGCAACATCAGCAAAGTTTCAAGATACAAAATCAATGTACAAAAATTACTAGCATTCCTATACACCAACAACAGCCAAGCCAAGAGCCAAATCAGGAACGTAATCCCATTTACAATTGCCACTAAAAGAATAAAATACCTATGACTACAGCTAATCAGGGAAGCAAAACATCTCTACAGTGAGAATTACAAAACACTGCCCAAAGAAATTAGAGATGACACAAACAAATGGAAAAACATTCCATGCTCATGGATTAGAAGAATCAATATTGTTAAACTGGCCCTACTGCCCTAAGCAATTTATAGGTTCACTGCTAGTCCCATCAAATTACCAATGTCATTCTTGACAGAACTAGAAAAAACTATTTTAAAACTTACATGGAATCAAAAAAACAATGCCCAAATAACCAATACAATCCTAAGCAAAAAGAACAAAGCAGGCGGTATCACATTACCTGACTTCAAACTGTGCTACAGGGATACAGTAACCAAAACAGCATGGTCCTAGTACAAAAACAGACACTTAGACCAATGGAACAGAGTTGACAGCTCAGAAATAATGTCACACACCTACAACCATCTGCTCTTTGATAAAGTTGACAAAAACAAGCAATGGGTAAAGGACTCACTATTCAGTAAATGATGCTGGGATAACTGGCTAGCCATATGCAGAAGATTGAAACTAGACCCCTTCCTTACACCATATACAAAAATCAGCTCAAGATGGATTAAAGACTTGAATGTAAAACCCAACACTATAGAAATCCTGGAAGACAACCTAGGCAATATGATTATGGACATAAGAACAGGCAAAGATTTAATGACAAAGACACTAAAGGCAATTGCAACAAAACCAAAAGTTGACAAATGGGATATAATTAAACTACAGAGAGTCTACACAGCAAAATAAACTACCAACAGAGTAAACAGACAACCTACAGAATGGGAGAAAGTTTTGGAAACAAGGAATTTGACAAAGATCTAACATTCAGCATCTATAAGGAACTTAAACAAATTTATCAGAAAAAATCAAACAACCCCATTAAAACGTCACTGATCATTAGAGAAATGCAAATCAAAACCACAATGAGATACTATTTCATGCCAGTTGAATGGTGCTTATTAAAAAGTCACAAAACAACAGATTCTGGCAAGGTTACAGAGAAATAGGATCACTTTTACACTATTGGTGGGAATGTAAATTAGTTCAACCATTATGGAAGTTGGTGTGGTGATTCCTCAAAGATCTACAACCAGAAATACCATTTGCCCCAGCAATCCCTTTACTGGGTATATACCCAAAGGAATATAAATTGTTCTATCATAAAGATACATGTATGCATGTTCATTGCAGCACTATTCACAATAGCAAATGGAATCAACCCAAATGCCCATCAGTGATAGACTGCATAAAGAAAACATGGTACATATACACCATGAAATACTATGCAACCATTAAAAGGAACAAGATCACGTCCTTTTCAGGGACATGGATGGAGCTGGAAGCCATTATCCTCAGCAAACTAACACAAGAACAGAAAACCAAACACCACATGTTCTCATTTATGAGTGGAAGCTGAACGATGAGAACACATGAACACAGAGAGAGGAACAACACACACTGGGGCTTGTCAAGGTATGGAGTAGGGGGAAGAAGAGTATTAGGAAGAATAGCTAATGCATACTGGGCTTAATACCTAGGTGATGGGTTGATAGGTGTAGCAAACCACCATGACACATGTTTACCTATGTAACAAACCTGCACATCCTGCACATGTATCCCAGAACTTAAACATTAAAAAAAAAAATGTGGGCAAAGGACATGAACAGACACTTTTTAAATGAAAACATACATGTTGCCAACAAGCATATGAAAAAAAGCTCAACATTACTGATCATTTGAGAAATGCAAAACAAAACCACAATGAGATGCCATCTCATTGTGATGGCATCTCATTGTGATGGCATCTCATTGTGTAATAATTGTCAGAATGGCAATTATTAAAAAGTCAAAAAATAACAGATGCTGGGGAGGTTGCAGAGAAATGGAAATGCATATATACTGTTGGTGGGAGGGTAAATTGGTTCAACCATTGTAGAAAGCAGTGTGGCAACTCCTCAAAGAGCTGAAGACAGAACTACAATTCGACCCAGCAATCACATTATTGGGTATATACCCAAAGAAATGGAAATCATTCTACTGTAAAGACACATGCATGCATATATTTGTTGCAGCACCCCTCACAATAACAAAGACATAGAATCAACCTAAATGTCCATCAATAGTAGACTGAATGAAGTAGTTTGTTTTCACGTTGCCAATAAAGACATACCCAAAACTGGGCAATTTAAAAAAAATGTAAAAAGAGGTTTATTGGATTTACAGTTCTACATGGCTGGGGAGGCCTCACAGTCATGGTGGAAGGCAAGTCACATCTTACATGGATGGCAGCAGGCAAAAAGAGATCTTGTGCAAGGCAACTCCCTTTTCTTTTTCTTTTTCTTTTTTTTTTTTTTTTCCTAGGACTGGGGGAGAGACTGAATATCACTCTGTTGCCCAGGTTGGAGTGCAGTGGCATGATCTCGGCTCACTGCAACCTCTGCCTTCCAGATTCAAGCGATTCTCCTTCCTCAGCCTCCTGAGTAGCTGGGATTACAGGCATGCACCACCACTCCTCGCTAATTTTTTTTTTATTTGTAGTAGGGATGGTGTTTCACCATCTTGGTCAGGCTGGTCTTGAACTCCTGACCTCATTGTCCACCCAACTCAGCTCCCAAAGTGATGGCAGTACAGGCATGAGCCACTGTGCCCAGCCAACTCCCATTTTTTAAAACCATCAGATCTCTTGAGACCCATTCACTATCACAAGAACAGCAAGAGAAAGACTCACTCCATAATTCGATCATCTCCCACTGGGTCCCTCCCACAACACATGAGAATTATGGGAGCTAGAAGATGAGATTTGGGTGGGGACACAGAGCCAAACCATATCACTGGATAAAGAAAATGTACTACATATACACCATGAAATACTGTGCTGCCATTAAAAAGAATGAGATCATGTCTTTTGCAGGAACATGGATGCAGCTAGAGGCCATCATCCTCAGTAAACTGACACAGGAACAGAAAACAAAATACCGTATGTTCTCACTTATCAGTAGGAGCCTAATGATGGTAACTCGTGGACACAAAGAAGGGAACAATAGACATTGGGGCCTACCTAAGGGTAGAGGGTGGGAGGAGGGAGAAGATCAGAAAAAGATATCTATTGGGTAGTAGGCTTAGTATCTGGGTCATGAAATAACCTGTACAACAAACCCCCATGACACGAATTTGCCTATATAACAAACCTGCACATGTATTCCTGAACCTAAAAGTTTTATTTTAAAAAAGAATAAAACGTAAACAGAATATAAATGATTCATTCAGCACATTTCTAGCCTCCTATAGTGTACATAAGACTTCCCCTTATGAGCACAAGATTAATTTGCTTCACATGATTTATACAGTAATTGAGACCTCAGCATACCCAAACAGTAAATAATAATACATGGTACTCCCTGGTGCTATTTACCTGAGTTATTCCTAAACTTAGCTCTACTATTATAGGCAACTGTACCTACAATGATACCACTCAGGATCTGGATTGGGTTCAGCAAGCATTGTATACCAGTGTGATTATAGACCAGCTCAATCAAAATCTTCCTCCCTCCCAATATGGTAAGCAATGAATAGAGCTTTGGGGAGCAAGGCTTCACGTATCTGCAAAATCTCTGACAATTCAAAACCATTCTTTGTTCTTACTGGTAAGGAGATTGGTGATAATTCAATTGCTGCCTGAGGTTTAGAAGAACTAAGCAAATCAATTTCATTTCTTTAGATGTCGTCCTTGAGTTATTAAATTATTTTAAAATGTAATTGCATTGGAAAAGTTATTTCTGTGCTATGATCAAGTCATAGTTCGCAAGTATGTGGAAGGTGTCAGTCAGGAAACCTGTAAGGAAGAAACCAAATCTCTTTGCAAGAGCAATTGTATTTTCTGGGTGAATCCTAACCCTAGCTTCAGACAGAACATAAAGTGAAGAGAGGTTTTTGCCTTTATTCATTCATTCCAAAGATTTTTATTGTTTATCTACATTTCAACTAAAATTTCTAATGGAAGTTTTGATAGCTGCTTGAAAGAATTTACCATATCTTATGTATCTCCAGATATTTATATTTGTGACATAGGATGTTATATTGCCCTCATTCTTTTCTGCCTTTTCTTTCTTTCCTTAGTTATATGAACTAAGTAGACAATAAGCTTTCAGTGAATAAGAATCCCGTGTTATAATTCTTCTGAGTCTGTGCACATAAATGATACCTCTTAACTTATAAAATGACACTTCCCTTTTAAAAATAATTATTTTCTTAATGCTTTTTTTAGGTCTATTAAAGAACATATTACTCAAATGAGAAATCCAACTAAAATTGCTGAACCATTGTGCCTGTGGACCAAAACAAATGCTCAAACTTTCTTCTCAGGAAAACTGAACAATGCTTACCACCAAAGCCCAAAGCTAAAATGCCAATTAACCTTTTTTTTTTTTTTTTTTTTTTGGCAACTCTAGCTCCAGTGCGTGTTGTGCACTCTTTGTCAAAGTTCATGAAATATTTAGTAATTCCAAGTAATCTAGAAAAGAGTAAATGCAAATAAAATATGTTGCTTTGTGCATGTCATGTTATTCTGATATTTTAGACAGCTATATAATAAATTGCGACTTCACGTGGCCTGGCTTCTGTGTGGAATCATAACACAGACCCATAGCCCAGTAACCAAAAAATAAACTTTCACAGGGAGCCGTAATCTTTACTTATGTTTCTAGAAGAACGTCAAAAAAAGAGCTATTTAATAATA
Source organism: Chlorocebus sabaeus (assembly GCF_047675955.1). Taxonomy (NCBI): domain Eukaryota; kingdom Metazoa; phylum Chordata; class Mammalia; order Primates; family Cercopithecidae; genus Chlorocebus; species Chlorocebus sabaeus. The sequence continues at coordinate 14,586,802 of NC_132916.1, read as the reverse complement.
CACAGCAATACTTGTCAAATTCCTTTCCTCCTTCCCCTACTTCTCTTCTGCATAGCTTCTCCCAGCTTAAAACCCCAAATGGACTCCACAGTCCCAGGCATAATGATTTTCCCGGTTTCTCATATGCTGCAATCTATAAGCAGATCGGCTTATCTTCTCTGGCTTTGTCCTTCCTCCACTCGCCGGGCTTCTAGGGCCTTATCTTTCTTCTAATTCATCATCGGAAAATATTCAGGAGCCAGGCTAGAAAAGATTCTCCTTTAGTGGGAGGAAGGGATAGGGAGAGGAATATGGTAGAAAAGATTTTAAAAAACAAATTATGTCCCTACCACACACAGTAAATAGAACTAGGACAGAAGAGAGAATCAGGCCGTTCTGTAGGTTTTGGCTATGTGTGGCAGAAAATCAAAGTCCTGTTAATACATCAACTTAATTATCTAGATATTTCAGTGATATTAATATTCAGGCAAAAATCACTGCCTTATTTCCCCAATTAAATTAATCATGTGGCATAGATCCCTCCGTAGCATAATTTAAGTACTAATGGCACACAAGTTTTCGTATCGGAGGTCAACAAATAAAAGTGTACAGCCTGTTTTTACGCAGCCCACAAGTCAGGACTATTTTTTACATTTTTTTAAATGATTGCAAAAAAGTCAAAAGAAGAATAATATTTTGTGACCCAGGAAAATTATGTGCCCTTCAAATTTCAGGGTTCATAAATATTGGTTGTGTTGAAGTAAAGTCTCGCCCATTCATTTACCGTTGAGCCATCATCAGCACGGGTTTGAACTTCATGGATTCACTTTTAACATGAGTTTTCTTCCACATCCACCATTCCGGATAAAACAGACCAATCCCACCTTTTTCTCCTCCTCCTCAGCCTATTCAATGTGAAAACGATGAGGGTGAAGACCTTTATGATAATCCATTTCCACTTAATGAATAGTAAATATATTTTCTCTTCCTTATGATTTTTCACAATAATATTCCCTTTTCTCTACTTACTTGATTGTAAAAATACAGTATATAATACCTACGACATATAGAATATGTATTTATTGACTTCATGTTATCAACAAGGATCCCAGTCAACAGTAGGCTGTTGGTAGTTAAGTTTTGGGAGAGTAAAAAGTTATATGTGGATTTCCAACTGCATGGGGGTTCAGTGGCTCTAGCTCCATGTTGCCTGAGGGTCAATGGTCCATGCTGTCTGAGGCTACTTTTGTGCTATGACTACAGAGATGAGTAAAGACAGAGACCATATGACCCACAAAGTCTAAAATATTTACTAACTATCTGGCCTTTAATACAAAAACCTGACCCCTGCTTTTCTCATAAAACTCGAGTCTTATTTGGTTCAGGAAGTTACTCTGGTGTCTGCTTAATATTTAGACAGCTAAAGGTCACTATATGTATCTAACATGAACTTTTTTATCCTATGAAAAATAGATCAGCACAGAATTATTTGCCCTGAAAAACTGCAAGCCTCAAAATGACTAGGTCTATGAAGAAAGTACATATTTATAGAAGAAATATAGCCCTGGATGCTCTGGATACTATTTTCATTTCTATTAAAACAGAACCAAGGACTTTTTAAAATTGTTGTTATTACAGCAAATTTAGTTAACAGTTAGGCCAGAACTCACTTGCCAGAATGGCTGCCTGTACTCTTCAATTGGATCCCAAGTGTCTTTCTGTTCATCATTGAAGAAGGTGTCCAATTATTTTCTATTAAGTAAATGGTGGTTTAAGAGTGGGCACCGTGGCTCACACCTGTAATCTCAGCACTTTGGGAGGCCAAGGCAGGTGGATCACCTGAGGTCAGGAGTTCAAGACCAGCCTGGCCAACATGGTGAAACCCCATCTCTACTAAAAATACAAAAGTTAGCTGGGTATGGTGGTGTGTGCCTATGATCCCAGCTACTCAGGAAGCTGAGGCAGGAGAATTGCTTAAGCCCAGGAGGCGGAGGCTGCAGTGAGCTGAGATCGTGCCACTGCACCCCAGCCTGGGCAACAGAGTGAGACCACGCCAAAAAAAAAAAAAAAAAAAAAAAAAAAAAAAGGTGGTTCTAGTCTACCGTGACCTGGAGATGGCTGGCTGCACGGCTGCAGAGGTGGTAAAGAAAAGAGCCCAAACTAAGTCCTCTGCACTCCTTCCAGAAGAAAAGTACCATGTAGCCACTGAACATATTAGAAAATATAGAGGCTCTGCTCATATTACAATACTGAAATCCTACACTAAGTACATTTTAAATTATAAAGTCATTCCTCTCTGTTTTCTTCTTTCTTGCCTCACTTTTGCTTCCTTCTCTTAATTTGCGTTTTGAGTATCTCAAGTCCTGTTCTTATTTCATGTAAAAGCCGGGCTCACTCCCTGTACACTGTCTCCCTCTCCTTGTCTTCTTAAGTCACTTGAAAACACTCACTTGCGCAGTCTTAGAGGTAAAAGTACCCTGAGGACTTCAAGGTTACCAAACGCAAAAGCTGTCTTTTATTTATTTCACACTTAGTATACTGAGAACACAGAATGAAAATTTCAGTTGTACAGATCTGCCTGTGTTTAGAAGTGTTTCTAAAAAGCAATAGGACTTCTTCTGACATTTAAAAAATTACTCAGTTAATAGCCTTGTTTATTCCAGGATAGCAGGCAGAAATGCACCGTTAAAGCTGATAAAACAAAAGATAAACGCAAAATGTATTATTATTAATGTGTTTGAAAAGCTAAAACCACTGGTGAGCATTAAGTGCTTGGTGTAGAAAGGGAGACATTTGAAGTTATCAAAGCAAAAAGTCCTGAAGTCAAAGAGAAAGAAGCTCTCGTTTAAAGAATAGTTGAAGCTACTACTTTTAAGTGGCATGAATTTTGAAGTCATGGAAAAAGACATAGAAGAAACTAAAATGTTGGAAAGCTGACAGCTGAAGGGGAAGGAATAATTGTTGAGGCCTGAGCAATGATTGAAAAGTTCCGGGAGCACAACTTTGAGAGATCAATTAACGCAAACTATCCAAGTTATCCAAGTCCCTGAAGTACAAACTTATCCTTTGCATTAAGTAGGTTAGTCATTACAATACACAAACACACATGTGTGCACACAGGCCCCTTGCTTCCCAACTTATTTGCTTCAAAAATAAGTCTGGAGTTTGATGAAACAGACTGCTTCTGTTCTTAATCTGATAGACAGGAGGCAGGCGACATGGTCCAGGTTTGGAGAATATGTCAGAAAAGCAGCAGTCAATCCTGACCTGATTACCTACCAACTGTGTAACTTTAGACAGGTGTTATGGGCTGAACCGTGTCCCCCAAAATCTATACACTGAGGCCCTAAACTCCAATTACTCAGACTGTGGTTTTATTTGGAGATAGGGCCCTCAAAGAGGGGACTAAGTTAAAATGAGTCCCTTAAGGTAAGCCCTAATCTATTCTGACTGATGTCCTTATAAGAAAATAATATTTAGACACATAAAGAGATGCAAGGGACATGCACAGAGAAGAAAAGCCATATGAGGACATGAGAAGGCAGCCACTTTCATATCAAGGAGAGAGGCCTCAGGGGGAACCAACCCTGTGTCTTAGGAGGAACCAACCCTGTGTCTTTGGAGAAACCACCTTGATCTTGGACTTCCAGCCCCCAGAACTAAGGAAAAATCAATTTCTGTTGCGGAAGTCACCCAGTGTGTGGTACTTTGTTATGGCAGCTTGAGAAGATTAATTCACCCAGTAACCAAAACAGAATCTCCCTGAGGGGAGGCATTTTTCCCCTTTTGTCAGCAGCTTTATTCTCAGCAATTTGAACAGTCCCTGGCAGTAACAAGCTCTCGCTATGCATTTATCGAATGGACGAATGAATGGGTGAAGCATCTATTTTCTCATCTGTACAGACAGAACCATCATATTCCTATTGCACCAGTTCCTGGTAAGTAACAGAGGGAACCCATATGTACATATTTCTTTTATCTACAAAAGACCACACTAGAAGTATTTTTCATATTGCCCCATCACCATCATCACAGCAGTATGTGAATCACAAATTTTCCAAATCTCAGTTTCATTGCAAAGTGGATATGAGAGAATTGTTTGTCTCAGAGAGGTTGTGGGGAAAAAAATGAATTATCAATTATTATCTGGAAAGAATGTAAGAGTTTTTAGATTTTAGAATTATAAACATTATTATGTGTATTCTGGGGCTCCGATGACATATGAGTTCAGGACATTTAGTTGTCAACACACCTCAAAGCAGTGCAAAGGCTTCTTGAAATTGTCTATGTCTCGTAACTGTTTATTCAGATGCGCCGAAAAAACAATTATGGAACACAGGCAATTGGAAATCTCCATAAAACAGGGGTCATTTTCACAAATATTACTGTATTTATTGCACCCAAGTGTATTTTAGTATAGCACTTGTAATAATGTAAAATTGCCCTCTGTTTTATAGGTAATGCTACTCAGTGATGCTAAGGGGAAAGAAATCCCAAATCTGCAAGCTAGGCATTTTTTCAGCATTCAAAATACGACCACAAGAAGTGTCATGACAATTTAATTGCTTCAAAATCATATTCTGAGATACACAGTTCATAATTTTAAAGCAATTTATCCACGTTCAACCCTGGAATTACTAGCCCACAGTTTCTTGGATTCTGTCATATTTTTGCCACTTGAAATTACTAAGGTTAATTTGATTTTAGTAAAGCAAGTGAGATTTAGAGACAGACATTTGGAATTTCATTTCCCTTTCCATCACTCTTGATTTCCAGTGATGGGAAAATTGTGTTAAACCCTTGGAGCTTCAGTTTCCTTATCTGTAAAACTCAGTATAATGATGTCAACTACACTCATTACAAACATAGACTTTGGAGGTAGACAATGACCGAGATGTAAATCCTGGCTTTTCTCTCACTAGCTATGAACTGAGACACACTAATGCATGAACATTTCTGGGTCTTGAGGTCTTCATTTGGCAGGTTGTCACACACAAAGTATAATTTGGAGATATGGTTAGGCTTTGTGTCCCCACCCAAATCTCAGCTGGAATTGTAATCTCCAGGTGTTGAGGGAGAGACCTTGTGGGAGGTGATTAGATCATAAGGGCAGTTTCCCCCATGCTATTCTTGTGATAGTGAAGGAGTTCTCATGAGATCTGACTGTTTTTTAAACGGCAGCTTCCCCTGGGCTTTTCCCCTTCTCTCTCCTGCCACCTTGTGAAGAGGTACCTGCTTCCCTTTGCCTATTGCCACAATTGTAAGTTTCCTGAGGCCTCCAGCCACACAGGACTGTGAGTCAACTAAACATCTTTCCTTTATAAACTACCCAGTCTTCAGTATTTCTTTACAGCAGTGTGAAAACGGATTGATACATTTGGCATCACATAGAGGGACTCAGCCGAAGGGGAAAGGGGGAGACAATATCCTCTGCTTGTTGAGCCTTGTGACCTGGCATGGCTGCCCATAAGAAGGAGTGGGGTTTTACCCATTAAGATGTAATCCTCTCTCAGACCAAGTGCTCACCCTTAGGAGCCCCACTCCTAATTCACACAAAGCGTTATGTTGCCCAACTTTGCTGTGTACCTGTCTCTCTTTATATCTGTTCAACTTTGAGGATGAAATAAGATACATGTGTAAAACACCTGCCCATGCTGGTGTGCCCCACATTAGCTGCTGGCTGTGACACTCAACCCCCTCCTTTCCATACTCATTGCCAGTGCCCAAAGCAGTTCAGCTTCTGATAATTTCTTGCCACACCAGCTTCTTCAGCCTCCCAATAGGTCCTTTGCCTCCATTGCACCCCTAATTCATTCTCATTCATTGAGACAGTGTAAAGGTGATGTGCCATGCCTGCTGGGATCCTGAATGGCCTGTCCAGATCTCTGAGTGTGGTTTATGGGGTCCTCTGTCATTGTTTGTGTCTGCCCAACTCCACCAGCCCAAGCTCTCTGCTCAGCAGACCCCTGACCAACCCACCTTCCTGACTCTGTGCCTTTGAGCAGTGAGTGTCCGGCATGTCTTTCCACCCATTTCCTTTCCTGACCAGCCGCTACTCACTTTTCAAGGTTCACCTTCCATCACATATTTCCAGATGTGTGCCCTATACCAGCTCTTTTACCTTGCCCACTCCTACCCCAAAGTAATTTGCCTAAAGCCACACAGCAAGTGGTGAAACTCAGATTTGAACCTCAAGCTACCTGATTCCAATTTCCTCAGTCCTTCCATTGTGCTGTCCTGCTTCCTTTTATGCAGTAAACTTGATTCTGATTGGTTTAACAGTGCCTCTGATTTCCATTCATTAAGCAGAGCTGAGGATGAATTGGGCCAGACCAACTTTCTCTAAAGACCTGGTTTTTAACCTCTAACATGTAATGTATCACACATTACTAGAATCATTTACTTTTCTTGTCTCTTCCACCCGACTGTTTGAATCCTGAATTGGAACCCAAGGTCCTGGCATGCAGTAGGTGCCCAACAACTGACTGTGCAGTGCTGACACCTAGAGGTACCATTCACATTGACTGCACCTTCTGGAGTTGTGCAGTGCACAACTTGCATAACCATGCATCATGGCCTTAAGCCATAGTTTCTTGGGATAACTGGCCCCATATGAGGTGGCAGGACATGAGAGCTGTTGTGTTGTATTGGGATGATGCTTCCTTGTCTAGTGCATTATCTGTGAGTGAATTGAAGGAAAATTAAGTCACTTAGACTGAGGATTTTAATAACTTGCTTAAGGCTTAGTAATGTTCTTGGCTGTAATTTCTCAGAAATGAATTTTCCACTGATAGGAAGCTCTCTTATAGAGGCTTGGCCTGACCTCACATATAATGTGGACTCCTGTCATGACCCAGGACTGGCACCAAGAGCACCCAAGGGGATTTAGTGGGAATGCCAGTGTTTGAAAATCAAGAACGTCTGGGAGCCTTTCTTTGATATCACAAGAAGGCAGAGGAGGAAGACAACTTGAAAACTGCTATAAAATTTTCCCTCACTACAACCCTACATGATAAGTCTTTTCCTCATCACACAGAGAAGTTGATGCTCAGCTCCTGCTGAGCTGGTTCTTCTTGAGTCATTTATTCAAAACGATACAACAAAAAAATAGTGAAGTCCTATTTGCCCCCCAAGCTACTTGACTCCATTTTCATCTTTCTTCCCATTGCACCGCTCTTCTTCCCCTTATGCATCAAAATACATTCTGATTAGTTTAATGGTGCCTCTGATTTCAGTTCATTAATTAGAGCTGAGGTTAAACTGGGCCCAAAGTTTGCCTCCAGTTCTCCATGGGAAGAATAGTCAGTGTTTAAAGAGAAGCAAAAGAATCCATTGTCTGCCATTCCTATCACTTCCATTTCAGCAAATATTTCATTTGGTCTTTAATGAGCACTGTACTTGGAGTTTCTCCTCTAGCCTGTTAAATGTCCCTGTTTCATAGCCTGACTTCAGAAGCATTCAAGAAAATCTTTGAGCCAAAATGTTAGCAGGTCTCACTGCCTTTCTTTTCCTTCCAGGTCACAGTAACTATCACAATAGCAATGATGACAGCATTTTTGAACATGGATCTCCTTTACCTGAATCACTAAAGGACCCCCTTTTGGCGATAGTCAGTCTGAATGATGTACCATCTTTCCAGGGCTGAGGTGGAATGACCGCTGGGTTCCACAGGACTCCCTTTAGTCATTCAGAATCACTGTAACTTAAAAGGTAGAAGAAAACTCTGAAGAGTTGCATAGTTTAAATAAAATTTAGGGGAAAAATAGCAGAAGAAATCATCTTAATTTAACATACAAAGAGCTATACTTCTGTTCTATCCAATTAGCAGTGCTCAATATTATTAAAATCTGTTGACAAAAAAAGTAGCAGATGCTCCATTTTCCTTGATGTTAATTAATGAAGCTTTTACCTCTAAAAATTTGAAGAAACCGGATCTTTTATAATCAAATAGCTTTCGCCTACACAAAATCTACGTCTGGAAAAACATGTAAGTGTGTCAATATTCAAAAGGGATAATTATCCTTTGAGTTCTCCAGATCTTCATTTCTCTTTCTTAGTGTTCCAACTCCAAACAGGCAGCAGTTTCCACTGAAATAAACGGTGATAATAATTACGTGGTGGAAGTTACCAGTTATCTCTGGCTGACTCTTTTATGGCAGGGATGGCTCATTGGCAGTGCTATAAAATTAAAAGATTATAATAATCTTAACAAGATACTCCACCGATTTTCAACCTATGGAGAAGAGTTTGTGTGAATGTTGATTTTCTAGCTTTTAAATCAGAGAAAATTTTGAACATAAACAAAAGTAAACCCCCAATTATCCATTACCCAGCTTCAATAATTATCAACGCCTGGACATTCTTACTTCGTTTATGACTCTTTCCACTTCCCTGTCCTTCCATTATACCATTTCATGCATAAGCATTTCAGCGTGGATCACTGAAGATAAGGATCTTTATTTAAACACAAGTAAGCCTTGACCTAAAAGATAAAAATGTCTGTTTCCTGTTCATTTGCTACATGCTACAGATGTACAGAAACAAGCTAGTTTCTCAAGCAACTGATATTTGAGATGGGGTCTGAGCATAGGCAGGAGTTAGTTTGACAGGGAGGAGAAGGCTAACTGGCATCATGGGCACCACATGGGCAAAGCTTTAGAGGCAAGCAAAGAAAATGGCACAGTTAAGGAAACACTGGAGGACTTAGCCATTCTATGTCTTGATATTTTCATCCAGTAAGTTGCTTCTTATATTCTCTCTGAGGTTCCCACATCCATGCATCAGAAGATAGTCCTTACATGTGTTCAGTCATTACTTAAATCAAACTAATTTAAGCCACCTTGAGGCCTATAACACTGCTCCCAAACCAGCTGATGGTTAAAATTAACTAGGGCAACTTGAAAAAATGCATATTCTTGGGTCTTAATTCCAAACATTCTGCACCAATAGCCTGATTGTAGGATTCCAGGAAATCTGCATTTCTTTCAGAGTTCTCCAGGTGATTCCCGTGGTCAGCCAGCTTTGGGAATCACTGATCCATCTGATATGAATCCATCCTTGCCTCCCTGAGATTACTAGAAGGCAAAGAATCTGAATCCTGGGAAATTCAGACATGGAAGCATTTCAGCTTTGAACCTACAGACACTTATTTGCGTTAAGTCTGAAATTTTAAAAATGTAAGTAGTCTTATCTTCTAATGTCATGTCAGCAGTAGACGTTTGTGACTGGTGCTTCATGATAACCACAGAAAGCTGGAGACCCAATGTTTTGGTAAATCTGAGGGAAAAAAACAATGGCAAGGAAATGCTATGGTTTTCATCAGGTTTTTCTTGTTTATAACTATATAAATACAGTCGACCCTTGAAAAACAGGGGCTTAAACTTTGAGCATCCACTTATAGGTAAGTATTTTTTTCAAACAAATGCGGATAAAAAATAGAATATTCAAGTGGTGTGAAACCCACCGATATGGAGAACTGATTTTTGTATACATCGGTTCCACAGGGCCAACTGTGGGACTTTACGTGAGAATTTTAGTATATAACGGGGTCCTGGAATCAATCCCTTGCATATACCAAGGGGCAACTGTAAATGTTAAAACAGCCCGGGGTCAGAAAACAGTTGACTCGGGGAACTAATTTAATTGTGGAAACGTATAGCCGTGGCCTGTAAGGAAATAACAGACACACCACCCAGAATTACAGTAGCATAAATAAGAATTTTCCAACTGATATAAGCCAAGTTCATTAGAGTATCTAATTCAGCCTGGGGACAAGGTCAGGAAGAGGTTTCTCTAGCAACCGATATTTAAGATGAGTTTTAGCAAATGCAGGAGATAGCTTGATGGGGAGGAAAGGACTAGCTAGCATCATAAGCACTGCATGGACAAAGCTTTGGAGGCAAGAAAAGATAATGGCACCGTTAAGAAAAAATTGGCAAAACTTAAGCGTTCTATGCCTTGATATTTACATCCACAAAAGGGCCTAACAACAGTCCCTACCTCTTAGGGGAGTCATGAAGATCGGATTAGTTACTTAGCACAGTCTTTAAAACAGTGAACTGTCAGGTACTACGGGCTCAATTAACATCAGCTAGTGTTATCCATTGTTTATTTTATATGGTATCAGAATGTGTGGGGAAAGATGCAAATATGTAATTCAAATATCATTTTTATGAAAGTCTCAAATCAAAAACTCGAGAGAATGATGCTATTAAAAACAAAAGCCAACTGTGTGCCACGGAGCACGAAACAGCAGGGGCAAGAAGTGACGGTTTGTACCATTTTTAAAAATTGAACTTTTTTTTCACAGAATGACATGTTTGTGTGAGAGTTCAGATATGATTCATGGCACGAAAATGACATTTGAGGTGCCTCTGATCGCCTCTGCCTGAAGAATATGAGTTAGTGTTAGAGCGTGCAGCTGGGTCTTTTCACTCCTGATTCAGGAGGGGACAGAAGGGAAAAGGCCAGGGCTTTCTGTGCACAGGCAGCAATTATACCCCGAAACCCAGAGCCTGACAGTCGCTGCTCCTGGGCAATCGACACTGCTTCCTGCTGCTGGCTGCTGAATGCCACAGAGGTGATGGGGCCTGAAGGGAGCGAGTGAACAGGTGGTAATTATGACTGACACAATGTCGGCCTGCGCAGACATGTAACCACCGAACAAAACACGCAGTTAGCTAACAAGAGATCGGTGGAAGGTTTTTTGCTGGCACTGTGTCTCCTGTCTGACACTTCTGAAATTGGAGGGAGGGAGGGGGAGGCGTTGTAAGCCTCGGTATTCAGAAGTATAATAGGCCAACTGAGCTGAAGGGAGAATGCTTAACATTTGTTCCTTTTGCAGCGATTATATCAGCCACTGTTTTCATGTTGATTTGGCCATAGTGCTCTTTGCTCACAGTTTTTCCTTTTGAAAATGTGTCCTTTGGATCCTTTCTTTGATACAGCGCAGCTTTCACGCACACCCAGCATTTTGAGCAATTTTCAAACTGTTCATGTATTTCTGGATATGACAGTTCCTACTCTATACAAAAGAGGTTTGATAGTACAGGCCGTCTTTTTCTCCCTCTGCCTTGAAGGTCCTGTGGATATACTTTGTCCCATTCTACATACAAGGAAAAGAAATATTGGGATGTGTTCTCCCATCCGTACTTCTTTTGGTTCTTGTAAAGTTGGTGGGCATCACTTTTGACGAATGTCAACAGCTGAGTCTAAAATAAAACAGTAATGCATTCTAGAATATCCAACTAGTGCATTTGAAGATGACTGTACAAGATTTCTTCCTCACACTAGTTTTCCTTCAAAAATGTTGCGGTCATCTCATCCCCTGTGCTAGTTTATCTGGTGAAGCCAATCCTAAGTCCCATTCATTGGTGTTGATGCTGTGTGACTGAACTCCAGCTTGTATTCCAGGGTCCTCTCATAGCACATCATATGCTGAAGAAAATGGTTTTAGGTTCTTCTCTAAAATACCAGACTTAGTTCCATCTACATGGCAACATGACATCAAACAGCTATTTGGAGAAGAATGAATGTGTCTCTGGGTGTAGACAAGAGTTTATTTATTAGCCCCTTTTTCACTTTTTGTCCTGTCCAGAGAATAATCCAATCAAAATCTACCTGAAATAATTAGCATGTTTTTGTCCCAATAATAACAAAAGTTAAAATACAATTTTATTCTTTTCCAATTCAGTTTGGAACTTTCCATCTTGTGGGTGCATCATATTACAGTAAAAAATTTAAAAAGACATGTTCACAGCTCTTCGTGGAGTAGTGGTGGCAGAGGAGGTCACGCTAATCTATTGCTGGTGAATACTAGATTCATCCCAATTAAACTTCAGTTTCTTACTGTGAACTATAAGTACCAAAATCTTTCTGCAAAATATCCCTTGAATTATGTTTTTCTTTAGGTTCTTATGTTTGGGGCAGCATTTTTCTGAATCTCTCCCACCCGTTTGTCTTTTGCTTTTAAGGAGGAGCCTTCATTTTCTACCCACCAACTCTCAGTAGACTTTCAAGTTCTTTCTTTAATACTTTGCTTTATTCCCTTGAAATCAACTTTATTAGCTACTTTCTATCACTGTGTAAAGATAACCACCAAATTTCTGACTTAAACTTGATATACAGATGGGTTTTTAATTGGATATATTTCCTTTATCTCAGATAAACATGTTTCAAAAAAGTTCTTCTCATGTGTCCCAATTATCACTGCTAACTGAGATTAGTTCTGTCTGTTGATTCTACTATTTTCTCATATTCTTTCAAGCTTACCACCATTGGCATTACCTTTGATGCTTTCTGTTATTTTATTCTTCTGTTCTTACACTTACTGTATCAGAGATTTGTAGTTTGAAAGAAATCTAGAAATTAAGACCAATACTTCTACAACTGAGAAAACTTCCACCCAAATAAAGTCAGCTATCAAAGAATGCCCCAACCCTCTTAGACCTAGCAACAGAACTGGGACTTATTCATCCATGTAACGAGTATTTCTAGAACATACGCGGTGGGCCAGGAGCTGTCCTAGGTGCTGTGAATACAAATAGGAATATGAATCCCTGACTTCTCTGTACTGAAGATCTAGTTCAGGAGATAAGTCAAAAACAGATAACTAAAGAATAATTTTTATAAGGGCAGCATTTTATAATGGACAGGGAATTATTATATGAGGTTTATGTAAGAACATCTTAGGGTGAGAGAACGGGAAGGCCAAGAGAGAGGCAGAAATTCATTATTCTCTTTCTTCTGACCTATCTCTCATACTTATCATACTAGACAAATCTTCCTAATACAATACAATTAATGTGACAGCTCCAAAACTGCTTAGGGACAATTGATATTGGTGAAGCCAGAGGATTTACATAATAAACCATGTTTTTATTTTTATTGTATCTTTATTCGAGGGTGACTTGAAGTTGCATTTTATATAGCTGTTTTTATTAATTAAACAAGTTCAATTCTGTATTATGCAAATAGAAATAAACTTTGTATTTTCTATTACATTCCTTTCAAATAGTTTCCTGGACTTACTTTTTCCTGATGGTGAATAAAATGTCCGTTCATCTTTTGGGTTGACCCCTATGTCCATTCATCTTTTGGGTTGACCCTTCAGGTGGCCTTGTTGGGCAAGACATCTTTTAAGATGGCTCCCAGTTGGCATCTTCTGTTGGACCCTTGTCTTGTCTGGAGACAGGCCCCCTACCCTGTTGCCGAGAGCGTACCTCTCATTGAGAAATCAGGCCTCTCTTTCTCAGCCAGCTTCCACCAGCAGGCACATTTGCAGAGTCCTTGAGTGCTCCAAACTCCAAGAGATGTGGCAAGCTCCCTACTTGTTCCTGTGAAGCTCTCTCCTTCAGTTGGCTTTAGGGAAGAGGACACATGTCCCTGTCACTGCCAGGGGTGGTAAAGAATGTACAGCATATTGACCACTGTCTCTGAGCGGTCCTCATGATCAGCATCTCCCACCTCTATTTGGATAGCTGGATCACAACCCACTAGCATGAAGCAGATGGGTCTCATGCATAGCTTTATACTGGGAGATACTTGATACCTATTATATTGTCTTCAGCTTCTGAGGCCTCAATGGAATGAAATAGAGACCTCAGGAAGAATCACAGTTAGCATCCTATTATATAGGAGGAAATTCTACTCTAGCTGGAATGGACTTAAGGGACTTCTGTTTTTACCTGTTATTTGGGGTGATTCGTGGTGGGACAAAATCATGTTGAGGGCAGCCAAAACACCTTCCCCCAACCACGGCCAAGCAGCCCTTGATGAACAGCTCAACATCAGTTCCATAACTCCCCTGCTGAGAAAATTATTACAACACGCTTCTCTTATCAGGAGCAAAGTCTTGGGAGCAAATTATTTTACCAAAGTCTATGGGTCTGCCTAATTCAACCAGGCCTAAGTATCCAACTTTATTCCCAATTCTCTACAATATGGAGTCTTTTCCTTCTTTCTTGAAGTGCGTCTAGTATAAATTGTCTAAATGGGCATACGAGTATCCTTCAAAATGCCTTCCTCTCCATCATGTATTTGGATTCACAATGAAGACCATTTGCTAATAAGTGAATAAAGGATGGATAAAATGCCTTTATTCAAACCAACAGTCACCACATTATCAAGAACTAGAGACATAGATTTGAATAGGGGTTTTATTGGACACTTTTTCAGATACAGGCATTCAAAAGTTGAAGTTTCCAAGGAAATACTTTGGGGCCAGGGCTCTCAGCAGTGGATTTAAAGGTTACATTCATGGCCTATACAGCATAAAAACATAAATAATTAGCTTAATTGGTAGATCTCCTTATATCATTAATGTTATAGGAGAAATTCAAGACAGATCAATGAAAGACCCAGAGTCTTACTTTGTTTAGTGATTTTGAAGTGCATGAAAAGTGGGCTACGACAAGCACAGTAGGTGAGATATTGGAGTGGAATTATAATTCTTAGCTTCAAAAAGACATATCCTAGAGTTAAAACTATTTAGAAGAAGAGAGCAAGGTGAGGCCAAAAAGGGGGCTTACGGCCTTTGAGTTTTGAAATTCAAGCCATAGGCCAGGCATGGTGGCTCATGCCTGTAATCCCAGCACTTTGGGAGGGTGAGGCGGGTGGAACACCTCAGGTCAGGAGTTCAAGACCAGCCTGGCCAACATGGAGAAAGCCCATCTTTACTAAAAATACAAAAAAATTAGCCGGGCGTGGTGGTGGGCACCTGTAATCCCAGCTACTGGGGTGGCTGAGGCAGGAGAATCGCTTGAACCCGGGAGGTGGAGGTTGCAGTGAGCCGAGATTATGCCACTGCACTTCAACATGGGTAACAGAGCAAGACTCTGTCTCCCAAAATAAATAAATAAATAAACAAAATTCAAGCCATATAGTAAATACACCACATTCCACATGATAGAAAATTACAAGGACCTCAGACAAACATTTTATTTTCAGAAAGCTCATAGTAAGTCAATGTAAGGATGTGGAACAGCAGCTCCTGGCGAGACAAGGGCCTCCTGCCCCTGGCCCTGAGAGCCAGGGAGGGCTGCATCTGGGTGCCTCCATCTGTTCTTCCGCCAGGCTGCCGGATTCCACCCGCACACCATGCTGTCCGCTATCCTGTGCTCCCTGGCACAACTTGGCTTGCAAGTTCTACGAAAATAAACTTTAAAGTGCAAAAGTCAGGGCTAAAAAAAGTTTCTCAGATATCAAATGGACATCTTTTTCAACTGAAAGAATCAAATATAAATGATGGCCCGGAAGAAATTTCCTTTAAAACAGACTAACAAGAGAAAACATTCTGCCAGTTTTCATCCTCTTGTTCTTCACTACCCCCAAACATTTGGAAAATGATCTAGATCTCGTGTGAGAAGAAGCCACTGGCTGTATTTGCTTTGTACTAATAGAACTTATGTCTCTGTATTTCTCTAAAAGTGAGGAGATTGTCTTCAGTTAAACAAGTAGGTAAGGGAGGGTGTACTCACAGTTCTAGTTGCAGAAACAGTTGAATGATAATTAAACAACAAGTCAGACAGATGATACTGTAGAAAGCAGGTCTTGAAATTAGTTGTTTTATCTGCACGTCACTGTGTGTCTTTGTTGCAGCACAGCTGAAGTTCTCTGACCAACTTGATCTTTCTGAGTTTTAACTACACTTTCTGCAAAATAGCAGTATTTGTTTCCCAGGGTGGTAAGGAGTAAGCAATCTCTTTGAACATGTCTGTTGTAGATATTTTACTGGTATTAGCATTCCTTATTTTCTCCCTTTACCAAAGACACACGTGTAAGTGGAGTACACATTTATAGGTGGGTCCTACTTCAGCTGGGCTTTTGTCTACCCCAGTGATTCTCAAACTGGCTGCACTTTATAACTGGCTGGGAAGATTTTTTTAAAGACTGTTGGCCACACCCCACTTCAGACCAATTAAATAAGATTCTCTGGGAGTGGGACCTAGGCACTGGTATGGTTTTTTGTGGGGTGTGTGTGTGTGTGTGTGTGTGTGTGTGTGTGTGAGACACAGTCTGGCTCTGTCCGCAGGCTGGAGTGCAGTGGCGCTATCTAGGCTCACTGCAAGCTCTGCCTCCCGGGTTCACGCCATTCTCCTCCCTCAGCCTCCTGAGTAGCTGGGACTACAGCCCAGCTAATTTTTTGTATTTTTAGTAGAGACGGGATTTCACCATGTTAGCCAGGATGATCCCCGTCTCCTGACCTCATGATCCACCCGCCTCGGCCTCCCAAAGTGCTGGGATTACAGGCGTGAGCCACCGCGCCCGGTCGGCACTGGTTGTGTTTTAAGTCTCCCAAGTGATTCTGTTGTGCCGCCGAGGTTGAGACCTGCTGACAAAATCTCTAAGCCCTTTCTCTGCAATGTAATTTGTTAGAATATTTGTTCCCCACTTTCTAATACAGTCGCTGGTAGCCACGCATGGCCATGAAGCGCTTGGAGTGGGACTTAATTGTCTTAATTGTCACACACTAGAATGTACCACAAGTGTAAAATATGCTCCAGATTTCAAACACTTAATATAAAAAAATATAAAATACCTCATCCATAATTTTTATAATGACTGTTGAAATGATAATATTTTAGATATTTTAGGTTAAAGAAAATGTATTATTATAATTAATATGACTTATTCCTCTTCACTTCCTTAGGAGGCTACTAGAAAATTTAAAATGACCTCTGTACCACATGTTATATTTCTAGTGGACAGCTCTGCTCTAGATCAAGGATCTGAGACTGGAAGTATCCGCCTCAGCTGGGAACGTATTAGAAATGCAAATTCTTGGGTAACACCCCAGACTTAACTGTGTCTGAGACTTAGAGTGTGGGTTCAGCAATCTGTTTTAATAAATCTTCCAGGGGATTTGATATGTGTTAAATTTGAGACCCACTGCCCTAGATAATTGTCAAATCACGCATGCCTTTTCAACTGAGTCTCTTTGTTCTCTTGCAATGGGTCTACAATTTGTTTAGGAATGAAATGCCAAGTGGCTCTCTTTACAGACCATCTGGAGACATCAGACATAAGGGAACACTGTACCCTAAGAGCTGCTTCTTCTTTATGGGTATATGGAAAACTTTTATTGACCTGAAAAAGAAAACATGTACCATTGTATTTAAGTAAAATCTTAGACTTGATATTCTTGATTTCTGTTAACATTTTTAATATTGTCTACCTAAATTTTCTTTAGAATCTGTTAAATAGGTTAAATAAATCTGTTTAGAATCTTTGTATGGGAAACCATTAAAAAATAAAGTACATGGTACAGAATTTGTATGGCACTAGATATAATCATCAAGAAAGGTATGGATTGTTTCCCTTCGGAAGATGACATCCTTGGTCTCTGGCTTATTTACTGGCTCCCTGAACTATATGTTTATGCTCATAAGCTCTGTCTGCTTTCTCCAAAGCATGTTAAATCTCATCTGCCAAAGCTTTTGTTATCTCTCTTTCAAAAAGGAAAACGAAAATGATTCAAGGTCAAGTAGCTCCCACGTCGCAAACAGTTTAACCTAATTTGCCTGAAAGGAGATTTGAATTCTCAAAAATAAGACTAAATTGGAAGCTTGCAAATTAAACACTGACATTCAGTGAAAGGTAAGAGCTGTGTCCTTCTAAACAGAAAGAACGGGTTTTCCAACCATCTCGGGAAGCTCTCAGGGTCACAAGAGGCCACCAGGCATTAAGAACCAGATGCTCTGCTGTGGTGTGAGGAGACTGTCCCCAGGCATGCTAATGGGAAGGGCAGCAGCTGGACCTGACCACCGATGCAGATGGAGAGCATGACAGACCCAAAATGGAGTTCCCCCAAGTGAAGGGAGACAAGAGATCAAACTCACTAATCCATAATTTGATCTAGATCATATTGCCTGGACTATTGCCACGTGCAAGTTAATAATCTGAGAACAATAAATAGAATGCAAGGAGTCCCCAGTCATAGCTCTACTCATCAAAACCTGTGGGTGTTGCAACTACAAAAAGTAAACAGGTCATGAAAATTCAGCCACATAAAAGAAAAACCATCTCACCTGAGTCCAGTGAAAATGACAATATCATCTACTCTAAGTACAAAACACCATTAACATTGCTTTCTTTCTTTGAAAGATTCTTTTAGAGTATCAGCTAAGCAATGTAGAGTAAGAGTTAAAAACTAAGGCTCCTGAATCCGCCTGTCCTGGGTAGGAGACCCAGTTCTGCAACTTGCAAAGTATAGGACCCTTGAGAAGTTAACTTCTGTAAGTGTCAGTTCTTACTTGTAAAACTGTCTTGCTGTCATGTTTCCCATGCAACTATTGATAAGATTAAAGGAGATTATTTTAAATGTTTAATCTGGTACCCAACACATAGGCAGCACCCAATCAATGATAGATATTACTTTAAGAGCTATTCCTAGCATCAATATAATCCCCTTGTTATGTCCAAAATGCACAGTCTCAAATGTATCCAAGAGAGAATCAGTATTTTTTTAACTGTCTACTGTGCACAGGGCATTTCATGTTATTTTACCCTCACAACACACCTAAAAGGTAGACATTACTCTCTTCCTTTTATAGGTGGGATAAGAAAGCTCAAAGATATTAAACAACTTGCCTAAGACCACACGGGTAGAAAGAGAGAGAGGCAGAATTTATGTTCAAATCTAGTTGACCCTAAAATGTAGCCTTTTTATTGTACCATGTAGTCTACTTGGAATTCTTAACATTGAGGGAGAAAAAAACCCACTGTTGCTTTTCAGAGGGGAGGAGATATTTTTCTATTTTTATAGATAGTTTAATTTTAACCAGAATGAGTAGAAGTGCATTATGTTCAGAAATTAGTAAAGTTTTTTCAGGTTTTATTTGGGTAGTCTGAGATTTAAGGTCCTCAAGCTCTGGGCTAATACCGGGTTCCATCCAATAGCAACAGGAAAACTAGTTCTCGAGAGATCCGATATATCAGAACAGATGCCCAGTTGCATATACATTTAATTTTAACAAATAGTTTTCATAACTATAGGATTTTCTATATTTATTAAAAAAAATCTGGCACATGAGAAAATATCAAATTGTGTTATTCCACCTCCATATGTGCCAGTTATCTATAAATATAGAAATGCAATAATTATCACTAAAACTGTTACTTGTTAAATTTTTAAAAACAGATAAATTATGAATATGGATTTGAAAAATAGTTTGAGTTAAGAAATGGATAAGAATCTAGAATCACTGGCTCTAACTCAGATGGGACCCTGAAAACCACCTAGTCCAGATTGCAATGTTTGAATGCATTCCACAAAGCGGTTTTTAGGCATTTGCTTAAACACCTCCAGTGACAGCAAGCTCACTATCTGTAAAGACTCTCTTTTGGGGTTGGATCCCATTATGTGTTGACACTGACTTCCTTATGTGAATGCAAATTCTGCTAATGTCAATGCTACCATGTATGGAGCCACCACAACATGGCAGGCATCCTATAAGCAGCATTTGATTCCTTACCTCCTGAAACCTTTAACACAATCTTATGAAATAGTCACATGTTCACACGAGACGTATTAATCAAGATGCTAAACGTGCCACAGCTAATAAGTGGCCTGGTCCTCTGTACACCAGGGCTTACTGGTGGCACATCACAAGTGGCACTGGAGCCAGCTTGACCTACTAAAGTAGGATAAATCAAGTTCAATCCTATTTCCACAGAAAACTTCCCCAAATACATGATAGACACCTGTCATGTCTCCATGTGTATCCTCCTCTCTGGGTTAAATACGCCTAATCCGTCATCATTTTGTGCTCATGATAAAATTTTGCACTTTTTCACCTTTTTGGCAACTCTCATATTTCTAATTTGTTTGTTTTGTTTTCAAGCATTATGACTAAAACCAGATACGATACTCCAGGAATGACCCAAAGAATGAGGAATAGACACAGCCATCATGTCCTCACTCTGGATACTCTCCAGTTCCATCAAGGCAAACTTCTAGTTTTTATTACAACTCCATATTGCCCTCAACTCTTACCATCTTTAGAGTCAATAAACAACCCAAATCTCTCTTGTGGTCGGTGTTCCATCTAATGCCCCCTCTCATTCTAGAAAATTGTCTAACCATGTGATTCACATGGGAGGTGACTGCTTTTTACATACTAACCTCCATGGCTATTCCATTTGACCTAGAGTGGTATTTAATCCAGGCCAAGTAAAATCCTCCTAAGAACTTTTTTTTCTGACTGAGACAAGAAAATTCTTTCCTTTTTGTTGACTAAACTAGAAATACATAAGTTCAAGAGTTGTTAGAGACCAGAGTTCCTCCCTTGTAGAGAAACTGAAAATGCACAAAGAGAATCAGAAACAAGACAAACTGAGAGGTTTCCAAAAGCACTCAAGTTCTGAGGGCCCCAGGATTTGCTTACAATAGCCAAAACCCCCTCTTTTGTGTTTAAACAATGAAAGTTAGATTTCTGTCACTGGCAATCCCAGGAATCCAGACTAATTCACTTCTACTATATCTCTGCTTAAATAACTGGTAGTTTGTATTCAAATACTAGAGCTAACATGTATTTAATATTTTTAAGATTCAGGCCATGTTTCCAGAGTATAAAAATATTTTGGGATCCTGTTTTTGTTATTCTTTCCAGCTACATATCACATATAAATTTGATTGCTTCGTTATCAGACTCCTTGTCCAAGTAATTAACAAAAACAATAGCATAGGGCAAGGCTGTATGACAGACCCCAAGTCAGCCAGAAGACTCCTACATCAAAACTGAATTACCCTATCCATCAGCAATGTTCCTATGGCTTAGCAGTTCTATCAAGAACTGAGTTCAAGTGTGGATTTTCTTATATCTAGTCTACAGTGCCAGCCCCCAGGCACCAAAGACAAGCTTTCTTCTCTATAATTAAGTATTCCCATCACTGACGTGCCTTCCAGGATTGTAAAACATAATGGAAATAAATGACAATGTAATTTATAAATATGAAGCACTGGGTTGAATAGAGAGAGAAGATAAGTTTATGACTTGGAGAGATTGAGTTCTCATTCATAGATGAAGAACTTGAGCTTATCATCATGCAGTTTGCTAAGTGTTTGAACTTTTTAAATTTTAAAATAATGAAGGTGAAGAATTAAAATGCTTTTCAGTATCTATTGAAATAGTCAGATGGTTTTCCTTATTCAGCTATGTGCTTTTTCAATAAAAGAAAGCAATTCCTCTTTAATAATACTAGAACCAGAGCTGACTCATGATGGATTACATGGGGGTAGAGGAAAGGGTATTAAAAGTGGGGAGAAGATGGTAAAAGTATAAGGAATATAACCAAAGATAAACTTAATGCATTTCAAAATAGCACAATGTCAGCTTTCTCTGGAATTTGCCTCCGTGCACAGGGAAGCCATGAATGGGTTTTGCGGAGAGATAAGCTCAGGTACAAACCCCTCCACCTTTCCCACCTGAACGTATAATGTCTACTTCACAGGGCTGTTGTGAGACATAAATGGTTATAATATCTAAAGAATGTTGCCCAGTGCCAGACCCGTAGAAGTTTCTCAATAAATGTTACTTCTCTTTCCTCCCTACTTATTTCTTCTAATGATAATATGTAAAAATACACAAAAATTCCCACATTCACTTTAAAGAAGTAGGCACAATTAATTTTACAAAATTAAATGTGGTATATGTGTATGATGGAATATTATTCAGTCTTTAAAAAGGGAGATACTTCTGACACATGCCACAACCTGGATGAACCTTGAGGACATCACTCCAAGTGAAATAAACCAGTCAAAAAACACAAACGCTGTGTGATTCCACTTACACAAAGTACCTAGAGTAGTAAAATTCATAAAGACAGAAAGTAGAAGAGTAGTTACGAAGAGCTGAGGGAGGAAGGGAATGCAAAGTTGTAGTGTAGTGGATATACAGTTTCATTCGGGGAGGATGAAGACGTTCTGGGAATGGATGGTGTGATGGTTGCCCAACAATGTGAATGGACTTAATGCCACTGACCTGTAAAGGTGATTAAAATGGTTGACTTTATGTTATGTATATCTGACTGCAATTTTAAAAATTACCTTAAAAAAAAAAGACTTTGTGGAGTTGATTCTTGTCAATTCTGAACTAAAGATTTAACCTAGGGATTTCTAAGCCATATATTCCCCCATCTATAAAATCCCCAGAAAGTCCGAGGTCGGTTTTGTTAGAGGCCTGCAGTGCATCTTCTTGGCTGGAGCAGAGCACAGCACGAGTGCAGAGGCAGGGCCTGCTATGAAGGATTGGTGGCTTCATCCTTGTCCAAGAGCCTGCAATTTGTGGTGGCCTATGGAGACGCCACTATTCTGAGCTCAGCGGGGCCGACCCTTGTAGCTCTCAATACCTTCACTTATGTCTGCCTCCTCAGTACTGATTCTGGGCCTGAGAGATTCAAAATGGTAAGTTTCATTATTTTTGTATTTTCTCATTCAATTTACCCTAGTTGCACATTTGCAATAATATTTCCATCATCATAATTTTTTTTTAAGTATTTCAGGGCCAGGTGCGGTGGCTCATGCCTGTAATCCCAGCACTCTGGGAGGCCAAAGTGGGTGGATCACTTGAGGTCAGGAGTTCAAGACCAGCCTGGGCTACATGGTGAAACTCCGTTTCTACCAAAAGTACAAAAATTAGCTATGGGTGGTGATGCTTGCCTGTAATCCCAGCTACTCGGGAGGCTGAGGCAGGAGAATCACTTGAACCCAGGAAGCAGAGGTTGCAGTGAGCTGAGATCGTGCCACTGCACTCCAGCCTGGGCAATAGAGCAAGACTCCATATCAAAAAAAATTTTTTAATAAATAAATAAATAATAAATAAATAAATAAATAAATAAAAATAAAAAGCAGGTCAGTTAGCATCTTAATATTAGGGGAAAATCTTACTAGTAAAATCCTGATCAATGTGCCTCACAGTAATCGCTACCCCCTCTAAACTCTTAGCACTTACTATCAGTACTATTCAATTAGCATCTAGGGCTGTGTGACGTATCTTTTTTGTTGTCTTGTATTGTCATCTATCACTGAATCAGATTCAGTAAATTCACTAACAAAATTTGACATCATCATTGCCTTGGGCTTGATTGTGCATCCCTCGGCTATAGAAGAAAGACAAATGTAGAACTTTTCTGTGATTGTTCAGCATATTTTCTCTGGATTTTCTGTCTAAATCAGTGTAGTAGAAATTGCCACTTAAGATTTGTGGTCTCCAGCTTCTCTCTCTACTTTCTGCCAGAGTTACCTTCTTAAAATGCAAGTCTGGTCATATCATATATATGCTTAAAATACATCCATCCATTTATTTTCTTAGTACATATTTCTTGAGCCATGACTAAGTGGACAGGGTCAGAGTTGGTTGTTGAGGACACCTAGATGAGAAGACTCTTGTTTTCAAGAAGTTCATGGTCTAGTGAAGAGACTGGCATGACACCAACTGCAATATGATGTGATCAGGGGGCAAATAGAAGTGAATACAAGGCACCTTAAGACTTAAAGGAACATGGAGTATGAGGGTTTAGGGAAAGCTTCATGGAAAATGTACCTTCCCATCAGATAGATCTGATGTTAGGAATCTCCATTTCCCCTTGGCCTCTCCTTGCCTCGTTTGGACCTCAATACTGGACGGTTACAATTAGGCATAACCATCAGTGTCCACAAGAGAGAATAACCATCAGTGTCCACAAGAGAGAATCTTCAAAAGACAGCGCTTTTGAGGCAACTGATTTTTCCAAATGAGCAAAATACTTTAAGTACTTCATACAAAAGCTATCCAAATGGCCAATAAGCACATGAAAAGATGCTTAATGGAAGATGTGTATATTCATCAGGAAAATGCAAATCAAAACCACAATGAGATACCTCTACACACTTGCCAGAATGGCCCAAATTTAAAAGACTGAACATACTAAGTAATAGTGAAAATGCAGAACATCTGGATCTCTTCTCCATTGGTGGTAGAAATGTAAATTATTACACACACTGGAAAACGTTTTGGCAGTGTACAAAACTGGTATAAGAATATTCATAGCCGTTTCTTCATGAAAGCCAAGATTGAAAATAATTAAACTACCCATCAACGGTAAAATAGGTAAATATAATCTGCTGTATTTATACAATGGAATAACTAAACAGTGACAATAAAGAACAAGCTTATACGATACACAGGATCATGAATGAATCTTATAATGTTGAGCCAAAAAATAAGCCAAAATATAAAAGAATTTAAAAACAGACAAAACTAATCTATGGTAATAAGAGTCAAAATAATGGTAAGCTTTAGGAGGTGTCTACTGGAAGGAGGTGGGATTTTATAACTTGATTTGTGTGTGTAGGGAAGGAATTCATCAAGCCATACACTTAATATTTATGCACTTAATTGTATACAGATTATTCCTTAGCAGAATCAATTTTTCATGATTACTGCCTTTGAGCCCTGGGTATGCGAGTTGCCTCTGCCCTCTGCCTGTTGGAGTCTCTACCTACAGCACAATGCCTGACCTAAGACGTGGCGCTGCTCTGTCCGCAGTGGGCTGTGAGAGTTTGTATCCAGGAATCCACATTGTTTTCTATATATGCACTAAAACTTTTAGGCTGTGCTAAGGGATGGCACACCTTTGATAATCACCTCTCCCTGGTTGTAAATAGAAGCTGTATGATATTAACAGACAGCATCAATGAACAACTGTTTCCCTGATAGAAGCAACATTGTTAGGAGAACTTGGACAGGGAGAACCTCTTCCCAGCAAGGAGGAAGGACACTCTGTTCTGTATCACATACAGTTCCTTTGCATATTTCAAACACTGGGCTTCAAGTCAGGGGACAAGGCCCAAATTTCTTCTTATAAAGTAATTCTGCAGCCAAATTTGGTAGGGCAGAAGTTTGTTACAGGAATTCTAGGTCTCTGACCAGCAGCGGTTGAATGCTCTCCATCTTCTTAATTGAATGAGAAAATATCCGTAAATCTGAAATACTGCAGCAGTGTCACCAAGAACGGTTCCTCACTGGCGAGTAGTGTTATTGATTGGACTGTGTCAATTCCAAGGCCTTACAGAGCAGATACAATTAGAGCAATAAGAGCTGAGGACAGAGATTTTGGTGACATTATTGTCTCATAGGACTTTCTCATCTGCATTGACTGAGTCAGTGTAAGATAAATCATCGAGTCCAAAAGACCTGAAAGCTTCCAGACTGGCATGCTGCAGGAGAACTGCATGCGGCTCCCTGCGTCCCACCAGGAGGAGTCCTCCAGCGCGTGAGTAGAGCTTGCCTCCCCTCCAGTCTCAGCTCAGCCCCCGCAGAGCAGTATGCATATGCCCCTGTGTGGGACATCTGCTTTCCATGGGTGTCCTTAAACACACCTTCAAATTTGGGCCCAGATAAAAATACTAAAGACAGAAAGAAATTATGTTGGCCATCATCCTATAGTTTATCCTCATTTGAATTGTTTTCTCATCAGGACAGAGAGGGCTCTGCATTCTTAGAACAACTCCAATACCCACCTCCTTCCCTAGGTGAACCACACCCACGTGGACGCCAGCTTCCAATACAAAACCATGAGAATGTCTACTGTCAATATGACCCACATATACTTCAATCATTATCAGACCTGATGCTATGCAAAACCAAAAAGAGGGTGAATTTTTCAAATTTTCCATTATTTGAAGCACCATTCTTATCAAATGAAAGAGAATGTTGCCCTCGAGGTGAACAATGACACTCAGATCTCCTGGTGCTCCCTTGGCTATCTATGTCACCACAACGAGCAGGAGTCAGGAATCTGGGGGTGATTCTGCTGACCCTAAGAAATCTTGGGGTGATTCTTCTGGCCCTAAGAAACATGGCACAGTAGGGTTTGTTTTTCTTTGGGTCCCTCGATGCCTCCTATTCTTCATTTTTCTTTTCACTGGTCCAGGACTCCCTGTCTCTTTTAGGGATCATTCTACCACCAAAGAAGCTATGAAATGCTTCACATGACATCAGCTAACCACTGCCAATGCTAACTTGTAACAGACGTAGGTAATAGCTCCAGATGTGAGGATGAGCTCAAGTTGCGATGATAGCTCCATGATGGGCACACTGGCATTTTAGAAGAGAATGGGGAGAGCCCCCATGGCCTTTACTCCCAAGACACCTTTCTACCACTTTTCTCTCTGGGCTCTCATCTGTTGAGACAGATAATACCATCTGTTGACAGTACCCTGTCTGCCTCCCAAACTCGTGGGTAATGGGTGAATTGTCGGTCTCTACTGGAAGGAGTGATGAACCTGCACGAAATTACTTGAAAAATAAATGTTGTACCAAGAGATTAGCAGAGCCAAGCCTCAACACACGGTTCTATCTATCTGCACTACATCCATAGCAGAATTGCAGAGGAAAATTTCCAGGATGTGTGTATTATCTCTTTTCAGGGAAGACACAGGTAAAGATTAAGGCACCTAGCTAGAGTTAATACTGAAACTTCGAGTCATTCTGTGCTGGCCCAAAAGTCAGGCTGTTCAAGGTCTTCTGGTCCTACTGCAAAGCCAGCCAACACGTGTTAAATACACGAATTCGAATGCATATCTTCTCTGTTTACTGTAATTACAGAATGGGCAGAGGTTTTGAAGATAAGTCAGGATGGGAATTACCAGTTTGCGTCTGCCCGACTTTGAGGTCTCCATGGGAAAGGGGAGAATGCAGATGTGACCTGGTCTGAAAACTCTATGTTCTGACCTGCCTGAAACTCTTTTCTTCTGCTTCCGCAGGGCTGTCTGTGCCACGCACTATGCCAGATTTTCAGGATAACGAGTTTAGTTTTTGACAGCTTGAATGTGAAATACCAGAACACAACTGAAAATACTAGAGAAGAGTTCAGGCATGAGGTCAGTTCTGGAAATATGGCTTGAAAGTCATCCGTGGAGAAGACATGGCTGAAGTCATGAGCATAGACAAAACTGTCCAGAGAAAGCCTATAGAATGGAGAGAGAAGCAGGGTGGGGGCCTCCAAGGGGAGTGTCCACACTTAAGTAGAGGATAAAGGGAAAAGAACCAGTGAAGATAAAATGGGTATCAAAGAAGTCAAATGTAAGCCAGCAGAAAACCAGAGTGTCAAGGAGGAAAAGTTAATACTGGTGTCAGACCACAGGGAGGCCAGGTCCGAAGAAGCTGAAAGCAAGTGATTTGATGTGACAATTAGAAGCTGATCTTTGTTGGCCCTTCCCAGAACAATTTCTATGAAAAGAGGTGGGGTGAGGGCATGGCAGTGGCAGAATCCAATCGTGTTGATGAGTCAAGTGTAGGTTAAGAAATAGAGGCATTTGTTTCAGAGGGAGTTTGAAAAAGGATAATAGTTGAGGGAGACACAGAAGGTTTTGTAGGATAGGTTTTTCTCCTAAGATGAAGGAGATCTAAGCGTGTTTGTAGCCAGAGGGGGAAGGAGCCCGTGTACACAAAGAGTAATTGAAGATTTAAGAAAAAGAGGGAATAATTGATGTAGCAGAGACTTTGGGGAAACAAAAGGAGATAGGATCGAGAGTTCACAAATGCAAGATGAGCCTGCAAAAGAGTGAAGGATGGGAAAGAGACAAAACTAAACAAAACAAAAGCCAAGCTGGTAAATCAGAGGCCAGGAAGTAGGCAGAATTCTTTACCCATGGAGTTGCATGGTAGCAGAGAAGGAAAACAAGAAGAGAGCTAGTGGGTTCCATTGCTCAGACCTCTGTTCTCCCAGTTTGAGTAAGACCCCGGAACCAGTGGATGAGAGGAGAACATTGGAGGGAAGGCCCTATGGGGCCCACAATCAGAAAGCAAGATTTCTGAATAGATTATTTCAGAGGTTTACCATATTTCCCCATGTAGTCATGGCAAACACAAAGGCTTTCTCTAACCCTGTGGGAAACCCAGCACTATAACAGCCAGTTGGGGAGGAAAAGTGAAAGTTTTGAGTCAAGATTTGAAAACAAGTAGGAAATTGATGGACATGAATATATTATATTGATGAGCATACCACATGACTCAGTCCTAGTTTTGCAAGTCCACGACTGACACTCATGTTAATTTACTGAGCAGGACAAGGTTGGGCTTGGAGAATTGAATACAATAACACCAGAACATGGAAAAGACTTTACACAACATCACTAAATGTCACTTGTCCTGATTTTTAATTTAGTGCCTTTCATTTGTGTTTTCCTATTTCTGAGTGTATATTGCAGCACTAAGTACACTTTCTATCTTTTTTCTTTTTATCCCATTTTAATATTTTTTCCATTTTAAAATGTTTTATATAACTCCTCATTTGCCATCTCTCTGCAAAGCCATGAACTCCAGGACAGCTGCTGAAAATAAACAGGCTTGGGGAGAACAGAGAAAAGGAGAGCCAGGAACAATTCCACTCAGTGCAGTCCTCCCATCCTTCTTTCAGGGTAACTCTTGATACATCTCCTTTGCCCATTCATTTCCTCTAACCCACCCTAGGAGTGATGAATCTGATCAGTAATGGTGTGAAGGGAAAATGTTTTTCCCACTCGTCTCTTCTCCATCTAATTTCGTCTTTGAATTTGTCTGCCATTTACTGAATATGATGTTATTTCCATAAACTCCTGTTAGCGGGATGCAGGATACATCCCAAAGAGAAGCTCTGGGATGACTACCTTGAGCTTGCAAATATATAATCCCTCAAATCATACTCAGGATGCCACCAGGATCAAGAAACTGGGACTATGGAGTGACAGCTAGCTCTCCTTCCTCTCTACAAGCCAATAGGACCATAGCTGAATCCTTTAACTCACCCCCAATGTGCCACCAATTCAGGGAGTCACTTCCCGAAAGCCAACTCTGACAACACAACTCCTTGCCTTCCAAACTTGGGTGCCCTTAAGAGGGAGCTGAGACTTGCCAGTTTTCTTTTGCAGGGTCATTAATCCAGTGCCTTTTGTGACAACTAAATTCACTGGGAAAAAAAAATTCAAAATGATTTCAGTGGCAGGCAGCTTCTGAAATTTTCCAAATGTACTTTTTTAGCTCTCTATTTCCCTTAAGCCATATGATGTCATTTGCCTCTCAGTCCCTGAGTGCCAAAAATTCTGCTTTCATATCTCTGAAATTTGCCAAACTATAAAAACCTCAGATCTCAGTTTGGGTTTTTATCCCGCTCGCCAAAAAGGCAAAAAAATTACTTTCTACACTTTCAAAGTAAGAATCTCAGTCACACACACACACACACAAAATTCTCAGTTCATAAATCCAGTAAGTCTTTTACCGTGTGTCCCCCTGTTTGGGCTAATAGGCTGCCCTAATTTTATTCAGAATTTTTATTTCAATAGCTTGTCATCTGCTGCTTCAGGACATACCTAAAAATCCTGACGCTCCCGACTTGACAGGTAACTAGGAGACTGATTTTCAAATGCAGTTTTACTTTGCTGTAGGACGTATTCATTAGTGATTTTTGAACTTAGAACATTTTCCCACTGATTTGGAAGATTCATAGATTCTTGTTATGTATTTACCCAAGCTTTTTAGTTCACCTAAGAGAGAGGCAGAGAGAAAACCTGCTTCCCTTTCTAATTACAGTCCCATTTCCTTAGCAAGTCCTTGAAAAAAGAATTCCCCAAGTCTCTAATCATCTCTCTAGTCGTAATCTCCATAATTGTGTCCCTTCCAGATTCCTTCTTGGCACAGCCCAGGGACTGATTTGCTCCATGTGGTTAAAAACCTTTTATTTTATGCCAGTTAGGACTTGTTTTCACGGCTTGCCTTCTTGGGCCTTAATGCTACATTGGATGCCATTGATCTTCACAGGCTCCTTTTCTATCCCCAGTGAGTGATTGTAGCCCTCGTTCCATCTTCTTAATGGAGGGGCCGACTAAACCTGTCTGACGGGATTCTAACTACAGGGTTCCACTAGGGTACCGCCTCCGCTCCATTTTCTTTTCTCCATTTAGTTGATCAGTTCAATATAAAACCATTAGGAAGAGAATTATTTCTGCCATAACATTGCCTCGAATAAAAAATGGGGTTCATTGGTCTTAATTCATCCTTAGACTGTTGGTTCTGAACCTTGGACAATTTTACCCCCCCTCTTGCCCCTAAGGGACACTTAGCGATGTCTGGACACATTTTCAGTTGTCACAACTTGGGGGAGGGGTTGCTACCGTCATGCAGCAAGTAAAAGCGCAGGGATACTGCTTAACACCCCGACATGTATGGGACTGCCCCCATAACAAAGAATTCTCTGGTCCCAAGGTCAGTAGCAAAGAGGCTAGAAACCTGCTGTAGACGAAGCATGACCCAGCCACCACATAAGTCCATCGATTTTCTCTGATTTCTCCGTGTCCCCACCTTCTAGGAGACTGCCTGGCGCATGATCATTGTTTGTTGATGAGCCTATGGAACTTTAAAAAACTCTCCCTCTGGCCAGGCACGGTGGCTCACGCCTGTAATCCCTGCACTTTGGGAGGCCGAGGCTGGTGGATCACGAGGTCACTAGTTCAAGACCAGCCTGGCCAACATGGTGAAACCTCGTCTCTACTAAAAATAAAAAAATTAGCCAGGCGTGGTGGCACGGGCCTGTAATCCCAGCTACTCGGGAGGCTGAGGCAGGAGAATTGCTTGAACCAGGACCGGGGAGGGGGAGGTTGCAGTGAGCCGAGATCGCACCACTGCACTCCAGCCTGGGCTGCAGAGCGAGACTCTGTCTCTAACATCAACAACAACAACAAAGCACTGTCCCTCGCTGGCATTCTAATGATTATCCATCTTCAGTAGTAGCAGCAAAGTGTTCCTTACAGTCTAACTGGAATTCTTTGGGCTGCAGGCTAGCCCCTTTCTTTCTAAGTTCTGTCCTCACTAGAGGGGGAAACACCTGCACACGCTTTTCTCAGCCATGTGGCAAAGGTCTTCCTTTGAGCCTTGGGATATGAAGTCAGGTCCCGGACAATGGTTCTTCTATTCCTAAGGGCTCTGAGCCCTGTTGAGGGATTCTACCAACGATCCTCTGGACTGGTGACTAGGTCCTTCTAGATTAGATTAAGGTCCCATAAAGGAGGGGGGAAACTCCATCCTAACTGACCCCTGCGAAGGGTCTCTGGCATTGGTGGTATGAGAAAGGCAAGGGTCAGTGTTACACATAAGGTTTAGGAGGGCAGCTCAGGGAGAGCTTCTAAAAGCATCCCTAGCTGGGCTCTGGTACTTCTGAAAGGAGCTGTTAATGGAAGGCCTCAGTTCGGGGGCGCAACAGCCGCAGCAAGCAGAATCGCTGATAGAGGTGGCAGGGATGGGGGTGGAGAAAGCAAAGAAGGTGGAGGGGAGGTGGGAAGTAAGGTCCGCAGGTAGAAGGAAGCCACGGAGGGCCCAGTAGCGCCACAGCTCAGTGAGATTATTGTCCAGTACTATTCAACTAGCTCTCTTAGAAACACTTGGAAACGTCCCAGCTTTCTTACCTGTGGAGTCCACACCCACAAGGACCCCCGTTATGCAGGTTCCGTGGAGCAGAGGCGGTACCCTAGTGGAACTCTGGAGCGAACTCTAGCATCATATTGGGACCTCTGAGTTTTACAAAATTATTAAGACACCAAGCATCTTATAAGAACTTGAATGTCTTTTTAAGGCATATGATTGCTAAACCTGTAGAGTTCACTTTTCCTTTGTTAATTACCATTGAGTGTAACCCCTAACAGGAGACAGAGCTTATAAAAACCAAAACCACATATATATGTAGTTTCAGCACCAAACACTTCACCAGACCAGCCATTAGATACTAGATGGTCTGGTCTGGGCTCCAAGCCCTGTTATATACCCTGATCACTCTCTAAAGAAGTTCTAATGAGTAATGAAAAGGACTGATCTTGAGCTGCTGGTTGGAATTCTCTACTTCCACTGCAAGAAACCGTCCGGAGTAATTTCCCGTTCTGGTTGCTGTTTTCATTGGGTCTCTTTCTTCGCATGGAATTTCCCCATGTGCTTAGGAATTTTATGTGGGAAGTTACCTGTTAGTCTCTCTCCTTCCCCCACCCCACTTTGTCTCTCTCTCTCTCTCTCTCTTTCTCTCTCTCTCTCTCCCCCTCTCTCTCTTTCCTCCTCTCTTCTTTTTTATTACCCATCCCTCCACTCCCCGTCTGAAACTTTTCTGGTCACTTCTCCTCGTCTTCCTCTCACCCCACCTGCCATCTCATAGATAGTTCTTTTGAAATTTTGGGGTGATGCTGGGGCTATCCCAGATCCAGCCTCCAGTCCAGCCAACCACCCAACTCTTTCCTTGGCCATGAGGTCACTCTCTGGTCCTGCTGCAGTCTGCTGCTTAGTGCTACAGGGCCAGGCACCAGATACTAGTTTGGGCAGGTACCATTTCGTCCAGAGTCATCTCTTGGGCATGGGAATGGGAGCAAGTGGCGGCACCAGATCCACCCAGCCCTAAGTTTTCATTTTGTTTTTGTTTTTGTTTTTTGCAAGGGTGTGGTACTTGAGACACGGTCTTGCTCTCTCACCCAGGCTGGAGTGCAGTAGTGTGATCATAGCTCACTGCAGCCTCAAACTCCTGGGATCAAGTGATCCTCTTATCTCAGCTTCCTGAGTAGCTGGAACCACAGGCATACACTACCAAGCCCGGCTACTTTTTACATTTTTCGTAGAGATGAGTGTATGTTTCCAGGCTGGTCTGGAACTTCTGGCCTCAAGCAATCCTCCTCCCTCGGCCTCCCACGGTGCTGGGATCACAGGTGCAAGCCCTAAGTTTTAATTTATGGGTCTGGTTTATGTGACTTGTCTCTCAAGGAGCATGTTCACATGTCATTTCCCACAGAAGTTTAAACCCTCAGCCACCAGTCCCCTCTGCTGACTTCCAGACCAGTAGGCCGACCCCAGTCTGCAACTTAGATTGCTGTTATTTTCTGAGCACAGCTATTTATTTTCTATGTTTCTCTTTTTAATGCTTTAACTTGCATTGCTGGGTATTGGGAAAGAAGGGATACTCTGGAGCATGAACCCCGATGCCATCTTGAGAGGAAGACTTCCCTGAAGGCTTAATTTTATATTGATATTTATTTTTTCCACTTATAAGGATGATGGATATTCAACGTGGAGAATGTGAGAAGCTGAAAATTATAACTCTGAAATAACCACTGTTAATATTTTAGTGCATTTCTTTTAAACCTTTGGCTCTATAAATGTATATGCACAAATACACACACTCATACACTTAGAAAATTGATTCATAGTGTGCCTTCAGTTTGATCTTCTGCCTTTATTTTATTACCAATTATTGTTCTTCATGTAGTCTGAATATAATATATACTCACTTTGGAAAATTCATGAAACACAGAAGTAGGAAAGGTATCTTTTCTCTAATTTCACCATCCAGTGGTAACCACTGTGAAAATGAAGTATTTCATTCTATGAATTTTTAGAAATTTGAATAAAATATATAATTTTTCACAACGCTTTTTTACATAACATGATATCATGGGCACTTTTCCATGATTTGCAGTGACCACACAGCTCTAATGTTGTGGAGTTTTCCCCATGAATAAAGGTCAGAGGATATAACCTATGCATTTTGTGATTTTTTGTAACTTAGTTTGGAAAAGGTACCCATCAACCTTCAAAAAGAATATGTATTCTCAGCTTAATTTCTAATCATTATTTCAGTCTCATTAAGTATATCTTACAAATTTTTGATGCCATTATTACTTTTTTAATCTCCATGATCTTCGAAGGCTTGGAAACTTGTGTTAAAGGCTCACACAGCAGTCTTGCAACCAATTTATCTTTGTGGTAAGAACTTTGGTTGATGTATGTGGTTTAGGTAGATGGCTCTCAAAAGAACATGTTCCTTATTCACTGTGTCTTTTATCAAAATAAAAGCTCCTCTTTGGTTTAATGATGATTGTGCCTTAATTTCTATTTTGTCTGATGTTAATTCTGTGGCCACATATTGCTTTCCTTCATTGTTTCCCTGAAATATATTTGGCAAACATTTAATTGTAAACTTTTTTTGTTGTTGTTGGTTCTTTATTGAGGAGTGACTTGGAACCAGGTGATAGAGAGATTTGATTTACTTTTAAAAAATCTTCGTCCCCTACTTATTGTCATACATGACGCATGTGGACTTCTTATCATTTTATTGATATCATCATCAGATATTATTTTGTTGTCTGCTGTTAGACATTTTTCTGGCTTTTCCTTCTGAAGTAGTTTGGCAAGTATGTATCTTATTTATGATTCTATTAATAGTTACATTTGTGGTTTCATAATCTTTGTTAGAGATAGGGTTCAGTGACAGAGACCAGGTCTAGAACATTGTCTGGGGTGGCTTTACCAGATGGGCACTGACTGTTCTCACATAAGAGGAAGTGGGGACAGAGGAACGCAGGGTCGCAGCTGCTCCCAAAGAGTCATCGTGTGGCCCAAGCTCCTTTTCTTTCTCTGCTTTGTCATCCTAAGAATAAAACTTGCATCTCATGGAGCCTCAGAGTCCCAAAAGACAGAGGGCTGCATCTTGGGCCTCCATCTACATTCCAAACAGGAAGAAAGGTGAAGAGGAGGGTGGAAGGGGGCGAGAGTGCACAACAGGAAGGAAGAGGTAATGATCTGGATCTGGGTAGTGAAACTTCCCTGGAACCCCTAGCCAGCTTCCTCCCTAAACAATCATGTCACATGGCCATCTCTAGCTGCAAGAAAGCTGAGAAACAGACAATTTGTGCTGAGTAGTTTGCCATCCTGAACAAGACTGAGTTTTGAGTAGTAAGAAAGAATATATTTTAGTCAAACAATTAGAAACGCTTGCTATTATTTCAAAGATTGTCAAAGATAAGAGCAAAACTGTGTTTTGTCTGTCTGCAGCTTCTGCTCTCCCAACCCCACTCCTGCACGACTGCATTTTAACTGTGTGTTTGTGAATTTAAACACATTTAAATCCATTTTCTTACTAAATTATGGTTTTAGATTATAGGACGTTTCTTTTGAAAGTTTCAAAATCACATTCAGCTTTTAAAACATACTTGAGCATTAAATTTATTACTTAAATTTATAATTATTTTCTCTGTTTACTTCAGATTCTTATATATCATAAAATTGTCTTTATTACACTTTGAATTTTGAGTTTTGTGTTTTGTTTGTTCGTTTTTGCTTTTTTTACAATTTTCTAAAGTATGTGTTCAAGAGATTTTGGAAAGTATGTGCTAAGTGGTATGCTAAGTGGTATGTGTTCTGGGCTCTTGCATATTAGAAATTCTCTTCCTAATTCAACAATCCAGAGCCTAACTTGTGGGTAACATTTGAAAATAGTTGTCATTACAAAAAGCATTAAAAAGTGGGCAAAGAACATGAACAGACACTTTTCAAAAGAAGACATACATGCAGGCCAACAAACATATATTTAAAAAGTTCAGTATCACTGATCATTCGAGAAAGTCAAAACCACAATGAGATGCCATTGAACACCAGGCAAAATGGCTATCATTAAAAAATCAAAAATAACAGATGCTCGCAATGTTGTGGAGAAAAAGGAACATTTATACACTCTTGGTGGGAGTGTAAATTAGTTCAACCATTGTGGAAAGCAATATGGTGATTCCTCAGAGAGCTGAAAACAGAACTACCATTTCACCCAGCAATCCCATTACTAAAGATATACCCAGAGGAATATAAATCATTTTACCATAAAGATACATGCACACGAATGTTCATTGCAGCACTAGTCACAATAGCAAAGACATGGAATCACCATAAATGCCCATCAGTAGTAGAATGGATAAAGAAAATGTGGTACATAGACACCATGGAATACTATAAAGTCATAAAAAAGAACGAGATCATGTCTTTTGAGGGAACATGCAGGGAGCTGGAGGCCATTATCCTTAGCAAACTAACGCAGGAAAAGAAAACCAAATACCATGTGTTCTCACTTATAAGTGGGAGCCACATGATGAGAACTCATGAACACAAAGAAGAGAAAAACGGGCCTCCTTGAGGGTGGAGGGGAAGAGAAGAAAGAGGAGTCAAAAAAATTGCTGTTGGGTACTAGGCTTAGTACCTGGGAGAGGAAATAATCTGTACAACAAACCTCCATGACACAAATTTACCTGTATAAAAAGCCTGTACAAAAAGCCTGTAAATGTACCTCCTAACCTAAAAGTTAAAAAATAAATAAAATAAATACAAATAAATGAACTCACTTAAGCTACTGATCACTTTATAACCAAAAAGTAACTTGCTCTTCTCTGAAATCCAGAGCCAACAATTTTTGAATTTCCAAACAAAACAAAACAAAACATAATTCTGAAAGCATTGACAAAACAGCACAGATCTTAACTGAACTTATAATATGAAGGCAGGAGCCACACTGCACACCACTTAAAAAGACTTCTCTACAAATGTATTTCTCCATTGCACTCACTCTTTCCTTAAAGTTTCATGCTTTATAGCAGGTACCGTGTCACCTCTCTTGCTGCATCTTGGCCTTCCTTGAACATTTGGCTTTCTGTTGCTCTCTCCCACAGTCTCTGAAATCTGTCCATTTACTTTTTATTTTTAATTTTGTTTTTAATTTTCTCTTTTTTGGCATACAATGTGTGTATTTTGCCAAATGCACAGAATTGTGCACCCCTCACCCCAAACAGGATACAGGAAACATCATCCCAAAGGTTCCTCATGCTTGCCCCTTTCTAATCCAACCCTCTCTTCCTCGACCCCTGGCAGCCACTGATTGGTTATTTCTATCATTTTGCTTTTTGCATTTTGCTTTTTTTCCCTCCCTCTGTCATTTTGGAATCACACACTATATAGCTGTTTGAATCTGGCTTTTTTCATTGGCGTAATGCATTTCATATTCATTCAAGTTGTTGCATATATCTATAGTTTGTTCCTTTCTGTTTCTGAGTAATATTTCATTGCTCGGACACACCACAGTGTGTTTATTCATTGGCCAGTGTAATGAGTGAAATTGTGTCTCCAAAAAAGACATATCCAAGTCTTACTCCCCTTTATCTGTAAATGTTACCTTATTTTAAAACAGCATATTGGCAGATGTAATCAAGTTCAAATGAGATGATGCTGGATTAGAGGGGGCCCTAAATCCAGTGGCTGATATCTTTATGAGAGAAAGGAGAAAGAGATTTAGATACAGAGACATGGAAGAGACACAGGGAAGAAAGCCATGTGCGGATGGAGATAGAGATTGGAGTGAGGCATCTGCAAGCCAAGCAACACTAGGGATTGTGGGAAGCCATCAGAAGGGAGGAAGAGGCAACTAAGGATTTTTCCCTAGCACCTTTAAAGGAAGCATGGCTCTGCCAACACTTTACTTTGGATTTCCAGCTTCCAGAACTGTGAGAAAATTAATTTCTGCTGTTTTAAGCCTCCAAATTTGTGTGGGTTTTTTTGTTTTTGTTTTTGTTTTTGTTTTGTTTTGTTTTGTTTTGCTTTTAGAGCAGCCCTAGGAAACTAATAAAGCCAAATGAAGGGTATTTGGGTTATTTATAATTTGGGGAATAAATTATGAATAAAGTTGTGATAAAAATTCATGTCCAGGTTTTTGTATGACCATAAGTTTTCATTTCTCTAGAGTAAAACAGGAGTGAGATTGCTAGACTGTATGGTAAATACATGTTTAAGTTTATTTTAAAAACTGCCATGCTCTTCACCAAAGCAGTTCTACCATTTTGCACTTCTAGCAATGAATAAAAATTTGAGCTGCCCTTCATCCTCACCAGTACTTATTTTTATCAGGTTCTTTCTTTGTTTTTTAAAAATTTTAGCCATTCTCATAGTTGTGCAGTGGTATCTCATTGTGGTTTAATTTATATTATCTTAATGACTAATGGTATTAGTCCATTTTTACACTGCTAAAAAAGACATACGTGAGACTTCATAACTTATAAAGAAAAAGAAGTTTAATGGACTCACAGTCCCACATGGCTGGGGAGGCCTCACAATCACGGTGGAAGGTGAAGGAGGAGCAAAGTCACATCTTACATAGCATCAGGCAAGAGTGAATGAGTTACCAGCAGGGCAAATGCCAGATGCTTATAAGACCATCAGATCTTGTGAGAACTCACTCATTATCACAAGAACAGTGTGGGGGAAACTGCCCACGATTC
This sequence comes from Chlorocebus sabaeus, assembly GCF_047675955.1. Taxonomy (NCBI): domain Eukaryota; kingdom Metazoa; phylum Chordata; class Mammalia; order Primates; family Cercopithecidae; genus Chlorocebus; species Chlorocebus sabaeus. The sequence continues at coordinate 14,548,755 of NC_132916.1, read as the reverse complement.
AATTATCTCCACCTGGCCACACCCTTGACACATGAGGATTATTGCAATTCAAGGTGAGACTTGGGTGGGCACACAGAGCCAAACCGTATCACTAATGATGTAGAACATTTTTTCAGGTCCTTAAATGCCATCCATATATTTTCTTTGGTTAAATGTCTGTGCGAATACTTTGCCCATTTTTAATTAAATTGTTGGCTTTCTTATTGCTGAGCTTTTAGAAATTATTATATATTCCTACATGTGCTTTATCAGATATATATTTTACAAATATGTTCTCCTAATCTTTGTCTAGTCTTTTATTAGTGTCTTTTTAAAAGCAAAATTTTTAATTTTGATAAAGTCCAATTTATCATTTTTTCTTTTACGAACCAGATTTTTGGCATCATATAAAAGGACTATTTGTTGGATCTAAGATCACAAAGATATTCTCCTATGTTTTACTCTAGAGTTTTAAAATTTCATTTACATTTTATAATTACATTTTATAATTACATTTCGTTCTGTGATACATTTTGACTTACTTTGTATAATGTATGAGATATAAATTCTTGTTTACTTTTATGCATGTGGTTATCTAATTGGTCTAGCATCATTTATTGAAAATATTATGGTTTCTTCATTGAATTCCCTTTGTCCTTTGTCAAAAATCAATTGAACACATTTGTGTAAATTTACACGTAGACTCGCTATTCCAGTAATCTGTGTTACTTTTTAATAAGGCTTCAAACTAGATAGTGTAACTCCTACAATATTTATTCTTCTTTTCCAACATTATTTTGTGTGCTCTAGTTCCTGTGATTTCCATGTAAACTTTACTATATTTTTTATTTTAGATTCAGAGGGCACATGTGCTTGTTTGCTGCATGGGTGCATTACATACTGGTGGGGATTGGGCTTCCAGCGTACCTATTAGCCAAATAGTGAACACTGTACCTGATAGATAATTTTTTTAACCCACATACCCTCTAAAATTGTACTGCTGATATTTTTATTGAGATTATGTTGAATCTATATATCAACTTTGAGTGAATTGACATTTTAACAATATTGAATTTTTCAATCTATGAACACAATATACACTGCCATTTGTTCAGGTCTCATTTGATTACTTTCATCAGTATTTTACAGTTTTCTGAATATAGATTCTGCATATATTTTGTTAGATTAATACCTATTTCATAATTTCTTGGAGCTATTGAAAATGGCATGTTTTATAAATTTTTATTTTTCCATTGTTCATTGCCAGTATATAGAAATACTACTGATCTTTATGCTTGTATCCTGTATACTTGCTAAAATTATTTACTAGTTCCAGAAATTTTTATAGTTTCTTTGAGATTTCCCATGTAGACAAACATGTTGTCTACAAAAGTAGTTTTATTTTCTTACCAACATTTGTGCCTCTTATTTATTTATTTATCCTGTGTTATTGTGTTGGCTACCACTGCTAGTAGGATGATGAATAGAATTCGTAAGAGCAGAAATCCTTGCCTTGTTCCTGATGTTAGCGGAAAAGCATTCAGTCTTTCACCAATTAGAATGATACTAGCTATAGCTTTTTGTGGATGCTCTTTATTAGGTTAATGAAGTTTCCTTCATTCCTACTCCTCTGAAAGCTTTTGTCGTAAATTAATGTGGACTTTTGTCATATGCTTTTTTGCATCTATTGAGATGATCATAAAGTTTTTCTTCTTTCATCTGTTAATATGGCAAATTACGTTGATCGATTTTAGAATATTAGACAAGCATTTTACTACCAGTAAACTCTCATTATTTGGGAAGTAGAATGTGTTCTACATATTGTAGAATTCAATTTGCTCGTATTTTCTTAAGAAATGTTGCGTTTTTATTCATGAGAGATATTGTTCTGTAATTCTCTTCACTTGTGAAGTCTTTCTCTGGTTTTAGTATTAGTGTAATGTTGATCTCGTAAGTGAGTTGAGAATTACTCTCATCTTTTTCATGGAAGATACTGCATATAATTGGTATTATTTCTTCCTTAAGTGTTTACAGGATTCACTAGTGAAACCAGTCAGGGGCAGAGTCAATGGTGAACGGCCTGGTCCAAGTCCAAAGGCCTGAGAAACAGGAATGCCAGTGTCTGGGGGCAGGAGAAGACAGATGTCCCAGATCAGCAGAGAGCAAACACCCTTTCTTCACATTTTTGTTCTCTTCAGGCCCTCAATAGATTAGATGCTGTCCATCCACATTAGTGAGGACAATCTTCTTTACTAAGTTGTTTCTACTGCTAATGCCTTTTGGAAACACCCTCACAGATACACCCAGAAAGAATATTTTGCCAGTCGTCTGGGCATCCCTTAGCCCAGTCAAACTGACACACTAAAATTAACCATCACAATTGTTAACTTATTATTCTTTTAATGTTTTCACTTTTGTTTCTGATTGTGATAATTTGGATATTCTCTTTTTTTTCCCTTGGTCAGTATGGCTAGGAGTTTATCACTTTTTTTATAACGTTTCTTTCAGTTTCTCTATTATTTATGTTTTCAATTTCATTGATTTATTTTTTTAAAATCTATTATTTTTAATTATGCTTTATGATGGTTTAACTTGCTTTGTTTTAGTGTCTAAAGTAGAAGTTAGATTATTTATTTCAGATATTTTTTCTAATATAAGCATACAGAACACTTGTAAGTGACTCATACGTCCAAGAGAGAGTCTTAAGGAAAATTAGGAAATGTCTTGAACCAAATGAAAATGTATAATGTGTATAATGTGTATACATTTTCATTCTCAAATCAAAAATTTGTGGGATGCAGCTGAAGTAGTGCTTAGAGGGAAATTCATAATAGTAAATGCTTTTGTATATATACCAATAAGTGGGATTGCTGGATCATATGGTAGTTCTATTTTTAATATTTTTCAGGAAGATCCATACTGTTTTCCATAGCTGCTTTACCATTTAACATTTCTGCCAACAGTGTACCAGAGTTCCAATTTCTCTATATCCTTGGCAACACATCTTTTTTTAAATAATAGCATCCAAACAAATGTGAGGTGATATCTCATTGTAGTTCTAATTTGCATTTCCCTGATAATGATGTTGAGCACCTTTCCATGTATCTGTTGGTCATTAATATGTCTTCTTTGGAGAAATGTCTGTTCAAGGCCTTTGCCCATTTTTAAAATGTGTTATTTGGGTATTATGCTATTATTAATAACTTGTATGAGTGTCTTCTAAATTTTGGAAATTAACTTCTTCTCATATATATGGTTTGTACATATTTTCTCCCATTCTGTAGGTTGTCTTTCCAATCTGATGGTTGTTTCCTTTACCGTGCACAAACTTTTCAGTTTGTTGTAATCCCACTTGTCTATTTTTCCTATTGTTGCCTATGCTTTTAGTGTCAAGAAATCATTGCCAAGACCAAGGCCAAGACGATTTTCCCCTGTTTTTTGGTAGGAGTTTTATAGTTTCAGGTCTTACATTTAAGACCTTGATTCATTTTGAGCTGATTTTGTTCAGAGAAAAATTCCAGATTCAGGTATATAAAATCCTCCTGCTTCAACCCCACAAGAGCTAGGACAGGTGTGCGCCACCACACCCAGCTAATTTTATGGTATAAAGTAGGTATACAATTTCTTTTGCCTGTTTCTGTTGTTGTTCTTTTCTTTACTTTCACATGTTGATATTCACTTTCTTCAATGCCAGTTGTTAAAGAAACTATCTTTTCTTCATTACATATTTTTGGAAATTTTCTTTTTTTTTTTTGAGAGGGAGTCTCGCTCTGTCGCCCAGGCTGGAGTGCAGTGGCGCAATCTCGGCTCACTGCAAGCTCCGCCTCCCGGGTTCACGCCATTCTCCTACCTCAGCCTCCCGAGTAGCTGGGACTACAGGCGCCCGCCACTGCGCCCGGCTAATTTTTTTCTATTTTTTAGTAGAGACGGGGTTTGGCTCTTTTAGTATGTAATGCCCTTCTTTATTCCAGGAAATTTTTTATTTGAAATTTTCTTAATCTGATATTAATATAGCACCTCTTCCTTTCTTTTGATTAGTTTTTTCAAGGCATATCATTTTCCATCTTTTTTCTTGTCTATAAAATTGTATTTTTATAGGTATGTTGATTTCGGTTTTTATGGGGGGTTTTTGTTTGTTTGTTTGAGGCAGGGTCTCACTCTGTTGCCCAGGCTGGTGTGCAGCGGCATGATCTTGGCTCACTGCAATCTCCGTCTGCTGGGTTAAAGTGATCCTCCTGCCTCAGCCCCCACAAGTAGCTAGGACAGGTGTATGCTACCACACCTGGCTACTTTTTGTATTTTTTGTAGAGGTGGGGTTTCACCATATCGCCCAGGCTGGTCTTAAACTCCTGAGCTCAAGCAATCCAACTGCTTCAGCCTCCCAAAGTGCTAGGATTACAGGCATGAACCACGGTGCCTGGCCTATTGTGGGTATACTGAAAATTTTACATACCTGACTCTGCAGTTTTTCTCTAATTGAACAATTGATGTTTTTTAATTTGGTTTAAACAATATTACATTTACTGAAATTATCGGTATGTTTGAACTTAAATCAATATTTTATGTTTTGTTTTTCTTTAGTATACTTTGGTTTTGTTGCCTGACTCACCTTTTCTTCTGTCTTCTTTTGGGTTATTTGAATATTTTTAGTTTTTTCTCTTATCTGGTGGATTTGGGGATCTACTTTTTTATGCTATTTTTTAGTCGTTTCTCTTTCACAGCTAACTTAGAGTTAACAGTTGACCATGCACAGCCATATAGGTCCCTTTTTCTTCTTCCCTTTGTGCTATACTTGTCATATTTATTACTGTTACAGACGTTTAAAACCACAACTTAAATATTGTAGGTTTTGTTCTAAATATTCATATATATTTTAAGTCAAAATAATACTCTATTTTATTTACCCAGATACTTACCAATTCTGTTGCTGTCTTTTTTTCACTTCTGATGTTCCTTTTTTCCTCTAATATTATTTACTTTTCACCATGAAGAAATTCCTTTAGTTGCTGATAATGTCTTTATTTCACCTTCATTTATAAAAGAGTTTTCCTAAATACAAAATTCTGGGTTGAAAGTTCATTTTGTTTCTGCTTCAAAGGTGGTGTTCCATTGTCTTCTGAGTTCCATGTTTTCTTTTCTTTTTTTTTTTTTTTTCTTTTTCCTTGAGATAAACTCTTGCCCTGTCTTCCAGGTTGGAGTGCAGTGGCATGATCCTGTGCAACCGCCACCTCCCGGGTTCAAGCGATTCTCCTGCCTCAGCTTCCCAAGTAGCTGGGACTACAGGTGTGCACCACCATACCCGGCTAATTTTTGTATTTCTAGTAGAGACAGGGTTTCACCATGTTGGCCAGGCTGGTCTTGAACTCCTGACCTCAATTGGTCTGCCCACTTCAGCTTCCCAAAGTACTGGGATTACAGGCATGAGCCACCGTACCCGGCCTGACTTCCATGTTTTCTGACAACAGATATGCAGTTTTCTCCTGTAAGTAACGTTGTCTTTTATTCCTCTGGCTACTTTCTAGATTAATTTTTAAATCTTTAGTATTCCACAGTTTGATTATGTGTCTGGGCCTCTACTTCATTGGTGTGTATTGAGCTTCTTGAATCTGTAAATTCGTATCCTTAACTAATTTAGAAATTTTCTATTACGATTTTTTCAAATATTGTTTCTGGCACTTTTTTTCCACACTCCTTTCACTTTCCTTTAGGTGCTTCAGTAATTTAAATGTTAGAGCTTTTGATATTTTCCCACATATACCTGAGCCTGTGTTTGGTTTCTTTTCTATGTTTTTCTCTCTGTACTTCAGATTAGATCATTTGACTCTATCATTATGTTTGTTTATTTTTTTTAATATCTCCAACATTCCATTAAGGCCAGATAATACTTTTTTACTTACAATATTACATACTTTTATTCTAAAGTTCCATTTAGTTACTTTTTAATTGTTCCTCTTTTTCTGCTGAGAGTTTCTATCTTTCCATTCATTTCAAGAGTGCTTGCCTTTAGTTCATGGCACATGGTCATAAAAGCTGTTTTAAAATCTTTGATTATTCCAACACCTGGGTCTTCTTGGCTTCAGGGTCATTGATTGTCCTTTTTCTTCAGAATTGCTCAAATTTTTTGGTTCTTTGTATGTTGAGTGATTTTTGAATTATATTATAGATGTATGAAATAAAATGTGAGACATATTGAATATAATGTAGTGAGACTCTGTATCCTGTTAAAATCCTCCAAAGAATGTTCATTTTTGATTGGCTTGTTTGGCAGTCAATTTATAAAACAAAGCTATTTTTGTAAAGTGCTATTTGAGTATGCTCTACACATTTAGCTCAGGTGGGATCTCGGGACTTGTGTTGGTCTGTGTACCATAATTAGAGTATACCCTTCCCTAGCTATCTCTTCTCAAGGATTCTGCCACCACTCTTTGGCTGTTAGAGACTATTTTACCAGTTCTTCTGGCCACAAAGATGAGCTTCTTTTTGGATTTTAGACCCAGTGCTCTTGCACTGTTCTGTGCAATGGGGGCTACACTTGGGATAAAGGGGTAAAAATATGACAGAATAAATAAAAGACTCCTGCACGCTATTCAGGCTACTGGGGTCCTTTTTTCCCATTCCTCTGACCATGGATATGGATTAGCTCTTGGGATTTGTATACCCCACCACCACCATATCTAGTCAATACATCATCATGACTGGGGCTGGCCTCAGGCAATGCCAAGAAAGGAAAAAGAGAAACAAACAGAAAAAAAAACAAAACAGGGATTTCATTTCACATTCTCTTTCAGTGACTTATTTTTACTGGTCATCTGATTGGAAAGATGGCTTTCTTTTGGGTTTTGCTCTCCACACCTGTGGCACAGTTTCACCTCTCAGACTGTTGTTGGTTTTCCATGAATCAAAGCTGAGACATAGAAGAGGAGAATGAACAGAAAACTTACCAGTACTGGCTTGTTATGAACTGAGTGTTTGTGCTCCTCAAAAATTCATATGTTGAAATCTTAACTCCCCAATGCAATGGTATTCAGAGGTGGAGTCTTTGAAAGATAATTAGGTCATGGAGGTGGAGCCTTCTAGAACAGGATTAGAGTCCTTATAAGAGAAGACATGACAACTTCCTTTTCCCACCTCTCTCTCTCTCTCTCTCTCTCTCTCTCTGCCCCCACCCTCTTTTTTTCTATCTCCCCCCATATGAGGATATAACAAGAAAGTAGCCATCTGCAAAGCAGGAAGTGTGCCCTCCCCAGACATTGATCTGCTGGTGCCTTGATCTTGGACTTCCCAGTCTCCAGAACTGTGAGAAATAAGTTTGTGGTTTAGCCACCCCATCTATGCTATTCTATTATAGCAACCCAAACTGACTAACGCATGGTTGTTCTTCAAGTTTTGACTTCCTGTCTATATTTATCTCTTATTGTTTAATTTTTAAGTCTTCAAATAGTTGCCTTACATATTCTTTCCAGAGGTTTGAGTTTTAACCAATGGGTTAGATAAGAAATAGTTGGCTTGCTCCACCTTGGCCACCCACAAATCTGCCATATACTCATTATTTAGAATAATTTGTCTCTTGGCTTCTCTCATTTTTATTGTTTATTCATTAACTAAATGACAATTTTTCCCTACCACAATGACATTGATTCTACTGAAGTAAGGATAAAGTAATGTTTCTTCCACAACAATATTTACCTGCCCACTGTGGATTTACATTTTTCAGTTTGTTAAAGGGTGTCATATATTAAAAACTTTGTAAAGTTAATGTGATCATTATCGCATGCATCCATCATTCAGTTTACCAGTAAAGGAGATTTAAAAGCCGAACAGAATAACATGGAAACTATAAAACTTTAAATCAACTATCTGCTCTTAAGTTAGAATTGTCATTTTATACAGCTAAAGGATCGGTAGTCTGTAATAATATATCTCTTCTTCTCCTACAAGAATGTGATTAGAAAGACACCATATGGTAGCAGTCTGCGTTTTATATATAAATGGGGCAGGGGAAGGAGGAGGAGTGAAAGAGGGGGAAATAAAGGTACTTCTGATTGTTAACCAAGTATGATAAGATACGTCAAGATGAATTCTATCTCTCTGACAAACAGAGCACTCACCATGCAAGGCAGGCTTCTTGTTACATGCTGGAAGAAAAGTTTTAAATGCATAAGACAAGTTTTCCTATTTCTTAGGAGTTTGGTAGGAGAAACAACTTGTACACCATGGTTTTAAAGGAAGTTAAAGTGTTATAATGCCAAAAGGTGATCAGTATAAACCACAATGGATGTTCCACAATAAAAGGGTGGATGAGTTGATCATGAAAGAGTTAGAACCCCTAAAAAAGAGTGAGGATTGGAGAATACAATGTTTTGGGTAAATGCAAAGGTAATAGAATGAAAAGAATGAAGTTAGCAGAAAAATATAAAGCATAGAAAGGAAATATCGCAAAATTCCATTTTCTACTGAGTGGTAGGAGATAAAGCTGAAAATGTGGACTAGGACAGATCACTGCGAGTGTTAAAAGCCAAGGCAAAAAAAAAAAAATTAACCTGGTAATTATCAAAAAGCTACAATAGAAAGTGGTTAAATAGGAAGAGTGGCACCACAGGAGCTATGATTTTGGAAGACCCATCTGTAATGTGAATTACGATGATGCTTGACTAGGGAAGAACACGGACGAAAGAATGTCAGCTGGATTGATACAATGATCTGGACAAGAGTTAGCGATTTTAGCTAAGGCAATTAAAGTAGAAATTGAATGGAAAGAAGATTGATTAAAGGTAAAATCAATGATGGTCCTGAGTGCCTTGGAAATAGGAAACACAGAGGGGTGACAGGTTGGGGAGAAAAGTAGGCAAGTATAGCCAAAAATATTGAATTTGAGTTTCTTGTAAGACAATCTGTTAGAGATGCTCATCAGGCAGGTAGAATGGAAGGTCTCAACAGCACAGGAGAGGAGCCAGCTCTGGAAATGGAGAGGCATGTGATGAGATCAAGGATGTACAGAATTTCCAGGGAGGGGGTGAAGGGGAAAAAAAGAGAAAACCATGGGAGATATCTGACTTTCCAGGACAGGAGGTAGAGAAGACAGAGATGCTTTGAAAAAGAGGTAGAAACAGTATCAATTCTGAAGAAGGTCTCAGAAGACAAGGGAACAGACAGTTTTAAGATGGTGTGACAGTGCCTTAGGGAGACTAGGAGGGTAAGCACTGAGACAGTTTGCAACTGAGACACTAGCGATGACTGCTGCAGGAACAGTTGTGATGGCAGAAGCAGGGATACAAGGGTGAAGGATTAATATGGTTTGGCTGTGTCCCCACCCAAATCTCATCTTGAATTGTAGTTCCCATAATCCCCACGTATTGTGGGAGGGGCCCAGCAGGAGGTAATTTAATCATGGGAGCAGTTACCCTCATACTCTTCTTGTGATAGTGAGTGAGTTTTCACAAGGTCTGATGGTTTTATAAGAGGCTTTTCCCCTTTTGCTCAGCACTTCTCCTTCCTGCTACCATGTGAAGAAGGACGTGTTTGCTTCCCCTTCCACCATGATTGTAAGTTACCTGAGGCTTCCCCAGCGCTGCAGAACTATGAATCAGTTAAACTACTTTCCTTTACAAATTACCCAGTCTTGGGCATGTGTTTATTAGCAGCATGAGAACAGACTAATACAAGGATCAAGAGGCTGAGACTGGGAGCAAGGGGCACAGTGCACATACCTCTCTTGAAAAAGTCTAGGAGTCATGACCTAGATTCTACAGTACAATCTAAGAAGAGTATGACTTCTACTTGGTAGATTTACTAACAATTTGAAGGAAATGATTGTCCAATGGTGTCAGATGTTCTAGCTAGTTAAGACGCCCCCCCAAAAAAAAATTATGTGGAAAACAAGAAATGATGGATTCAAGCAAAAGGTTTTCCTCATACAGGGTGATACAGATTTTCTTTTCTTCAAAAATCTCTTTTATCTCATTTCATAAAAAGACTTATTCCCCTGCATTTGTCAGGTTTATGTTCCCGCAGAAAACAAGGAATGGTGTTACATTCCAAAGATGCAGACTATGAAGAAAGAACACTCTCTTTCTTAGCAGTGGGAAGGGGAAAAAAGCAAAGCAATGAGCTGGGAAGCTCTCATGGAAAGCAGATGTACCACTTTGGCCTCGCGTTCCCACTTGCAGCCAAACTCATGCTACAACCTACAGCATCCTTGCTTGGGAGTTTCCAGTGGGAAGTTAACTGTGCCTCTCGTTCTTCTTCGCTCCACTCCACTTCACTCCCAAGTTGGTTTTATTATCAGCGCCTCCTTCTTGCCCTTCTCATCCCACAGCCACCACCTGCTTCCATATGACAGCGAGGAGCACAGCAGGAAGAGAAGGAGTCTTGCCGAGAGCTGAGAAACCAGCATCTCTTACTGCCTCAGCCATTAACTGGTAAATGCAGACCGCAGGCTCCTCCTTTGACACTGGGAAGCTAGAATGTTCCCCTAAGTACCTTGTGCTCTAAGACTTTATAAAAATGTGAAAGGGGGGCTTGGGAAAAAATGAGAAGGTCTGCAGTCTGGGTTTTCGGGCCCTCCCTGACTCTCACTCTGCCACTGATTACACTGACTGACACTCTTAGGGAGATATTACAGTGGCCTGTTTACATATATCACTGAGGTTACTTAATGCTCATTTTTAAAAACTGCAATGAAATGGAAAATGAGGAAATGTCAAGGTCAGCCTCATCCTGGCTACTCTCAGCCCGTCTTCCCAGGACCTTTATCCAGGACACAGCGGAGCTTACATGCAAATTCATCTCCTCCAGGACTGACAAGTGTGACAGGACTTTTTGTAGGACATGCTAAATCTAGGAATCATCAAAGGGTAAGTTCTCGAAGGAAATTCTGGGTTGGTGAGGTGATCCATTCTGTCCTCTTTTTTCCTCTTTTCTCTGCCTTCTCTCTCTCCTCTTTTCCTTCTGCAGAGACATTTGATGTCAGGGCCAGGAATGCCGTCTGCCTAAGTTCTGCAGCGACATTTGATAAGACGTAGGGCAGGAATACCTTCTGCCTGACTTGTGCCTTTAGCTCTGGAGGGATATGGAGAGCTGGGGAAGAGGAGGGTGAACCAGGTCACTGTAGACGAGAGGAAAATGCCAGCGGCTCATGTTCAGTTCTGCAAGGTGAGAGTTCAGTTCACTAAACTAGTCAAATAGGGTGGGGATTGGAGACAGAAAGAAACCCAATGCGAAAAATTAAATGGTCTGGCCGAAACGTCCATCTCTTTGAAAAAACACCTTTCAACAACCCGAGGAAGGGATAAGCAGCTACACAGGTGCTGATACAGCCAGGAACAAAAACCCTAAGCTACTGCCTTGCAGAGGGTGGATCCCTGAAGAAGAGCCATGGAACCAGTAAGAAGGGATGTCAGGAAGGATGAAGGAAGCACAGAAAGTCAGCAAAGTACCAAGCTCTGATGCTTAACAAAAAAGCTGCACAGAAATGGAACAATGAATTATGTAACCCAAATGGTTTCTATTGTCAATGAAGTACTAAATCTGTGTTCTTCCAAACGAGGACTGTGGGAGGCGCTCTGCAGGAAGGCGGGGCGGTGGCTAGCTGTAGGGGGGCTCCCATGGCAGCAAGTGAGCAGCACCAGGCTCAGCCCTGCTGTCAGGTGCACTCAGCAGACTGCCAACGGGCCCAGGTTGCCCACAGTTGCTCTCAGACAAGCCTAAGAGAACATAAACAATCCGTTATTAAACATCCCTATGCTAATAGCATGACTCTGAATTTATCCAGCACTCTGCCAAGAGCCCAAACCTTTATCCAGGAGACCAGAACAGTTGATCTTAACACCTTTGAACAGATGGAAACTGCACAAATGGGAGAAGCAGGAATAGAAAAGAAAACTATACCTCTTATGTGCTAACCTTGGCCCAGAAAGGACATAATGTGTAAAGGGGAACTGTCAAGAGAAAAATTGCAATCTCTTCAGAAGCCAATGTACCTTTAATTTCAAAAGTACAACTGAGTACCATTTTCTAGACAGATGATTCCCCACTTCATATCTCTTGCTGTTCTTTGGATAACTTCTGTTATTTCTCTTCCATCTGTTATTTTCATTTATTTCAGCTAGATTTTTCCAAATTGGAGGATCTTATTTTGGGAACGATGTATTCCAGAAATGTTACCCCATTTAAAAAGAACGATTGTTTTTTTGCAACTTGGAAGAGTATTTTCTGGGTCCAGGAGTCAAGTGTATTTTCTAGTTTCAGAAACTAACAGCCTTTTTTTTTATTTTTTGAGAAACTTGCAGCCGGATCTCCTTACCCAGCCCCAGGGAGAGTAGTGGGTTTGGCCACCCTCGTGCTGCCCCCTGGAAAGGGTCACACTCGAATATTTTTCTCAGAGCACTACAAGTCCCCCTTGAGGAAGGTCTTCCATGGGTCCTAAAGCTCCATCTGAGATTTTGGCAGGCAAGAGAACTGAAACACAAATAAGTGGGTATCTATGCCTATGCTATATCCAAGGAGCCAGCTCTCAACAGAAGGACCAGAACTTTCATCAGAAAAGCAGGGAGAAGGACAAGAGGAGACAACATATGCATGAACCTGAAGCGTGCAAAAGAGAGGGATGAGAGGTTGTGGGAGCAAAGGAAGGCGCCCAGGGGTGAAGATCTGCTGCGGGTTCACTCAAAAACCCAAGAGACAGGAAAAGATATTAAAGGACTCAAGGCCGGGCATGGTGGCTCACACTAGTAATCCCAGCACTTTGGGAGGCCAAGACAGGTGGATCACCTGAGGTCAGGAGTTCGAGACTAGCCTGGACAACATGGCAAAACCCCATCACTACTAAAAAAAAAAAAAAAAAAAAAGTTACAAAAATTAGACAGGCATGGTGGTGCCTTCCTGCAATCCCAGCTACTTGGAAGGCTGAGGCATGAGAGTGGCTTGAACCCAGGAGGCAGAGAGGAGGAGGTTGCTGAGATCTCAGTACTGCACTCCAGCTTGGGCAACAGAGCGAGACTCTTGTCTAAATAAAGGAATAAATAAATGGACCTAATTTCATACCCAGAGGTGACATTTTCACTTAGAGTCTTCTCCCAGATGTTACAGTCTTAAATATATGACACTGGAGATGTGCCACTTCTCTCAAGTGACTTGCTTAAGTCTTGTCTCCCTCTTCTCTCAACTTACCTTGGCTCTACCCGTGATGGATTCCTGCTGATTCCAAACATGCCATGTCCCTTCCCATGAACACGCTTTTGTACGTAAAGAGCCTGCCTGGATGCCATTTGCTCTTTTCTGTGCCCGACAAACTCCTGCCCATCTCCACTCCGCTGAAATGCTGTCTTCTCCATAAAACCTTCTCAGATTCCCAAACCGGAGCTGTTACGTGTTCCCCCCCACTTGCTTTCTTGCATATGCCTCACATTTTCCTTGTGGCACTTTTGACATTTCATCTTAATTGTTTGTCTGTTTTCGCCATTGGACTGCATTAACTCAGGACCTCCATCAATACTGAAGGGTGTGATGAAGGGAGGTAAATGTTAAGGTCACCATTCATGGAGGGTCAATGTGCTTTATAGTAAAGGATAACACAGCCTAGAATTGAACAGGGCCAAAAGCAAGTTGCCTTGACTAGCTCTCTCACAAGGTGTTATTGTAGTGGCGATGTCTACATAGACAATCATGAAGTAACTCTGTCCTCATTCAACTTGGTGGAAAAGTCTTAAGACTCAGACCCAAGAGACACCATTAACTGGTGAGGTGATCTAAAATCCACTCACCCTCACTTTTCTCACCTGTTGATGTCATTACTCTTATTTCCTTCACTTTTGCCCATGCATTTTGAGGTTAAAAGAATAAACTGGCCAGATGCAGTGGCTCATATGCCTGTAATGCCACCACTTTGGAAGGCTGAGGAGGATGGATCACGAGGTCAGGAGTTCGAGACCAGCCTGGCCAACATGGTGAAACTCCATCTTTACTAAAGGTACAAAAAATTAGCCAGGCCTGGTGGCGCATACCTGTAATCCCAGCTACTCAGGAGACCGAGGCAGGAGAACTGCTTGAACCCAAGAGGTGGAGGTTGCAGTGAGCTGAGATCGTGCCATTTCACTCCAGCTTGGGAGACAGGGCAAAACTCTGTCTCAAAAAAAAAAAAAAAAAACCTAACAGATGCGTAGGCACATAATGGTTGTATAGGAAAATGATAGTCTGATTGAATGTCCTTAAATTTCGCCGCCTCCTCTCATCTCACCAGTCTCTACCTGTGTGTCAGTAAAGCAGGCAGGTGAAAGTTCAAGAACCATCTTACTCTCTTCTCCAAAGCATGAGACACCTCTGTGGGATCCTACGGGATCTAAGAACATAGTTTGAAAACCTCTGCACAAATGCCTTCATACTCATTTGTCCACACCACAGTGAAACAGGCAAATATCTGCACTGGAGATGAGCAAACTTAGGGGAGCAGTCCCATGGAAAAAAACAATAATTATTATACACTGCCTGTATCTCATGAGAGTCACAAATGAACCATCTTAGCCCCTAGTCAAGGAAACCTGTAAAAAGAGCATATATGTTAGTTACAAAATAAGGCTGCAGGCGGGGTGCGGTGGTTCATGCCTGTAATCCCAGCACTTTGGGAGATCGAGGCAGGCGGATCACAAGGTCAGGAGTTCAAGACAAGCCTGGTAAAATCCCATCTCTACTTAAAAAAAAAAAAAAAAATAGCCGGATGTGGTGGCAGGCGCCTGTTATCCCAGCTACTCAGGAGCCTGAGGCAGGAGAATCACTTGAACTTGGGAGGCCAGAGGTTGCAGTGAGCCAAGATCATGCCACTGCACTCTAGCCTAGGCAACAGAGTGAGACTCTGTCTCCAAAAGATAAAATTTTAAAAATAAAATAAAACAAATAAGGTTGCAATGTAATTTGGGCCTTTTCTGGAGAGAAAATATTTTGCTAATAACATAAATAGTTATAAAACCCATCCATAGCTGGAATGACCAGCTACCAGCACAGGCATATCCTGACTCTTCAGAGTCCTGCCATCCCAGACTCTGCCAACCCTTGAACTTTCAAAACATTCAAAGAGATTCCCACAAGTCAGTGTGGAAACAATTGTGCTGAGGGACCAATCCCAGCTCTACAGGAAGCCAGTGTTTAGATACACAGAGAAGTTCTGATTTGCCATTGGAATACAGCCCAGGTACCGGAAGAATCAAGCCCTAAATAAATGAGAAGAAACTTTTCTAACATTAGGTTTTGTCTTCTCTTTAGTCAATGTAGTCAGGCATCTTCGTTTACTGCAGCTGCTATAAAAAAATATTATAGACTGGGTGGCTTATAAGCAACAGAAATTTATGTCTCACAGCTTTGGAGGCTGAGGAGTCCATATCAAGGTGCTGGCAGATTTGGTGTCTGGTGAGGACCCCCTTTCTGCTTCATAGATGATGTCTTCCTGCTATATTCTCACATGGTGGAAGGGGAGAGGGAGCTCTCTGGAGTCTCCTTTATAAGGACACCAATTCCATCTATGAGAGCTCTGCCCTCAAGATCTAACCACCTCCAAAAGGCCTCGCCTCCTAATATCACCATATTGGAGATTAGGTTTCAATGTATGAATCCAGGGGAGAAACAGACATACAGACCACAGCATCAGGTAACCGCTTCCTCTGCCTGATGTGAGCTGAAGGCATCTTTTGGTCAATATTAAATACTATGCTATGTGAATCAGGAATATTGAGGCAAAAACAAACTACAGTACTTGTTAAACTTACTGTTAGGATGAGGAAGAAGTTTCCTCTCCCATGATGAGTTAATTTTGTGTAAACTTAAAAATTATTCCAAAGATAAAGGAGGAAAGTTAAGAGGACCCACCCCAAGTCCATAAATTCTACTTTATTTTGAATTCTATTGTAGTACTTTCATATTTTCATGCAGAAAATCTAATCAGCTGCATAGTGCACACTAAAATATAATACATTTATATGTGGCTTTCTCATACACAAATTGAGACATCGACTGACTAGGTCGGTGCAGTAATTAAAAATCTCACCAAATCTAGGATCTTCATTCTCCGCAATACCTGAATCATTTAGGGTTTGGTTTGGCTATATGTGACAGAGGAAAAAAAATAGCTTAAAAACAGTGGCTTAAACAAGATAGAAAATTTTTTTCTCTGTCATGCGAATGAGGCCCAGAGGTGAGCTGTCTGGGCTTATTTAGCACCCAGGGTCTTTCCAGCTCACCTTCCTCATGCCTCATCCTCAGAATCCAAGATGGCTAAATTCATCTTCCAGGCAGCAAGTCAGAGACAGTGATGGAGGAGAAGAGAGCAAAGGTGCATGCCAGCTGCCTCTCATGACTGTTTTTCAAAACCTGCTGTGGATACTTTTGCTTTCCTGCCATTGGCTATGATCCCTGATTGGCAATTGTGAAATATCACAATTAAGGGGTTTACTAGGGAATGCTACCACACTGTACTAGAAATGTGACATAAATTATAAAATCAGAAAAATGCTGAACTCTGAAACACTCAGTTTTTCAGAAAAGTGAGAGTGGAATGGTACTGACAAATTTTCATAGAAGTCTAGCAGTATCTAAGGATAAGATTATTACTAAGGTTATCTGTTATTCTAGTATTCTAGATCTTTCCACTCCACTTTCAAATTATGCATAGTGTAATAGGTATGACATCTCTAACTTCCTTTCAGATCAACACCTCTCAAATACCGTGTCCATCATACACCGAAAATCATTGCAATCAGGCAGTAGGGTGTGCCACTGGTAATTTGAGTATAAATCCCCCAGTAGTATGAAAAATTTGATAACTAAAAGTATATCTTCTTAAAAGGAGATTGAGATTTGAAAACACAATATCCTTGTGTTCCAGGTGGGAATATTTTAGGTATTCCTTCAATTTTACCAAAGTAAAGTAGACATTCTTTCCCGGAGTAGAGAGCTGAGATGTCAATGAAGAGCTATATTTTAATAATGTTAATAAAAGTCACCATGGGCTGGGTGCGGTGGCTCACACCTGTAATCCCAGCACTTTGGGAGGCCGAGGCGGGTGGATCACCTGAGGTCAGGAGTTCGAGATCAGCCTGACCAACGTGGTGAAACGCTATCTCTGCTAAAAATAAAAAAATTAGCCGGGCATGGTGGTGGGCACCTGTAATCCCAGCTACTTGGGAGGCTAAGGCAAGAGAATCACTTGAGCCCAGGAGGCAGAGGTTGCAATGAGCTGAGATCGCGCCACTGCACTCCAGCCTGGGCAACAGAGAGAGATTCCATCTCAAAAAGAAAAAAAAAAAAAAGGCACCATGACGTATGTGGTTTTTATTTAGAGTAGAATATTGTATTGTCTGGGGGCTTTGGAGGCGATTGAATTTGAAATTCTGAGAGGCCCTTATAAGGCATCCATTTTCAGTGTCCAGTTTTAAGATTTTTGTTCCCTGCTTTGTAATATTTCTTGGAGGTTCTCTCCAGGCTTTCAGTTAAGTGTACCAGAAGTGTGGCTCAGCCTGGGAATTCAGTTACAAGGCATCAGAGCCTCACCAGCATAAAGAAAAATAGAGCAGGGTTGGGTACCAAACAATGGTGACCAAACTGGTCGAGGACAAGAGGGAGGTTTGCAGGAACACAAAGGCCTTCTTCAGAGAGTCCCAGAGCGTTCTGAAGTTTCAGAAAGCACCTACTAAATGTTCGTGTTTGCCTAAGTGATGAAAGGAAAGACAAAGGTACCAGGGTGTTGCAGCTGAGATCGAGACTGGATATGCACCATGATTAAATTTGAAAAACCAGTTGATGGCGATCTGCCTCAGTCTCTTGCCTACCTGCTTCTCGGCCTGTCCCTCCCTGGGGACCAAGGGTGAATCCTGAGAAGAAAAAGGCATTGCACTTATAGCTACACAGAATACAGGGACCTTCTGGCACATGTAACTCAGGATAGTGCAAACATGTGAGGACCTTGAAGATTGGAAGCCCCAGGATACAGCACCCTCAGCAATGGCACCGTCTCCATGAGAGTATCGGCAGGAAGACTGGGTGGTGAGGAGACTTCCTCAAAAAGAAGGCATTGCCACAGGTCCAAGAAATACCAGGATGAGACTCAGTCAGGAATACAAAAGTCAACCAGAAAAATGTATGTTCATGCTGTTAGCATGCTCTCCTCTGAAACCTACTAAATATGACTTTGTAAGGGACTACTAAGGTCACCAAATATGAAGGTTTCAGTCAACTATAATGGGAACACACAGTGGAGAAAACATGTGAATCATGACAGAGCACTATGAAGTGCTAAGTGAGGCAGAGACCAAATCCTCTGAGAACAGAGGAGAAGGTTCAATGGACAACTTGCAAGGCATGAGATGGGGGAGCCCTCCAGGAGGAGGCAACATTTGAAAGCAGAGATAAGTGCCCAGCACTTTGGGAGGCCAAGGCGGGCAGATCACGAGATCAGGAGATCGAGACCATCCTGGATAACACGGTGAAACCCCATCTCTACTAAAAATACAAAAAATTAGCCAGGCGTGGTGGCGGCGCCTGTAGTCCCAGCTACTCGGGAGGCTGAGGCAGGAGAATGGCATGAACCTGGGAGGCAGAGCTTGCAATGAGCTGAGATAATGCCACTGCACTCCAGCCTGGGTGACGGAGACTCCTCTCAAAAACAAAACAAAACAAAACAAAACAAAACAAATGCAGAGATAAGTGAAAAACAAAGTCAGCATCCACATGGAGTGGCCATCCTTATGAGAGAGACAAATGTGTACCAGGGTGCAGGGGTTTCACAGAGCCTAAAAGTAGATGAAAGAAGCTACAGTGGAAGGACGTGGGGCAGTCGCAGGGGGAGATACTGCCTAATTCTCATCAGAAGGTCATCATGATCACCACTGTGATTCACAAAGATCACTCCTCCAGCAGTGTCATGGAAACACTGGAGAGAGATTCTACCAGGGAGACAAGTTAGAAAACCATTTCAAGGATACGGGTGGGAGTCAAGGCCAGAACTCAGAGTACTCTGTTTATTTCAAGGCACAAAACAGAACATTTCCTCGCTTACATCTCCATTCCCACCGCCTTCTACTGGGCACCTCTGGAGACATCTTCAAAACATTTGTTTCATTTGTTTTCCTAAAATTGAAAAAAAAAAAAAAAAAAAAAAAAGACATGTGAACAATCTGTACTGGCAGTCTATCATTTTCATAAAGGCTTAAAGTCAAATGTGGGTTGTAGGGGTGGGGGATGGAGATCTTACAGATGCAATTTTCTGTTGAAAGACCATTTGAAGAAAACTGAAATTCGTGGTGAGGAAGAAGTGTTCTGCTTAACAGTTTTAAGTTTCCTATGGGCCTTCCTGAGTCATCAACTGACTCATTCCACCTGCTCAATTTTATTATTAATTCCAAAACAATTCTGATAACAATAGAGTCAAAATTATGTTGCAGGTTTTGATTTCTTTCCTCCCATTGCATAATTCTCCAGTTTTGCCCACATTTTGGCAGTTACTCTCACTACCCATGCAACAATGAGAAACATTCGTTTAAAAATATTTCCAACCCCCTCATGTTCACATGACATTGTTTCAATTCTAACTTTTTTTCAGTTCTTATATAAGATCCATTGCTATCTAATATTAGATCATTGTATTACGCGTGACTTACTTCTAATGTGCGGTAGGAGTCTGACAGATCGTTGATTTGGTTTCTCTCTAAAGCCAAAAAACAAAAACAAAAGGAGCATTTTGTATATGAATGATCAGTCCCAATTTAGTTGCTTGTTGGATTTTTTTTTTTTTTTAGTTAAAATTTTGTTATTTTGAGAAGAAATATATTTATTGCAATTATTCCTATAGGTAAATATGAGTGCATGTGTATGTAGTGTATGCCATACATTTAAAGATATAATCTGATTAATGATCAAAATTCAGTAAAATTGAAATAAAGAAACCCAAGTTGCCCTCACTTGTCCTTCAGGTGTGAACTCTGAAAGTCACTAAGATATCTAGAAATGACCCCAAAGCAGAAGGGACACTCCTGCTTGAAGCGAATGCTTCTCTTAGCCTTCAGAATTTGGGTGAAAACTGTCTTGACACTGACTAGACATTGACTATGTTATACTTGAACCAAAAATGTGAAACAATCTTTGTCACCAATTTTGCCAAGTCAGTATAAAATTGTCAATGTTAAATATGGTCTGGAAGATGACATGTAGGTTTGAAATTAACTTAGGGATAAGATAGTTGCTTTAGGAAAATGGATCTGATTCTTTTTTTGAGAGGGACTCTCACTCTGTTGCCCAGGCTGGAGTGCAGTGGCATGATCTTGGCTCACTGCAACCTCCGCCTCTCCACCTCCCACGTTCAAGCAATTCTTCTGCCTCAGCCTCCCGAGTAGCTGGGACTACAGGCACGCACCACCACACCCGGGTTGGTTTTTGTTTTTGTTTTTGTTTTTGTTTTGTTTTGTTTTTGTATTTTTAGTAGAGACAGGGTTTCACTATATTGGCCAGGCTGGTCTCTAACTCCTGACCTCGTGATCCGCCCGCCTTGGCCTCCCAAAGTGCTGGGATTATAGGCGTGAGCCACTGTGCCCGGCCTGGATCTGATTTTTTCACATAGGCTGAGAGATGAAGAAGAGGAAGACAGAGGGCAATGGGGAGAAGGAGAAAACACAGTTTGTCCTTCCTATGTTGAGTTTTTACACAGCTGCCACTTCTCAGAGGCTAGGATTTCCTCCGCAGCCCCAGCCTTGTGATTTGCACATTAAGCCACTAGGCCTTGGGCCTCTCCCCATGAAAATATGCAATTGCTTAATCCGGGTAAGTCAAATATAGTAAAGATTCTAAAAACGTGAATTTTTCTTACACAAAATTCCAGTCTATACCAATGTAAGTCCACATGGTTTGGCAGCATCTTCTGCCTGTCTGCTCCAGTCAAAAACGTTTCCGTTACCCGCTTTCAGCTGTGTAGGGGCTGAAGTAGGGGTAGCGGGGTAGAGGTGGTGCAGAAAACAAAAGCTTTGCTATAAAATCCTGGGAAAAATACATAAAGATGAGGAAAACTGTACTTGCGCTTAGAACTGCACTTTAGTGTTTGTGATGAAAGAGTAAGACTTAGAATCATCATAGAACAAAAGCTTTTTCCCAGCTCAAGCATTCAGTTACCTGCATCTCAGGAGAACCATGGAGGACCAAGGAGGAAGGACTGGACAAAGAGCCCCAGAATGTTAGTGTCAGAAAAGCATGGAGTCTCTCATAAAGCCAGACAGCAAACACAACTTCATATACAGATCTTTGCAGAAAAGCAAAACAAAGTTTCAGTGCTCTCCTTGGAAAAATCCTGAAAAGTGTCTAGTTGACAAGAGATGGCAAAAAGGAAATGGAAATATGGATTGGTACTTTTTTTACTTTACATATAAAGTAACTTTTACTTTACATATAAGGTTCAGAAATATTAGGACACAGAGTTATCCATCCACCGTATGTGTAAAATGGCATTTAGATTGCCTATCTTTAGTGCCTTATCTTTATTGACCTAGTCAAGTAGAAACAAAAATCTTCACAAGAATTTTCCTAAACATGAGACTGACCATGGTTCTTTCAATCCTATTTTCTGCACAGGCCCCAACATTCTCATCCAGCAGGTTCTCCACCCACAGAGAATCTCAGCTACTCCCTAGGTTTGGGGAGAGACCACACTAGATTTTTAGCTAAAAACAGCTCTGTGTGTGTGTGTGTATATATATATATAAAAAAATATATATATAAAGTTAGGCACCTCACTAATGAATTTCTGTATGTACCTAAATCCTGCCTAATGTAACTCTACGTATGTTTTTGTTTTCCTTTTTGTGCTTTCCCTCCTGGATCTATAATGGATATCTTTGAACTTTAAAAAAGATACTCCAGGGTTGACTATCACAAGCTTAAGGATATCTGGAAAGTTCTTACAAAAGACACTTTGGCATTTCATCCAGCCTTGAGCTTCTCTTCTAATAGGGCAATCTTTTATTGTCTATTAGGTAAAAAGACAAATGAACGCATTTGGCCTCATTAATATTACTTTTCTACTAGAATGTCTTTCCTGTTTCTCTTCTTCTGTCTCCCCAGTAGAATAAAGTGTTCATCCATTTATTAAGAAATATACATTGAGTGCATGTTCTTTGCAAGGGGCCAGGGGACCAGTCAACCAGTTGAACTTACAGTAGCTCAGGAGGGAGGACTGGGGCTTGGTGAGTTGTGCTAGTCCGGTTTGGGTACTACTTTAAATAGTAATTAGGATTGAGTCTCTGCTAGTCCTTCTGGGAAAAGCTAAGACTGGAAATGTAGGGAATGCTCTCCAGCTGTGGACAAAGGCAAAAGACTTATCATGGGAAACTGAATGGGCACCTATTATTCTAGAGACAAATAGGGAGGTAGATCAAAAATCTAGATTTGAAACCAGGCAAAGTATAAAGAAAAAATATCAGGAAAGGGAGAGCAGAGTCCAGGAATTATTCTGTCCAAGCTGGGAAGCAGACTCCAGGTGACCAGGATCAGCCCCAAGAATAAGCAGGCAGATGTTTGGATCACAGCCTTTGGAAGATTCTGTAGCCCTTTGTGGCAGACTCTAAGCAATGTGAACCCCAAATATCACTTGCTATGATGTTCCAGGTCCTGCAGCCTACCCAAGACTGGTTGGTGTGGTAGGAAGAATTGAAAACCTTCCCGTTCTCAGAAGAGCCATTCTGGGATCAGACAAGGCTGATTGAGAATAATGTTCGCTCAAATGGAGGCCTTCTCAGCTGATACAGAAGCTCTTTCTAACGAAGAGAATTCAAGGATGGTGTTACGCACAATCAAACCAAGGATGTTACTTCCAAGAAGTAGAATGCCTTTCCTACCTGTTCTCTTTTCACTGGCCCCTTGTCTACCCAAACAGGGAACACGGCCTCTTTCCATTGAAAGGCCTAGAGAGATGAAGGAAATTAAATAGTAACACCATGAAGAAACAATTTAAAATTAAATGTTAGACATTCCTCCTCTTTTTCATTTCTTTCTGTCACCACCACTAACAGGAAATCCTCACTGGCTAGCGTGTCTCCTCAGACTTCCAGAAAGTCAGTCTCATTCTCACTTTTTCTCCTCCTTACCCCTCTTCATTTCTCCTGCAGAGGACATAAGCTATCACTTAGGTTCCTTGTTTCTCTCCAACCCAGTCTCTTGAGCACTCAAACATTGCACCAACAGTTCTCTATCAACATATTTTATTTAAATAAAAAGGTATCAGTATAAGCATAAGTAATGCTACTCTCTTTGGGGCTAAAGCAGTTGAAGTTGATTTTAGTAGCATCTTTTTCCTTTTCCATGACAAATAGTTGGCTCTCCATTCACTTTAGAATTGCAAACCAAGCCCAGAATACAAAAGACATAAGATTAAAAGTTATATACAGATATGTGTGTGCATATATGTGTGCATGTGTGTCTACCTGACCCTTGAACAACATGGGAGTTAGTGGTGCTGACCTCCTACACAGTAGATTTATGTAAGATTTTTGACTTTGCAAAAACATAACCACTAATAGCCTACTATTGACTGGAAGCCTTAGTAATAACATAAACAATTGATCAGCACATATTTTATATGTCATGTGTATTATATTCTGTATTCTTATAATAAAGTAAGCTACATAAAAAGATGTTATTAAAAATTATAAGGAAGAGAAAATATATTCACTATTCATTAAATGGAAGTGGATCATCATAAAGCCTTCATCCTCATCATCTTCATGTTGAGCAGGCTGAGAGGAGGAGGAAGAGGAGGATTTGGTCCACCATCTCATGGGTAGCAAAAGTGGAAGAAAATCCACACATAAGTGGGCCTGCATAGCTCAAACTCATGTTGTTCAACTATATATATATAAAATATACATACATGTACAATATATGCATATTATATACATATACATGTTTAGCTCATAAAGCAGGAAGCCTGATTACTTAGCTCATAGTGTGGTTCTTGGATCCGAAGAGAGCCAGTATCAAGAGCTACTAAATCCTCAAGTCAGTGGATAAAGACTGAGCTCACTGTCCCATCCACCATGGCCAAGATTCCTAGGTCTAAGGCAACACAAAGTCTATGGGAGGAGGCCAAGAAGGACACCAACATTAAACAGACGCAGGACTGAGTACCCAGACGGAGTTTGGGGCCAATTCCACACTTGCTGTAAAACAGAAATGAAAACACATAATTAACTTTTAAATAACGGATAATCATATTGATTAACTAAAATCCCTTTTTGCCAGCCCTCAACTGGACCCTCTTGGATTCAATTATAAATAACTGATATAAAGTAGATGTGACTTAAAAGACATATCATTGAGGATATACACTTTTTGAAATATGTCTCCTCTAGTCATCCATAGAATCTTAAATGCACACACTTCAGAAATCTGAGATAAATTCCTAATCAATGCATATTACTATACATTTTAAAGTCATAAATGCAATTTGATAAACTTGTAAATTAATTTAGCAAGCAGTCATTTTAGAAAAGTGACTGATAAGCTGGTAATTTTATTTACTAAAGATAATTTAAGCAGATACTTATAAATTCATTAAGGGGTGAATCATCTTCCATTCAACAAGTTTGTACCGAATATTTAGGACATGTGTTCACCATACTAAACTAGGGGGAAAGCACCACTGAACGCAGTATACATTCAAATAATGTTATTTAAGTAAAACAAGTTATATATACTGGGTCTTTTGTTCTAACAAATTTATCTTAATAAAGCAAATGTGTGTGTGTGTGTGTGTGTGTGTGTGTGTGTGTGTGTATGTGTTAATGTTGGCTCTTTTAAGTATGAAATTTAAAAATTTTGGCATTAGGAACAAAAACAATATGTGGCTGTATCGACTCAGGAAACCTTAAATATTGGGTTATGCAACTAATTCAATCTAACTTCCTTCTCACATGTTTTTAACAACTGCGAAAGAAAGATAAGCTGTCTTTTTTTTTTTCAGTTCCCAGATGATTTTAATGTTTAGAAGAAACATATTTGAAAACTGTTCAACCATGATAATAATGAAGTTAAAATGTAAACAATAAAAGGCTATTTAAAACAAAATTTTAAATGATCAGATTGTGATAACAATGTTGGGGTGATTCTAGTGCAATTTCTGACAGCAAGCAATATCAAATGATAGGCTATCAAGATACACCAAAATATTATATTCTTTTAGAAATTCCTCTTGGAAAAAAGAACAAAGGAAGAAAAAAGATATAAGCACAAATATTCACTGCAGTACCAATACAAAAAAAAAATGGGAATCTAAGTGTCAACTATGAGAAAGATTTAATTATGTATTTTTAATTTGCTGAAATATTATAAGGAATGTTAACACATCAGCTAAGTTTTTGCAATAACATGGAGAAATTCTGGCTGTATAACGTTAATTGTAAATGTCAACTATATGATCACTCCCATACTGTGGTTTTAGCTATTAATATTATAAACAAGCAATGGAAAAGCAATTTAGAAGACAAAATAAAAAGGGGTCCGCTATAAAATAAAAAAGCTATCATGAGAACCACCCCACCCAATCCCAGACCTCTCAAGTGGGGTATTATGTGCCTGTTATTATGGGAGAAACATCTGCTTGTAGATTAGATGCTGTTTTAAGGAAGAAATAAAAGAATTATGCATGTGTTTTGGAGGAAAAAGAAAGAAATTGCATGGGGAAACATTATTCTTGTTTTATTCTCAAAATTAAAACATAGGTGATAATACAGCCTAAGTAGATATGTAGATTATTGTTGATTGTGTGCCCCAGAAAGGTGTGTTTCAGTCCAAACTCCAAGACCATGGGTGACCTTATTTGGAAATAGGGTTTCTACAGATGTCATCAAGTTAAAATGAAGTCATACCAGGATTGGGGGGCCCTAATCCAATGACTGATGTCCTTTTTTTTAATTTTAATTGTAATTTTAAATTTTAAATTTTTTTATTATTTTTTGAGACAGGGTTTCTCTCTTGTTCCCCAGGCTGGA
Source organism: Chlorocebus sabaeus (assembly GCF_047675955.1). Classification (NCBI taxonomy): domain Eukaryota; kingdom Metazoa; phylum Chordata; class Mammalia; order Primates; family Cercopithecidae; genus Chlorocebus; species Chlorocebus sabaeus. The sequence continues at coordinate 14,522,770 of NC_132916.1, read as the reverse complement.
GTACAATGGTGTGATCTTGGCTCACTGCAACCTCCACCTCCTGGGTTTAAGTGATTCTCCTGCCTCAGCCTCCCAAGTAGCTGGGATTACAGGTGCATGCCACCACATGCTGCTACTTTTTGTATTTTTAGTAGAGATGGGGTTTCACCATATTGGTCAGGCTGGTCTCGAACTCCTGACCTCAGGTGATCCACCCACCTCAGCCTCCCAAAATGCTGGGATTACAGGTGTGAGCCACCGTGCCCGGCCACTGGTGTCCTTTTGAGAAGAGAAAAATGTAGACAAAGTCACACACCCAGGGAGAATTCCGTGTGATGAAGGCAGGCCGTGGGGAGCTGCATTCACAAGGCAAGGAAGGCCAAGGACAGCCAGCAGCCAGCAGAGGCTGAAAGAGACCAGGAGGGATCCTCCCCTGGAACCTTCTGAGAGAGCACATCCCTGCCAGCACCTCCACTTTAGACTTCCAGCCTCCAAAACTGGGAGAGAAGAAAATGCTGTTGTGTTAAGCCACCTAGTACCTAGTCTGTAGTCCTTTATCACAGCAGCCCTAGGGTGCTAACATACATAAGCAAGCTAATTAATATCCAGGGGTACTGCTTTCCAAAATATTACTTTCTGGTTTTTGATACTTACGAGGCAAGAAATTCAAGCACTGTTCTTTACATGTTATGAGACCAGGCTTTGCAAAACTCTTTCAAAGTTAAGGGGCAAGAGTTACTATCATTTTGGAACTGTACTGGCAGCATGGCACTGTGATTGGCGGAGTCACAAGACATGGGTTCCAATATTGACTCCATCACCCAGTGGTGACTTTGAACAAGTCACAACCTCTCTGTGCCTGTTTCTTGCTTTGTAAAATGGTGATAAGAATTGTCTCACTGGACTATTGTGAGAACATTAGCTAATAAATGTAAAGCAATTAGAACAGTAGCTGGCCCGTTATAAGCCTTCAATAAATGTTAGCTATAATTATCATGTCTGACTAAATATTTTGGTTCTATTCCCATTTTAGAATTGCAGAAATTTCACAGGCATATATTTAGAATGCATATATCAATTTGTAAATTACTTATATTCCACTATATCAACACTTCTCTCTTCCCAACTCCAAGTGATTCCTACTCATATTAAGTTATATCACCTCAAAAGCCCTGATCCTAGGACTCTGAGAAAAGGTGAGTGGGCAAGAGGGGGGAAGAACTAGAACATAAAGAAAAGATTGCTGATTTGAGTTCCTCTGGAATTGAAATTCTATGAAGCAGTGTCAGGCAGGATCAAAGAGGATCAGAGGTTTGAGCGTGGCTGCTTGACAAGCCAGGTGCTGAGACAAGCAGCATCTTCCGTGTCAGTGTAGGAAACGGGACATTGGCTTTACTTCTTCTCATGTGGATCCACAATTGAGTGAGAGTTACTCAGATGTCTGGGCTACACTTGTCCCATATTTTTGTACTCACTGGGGGACTCCACACAGGAAATACCTTCAAGCAGCAGCAGAGTGTTCTGGCCAGCATCATTCAAGTGAAAGGGTGAGCTCTTTTCAGGATAAGTCAGGCAAATCAGTTGCAAATTTGTCAAATGCCTGTCCCAACCATCAGTTTGCATATTAATCTGTTTGTAGTTGTCACCTTCCTGCTCTTAAAAGCTTCCCAGAGGTGGCAGAGGTTGCAGTGTGCCAAGATCGCGCAATTGCACTCCAACCTGGGCAACAAGAGGAAACTCCATCTCAAAAAAAAAAAAAAAAAAAAAAAAAAAGGCTTCTCAGAGGCCAGTCATAGTGGCTCATGCCTGTCATCCCAGCACTTTGGGAGGCTGAGGCACGTGGATAATTTGAGGTCAGGAGTTCCGGACCAGACTAACAACATGGTGAAACCCCATCTCTAGTAAAAATACAAAAATAGCAGTGCATGCCTGTAATCTCAGCTACTTGGGAGACTGAGGCAGGAGAATCACTTGAACCTGGGAAGTGGAGGTTGCAGTGAGCCAAGATCATGCCACTGCACTCCAGTCTGGGTAACAGAGTGAGACTCCATCTCAAAACAAACAAACAAAAAACAAAAAAGAAAAACAAAACAACTTCCCAGATATCTTAAATATTTATTGTCACCATAACTGCCTTGCCTATCTCTGTGGTAATTATGCCTGCAATTCTCTAGGCTTCCTCTTTCATTGTACCTCATAGGCTACTGTGAGCCTGGGTCTCCAGGTAAGAAGAGGTGGTAAGTGAACAGCTCTCATGGGGGGAACTGTAGCAGTATGCAGTGCCAGAGATTTCTGAAAGAATAGTTCATATTTCTGAAGGCCAAATTCAAAATTTGCTCCTGCTGAGAAACCAGCTATTTAGATGTCCCTGACTAATCTACTGGGCTTTCTTCTATAAATTAAGTATGAAATAAGATTGCTCTGATAAGTAGTGTATATTGTTTTATATTTTTTTAAGCACGCAACTTGCAGTAGTATTCAAATACAGTATCCAAATGGAATTTAGTCCTATGAACCAGTCCAGGTTCAAAGTCACCCATGAATAAATGCAAGAGGAAAGCAAAGTTTGACAAATACCTGTGCTGTCAACAGAACCAAGAAAAGGACCTTTGTAGAGAAATGGGGGAGACTACAACTCATATTGTGAATGGTATTGGTGCTGACATGTTGCTGGCACCTGAAAGAAATAGCTTTTATTGGATGTCAGCTTAAGAAGAAGAAAAGAAAGGAAACGGAAAAAAAAAATTAGCTGAATGAGTACAAGGGAAAAGATCAATAACTCCCTCTGATGTTTTTTTGGCAAATTGGCCAAGAAAGGGCTGAAGTCTTTACTGGCTGACAATTCTGGCATCTTTCCCAAATAGAAATGTTGCAGCCAGAAACTGCACTTAGTGAATTTAGTGAGACATTAGTTTGGGAATATATATAAAGGGAAGAGCACAGACCAACAGATTGTCATCAAAGCACCTAGATCTACCCTGATCCCATGCAGTGACAACTGGTTTATGTTACCTGGGCCAGACCTCCCACTTGATGAGGACACAGGGACCCTAATGTCCAGGTTGTGTGCTCAGCACCCAGCATGAGTAGTATGATCGCGCAACTTCGCACCCAAATCCAAACACCTTAGGAATGAAAAGAGGTACAATTAATCATCAGGCTGGGCCATAGGGGTAAACCTTGCACTCTCTCAGGCAAACCACAACATATTAACAGGCTAACAGGAACATGTGCGTCTCCCTAGAAATCCACTCATTTGTAGTCATTGACTATGATCATTGACCCAGACCTTACCCACAAGAAATGGGAGGTAAAAGGGGAGATCACTTGTGTTAAATTTGTCACTCCTGCCGGAAAATGACCTCAAATCACTTGCCCATATGGCTTGGGGACAGGAGTGCTATCTTTCTGTGTTTTTTAGACTTTTTATCCAGTCAAGCAGATTTTCAACACAGAGTTTTCATGATGGCTTAAATAGGGATAGGTAAGTGTCATTGTTATAATTAAAATGCAAACATCAACAACACAGCGATGAAGCAAAGGCATCCAACAGTTTGAAAAGAAGAGAGAGACCTGAGTACAGTCACCAAGTTCTAGTTTGCTTCCAAATGCAGAAATTCTGTTGGTTCCATCATACCATTTTTGTTGGTTCAATTTTTAGTGTTTTCAGTTTTGTAAAGACTACTTTTTTATTACCATAGAAATGTTAAATTTTCCTCTCTCTCTCATTTCAATCTGTTTCTCCCACCCAACGCCACCCAGGTAGTTCAATTTTGAATTGTAATAGATGCACATTTGTTTCTATTAAGTTCTGAATCATGTCATGAAAATAAACTTAAAATAAATGACTTAAATATGGAAAATAGTCATTTAGCCACCAGGATTCACTGACCAAAAATTTCAATTCAGTCTGAGCACGCCCCACAGAGGCTGAGAGCTCCAGACATCTTCTGATGTGGCTGCCTCAGAATCACAGCATGCTGTCTTAAGTACAGCTTGAGTAACATGTGTAATATGTGTTACTTTCAAAGCTCTATCCCAAATAAAGGCCCGTTTTATCTTCGTGAGAATTTTGAGAGAGGTCCTAGAGAAAACACATTTATGCCCATTTTGCAGATCAGGAAACCGGCACACAGAGAGAAATCTGGCTGCCTGGAGCCACACAGTTGATTCGAAACAAATTCAGCAGCACTGATGTGTCTAACTTCTGTCCTGGCCTATTTTTTATAAAAACTGCTAACTCAATTCTGCCACCATCTCAAGATGTTAAGATCTGTCACCTTGCCACTCATACCCATCCAAACTTTGAAGGAATCTACTGTTGATATTTAGTCTCTGGGACACAGAATGTATAACTATGAATAACACAATCATAGGATTGGGGTATTTTTATGTGCTCCTCAACTGGCACTCAGTCTAAATATGTAACCCATATTTGGAACCCAAATATAAGAGTGATTACAACTATTTTAGGTACCCTACTGAACTCAAAACTTTTTAATTTCTAAGAAACAACATTTTCATAATTGCATTAGCTCAACCACATTTTCAGAAAAATAACATGGACTCAAATGTATATGTTATTAATGGATTTGCCTTACGAAAATTTTAAGTCACTTTGAGGTTTTGGTTCTTGATTTTCCACATTCCCATTATAGTAACAGCACCATAAAATTTTATATAAATTGCTAGAATAATGGTAAATATTTTTAAAACCCCTTCCTAAAGAAGAGGTGATTGTATAATGAATCATGCTAATCAGCAAATAGAACATCCGGAAAAAGGTATCAGCTGGGGTCACAAATATCAATGAGGATGTCCAGTTGCCACGTTGGCATATATACCCATCCCTCTCGCTAAAGTCCAAGGGAAATAGGAGGAGAGATTTCTCAAGATCCTGTTGACATCAGAGATGCTGTGAATGTTCTTTGCTAACTATGACTGACTAAACCCGAACGTTGACCCTTTTTGGTGATAACAGTTCGTGGTAAAAAAAGTTAAAAATTTTTAGATAATATTTTCCCTATGTCTGTTAGTTTGAAGAAACAGTCAGGGTAGGTGGCTGGGGAAAAGAAAGAGAACAAAATGTCTTTCCTTTGGGCTAAAGCCAAGGGCAACCTCAAAGAAGATATTCTTCAGAGATGAAAAATCAGAGGAATGACTTTAGGAATGCGACTGAAACCCTGGGTGACACGTGACATATGGGGTGAAAGGTTTGTAACACAACAGGCATACTAAACTTTTGGGGGTGGGCTCTGAGGCTGGGCCCTTTTTTAGGGTTCTTTGTTTTTCATTTTTGTGTGTGGGCTCTTTGTGCTTTGAAGTTCCAGCCAGCAACAAAGAGAAAAACTTGCTCTGGTGTTTTTAGTTTGGCTGAGAGCTGCACTTTAGCTAAGGCTTCCCCCATATATGGACTGTAGGCTGATGCTGCAGGGTTGGCCGAGCCTGTCACAACCCTCTCAGTGTGTCTCTGAAATGGACACGGGCTTGGGATCTTGTAAGGAAACTTGTGAAGCCATCATTACTGTACAGCTACAAAATTCATGAACACAGCTAGAGAGAATAGCCTGTTGCCATTTATCCAAAGAGGTTAAAAAACATCCAGCACACTGCCTATTAAAACGTAAAAGCAGCCTTGAGTTCTTTCATTCCCTGGCACTGGCTTCATGATCCTGTAGGGACCTTCTCGTTAGGACTTGTTGCTTCCACTTTCAATGTTATTAGTGGCAAACCGTTAGGCCAACAGTTATGCCCTGTTCTTTTGTTCTTGTAGGAAACATCTGTTCTTTTGTCAGAGAGCACATGCCAAAAACTCTGCAATTATAAGCAGCGAGCTCTTCAGGGAGCAGTCAAGGCATCACACACCCTGGAGCACAGACCTTGAAAACTTCCCGCACTCCCGCCTGGGTCCTGGTAGCCTCCTGGAGCTAGAGAATTTGCTAAGTTAGTCACAATGAGGTCCCCAACCTAGGCCCCCAAGCACCCAGGCTGGAGGGAGGGAGGAAGGCAAGTGGGGAGGCATGGAATGAGGCAGAGAGTGGAGGTTAATTATCGATGAAGCTACATAAAAACATCTTTAGATGCTCACTTGGCAAGAGTGTGTGGGCCACCCTCGTGGATCTGAACCCTCCAGGCCAGTGCTCACACTGTATCACACACACGGTTCATGCTAATGGGAGAAGGAGGTAGAGACTACACACACTGGGAGGCGTGCAGAAAATGATGAAGGAAGCACTCAGGAGTGCCTGTGGTTCTAACTTACCAGTTCTCTCAAAGGTGCAATGCTTATGGCTCGCCCTTGCTTTCAAGGGTCCACAAGCAGACTTGGGAGCCACAATGCCTGGGTCTGAATCTGGGCTTCACCCATTCTAGATCTCTGACACTAAAGGCATTACAAGTTCACCGAGCCTCAGTTTCTTTATCTATAAAATGACAGCAATGATGGTATCTGTCATATAAATGAGCTAACGTGTAAAATATCTGTATAACAAAATAAGTTAAATAATAATCTAAGTTTCTGTCTTAAAAAGCTAAAAAAGAACAATAAATGAAACCCCCAGAAAGCAAAAGCAAGGAACAATAAAAATTAGAGTAAAAATAAAGTAGAAAACAAAAAACTAGAGAAAAGGTTGATTCATTAAAAATATTAATAAAGTTGACAAATTTCTAGATAGGCTTTAAAAAAAGAAAGATAAAACACAAATTACTAAATTCAGGAATTAAAAAGGAGATATAACTAAAATATTTTCAGACATTAGAAAGTTAAAAAGCAAATATCATAAACAACATTATGTTAATACATTTGATAAATGAAATCATGATCTCCTTAGAAATACAATGAAAACTGTAGAAGTCTAATATTTAAGTACCCTTATACCTGTTAAAGAAATGAAATTCATGATCAAAATCTTTGCACAAAGAAAATGTCAGGCCCAACTGATTTAATGCTAAATTCTTTGAAATATTAAGAGATAAAAGATAGCAATCTTTAAACAAAAACACTTTTAGAAAATAGAGGAGGAATGAGTATTTCTCAACTCTTTATGAGTCCAGCATTACACCAATACCAACACAGACATTTCAAGAAAAAAAAATTATAGATAAAAATAATTTTTAATATATATGTAAAAATTATCACCAAAATATTAGCAAACGGAATCCAGAAATGTATAAGAATAATATTACACCATGGCCAGGAATGATTTATTTAAGGAATGCAAGGTCAGTCTACCATTGGAGAATAAATCAATATAATTTATCACATTAATAAATAAAGAAGAAAATTCACATATTTGAATAGATGCAGAAGTTGCACTTTAGAATATTCAACACTCATTCATAAGTTCTTAGCAAATTAGGAATAGAAAAACTTCCTTATCACAAGGCACCTATAAAAAACCTACAGTCATAACACACTACATGGCAAAAAAAAAAAAAAAAAAAAAAAAAAAAAGGAAAAAGAATGCTTTCCCCTGAAGATTGGGCAGAGAAAAGGATGTCTGCTGTCATCACTCACCACTATTATGAAGTAATGTGCTGAAACTCTTATACAGTGCAATAAGGCAAGTAAAAGAGAAAAGGGGCATAAAAGTTGAAAGTACAAAATTTATTTGCAGAAGATACAACTATCTATCTAGAAAATTCTAAGGTATCTCCAAAAAGAGCTACAAAAACTTGATACGTGAATTTAATAAGATCATAGGATATCAGATGAATGGGACACAGGAAATGCTACCCCACAATATGGCACCTTGGTTTCAACTGAGTATTTCAAGCTGAAGGAAACTGAGAAAGCTGCAGAAGTAGAAATGTCTCACTGACCTTCTCTTTTTCCTTCTCTGACCTTCTTCTTTCTTCTCTGAAGCATGGTCATAAAAGAATTCTCTGACCTATCTTCCCTGAAAGTAAGTCATAAGAGTCTCCTTCCACAGAGTTCTTCCCCTCTACCCAGAGGCTGAGAAGAATCTAAACTAAAAACCATTGCTGAGGTCATACCCTCTTGTTGTCCAATTATACTTCCACATGACTGCCCATTCTTCACTACACCCAAGAATAAAAATACACAGTTTTCCTGGGTTCTTTATTTCTGAAGACTCCCATGTCATCTAAAACTTTGGTTAAGTAAATTGGTTATGCTTTTCTCTCATTAATTTGTCTTCCTTTATAAAGGTGTCAGCCATCAACCTTGCAATGAGGAACGAAAAGATATTACTCCTTCTCCCTTACAAGATCAATACACAATTACTATACACAATTTGATTTATATATAGAAAATGTAGAAATAATTTGAATTTTTAAAACAATAACATTTACACTAGCTTTTAAAAAAGTACTCAGGGCCGGGCGCGGTGGCTCAAGCCTGTAATCCCAGCACTTTGGGAGGCCGAGACGGGCGGATCACGAGATCAGGAGATCGAGACCATCCTGGCTAACACAGTGAAACCCCGTCTCTACTAAAAAATACAAAAAACTAGCCGGGCGAGGTGGCGGGCGCCTGTAGTCCCAGCTACTCGGGAGGCTGAGGCAGGAGAATGGCGCAAACCTGGGAGGCGGAGCTTGCAGTGAGCTGAGATCCGGCCACTGCACTCCAGCCTGGGCGACAGCGCGAGACTCCCTCTCAAAAAAAAAAAAAAAAAAAAGTACTCAGGAATAAATTTAACAAAAGATGCCAATGACTTATATACTGAAATCTATAAAACATTGCTGAAAGAAATTAAAGATATAAATAAACTGAGCAATAAATCACATTCATGAACTGGAAGGCTAAATATTAAGATAAGCATTTTCCCAAACTGATCTCAGCTTCAAGGCATTCATGATTAAAATCCTATCAGATTATTTTATAAAAATTAATAAGCTATATTAAAATGCATGTGGATATGCAAAGGACCTGAGATATAGCCAAGCAATTCTGGGAAAAATCAGAGGACTTTCACTGCCTAACTTCAAGACTTCCTATATAAAGGTGCAAAAATCAAGACAGTGTGGTTTTGGTGTAAGGATAGACACATAGGATACAGAAACAGAATTGACTGCAGAAATAGATCCAAATTCATATGGTCAATTCACTTTCACAAAGACACTAAGGCATTTTAACAAAGCAAGTGTAGATGTTTTATTCAGTTGTCAATGCTGAAACAATTGGACCTTGATGGGGAAAAAATGATCCTCAATCCCTATCTCACACTTTACACAAAAATTTATTTGAAATGTATTAAATAACTCAACATAAAGGTTAAAAAATCATAAAACTTCTATTACAGGAGATAATATCTTTACAATCTTGAGATGGGAAAAGATTTCTTAGGACACAAAAAGCATTAAACTTAAAAAAAAAAACAAATTCTATTCATCAAAATTAAAACTTCTGCTTTTCAAATGACATATCTGAGAATGACGAAGTACTACACAGACTAGGGGAAAGTTCAAACAGGTAGGTAGATACGCTATTGGGAAGGGCAGGAATCCTCAGTTCTTAGTCTTACTTAGGAGAAAGGATTCTGCCGAGTGACAATTTAGCCATAAAAAAAAAAAAGAATTCATTGAAGGAAAATCGAGAGCAGAGAGTTTATGTAGAGAGACAATACCCTCTGAAAGATGAGGCAGAGTGCCTTGCTGTAAGAGAATGAGACAGCAGCACCCATTTTGCATTGGGTTTTTAGTATGTCAGATTTTTCTTGAAGTTCCTGCCTCTTTCTTAAGTCTCCGCCCTTTTTCCTTGTCTAATTTTTCCTTCTTCTGCCTTAAGTCCCCATCTTTTCCCCTCCTGGTCCCCACTCCAGGCTTGTGAGACCCTCTGTTAATATTAGTTGGTGCGCATGCATGAGCCTGGTGTTGGACACATGTTCTACCTAACAGCTGCATTCCCTGTTAACGCCATCCCAGAAAGGTTGTACAGCAGTCAAATCTGTACTTACTGTGCCTGCATATTTCTTAGGAATGTCCCCTTTTGTGCTTCTCCTTCCTTATCAGCATGTACCTAGGAACATTCTGACATTTTAACTGTAGAGTGAGAGATGACTGGGCATCTTAAGGGGCGTTGCTTTCTGCATAGGTATTTCTCCTCCTGTCTGCTCATATCCAGTATGCATGTTTTGGATAGTCTCTGGGGCATGAGACTTTCCAGACCTCCCTTTTCTCAGGGGCTCCCCACTTCTACTCATGTCTAGCTATTTGCCTACTCTAACAGATAGGTAGATAGATGGGTAGGTAGATGATAGATAGATAGATTGATTGATAGACATAGGTAGATGGTAGGTAGTAGCTAGATAGACAGACATAGATTAGACAGATGATAGATTATAGATAGATTAGATCATTTGATTGATCGATTGATAAATTCAATAGATTAGATAGATATAGAGATAGATAGATTGACTGATTGATTTAGACGGATGATTGCTAGACAGAACGATGGAAGATAAGACACTTTTTGTAGAGATATATCTTCTTTGTGTTTCCCATAATTCTTGTCCCTCATGTCTATGTTATAAGAACAATGATATAGATATATATATAAAAGCCAATAAAGTGAGCACCAACAAGATGTCATCTTTAGTCAAGGAAATAGGAACAAGAGCTCAAGACCCAAGCCCTCCAGCAGGGGAGAACATAAGTGTTAAAAATCACAAGGCATTCTCTGAGAAGCAGGAAAAAGCATAGGGTTATGTCATACCATGCAACACAATCAGACCATCATCAGCTTTGTTAAAATAAAATTCTCTATGATGTTTATCTGATTTGGCCCACCCTTAGTGGCAGAACCCAAATATTTTACATAGCAATAAAGTGTTCTTGTAATCAGGCATTTTCCATTTGTATTACATGTTTTGAGTACCCAGTATTGATCTGAGGACTTGAAAAATATTAGCCCATTTAATACAACGACCTTATGAAGTAGGTGCTCTTATTGTTATTTCCATTTTATAAGTGAGTTAAGTGATTCGCAGAGTTTTGAAATTATCTGTCCCACATGGCAAAGTTAGTCAGTGGCAGAACCAAAACTCATCCCAGGCAGGTGGACAGCAGTTTCTCTGGCCCTAACTTGTTGATAAGGAATGATCCCCCTCGCCCCTCCCCATTCTAAAATGAGAGCTACACATTTTATGCACACACATGTACAATGCCAAGTGGCTTTGCTATCAGTCTCCAGGACCACTCACCGAGGAGTGATGTCAACCTTCTAGCAGCATCAGTAAGGCAATCATTTTAGCTGAACTGAAGTGTCTTCTTTGTGTGTCTATAGTTCTCGTTCCTCATATTCTAGAACAGTGGCTCTCAAAGGGTGATCTCAAAAACAGCAGCAGCAGCACCATCTGGGAATGGGTTAAAAATTCGATTTCTCCAGCGGTGCCCATGACTGACAGAATCAGAAGCTGTGGGGTGCATTCTAGCCTCTGATTTATCAAATGCCCTCAAGGTGATGACCAGGAGGCTAACATGGGAGAACCACTGGTCAAGGGTACTGCCTTTTCACTTGAGGGTTCTGGTCACTCTTGGCATTTGTTATCTATTGACTCAAACTTCCATCTTTAAGCACTGAGCCTTTAAGTTTTGATTTGGAGTGAGGGCTTCGTTTTGTTAAAATCCTGAAAGCTGGCTATAGTGTGTGATACTGCAGCTGGTGAAGGTACACTCAGTGTGGCTATACTGGCAACTGCATTCTTACTGGCATATCAGATTTGCTTTATTGTTTTTCTACTATGACCACAGAAGCAGGATGTCAAAGTCTGATTGAAACCACCATTGCAAAATTATAACTGAGACAATGAAAGAGATCTGACCTAACCAACTCCATCTTGCTTCTAACCTCCAAGCTGTCTTTGTTCATTCCTGGGCATAGGCTGAACTAACTATGGGAGGTACCTAGCTTTGAAATAAAGATGATCACAGCCCTTTCCCAAAACAAGCCCTCTTAGTCACAAGATTTGAAATTATAGGTTAGGAGTCATGCAGCTAAAGGCTGCAAGATTCTAAACCTCCCCAAATTGCTCCTGGGGATAGCATCATTAAAACCTAAATAAGTACTTGAGATATTTTGCAGACCCTGTACTCCATGGATCGGCTGGCACCACTCAGATCAATAAACTGGCTCATCTGGTCTCATGGCCCCCCACCCAGGAACTGACTCAGCAAAAGAGGACAGCTTTGACTCCCTATGATTTCATCTCCAACTCAACCAATCAGAACACTCTACCCACCAAATTATCCTAAATTTGAATAATAATAAGACTGATTTGAATAATAATAAAACTCCAGTCTCCTGCACAGCTGGCTTTGTGTGAATTACTCTTTCTCTATTGTAATTTTCCTGTCTTGATAAATTGACTCTGTCTAGGCAGTAGGCAAAGTGAACCCATTGGGCAGTTACACCTCTGGCAGGGAAATATCCTACCTATTTAAAGAAACAACTGAAAGTGAGGTCATTGAACAAGAATGTCATGTAACTTTCCATGTAATTCCCTTAACCACTTTGCTGGTAAGATGTTTCACTCATTAGTGTTCAGTCACTTGGGACCATGATAACTCTTCAGAAGAGGGAAGTTCATGTGGGCAAGAGCTGGTACAGGCCAGGTAGAGAAGGAGGAGCAAATGACACAAACCATGAATGCAAGTTTTGTTTTTCATTGTAAAACATTACGTTTCCTCCTCATATGAGCATCAAGTGGGAAACGATCTGTACATTGGAAGAAAAACAAGAGTTCTACTTTAATAAAATAAGAACACACATCACCACCTACACATCGGATATTTGGCAGTAGATCATAGCTACAGGATTTATGGGAAGCACAGAAATGAAGAGAAGAAATCAAGCACTAGCCCAGAGACTGCAGGACTCATAAATAGCTATCTTTAATTAAGAAATGAGTATCTTTGAGAAGAAAATAATGGGTTGTGGAAATGAGCTAAGAGAGGAAAAGAGGTTCTGATTAAAACTACCTTCTCAAGGAGCTAGAAGAAATGTTAGATATCTTCTAGTACAACCTCCTGATTTGACAGAAGGAGACTGAGTCACTCTGGTTGGGGCCAAGTAATTTCCAAACCAAAGTCAACTACTCCTTAGACCAACAGACCAGAACTCAGACCCTGGTCTCCTGGCTTCAATTTGTTTGGATGATTAAAGTCCTTATTCTTCTGAAACGTGCCAAATGATTGAACTGCAGACAAGGGTGAAGGCACCACGGACTGGCTGTCCAGGGGGCTATTCAATTAGAACAGTAAAGCTTGATTTAGGTTTTCAGTGGCATGAATATCAGAGCTGGTGCAACAACATGGTCCCCTATAAGGTTCTGGAAAAGCAAACTCATAAGTGTGAAAAATATATCCACAGTCCAGGAAAACAAGATCATAACAGGCTCTCTCCCAAAGAGAAATGGGCTAAATTTTCACTGGGTGGGTAAGAAGCCTCCTATGGACACAAATTCTACTTTATGATCAGCCTACGGCAGAGGCACAAGTCACAAACACAACTTCAATGCTTCTATCCATGAGTCATGCCCGCCCCTGAGTAAAGCAAGGGCCCTTCACAGTGTCTATTAAGAGAATTTTAAAAATCAAGCACACAAGAAAGAAAAGTGTCATTGTGATGCTAATTGAGGATGCTATGTTTTGGGGTTGTTTCATACAGTTCTTTAAATTTTCATAAATAGAGTTTCTGCCTCTATTTGCATTCTGAAAAGATGGTTCTTTTTCTTTCTAACATTAACATGGTGTCACCCTCCCCAACTCAAAAGTAAAATGAAAAGAACAGTTAAGGTTCAAAATGTTTAAATTATGCAAAAATAAAAGGAAATAAGAATAAAAAGCAATACCTCTTTGTTTCAGCCTGCCCTTGTTCCTGCGAAAATCCATCTCATTATATTTACGGGTCCTAATTTAAAGAATAACACACTCGGTGGGAGTCCAATGACTGTTAATGCTGCTATTGTTAACATCATGAATGGTGTGGGGCTTTTTCCTACCCAGGCACCACATTTTGGAACAAAGGAAAGGAACAAGGTAGCTCTGCTATTATCCAAATTGGCCTCTGGCATCCACTGGAGGAAGTGACTGAGGCCGGCTGCTCTTTCTCAGGTATCCCTGGGGAATATACACGTGCGATTAGCCTAACTGGCCACTGGGTGTGACCACGCTCCGCACAAAAGGAAGCAGAGGCTGTTCTCAAGGGATTTTCCTGGCAGAGCTTAGACACGCGCGTGCACGCACACACACGTGCACACACAGACACCATGAAGCCTTCACCCTCTGAAGGGAAAGTTTAATAAGTCAGTTCATGCTTGTTTGTAACTTCCAAGTATACACTTTGGGTCCACATTATTCATTTCCTTTTCACTCTACAAAGATTATAACCCATCTTTCTATCAGGTCTCAATGAAAGAAAAAGAAGCATATCAGTTCTGTATCCCAAATAACATAAATCAAAAGAAATCATCCCCTACATTAACTCTAAACACGCCTGTAGCAAAATCTGTCCATCCAAAAATCATATACCTCTGATTCCCACAACTAATAGTGTCTGTGGCTGGATTGCAAAGACAAGTATTTCTGGGTTTCTTTTGAAAAGCAAAGCCTAACATATTTGTGGTAGTGAATTAGACCCACATCCACTGCAGTTTTAAAGAAAACTGATTCAGCTATGCATGACAAAGACTTGAGTTCCAGTGTCATATAAGAGCACTGTGCTCAATAACTTCTCATGATACTATCGGCTAATCAGGATTTTTCATTTCTTTCTACACACTGAACGGTATTTAAATGGCAGAGCAAGGGAAGGAAGGATAAAGTCTACTACTGCAAAGAAATATTTTAAAAAGAGTAACCACTCACATTGTTTTTCAGCTTTATTGAGATACAATTGACAAATTAAAATTCATTGGTTATTTTTTTGTTTGTTGTTGTTTTTGTTTTTGAGATGGAGTTTCCCTCTTGTCACCCAGGCTGGAGTGCATTGGCACCATCTCGACTCACTGAAACCTCTTCCTCCTGGGTTCAAGTGATTCTCCTGCCTCAGCCTCCTGAGTAGCTGGGATTACAGGTGTCCACCACCACGTCTGGCTATTTTTTTTTTTTTTTTTTTTTTTTTTGTATTTTTAGTAGAGACAGAGTTTCACCATGTTGGCCAGGTTTGGTCTTGAACTTCCAACTTCAGGTGATCCACCGGCCTCGGCCTCCCAAAGTGCTAGGACTACAGGGGTAAGCCATCGTGCCTCACCAAAATTCTATATATTTAAGATATACAACATGACGGTTTAATGTATATATACATTGTGAAATGATTACCACAATCAGGCTCATTAACACATCCATCACCTCAGTAGCTGCCATTCTTTCTGTGTGTAGTGAGAACATTTAAGATCTACTGTTAGTAAATTTCAAGCATACAATACAGTATCATCAGCTGTAGTCACAATGCTGTGCATTGGAACCCCAGAACTTATTAATCCTGTAACTAAAAGTGTCAGAGGCCTTTGAACCAGAGCAACTCCATCTTGACTAGGGTTGAGTAAAATAAGACCAAGTCCTGCACTCCAAGTCATAGGATGAGACAGGAGGTCGGCACAAGATACGAGTCATGAAGACTTTGCTGATAAAACAGCATGCAGGAAAGAAGCCAGCTAGACCCCACCAAAACTAACATGGCGACGAGAGTGACTGTTGGTCATCCTCATTGCTACTCTCCCACCAGCACCGTGACAGTTTACAAATGCCATGGTAATGTCAGGAAGTTACCCTATATGGTCTAAAAATGGGAGGCATGAATAATCCACCCCTTGTCTAGCATATAAACAAGAAGAAATAGCCATAAAAATGGGCAACTAACAGCCCATCCTGCTGCCCTGCATACGGAGTAGTCGTTCTCTTATTCTTCTACTTTCTTAATAAGCTTGCTTTCACTTTATGAATTAGCTTTGAATTCTTTCTCGTTTGAGATCCAAGAACCATTTCTTGGAGTCTGGATCCAAACCCCTTTCCAGTAACATCTTTCCGGAAACCAAGGAAGGGACAATACTGAGGAAATCCCCGATCCAAAGGCTAACGATGGTTAAGTGGTGGGGTCCAGTAACACAAGCTTATATTCTTTGGCCAACATCTCCCAATTTTCCCATGTCCCAACCTCTGGCAATCACTGGTCTACTCTGGTTCTATGAGTTTGACTTTTTAGATTCCACACATAAATGAGATCATACGGTATTTATCTTTCTGTATCTGGCTTATTTCACTTAGCATAATCTCCTCCAGGTTCATCTGTATTGTTGTAAATGACAGGATTGGCTTTGTTTTTATGGCAGAATAATATTTCACTGTGTGTGTAAACAAACACATAAAGAAAATATGGTGTGTGTGTATATATGTGTGTGTTTGTATATATATACACATACATATATATATTCATATATATCTTATTTTCTTAATGTAGTCATCCATCTATAGACACTTAGGTTGTTTCTATATCTTGGCTACTGTGAATAATTCTTCTAAAAACATCAGAGTGCAACCATCTCTTCAAGATGCTGTCATGGTGCTGGTGGGAGTGTCTTTTAGCATGCTAATACATTCCTTTGGATATATACCCAGTAGTGGTAGTTCTATTTTTGAGTTTCTAAGGACCCTCTATACCATCTTCCTTAATGGCTGTGTTACCAGAAAAGATCCTGATCCAGACCCCAAGAGAGGATTCTTGGATCTCACCCAAGAAAGAATTCAGAGTAAGTCCATACAGTAAAGTGAAAGCAAGTTTATTAAGAAAGTTAGAATAGCTACTCCACAGGCAGAACAGCCCCGAGGGCTGCTGGTTGGCTATTTTTATGGTTATTTTTTGATTATATATTAAACAAAGGGTAGATTACTCATGAGTTTTCCAGGGAAGAGGTGGGCAATTCCTGAAACTGAGGGTTCCTTCCCATTTTAGATCATATAGGGTAACTTTCTGATGTTGCCCTGGCATTTGTAAACTGTCATGGTGTTAGTGGGAGTGCATTTTAGCATGCTAATGCATTATAATTAGTGTACAATGAGAAGTGAGGACAGTCAGAGGTCACTTCCATGGCCATCTTGGTTTTGACTGGCCTCTTTACCATAACCTCTTTTATCAGCAAGGTCTTTGTTACCTGTATCTTGTGCTAACCTCCTAACCTCTTGTGCTAACCTCCTGTGACTTAGAATGCCTAACCTGGGAATGCAGCTCAGTGGGTCTCCGATTCATTTTACCCCCCCTCTATTCAAGATTGAGTTGCTCTGGTTCAAATGCCTCTGACAGCTACACCAATTTACATTCCCACTAACAGTGCACAAGGGTTCTCTTTTTTCCAAATATTGATAAACTTTGTTATCACTTGTACTTTTGATAACAGCCATACTGACAGGTATGAGGTAGTATCTCACTGTAATTTTGATTATATTTCCCTGATGATTAGTGATATTGAGTACCTTTTCATTTATCTGTTTTTCATTTGTATATCTCCTCTTGAAAAATATCTATTCGAGTCCTTTGCCTATTTTTAAACTGGATTATTGGGGGAGGCTGTTTATTGTTTGTTTTTTTGCTATTGAATTGTATGAGTTTCTTATATATATTGGATATTAAGCCCTTCTCAGATACATAGTTTGCAAATATTTTCTCCCATTTTGTAGGTTACATTTTCCTTTTGTTGATGGTTTTCGGTTTTTTTGTTTGTTTTTTGCTTTGCAGGAGTTTTTGGTATGATTCAATCCCATTTGTCTATTTTTGCTTTTCTTGTCTATGCTTCTGTGTTTATATACAAAAAAAATTATTGCCAAGAACAATGTCAAAGAGCTTTCTATGTTTTACTCTAGGAATTTTACAATTTCAGGTCTTACATTTAAGTATTTAATCCATTTTTGAGTTAAGTTTTGTGTGTAGTGTAAGATAAGAATCCAATTTCATTCTTTTGCATGTAGATATTCAGTTTTCCTAACACCATTTGTTAGAGACTATCCTTTTTCCATGGTGTATTCTTGGAACTCTTGTCAAAGATTAATTGACTATTTATGTGTGGGTTTATTTCTGGGCTCTCTATTTTGATCCATTGGTCTATGTGCCTATTTTTAAGCAACTAAGAAAGCATATAGGATGTAATGATTTATTTATGTAAAAATAAAAACTGTACCATACTGTGTTGATTACTATAACTTTGTAATATAGTTTGAAATCAAGAAGGGTGATACCTCCAGCTTTGTTCTTGTTATTCAAGATTGCTTTGGCTCTTGAGATCTTTTGTGGTTCCATATGTGTTTTAGGATTGTTTTTAATGTTTCAATAAAAAATGCCATTGGAATTTTGAATGGTATTGCATTGAATCTATAGATCACTTTGTGTAATGTGGACACTTATACAATGTGAATTCTTCCAATCCATGGACATGAGATATCTTTCCATTTATTTGTTTTCTTCAATTTCTTTCATGGATATATTACAGTTTTCAGTGAACAAACCTTTAGCCTCTTTGGTTAAATTTAATCCTAAGTATTTTACTCTTATTGATGCTATTCATTCACATTGTTTTTAATCCAACCTTTAACTACCTGCATTCTCAGTTTCCAGATAGGTCATGCACACACATACCCACACATGTACATAAAAACATATGAGCATGTGCACATGCATGATGGAACATTTAATATTGACCTGTAGTTTAAATTGTGCCTTTCTCTTTGAGCACACACAAAGGGGTATTCACTTGACTTACACCATTTGTCCCCAAAAGGTTCACGAGGCTTTCACAGGGCTATATGAAAGAGTAGGAATAGGTACGTTACATCTCCAAGAAGAAGCAGGGTCCAACATTGCCCTTAAGAGCACATCCTATTTTTCTAGCATCTTATTTCAAAGAAACCCTTAATGTGTATGTGCAGTGCTCAGAAAATATTTGTTGATTGCTAATTCTATGTCTGAAAATCAGCTGGAAGATGTTTTCCCAAGCCTGCCAGTTTACAAAGATCAGCTAAGTGCCTGGCATTCCTCCATATTTCTTAGCCGAGGATATTTTTCATTAAAGAAATGTTTCTGTGGAGAGTCTAAAAACTGAATGACAAACCACAGATTCAGAGCTCAGACTGGAAATCCTCAATGGGTCCTGGAATCACTGTCCTTTTGTACTGAGCAGAACAACAAGGCATTTTATTTTTACATAAATAAAGTATTACATTCTATGTAATTTCTTAATTGCTTAAAAAGAGACTTGGGCATAATTAATGGAATTAATGAAAACAAAATAAATCTCATGGTTCTTAAGATTTTCATCCATATTATTTCTTAATTTTTTTTCAGGAAAAAAAAATTTAAGTCACACTCATGGCCAAGAGTGTATTGATAGGTATTTTAATATCCCAAGATGGTAAAAGCAGTGGCTGTTTTTTCTTAAGATGGAAGGTTTAAACATATATTATCCTTATGGAGATGAAGCTCAGAGACCAGATTGACTTTGAGCCATTTTCTAGTACTACTCTAGACTCAAATCGATTCCAACAGTAATGCGCTAACAAGTAGCAGGGTGGTTGCTTTTAAAGTTATTTTCCACGTCAAATTGCAATGGGGGTTTATAAGCACCAAAGATAAAAATTGACTTAAAGATTACTGGCTGTTAATTTTTATCAATTAATAATCAGTGGGAACCATTAGAATTAGTATAGTAGAATTAGCAAGGTCTCTTTTCAATGGGTTCAAGTTTAAATAAAAAGAAGACTAAATTCCACATGATAGAATAGATCCTGCCTTATTTGACCCTTGCTTGATTTTTCAGCCTCATCTCCTGACAACTCTGCTATGATCACCACTCAGCATTTCCTGAATACACATCCTTTCAAACATCCATATTCACTGCATGTACTGTTTCCTGTAGCTGAAGGGCTTTACTTACGGCTAAACCTGACTGCTCAATTTAACAAACTCCTACTTACCCTTTTAGCCAGAGTTAAAATATTACCTCTTATATTAAACCTTCTTCAAATACACTGTCCTAGTGGGCTCATGGGACTGGACGTGTACTCCTCCTACAAAGCATTTATTCTATTGTTTCTATAGGGAGCAGAGGTAGTCACATTTGTCTCCCGCAGCAAATTGTGAGCAAGATAAATATTTTCAGATTCGTACCCACAGGGTGCCTGGAACCGTGTGTAGTTCTTTGTGGGAGCTCAGTGAACACTGGATAAATGAATGAAGGAAGGAGGTGTGAATGGAGTGAATAAGTAGATTGATTAAGTAACAGACAAATCAATAAAATCCAGACTTGGGTAGGGCACTCCAGCAGGCAGGAGCTCACCTGTAAACCAAAGTGTAATGAAGGCAAAAATACAATGCTGTCTCCTACACAGTGGAAATATACTCCTGAACCTCTCAAGGAAACAGAGTCTAACATGTCCATGTAAAGTACATCCCACTATTCAAGTCCTTCTCCTTTGCTAGAAATGGGGGCCTTTCTGGACTAACCCTTTTCCATTTCTGACCATGACTTCTGGTATAACCCCTGAACAATAACGTGTGCCACCCGATCAGATTTTAGCTTACAATTTCCAAACTATTTTCCTATAATTTGGTTTAAAAGCTCTATGCTGATCTTTTTCTTTTTCTCTTTTTACTAGTTTTTATTCTAGAGCATCCTATATGGTTTCTCAGCCATATGCTCTGTCATGGAGCTTCATAGACAAAATAAAGTGGTGTGTAGAGTTCTATTTTTTATAAGCTAAGTTGTGAATCCTCTTCAATTTTAAAAAATTCACCTGATTCAAATTTCCACTGCCTCAAATTTACAAGATCGACTCTTCCTTGGTCAATCCTATTATACAAACTAACACGGTAATCCAATCATTGCTTCTGTAGCCATGGTGATGGCCATGGCTCCCACAGTCACCTCTGAGAGAGTGGGTCCTGGATCAATGGTGTCAGCTCTAGACTCTTCTTAAAACCCTAACTTTATGTGTCTAACAGGCAATTAGACATATGTACCAAGATGAATAGGTGGAACTTTAAAATGGAATTCTTCCGCAAAGAAAACACTTCTTCCCCTAAAGAGTTCTCCCTTCGTTTAGTTGTTATTTGCACATCACCTTCCTTACTCATGTGTGCTGAACACCACCAGTGTTCTTTGCTTTTTTTCTCTACCAAAGTCTGACTCATCCATCCTCAGATCCTGACGACTGTGCCTTTGTTATCCCTGGCTGAAGTGTTACTTGGGAAACCATGTTCAGTTACAGTACACATCCCAAATGTCCTCCTTCCCGTCTCGCTAGCCTTTCTATAACACCTACAGGACTTCCACATATTGCTCCCATGATGATTTCCTACCATCCTACTGTAAGCTTTTTAAATAACTCTGTATTTGTTTCCTTCCTCTAGTCTTTTACACATTGCTAGAATTCAGATGTGATTAGTAAAAATGTGTTTCTTAATATTAAATCACAGCCTTGTTTACTGTACTCTTTTCCAAATTCACACTAAGTAGGACTTCATGCTTGGACGATTGCATCTTCTCTCCTAGCTCTTACCCCGACTCTAAGTCTGTTATTTTATCTAATTCATTACACACTACATTAATTTTTCTATGTTATTTCATCTTGTCCAAAAACCTTTAATGGCTCCTTCTCACCTAATGAAGTAAAGAAATCTCCTTTGCCTAGCACTTGGGGCACCTAAAAATTGTAGACCCAACCTATCTTTCTATATTCATCTCCTACTACTCTCCTATTTTCCTTTGCTTCTCTTACCTGAACACGGCTCTATCATTCTTAGGTTACACTTTTCACATTTTCTATCATCTTCTTGGTCCGCAGTGAAATTCCTGGGAGAGAAGGACACCGGGCAGAGTGGGTCCGGGGAGCTGACCCAGGGTATGACTTGTAAAGCAGCAGGGTCCTAGGATGCACCCAGGGCTTAGAGTCCTGGCAAGCACCCCATTTCTCAAGTTGGGCCACTTTGGGCAAATAGCACAACCTTCCGATCCCTCATTTCTTCATCCCTAAAAAGAGCATAAGAACCTTGTTCACAAAGTTATTTAGAAGATGAATGGTAAAAATACAAATACTGAAATTATTGTCACAAAATAACAGAGGTTAACTATAGTTGAGGATTTACTCCCCTCTCTTAGAGCAAATACTCAGGATAAGACAAAACTGGGGCAAGAGAATTTCTGAAGATGAAACCTCTCTCCAATCTGAGGCATCTCCTTTATTAAGTCATTACAATTTTAAAACTGCTCAAATGCCTTTCAGATGAGGAAAACAGTGAAAACTATTCAATTGTTAAGCAAGCGACTATTTTTTTTTAAGGAAATAAAAGTTTATGCTTTTCCTTTTCCTTTGGAACTCATTTTCTTGGTGATTTAATTTAAAATTTAAAGAATTTGGTTTAGCTTAATTCGGGGCACTTCTAAACTTCTCTTTCTCTTTCTTTCTTCCAGGCCCAGATCAAGGGATCAATTCCTGTCTCCTGAAACATGGGAGTGGTTTCCTCTGAAGTCATTTAGAAGCTATACGTGAAAAAGCAGAATGGGTCTAAATAATTGCTAATGTTACTGCCAGAGCAGGTGCGTCTCAACAAGGTGTGTAGTCATCCAGAGCCTTCAAACATCCATTTTAACCGATCATGCACGGCACCATGCCCGGCTGATTTTGTATTTCTAGTAGAGATGGGATTTCACTATGTTGACCAGGCTGGTCTTGAATTCCTGACCTCAGATGATCCACCCACCTCGGCCTCCCAAAGTTTGGGATTACAGGCTGAGCCACTACATCCAGCCTGGAGTCTCTTTCTCAATAGGATTAGTCCAAGGTAACTGGGAGCTAGTTAACCTACCCAAACAGGGAAAATTCCGAGGTGGAGCAAGTCAGGCTTTCACCTATGCAAGGCTGTGTATAGTGTTTGTTTTTTGCCACTATATTCCCTGCACATTGAACATAATAGATGCTCAGTAAATATTTGATGAGTGAATAAATATACTAGACAGCTCTGAAAATTCAGATTTTATTCCACTTACTACATATGTAAAACAAACTATATTTTTGTTTATACATATATATGTGTGTGCATACACATATACATATATATATATGTAGCTAATGATTTGAATGTCATTTTGTGAAACAGTAAAATGCACGAAAAATAGCAGGCTCTCTTTCACCAAAACAATCTAGGAATGTTGTGAAAAAACAACCATGAATTTAACCCTAAATCAATATACTAACAGGGTTCAGGACACAATACCCCTAAATATGGCACATCAGCATTTCTGGAAACAGTAGAAGGAAGGTCACACCCACTTCCTCGCCCTTCTCCCCTGAAGCAGGCTATAAAACCCTCATTCAAGAGGTCCCCTCCCCACACTTGGAGAAAAGGAACGTCCTTATCTCTGAAGAGAAAAAAAATTCAGAGTCTTCCCTCAGAAATTTCTACATTTGAGCTATGCTAACATTTGCTCCTGGAGGATGAAGGTGCTAGAGTTTCTTTAGAAAAAGAAAATAATCTCATAATGAATGCTACCACCTTACTAAAGAGGAAAGAACGTTATTTGTAGCTGCTGTTTTACCATCAGAGAGTTGAGTTCTAGAAACTTCAATTAAAAAAAAAAAACTCAACAAGAAGGGAATAATAATTTAGTTTGGTCTACACCGCTTTTGCAGCCAGAGTAGTCAGTGACTTTCAAAATAACCTCAGCTGGGCTTGTTGAATTAAAAGACTGAACCTTTTTTTTCCACTATTTTTTTTTTTTTTATCCCAACAGAACTGCCACTTGTCAGTCGATTTGTTTTTAATTCCCAGGTCTCCCTGGTTTGTTTGTAGCTACTGTGTTTTTTCTTTTTAAGTGCATGAGGAGGGTTAGAGTTTTGATAATCCATGTCCCCCAAAGGCTCCGGGGATACAGGGAAACAGCTAAGTTAAGAGGGAATCTATCAGGAGGAGAAAACACTATATACGAAGGTTTGTTCTCATCACACAAGTTAGATTTTCACATGAGTACTGCAGGTGACAAATCAAGAGGAGGGAATCAGATAATAGACACCAGGCATTTAGCAGGAGGAGACAGTAAAAGGAAATTTCTCAAGTCGATTTCATATTTGGGTAAAAATCTGCAGGTTTGAGGCACCTATCACTGCTACGTCTAGACTTCAGGACAGACACCAGCCTGGAGAGAGGAAAAAGGTGGGTGAGAGACAAGCAGCAGCAGGCACCATGAGGAGGGAAAATTCTTTTCCCAAAGGACTCTACACCAAAAAAGTGCAACCAGAACAAAGAGTTGTGCTGTTTGCATTGAGAGAGAGAGATCATTCTTTAAAAGTGACAAAGTAGGTTGAGTCAGGGAACTCTAACCCTGACGCTCCATGGTGTACCCTCGGTAACTAAAATACCTTTCCATATCACTCTGTTTTCTATGTGTTTTCTTCATTTGTTTGGAGTAGATACTGTGAGAGAAACTGAAGAATACTATTAAGAATTTTAAGCTCCAATTTTATACTTTATTCTAGAAAGGATTTAAGAAAACTTTTAATGGCAAATCTACCTCCCAAACAAGTCTATCAAAACTTAGGGAGTACTTTTTGTTTTGTTTTGTTTTTTGCTTTCCATACCCCAAAACAAACTCTTTTGATGGACACTTACTTAGTCTGCTCTTTCTCTCTCAAAAAAACAGCTGTTACAGTCGGAGACCAAGGCTTCCCCGCGGCTTGTAGAGTGAATGGAGGAGGAGTCTGTTGTCATGTAAATTATGCCTTTGGTCTTCCACCAAGACAGTCTCCACACCGTGAGTTGTTTTGTGAGTACATCAACAAACAAGCAAGGTCTAGCATAAAGTGCAAACCAGTCCTTTACTTTCCATCAGAGATGAGTCTACCTGAGATCTGTATGATGGGCTCCCTTTGATCTCTAATCTCTCTCTCTACTCAGCACTAACCCCCACAAATACTCTGTGATTCTACTTCACCCTCCCCACAGAAGGATGCTAAACAATGATTCATATCATTAAGACAGTCCAGAGTGAAGATTTCACAGGATAAATATTTTTTCTTCTTAATATGAATTACCTCTCCTTAAAAACCTTGATCCAGTATTTTATGTCCACAAAATGACTACTCTTTCTGTAGCCTCACTAAAGCCTGTCTTCCCAGAGGGAAGGAAGGAAAGAAGGAGAGTCAGGAAGAGACACCAACCCTGCCCAGGAGCTCTATTTTCTAATTGTGCAATATTGCTATTTCTCTTCATTTCTACACCCAGAGGCACAGGCAGTAAGACAGGTAGGATTTTGTTTTGTTTTGTTCTTGATGGTTTCTGTTTTGACAAGACCTCTGTAAAGACCTGCCAGGGCTGTAAAAAATTTGGTCTGGATTGAAACTTGGCATTTATAGTTGCGGTCTCAGGGAAGTCTTCTTTTTAAAAAAAAAAAAAAAAACCATTTGGATTAAATCTGTTAAGATTCTCAATTAAGTGTAAATATCCCTTTCAAGAGCTTTATGAGTTCCTTGATATTTTGTGTCCTACTATGTGAAGAAGAGATTCAAATCTCTAAGAGAGAAAAGCCACCAGTCTACGATTCACGCTTCTTCCTAAGGCATGTGGGTGAACGTATCTATGTAGATGATATCTTCATCCATGTATTGCCCATGCACGTTCAAATAATGAAATAAATGTTCAGCAAACTCCCAGCCCCCATCTCCATCCCCACGGGGAACCTGATCTTTGTCAGCCTAAGAAACCCGTAGGAAAAGCAGTGAGGAGCACGAGCCCACCTCGCGTCCCTCTCTCTGTGACACGCAACAACACAGGCAGGTGAGGGCGACAGAAGCCTGTTGTCCCCACCAGGAGCACAAGTCCACTCTTGGCAGGAGGCCCAGAGTGCAGCGGCATCTGTTGCCAGACCACTCAACTTGTCAAGAGAGCAGCTTGGTTCCTTTCATCACACTGATGTCTCTCCCGACTGTGCCCACCCACCAAAGGGTTAGTGGCAGCCATGGTATCAAACTCTTAACTACCTCTTCTTTATTTTCCAACATCAATAGTTGGAAAAATATTTCTGTTATCTTCTCCTGTTTTGTACTGATTAATGTTTTTTGCTATATTAAAATGTCCCCAAAATGAAAACATTTAAAAATGCATAGAGTGAGAAAAACCCCAGCCTTCTTCAACTTGTGCTGTCATCTACCCCTGCAAAAAATCATCTGTGTTGGTTTCTCCTTGGTCCCTCCAAGCTTTCTTTCTGCAAAAACGAATGTAGGAACGCATCATTTTATTTTCTTCTCTTTCATATTACACTCCTCTGCACCTTACCTTTTTCAGTTGACAATATCATTCCACATTAGTACCTAGATACTGTCCTCCTTCATGTTTGACAGCTGCACGGTGTCACATCGGGTGGATGTAGAATCAACCACACACTTGGTTCTCTGTACTTGTGCTGTTTTCAATCTTTCCTTATAAAAGATATAGAAGCAAAGAAGGCCAGGCATGGTGGCTCATACCTGTAATCCCAGCACTTTGGGAGCCTGAGATAGAAGGATCCCTTGAGTCCAGGAGTGTGAGGAGATCAGCCTGGGTAACATAGGGAGATCCCATCTCTACAATTAACCAAAATAATTAGCTGGGCATGATGGTGCATGCCTGTGGCCCCAGCTCCTCAGGATGCTGAGGTAGGAGGATCACTTGAGCCCGGGAGGCTGATGCTGCAGACAGCCAGGATGGCACCATTGCACTGCACTCCAGTCTGGACGACAGCAAGACCCTGTCTCATAAAAAAAAAAAAAAAAAAAAAAAAAAAAAAAAAAAAAAAAAAAAAAAAAAAGAAGAGAAGAGAAGAGAGGGGAAGGGGAAGGAAAGGGAAGGGAAAAGGGAAGGGAAGGGAAGGGAAGGAAAGGGAAGGGAAGGGAAGGGAAGGGAAGGGAGGGGAGGGGAGGGGAGGGGAGGGGAGGGGAGGGGAGGGGAGGGGAAGGGAAGGGAAGGGAAAAGAAAATATATTGAAGTAATATATTCTAACTGAAAAACATATGCTTTTTAACTTTGTTAATGACATCCTCTTGTTCCCTTCTCCAGCTTTTTGAGTCATATATCTAATTAGCCTATTTTCATTGTTTCATTTTTTATTGATAAAGATATTTCAGGCTATAACTTTTTTCTTAGCAATGATTTAGTTATATTGCAAAATTCTGATATATGTTTTTGTCATTATTAAATTTTGTATTTTGGTTTACATTTCTTCTTTGACCCAGGAATTGTTTGTAACATTTTTGTTATTTCCAAGTGAAAAGGCCTTGTGCTGTATTGAACTGTAATTTCATTGCACTATTTTCAGATAATTTTGCTGCCCTATTTCTACTTCATTAGAATTTATTGAAATTTTCTTTGTGGTATAATTAATATGTGATCAATTTGTATCTATAGATTCTTTAAAATTTGGGGCCAGGGTGTTCATTTGATATATATCCAGAGGAAGTAACTAAACATGTTGCTTAGGTCTTCTCTATCCTTGCTTTTTTTGTGTTTCCTTTAAACCACTTGATGTGACTTGTCCTGAGAAAGGTTAGTCATAGCCTCCAGTTATTTGTGAGTTTCTTCTATCTGCTGTGGTTTCTGTTTCATGAAAGTTCCCACTGTAATTTGCTATATAGATGTTCGTAAATATTGCATCTTGAGTGAATTATAGCCTTGAGCATTATAAAGTTTCATGTCTGTCATTATTAATGCTCTTTGGCCTGGATCTCACCTTGTTTAATATTAAGATTGTGACCTCCATTTCTGTCTCTTTTTGTTTGCATTTTCCTAGTATAACTTTGTCCATCCTTTCATTCAGCTTTTCTTAATCACTTTTAGATGTTTCTTTTGTATACAGCATAGACAGTTGCATGTACTTTATAATCCAGCCTGAAATTTCTATTAACAGGTATGTTTATTTGTATTTATTCATACAGCAGATATGTATGGTCTCTAGTCTGTAATACTATTAATTCATACTATGTTCACATATATGTATATGTATACATAATTTTCACAATGTGGTCTGTGATTTTTTTGCTCTATTTCATTTGCTAGTTTTGGTTATTATTCTAATATTTAGAAGTCTATCTGTTTTGTTCTCAGAGTTAATTTTATATTAATTTTTACATCATGTCTTTAATTCCATCTTTGCTTTAGGCATTATATATTGGTTCCTATTATAAACAATAGTTTGCAAGCTCTTCCTTTT
Source organism: Chlorocebus sabaeus (assembly GCF_047675955.1). NCBI lineage: Eukaryota > Metazoa > Chordata > Mammalia > Primates > Cercopithecidae > Chlorocebus > Chlorocebus sabaeus. The sequence goes on along the minus strand of NC_132916.1, from coordinate 14,494,613 downwards.
CCTTCATCACCTAATTTTTAAAAATACAGTTACTGTTTTTTATATTTGCCTTTGTAGTATTAAATAATCTAAAAAAATTTTTTTTAAATTACAGATGTTTTTCTTTTTCTTTTTTTTGCTTTTAAGTTTAGGGGTACACATGCAGGTTTTTTATACAGGTAAACTGTATGTCATGGGGGTTTGTTGTACAGATTATTTTATCATCCAGGTATTAAGCCTAATACCTATTTGTTATTTTTCCTAACCCTCTCTCTCCTCCCACCCTCCTCCCTCAGGTAGGCCCCAGTGCCTGTTGTTCCCCTCTATGTGTCTATGTGTTCTCATCATTTGGCTCCTGCTTGTAAGTGAGAACACACAGTGTTTGGTTTTCTGTTCCTGCATTAGTATGCTAAGGATAATGGCCTACAGCTCCATCCGTGTTCCTGAAAAGGACATGATCCCATTCTTTTTTATGGCTGCATAGTATTCCAAGGTGTAAATGTACCACATTTTCTTTACGCATTCTACTATTGATGGACATTTAGGTTGATTCCATGTCTTTGCTATTGTGAATAGTGCTGCAATGAGCATATACATGTGAGTGTGTTTATGATAGAATGATTTATATTCTTCTGGGTATATACTCAGTAATGGGATTGCTGGGATGAACGGTAGTTCTGTTTTTAGCTCTTTGAGAAATCACCACACTGCTTTCCTCAGTGGCTGAACTAATTTACGCTCCCACCAACAGTGCAGAAGTATTCCTTTTTCTCCACAACCTTGCTAGTATCTGTTATTTTTCTGACTTTTTAATAAAAGCCATCCTGACGGGTGTGAGATAATATCTCATTGTGGTTTTGATTTGCATTTCTCTAATGATCAGTGACGTTGAGCTTTTTTTCATAGGCTTATTGACCACATACACATCTTCTTTTGAAAAGTGTCTGTTCATTTCCTTTGCCCACTTTTTAATGGTTTTTTTCTTGTAAATTTAAGTTCTTTATAGATAAATAAGCTAAAACTTTTACTAACTGATTTGTCAGCTTTAAAGGATAACTTATGGCTATTACTTACGTAGCAAGCAATGATCTTAGACTACTATCCACATTTGCTTCCCATTCTTCTATTTCTTTTTATTTTATTTTATTTTATTTTTTGAAACGGAACCTTGCTCTGTCACCAGGATGGAGTGCAGTGGCATGATCATGGCTCACTGCAACCTCCACCTCCTGGATTCAAGCGATTCTCCCTCCTCGGCGTCCTGAGTAGCTGGGACTACAGGTGCATGCCACAAGGCCCAGCTAATTTTTGTATTTTTACTAGAGACAGGGTTTCACCATGTTGGCCAGGATGGTCTCAATTTCTTGACCTCGTGATCCACCCACCTTGGTCTCCCAAAGTGCTGGGATTACAGGTATGAGCCACTGCGCCCAGCTCCCATTCTTCCATTTCTGTTGGTGTATTGTTCCTACATTTTCAGAGCTTCTACAATGTACATATCATTCTGTTATGTTTATTTATAACTTTCATTTAATCTGAATTTCAAATTTGAATATATAGAATATTCATCACTAGTCTTTTTCCTACAACTTTCCCTATGTCCTCCTTGTTGGCCAAAGCTCATTCTCTAGTGAATTTCCCATCAAGATACAATCAAAACAATTTGTCTGTATCCATTATAATTGTATTAGTCCATTTTCATACTGCTATAAAGAAATACCCAAGGTTGGGCAATTTACAAAGAAAAAGAGGCTTAATGGATTCACAGTTCCACATGGCTAGGGAGGCCTCACAATCATGGCAGAAGGCAAAGGAGGGGCAAAGGCACATCTTACATGGTAGCAGACGAGAGAGTGTGTGTAGGGGAACTGCCCTTTATAAAACCATCAGATCTCATGAGACTTATTCACTATCATAAGAAAGCACAGGAAAAACCTGCCCTCATGATTCAATTACCTCCCACCAGGTCCTTTCCATGACATGTGGGGATTATGGGAGCTACAATTCAAGATGAGGTTTGGGTGGAGACACAACCAAACCATATCAAAAACTGAGGAGCAACTTAGCTTCATACAAGGTTTTGAGCGCATCCATTTTTTACCCTTGGGTATCTCATAGGTAGTTCCATGGCTTCTGCCATAAGGCATTGCTGTTGAGAAGCTCAATTATGACATTGGTCTGGTTTGTGCAGCTATAACTGAATACCATGCACTGGGTAATTTATAAAGAATAGAAATTATTTATCATAGTTCTGGAGGCTGGAAAGCCCAAAATCAATGCACCAGCACCTGGAGAGGGTGTTCTCACTGTACCATAACATGCCGAAAGCATCACATAGGGAAAGGGCAAAGAGAAAGACAGACAAAAGGGGACTGAATTTGTCCTTTTAAAGAAACTTACTCCCACAATAAGGAAGCCACTTCCCTAATAACAGCATTGACTCACTCATAAGGACAGAGTCTTCATGGTCTTATCACCTCTTAAAGGTATCACCTCTTAATATTGTTACAATAGCAATTAAGTTTCAACATGAGTTTGGGAGGGGACCAACATTCAAACCAAAGCACAACTTTTCTTACAGAAGAACTTTGTTTTTGCCTGACCGTTATAAAGATATTTGTCTCATTTTTCAAAATCAAATCTTGAAAATGGTCAGTGTTCACAATTTGGGGTCAATTTTCACTTTTAATGTATACATTTAAATCTTATTTCAAGAAAAGGGTCATGAATTATAGTTTAACTGTTTGCTGTGTTCCAGTGTGTTCATTTTCTTCTTTGAGAATTGCAATTACAGAAATGTTACATTTCCTTTGCCTCTCCTCTATATCATTTTTTTCTATATCGATTTTTAAAATACGTTTAAATTTTTTCTTATTATCTCAGTTCTAACCTTTATGTTCCTAATCATTCTTCAAACCATGACTATTTTATTTTGTTCTGAATAATTTAGTCTTCATTTCTGAAATGGCCTTTTTCTCCTTTAGTCATTTATTATTATTTATTATTTTTTTGAGACAGTCTTGTTGTTGCCCAGGTTGAAGTGCAGAACGTGATGCAAACCCCACTTCTCAAGATTCACTGTAGCCTCCACCTCCTCGGTTCAAGCAATCCTCTCACCTCAGGCTCCTGAGTAGCTGAATCTACAGATGAGCACCACGATGCCTGGCAATTTTTTTTTTTTTTTTTTTTTTTTTTTTTTTTGGTCACTTTGGGCAGGCTGGTCTCAAACTCCTAGGCTCAAGTAATCTGCCTACCTCAGCCCCCTAAAGTGTCCGGATTATAGATGTGAGCCGCCGTGCCTAGCAGATGTGGCATTTTTAAATGTTGAAACAACTCCTGCAGGTATAGCAGGGCCTCTCTATATATGTATATATTAGTGTGAATCAAAACTGAGGGCTCACTATCCCTGTCTGTACCAAGCTAAGAATTTAGCCTTAGGAATGGAAATAATATTATAGGGATGCTCTGAAAAACCTGTCTGTTTCATAGGTGACCCACACAGGAAACTTAATGAAATACTGTAGAATACCATAGTCATTAATCAAAATAGTTCATTAAATCAGATAATCAGTTTTAAAATTACATATCTATGTGAAATATATATGATTTTAAAATCTTGTTTTCATTGAAAATATTCATTCACCAAACTTTTCATTAGTTAATTTTCACTTTTGGATGGGTGATCAGTGTTTAGAGTTTCATGCCATGGTGCTTGTTTGTTTTTGCATAACTCACACTTATAATGCAATGTCTATAACTTCTAATTTCAGTTTCTTTAACATTGACAGAATGTAAGTATCCTTGAGGAACAATATGGGTAGTGGAGTGAGCTCACAATTTTCCTAATATCTTATAGTCATCTTATTCACATCTAAAACAACAGGAATATTTTATAACTTTATCAAAGCTTTACATAACATTTAACTTTGGTTTCATAGACATAGAAACTCTTTTCACAGTTAAGTTTCATTATATAACATAGTTTAATTGAGATGTACTATTAAAATAGTAAATTTAACTACTATAAACCCAACAGACTTTTTAGATCTGTGCGGGTGGTAAACTGAAGAGTAGCCTACTCTGGGTGGGGGCGGCAGAGGGGCTCAGTCAGTATGTTTTACAGAAAGAGTTAAGAGCATTGGTTAATTGGATGAGTCAGCTTTGTGCCTGCCAATTAAAAGAGTGTCTACTGCTTTGTGAATTTATATAGCTCCTTCTAGGGCACACCAAGGTATTCTAGGGCTCTTCATTTGGTATTGTTGTGGAATAAGCCATTCCCTATAAAGAGAACAGAGGCAGATCTCTTCTCCAGTTTACTGCTAAGAAACATAGATTCAGAATCCTCCTATGATATGCTCAGTGAAACAGAATTATGACACTCCCCCGCCTTACCCCTGTGTTCTTGTTGAATATTGATTGAATATTGAGCTCTTTCTCTGTCCAATCAGTGTGTGTGTGTGTGTGTGTGTGTGTCCACATCATTGCTTCTTGCTCCAGCAACTTTATTATCTTTTTAAGAGTTTGTTGTGTTCAGGACCTTCTAAAATATACTGTGGCAATTTTATTCCTTTGCTTTATTCCTCAGCATAAAGTCTACATTTGAATTGCTTTCACTGCTAATTTTCTATTTTATTTCTAGTGAGGTAGCTAAGTTGCATTAATGCATTCTCTTCAGGAGAACATTGGTTTCCATTAAGATTTATAGCTTGCCAAGGAGTTCCAGCCTTTGAAGCATCAAAAAAATATTTTGAACAGTTTGAAAGTCATGTAAATTAGCAATGAAATAGTGTCCCTTAGCATTCATGGGAAGAAATAAGAGGGTGGCAAGGCCAGCAGGGGCAGATTCAAGCCATTGCATGTGCTGGCAGCAATACTTGCAGCATTGGGGGAGTTCATATGAGGAGCATACATTATTGCCTCATGAGGCAACACATATAGAATTAAATCAGCTAACTTTTTGTTTGTTTGAGAACCAAAGGAACAGAGATCCTATGATTCTCAAAGAACGTGATGCAAACCCCACTTCTCAAGCTACACATGGTCTCTTCCTCCCTTCTTGATTTTTACATGCTGGCCTTCTTTCTCACTTCTTTTCATATTTCTACACCTTTTAGAGGTTTTCATTTAAACAATTACAAACTGCATCTTGTAACAACCTTAGCAAAGAGGTGTTACCAAATAGTGTATAATGAATGCAGAAAAGTCTTAGAAGAAAAACAGGGTTTGATAGTAAATGAGCCAAATGGTAAAATAATTGCTTAAACAAAGGCACATTGATTAAGATGTGGATGAAATATCTTAGTGGGAAGAAACAGATTAAAATCACTGCATACTATGATCACATTTTTTGTAAATGTAACAAGTCTATGAATACGTATGTATATATTTATGTGTGTGTGTGTGTGTGTGTGCGCTCACACACTGTTTTAGTGTGTGAATGCTAAGCTAAGAAAAAAATTCTGGAAGAATGTATACCAAAATATTAATTGTTATCTCCAAGTATTAGAATTTAAAAGGCCTCCTTCTTTTTCTTCCTTTGTATGTTCTGTGCTTTCTTAGTTTTTAAAACAAGAATGAATTATTTTTACTAGAAATACAAAACTGTTTACATTTGTTGCCAAAAAGGAAACTCAAATGGACATATACTACAAGTATATGAAAGCACATATCTGGCTCACTGGAGAGCTAATTTTGGCTAGGTATCTTTTGTACCCCTTCCAAGGGAACTTACACATTGAAATACCAAAATACTGCTCCTCTCCTGGGCACAGATCTGAGGACACTGGAGTCAGTGTGTACATGAACATAGGTCTGTATACTGGGGAAATACATAAATATCAGAGGAAATCATTAGTCACAATGAAGTCCACAAGATGTGATAAAACCATATGTGAAAGTCAGAACCAAAAAAAAAAGACTGCATTCATCAAGCATAAGGACCACCAAAACAAAGTACGGTATTCCTTCATTCTACCCAGGTGTCACTCAACTGGAGTGTGGCAGAGGTCATATGTATCAAGTATCAACCTGCTTCGAGCAAATGCTACTAAAACACAAAAACTGTCTTTGTCAGCACATTGCCAAAATCTAAGAGTAAGAAATTATTAATGCAGGAAAACTTCTAGGGTCTGGGTCTTCTATTGATTCATGAAAATATTTTTGCAGAAGTGGGCCTTCAAGCAAAGCTTGGGAAACAAGAAGTTCAAGAGCCCATGAAAGTGTAAATTGAAGTTAAAGTGGGAATACTGAGAAGAACCAGATTGGCGGTACGTCCCCTTTCTGAGTTGCTGGTGCAGTCCCAAGGCATGCTGTGTTATAGGGGATGAGAAGGAGAAAACAGGAAGATATATGAGAGTGATTTTATTTATTTCCAATGTAAAACACCAAAAAAAAAAAAAAATCCAACTCTTTCTGGTTCATTTGAGCCCAGGTGGAAAGAATTCTTCCTACTTATTGATGTGGGATAGGTGAAGAAGAGTGCTGCAGGAGAGATGAGAATAGAAAAAGAGAAAGGCAATCTGATACAATTCTGATTTACAGGTTGGAATGCCAACTAGAAAGCACATACTGATGAAGATGGGGTGGAACAAATATTCACTGAGTCACTACCATGTGCCATACAATGTGCAAAAGATCTAACAGTTTTCATCGCTCAAGAAATTTACTTTAAGTTCAAAGAGCAGTTAACCAAAGAAGGCATTTCTGTAAATATCTCCTTTCTTAATTTTTGAAATGTCTATTTCAAAATTCACCCATTCATGAAACATTTTAAAGGGTTCTACACAGGCTAGGTCCTGTGCCTAAAAATTTAAAACATATAAATAATCAAGCCTGATCTCTGTCCGTGAGGATGTAATAATCTGGTTCAAATTTAAATATATTAATCAAACAAACAAAATATAAACCTTTAGGTTTCATAATATGACACGATCAATCTGACTCCATTCCTCAACTACAAACATGTTGAAATAGTGGATAAATAAATATTTAAAGACAAAAATGGAGCTTAAAAGAAATAAGGGAAATTCTCTAGGTACTCACGATTGGAGAATTCGTAATTCTTTTCAGATATACAAAGAAAACTTATTATTAATCAAATATTTGTCTTAAAAGTCATGCCAAGGGAACCGTTTTTTTTTTTTTCTTTAGTATTTCGATAAGCAAATACTGAACTCTAAAGTCTGCAGAGGATTAGAAATGGGTTCTCAATACAGGTGGTACATATTCATCTAAACGCTTCTTTATCTCCTATATAAACATCTTTGTTTTCTAGTAAAAAATATTCATATTCACCTTTCAAATTCAGAAGATACAAAAAATGCAAAGAAAAAGAGAAATCTTTTAAAGTTCTAGCACTTGGAATAACTGCTATTAACATTTTGTTATATAAACTTCCAGATTGCTTTCTGTGCATTTACTCACACAATATGAGTATATACATATTTTACATACTTTCATCTTTATAAACACTTAATATACAGATAATCTTCTCTGACCATTGTTAATTATAATTAGAAATAAACACCATAAATTTATAACTTTAAAATCATCAAATTATTTGTTTATCAAAAAGTTATAATGCAGAATTTATAGAATATCTAAAATAGAACAACAAAAATGACAAGACTTTTTTATATCAAAACTTGTAGCATGCTGCTAAAGTTGTACATGGAGGGAAATGTTAGCTTTATATATCAATAAAGGAAACATTATAGAAAAGTAATAAGCTCAGCATTCAAATTAAGTTAGAAAACTAACAATTAAGTAAACCCAAAATAGGCCTAAAAGGAGGAAAGAAAAAAATTAATAAAATGGAAACAATTTATCTGGAGAATCAGCAAAAAGAAAATTTGTTTGAAAATTAACAAGCCGTTGGTAAGACTGATCAAGAATTAAAAATATTTGTCACACATAAACATAATTAGAAATAAGAAAAATAAATGTATCTTATAGAGAAGCCATTTCAAAAGTAAAGATTTACCAGATATTTAAGAAAAATTTATGCTGTATATAATGCAATACTTTTGGGAGAATACAAAGGTAAAACTCTTTAACTTATTTCACATAGAATAATTTTGATTTTAAAAATACACAAACATAGTAAAAGAAGGGAATATCATAGACCAAGATTGTCCAAGAATAGAAAAACAAAAATACAAACTAAAATACTAGAAAACCCTTACTTACTACCCATTAAAACGGCTATTAAAAAAAAAAAAAAAAAAGGAAATAGGCCAACCATGGTAGCTCATGCCTGTAATCCCAGCACTTTGGGAGGCCGAGTTGAGCAGATCACTTGAGATCAGGAGTTCGAGACCAGTCTGGCCAAGAGGATGAAATCCTGTCTCTACTAAAAATACAAAAATTAGCCAGATGTGGTGGTACATGCCTGTGATCCCATCTACTTTGGAGACTGAGGCATGAGAAACACTTGAACCCAGGAGGCGGAGGTTATAGTAAGCCAAGATCATGCCACTGCACTCTACCCTGGGTGACAGGGCAAGACTCTGTCTCAAAAAAAAGAAAAAGAAAAAAGAGGAAAAAAGAAAACAAGCATTGGCAAGGATGTGGAGAAACTGGAGTCCTAGTGCACTGTTGATGGGAATGTAAAATGATGCAGCTACTATGAAAAACAATACGGTGCTTCCTCAAAACATTAAAAACAGAATTAACATATGATCCAACAATTCCACTTTTGGATATGAAGCGGCATTATTCACAATAGCCAAGAGGTAAAAAACAAACAAACAGCAAAAAAAAAAATGAACAGCATAAATGTCCACTGATGGATAAAGGGATAAACAAAATATGGTATATACATAAAATGGAATACCATTTAGCCTCAAAAAGGAAGGAAATGCTACTACAGATATGAATATGAAGCACATTATGCTAAGTGAAAAAGCCAGCCAGTCACAAAAAGACAAATACTGTGTGATTCTGCTTATATTAGGTATACAGAGCTGTCAGATTCATAGAAACAAAAGTAGAATGATGGCTGAAAGGGACTGAGGGGAAGGAAGTATACGGAGTTGTTTAATGGGTATAGTTTTAGTTTTGCAAGATGAAAAGAGTTCTGGAAATTGGTTCCACAACAGTGTGAATATAGTTAATACTATTGAACTTTATACTTAAAAATGATTCAAGTTAGTACATTTTATGTTTCTCCTTCTCAACCTCCCGAGTAGCTGGGATTACAGGCACCCACCACCACGCCCAGTTAATTTTTGTATTTTTAGTAGAGGCAGGGTTTCACCATGTTGGCCAGGGTGGTCTCGAACTCCTGACCTCAGGTGATCTGCCCATCTTGGCCTCCCATAGTGCTGGGATTGCTGGCGTGAGCCACCACACCTGGCCAAAATTAGACCAAATTCAGCACTAGCACCAGAAAGAAATGTATATGATCAGAAATCAAGAGCAACAGAAATGAAAGACATCTGAATAAATGTGAATAATAAACAAATAAATGTAAAGAAAAAAAACCTTTTTTTTCTCCTCTTAAGTTCTTTGTAAAGAACTTCATATAGAATAGAACAATTTTGATAAAAACATATTTGATTATTGAAAAGCAAAAAGTACAACATTGTCTGTTGGAGTTTGTCAATGAATGCGGATGTAATATATATGACACTTTAACATGAAGATCAATGGGGGACAGTAAAGGGACTGATATAGTTGTAAGAATACTAGATTTTACTAGAAATGGTAAAATATTAAAAACACATATCAAGAAAACTTCAAAATAATCATTCATTTTGAAAATTAGACTTGAACAAATAGAAAAGTTAGATATGTATTGTAATCCCTAGAGAAAATACCAGAAAATATGAAGCTTAAAATTGAATAAATTAATATGGAATATTACAATAATTCAAATAATCCATAAGAAAAAAGGAAAAGGAAAAACAAGTGAGCCAGAGAACAAACAGAAAATTCCAACTGTATCACTAGCAAGAATGTTACTAAATGAAAATTATAAACGGTCTTAACACATTAAATGAAAGATGGAAATTGCCATATTCTGTTTTTAAAAGACCCAGCTAAATGCTGTCAATAAGAAATGCATTTAAAATATAAAGACATAGATGGATTCAAAATTTTAAGATGGAAAAAGTCATTATGCAAACAGAAATGAAAAGAAAACTGAGTGGCTCTATTAATATTAGCCAAAGTAAACTTCAAGCAATGAATATTACCAGAGATAAGCAGATACATTAAATAATGACAAAAGGGTCACCTTAACAAGAATGCACAACAAGCCTGAATATTCATTTAACAACTTAAATTGAAACGTATGAAGAAAAGTCTGATAGAAATGAAAGAGGAAACAGAAAAAGCCACAATTATAATTGGAGTCTTCAATACTTCCTTCGTAGTTGTTGACACAACAAGCAGACAGAAAATAAATAAGGATATAGAAGACATGAACAAAATTATTAACCAATTTGGCCTAATTGATATTCCATTCTACAACAGCAGAATACACATTCTTTCTGATTGCATGTGGGACATTCACTACGGTGGATCGTGTTCGGGGCTATAACACAAACCTTAACCAATTTAAAAACAGTAAAAGCCATATAAAATGTGTTCTCTGACATAACTGAATTGAACTTGAAATCAATGACAGAAAGATTGCTATAAAATTCTCAAATATTTGGAAATTAAATAGAATACTTCTATATAATCCATGAGTCACTGCAGAAATTACAAGATAAATTAGAAAATATTTTGCACTGAATGAAAATGAAAATGCAACATATCAAAATGTATGAGATCCAGGTAAAGCAGTGTTTAAGTAGATATTTACAGCATTGAATGCTTAGGGGAAAAAGCCCTCAGATTAATGATTGAATGTCTGCTTTAAGAAACTAGAAAAAGAACAGCAAATTAAACCCAAAACAAGCACAAGGAAGAAAATAAGAAAGATCAGAGCGTAAATCAATAAAATAAAATCTAGAAAGAGCAATATAGAACATCAATGAAACCAAAAGTTGGTGATAACACATAAATATTTCTATTTCCAGCTATAATGGACAAGCTTATACCATACTAGCCATCCCACAAAAAGCAAAAATAAATAAATAGAATGCAAATCAAATATTTAAAATATATATGAAGTAAAAAAAAAAAATCAGTTTCAGCTTCTCTGCCTTTTGTCCAGGAAATTACACTGATATCATCCCAATATTCTATGACACCTTCCCACTTTTTATACTTTTTTATACTTTTCTTCACTAATAGAACTGCCATATATTTAGGTCAGAAAAGAATAATCCCTGATGATTTCACAGAAACCCAGGAAAGAACGAGAAACAACAGAAAGGCTAAACATATGGATAAATTTAAGTGAATACTGGTTACACAAAATAATAATAATAGTAATAATTTTAAATACATATACATTTTAAGATACAATACAATACAAATAGGAGGCAGAGGGAAGGTGGTAGAATTCAAGCATTCTAAAGTCCCTCCCTGCACTATATAGAAAATGGTAAAAAATATTAGTTTATATTAGATTCTAATAATAAGTCAAGGACACATACCATAATTTCTAGGATAACCACTAAAGAAATGATAATAAGAAATGGGAAAAATACAGTAACAAATAAATATTTGATTAACCAAAAAATAGAAAAAAATAACAAATTTGTTATATAAAAATGTAGTAATATGGTACATGTAAAACCAAGTATATCAATAATTACATTACATATAAATTGAATAGAAACTCCAATTGAAAGGCAAAGACCGTCAGGCTGAATTTTAAAAATTAACATACTGTTTACAAGAGACCACTTTAAATATGACACAAAGTTACAAGTAAGATTGAAAAAGAAGATATATTGTGCAATACTAACTGAAAGAAATTAGCTCCATTAACGGCAGGGAAAATCGACTTTAAGGCAAAAGTATTACAACAGAAAAAAGGAACAGTTCATAATGTTAATAGGGTCAACTTACAAGAAGGTGTAATAATACTAAATTTGAATGTATCTAAAAACACAGCTTTAAAATGTGTGAAGAAGGAGGCTCTGAAGAAAAGGAAAATGAACTGCCAATCATGATAAGAAATTATAATACACCCTTAGCCTATTTTAGTTCACCTAGAGTTGGACAGTTTTTGGTACAACTGACAGCATCCCATATCAGGTGCCTACACACCTTGCTTTTCTGCCTGGGATCGTTCTCTAGAAACTTGAGAAAACTCATCTTCATCTATATAAACAATCTAGAAATACAGAGGGATTCATGCCTCTGGGCACAACCCTGAACTAATGGAAGATGGGAGTTAGCAGGCAATTTTTTTTTCTTTTTTTTTTTTCTTTTTTTGCCATTCTGTCCAACAGTGAGAAAATTCTCAGGCATGTGCTACACATTATTTTAGACTGTCTCAAATGGCATTAAGCCCTAGTTTTCAAGAGTGGTGACCACCTCAATAATATATCCTTTATTGACAACTCTCTCCTTTCTTGGCTCACTTTCTCTACTCCCTTCTTGTGATATCTAGGGTTGCCACTCAAATAAACCACTTGAGCCCAAGTATTTTTTCCTCAGTGTGTGATTTTAAGAGGACCCAAGCTAACACAATAACTTAGTAGCAAGCAGTAAAATTAATAGTAAAAATATATAATTTGAATACAATTAACAAATGTTGATGTAACTGAAATACGTAGAATACTGTATCCAGAAACTACAAAATACAAACAACATTTTTGAAAAATGTATTTTTACATTTCCAAACAATAGGGTATTTTTCTCTGTCTTATTGATTTCTAGGCTACTTTCATTCTGATTAGAGAATGTATGCTTAAGCATTAAAATGACCATATTGCCCAAAGCAACCTACAGATTCAACACTATCCCTATCAAACTACCAATGTTATTTTTCACAGAACTAGAAAAAAAAACTATTCTAAAATTTATATGGAACCAAAAAAAAAGAGTCCGAATAGCCAAAGTAATTCTATACAAAAAGAACAAAGCCAGAGGCATCACATTACCTGACTTCAAACTATACTATAAGGCTATGGTAACCAAAATAGTGTGATACTGGTACAAAAACAAACACACAGACCAATGGAACAGAATAGAAAACCCAGAAATAAAGCCATACACCTACTGCCATCTGATCTTCGACAAAGTAAAAAAATAATAATAATAAGCAAGAGGGAGAGGAATCTCTATTCAATAAATGGTGCTGGGATAGCTGGCTATTCGTATGCAGAAGAACGAAACTGGACCCATACCTTTCACCATATACAAAAATTAACTCAAGATGGATTAAAGATTTGGGTGTAGATCTCAAACTATAAGAGTACTAAGAGAAAACCTAGGAAATACCATTCTGGACATCAACCTTGGGAAATAATTTATGACTAAGTCCTCCAAAGCAATGGCAACAAAAACAAAAATTTACAAGTGGGACCTAATTAAACTAAAGAGCTTCTTTTAGCAAAATAAACCATCAACAGAGAAAACAAATAGGAGAAAATATTTGTAAGCTATGCATCTGACAAAGGTGTAATACCCAGAACCTGTAAGGAACTTAAACAACTCAACAAGAAAAACACAAATAACTGTATTTTAAAAATGGGCAAAAGACCTGAATAGACACTTCTCAGAAGAGACATACAAGTGGCCAACAAACATATGAAAAAGTGCTACCCATCACTAATCATCAGAGAAATACAAATCAAACCATAATGAGATACCGTCTCACATCAGTCTGAATGATTATCATTTAAAAGTCAAAAGACAACAGATGCTGCCAAGGCTCTGGAGAAAAGGGAAAGCTCATACACTGCTGGTAGGAATGTAAATTAGTTAAGCCACTTGGGAAAGCCATTTGGAGATTTCTCAAATAACTGAAAACATAACTATCATTTGATCCAGCAATCCTGTTACTGGGTATATATCCAAAAGAAAACAGAGTACTCTACCAAAAAGACACATACACTTGCATGTTTGCAGCACTATGCATAACAACAAAGACATGGAATCAAGTCAAGTATCCATCAATGGCGTATTTGATAAAGAAAATATGGTACATATGCACCATGGAATACTATGCAACCATAAAAAAGAATGAAATCATGTCCTTTGCAACAACATGGATGCAACTACAGGCCATTATCTTAAGTGAATTAATAAAGGAACAGAAAACCCAATACCATGTGTACTCACATATAAGAGGGAGCTAAACATTGGACTCTCTTGGGCATTAAAATGGCAATAATAAAAAATGAATACTACTGAGGGGGGAGGGAGGAGAACAAAGATTGAAAAACTAACTATTGGGTACTATGCTCAGTATCTGGGTGATGAGATCATTCATACCTCAAACCTCAGCAATACACAATATACCGAAGTAACAAACCTGCACATGCACTCCCTGAATCTAAAATAAAAGCTGAAAATAATTAAAGTAAAAAATAAAATGAAATATTCTGTGACTTACTTTATAGCCCAGCATATGATCAATTTTGGTAAATGTTCCATGAGATACAACTTTAAAAAGTTGCATTTTGATGAGTAAATGTAATGTGGCATTCTGGATGGAATTGTGAAATAGAAAAAAAAAAAAAGCATTGGGTAAAAACTAAGGAAATTTGAATAAAGTATGCACTTTACTAATAATGTATCAATATTAGTTCATTATTTATACCAATGTAACATAATCATACAAGATGTTAATAATAGAGAAAGCTGGGTATGAACATATGGAAACTTTGTAACATCTTCACTATTTTTTCTCACAATTTTAGTAAATCTAAAAGTGTCCTTGGCCAGTCACGGTGGCTTATGCCTGTAACCCCAGCACTTAGGGAGTCCGAGGTGGGCAGAACACTTGAGCTCAGGAGTTCGAGACCAGCCTGGCCAACATGGTGAAACCCCACCTCTACTAAAAATACAAAAATTAACTGGGTGTGATGGCACACACCTGTAGTCCCAGCTACTCCGGAGGCTGAGGCAGGATAATCGCTTGAACTCAGAAGACGGAGGTTGCAGTGAGCCAAGATCGCACAATTGCAATCCAGCCTGACAGAGCTAGACTCCGTCTCAATCAATCAATTAATAGTGTTCAAAAAATAGTTTATTTTGAGACACAATTTGTACTATTTTATTAAGACATAATATTTTACATAGAGCAAATGTGGTATTTTGTTATTAATACATGCACAGAATGTGTAATGACCAAGTCAGGACATTTGGGATATCCATTATCTTGAGTATTTACCATTTTTATGTGTTGGGAACATTTCAAGTCCTCTCTTCTCCTACTTTGATACATAGAATATATTGTTGTTAACTACAGTCATTCTACTCTGCTACTGAATATTAAAACTTATATCTTATATCTAATTGTGGGTTTGTGCCCATTAACCAACTTCTCTTCATCTCTCCTCCTACCCAAACATCCTTCTCAGCCTCTAGTATCTATCATTCTATTCTCTAGCTCCATGAGATAAACTAAAATTTTCCACATATGAGTGCGAACACGCAATATTTGTCTTTCTGTGGCTGGTTTATTTTACTTAACATAAGGACCTACAGCTCTACACGTGTTGCTACAAATGGCATAATTTTATTCTTTTATATGCCTGAATAGTATTCCATTGTGTATATATACCACATTTTCTTTATCCATTCATTCATTGGTGGACACTTGGTTTGATTCCATATCTTTCTTATTGTGACTAGTGCCACAATAAACATGCAAATGCAGGTATCCTGTTGATATATCGATTGCTTTCCCTTGGGATAAATATCCAGTTGTGGGATTACTGAATCATATGGTAGTTCTACTTTTAGATTCTTGAGAAATCTCCATACTGTTTCCATAGTGGTTGTACAAATTTGCATTCCCACCAATAGTATAAAAGACTTCTCTTTTTTCTACATTCTCATCACTTATGTTTTGTCTTTTAAATATTAGCCATTCTGACTGGGGTGAGATGATATATCATTGTGGTTTTGATTTACAGTTCCCTGATGGTTAGTGATGTTGAGCATTCTTTCATATACCTATTGGCCATTTGTATGTCTTCTTTTGAGAAATGTATGTTTATGTCCTTTGTTCATTTTTTAAATAGGATTGTCTTTTTTACTGTTGAGTTGTTTGAGTTCCTTGTATATTCTGGATATTAGGCCTTTGTCAGATTAATAGTTTGCAATTATTTTATCCCATTCAATAGGTTGCCTCTTTGTAGATTGTTTTTGTTTGTTTTGCTTTCAAGAAGCTTTACAGTTTTAGCTTAATATAGCCCCATTTGTCTATTTTTGTTTTTGTTGCCTGTGCTTTTGAAGTATTAACCATACAATGTTTGCCTAGATCAATGTCCTGAAGTACTTCCCCTATGTTTTCCTCTAGTAGATGTACAGTTTTGGGGTCTTATATATAAGTCTTGAATTTATCTTGAGTTGGTTTTTGTATATGATGAGAGACATAGGTCCAGTTTCATTCTTCTGGTTATGAATAACGAATTTTCCTGACCCCATTTATTCAAGAGGGTTTCCTTTCCCCAATATATGCACGTGACAACTTTGTTGAAAATCAGGCTATATGTGGCTTTATTTCTGGGTTCTCTATTCTATTCCATTAGTTTATGTGTCTATTTTTATACCTATACCATGCTATTATGGTGACCATAGCCTTGCGATATATTTTGAAGTCAGGTAGTGTGGTACCTCTAGCTTTGTTCTTTTTGCTCAGGATTGTTTGTCTATTTGGCTTCTTTTATGGGGTCCATGCAAGTTTTAAGAATTTTTTTCTAATTATGTGAAAAATGATGTTAGTACTTTGCTAGACATTATCTTGAATCTGTATACTGTTTGGGGCAGTATGGTCATTTTAATGATATAAATTATTCAAATCCATGAAAATGAGATGTATTTCCATTTGTTTGTATCTACTTCAGTTCCTTTCATCAGTGTTTTGTGGTTTATCTTGTAGAGGTCTTCTATCTACCTGGTTGAATTTATTCCTAGGTATTTATTTTAGCTATTATAAATGGGATTATCTTCTTGATTTCTTTCTTAGTTAGCTCATTATTGATATATAGAAATGCTGTTGTTTTTTTTTGTATTGATTCTGTATTGGAGTTAATCTCTCCCTTTAGATCGAATAATACTTGCTTTATATATCTGGGTGCCCTAATGTTGCACTCATGTGTGTTTAGAATTGCTATGTCCTCTTGCTGAATTGGTCTCTGCATTACATAATGACCTTCTTTATTTCTTTTTATGTTTTTGAATTAAAGTCTGATTTATCTGATATAAGTATAGCTATTTCTGCTCTTTTTCGGTTTTCAATTGCATGAAATATCTTTTTCCATCTACTTACTTAAAATATATATATGTCTTTACAGGTGAGATTTATTTCTTATAAGTAGCAAGTACTTGGGTTGTTTCATCATCCATTCAGCCAGTCTGTATCTTTTAAGTGGAATGTTTTATCTATTTACATTCAAGGTTATTATTGCTATGTGAGGGCTAATTTCTGATATTTATTAATTTATTTCTGCTTGTTTTGTATCTCTTACTCTTATGGTTTATCATTGTGGTTTGGTGGTCTTCTGTAGTGGTAACATTTGAATCTTTTCTTTGTGTGTTTGCTTTACCAGTAGGTTTCATATTTTTGTCTATTTTCATAATAACAGATACCTTTTTTTTTTTTTTACTTCTAGTTGTAGGACTCCCTTAAGCATTTATTGTAGACCTAGTCCAATGCTGATTAATTCCCTCAGCTTTTGCTTGTCTGGGAAAGACTTTATTTCTCCTTAATTTACTTCTCCTTTGCTGGGTATAGTATTCTTGGTTAGCAATTTTGTTTTGTTTTGTTTTTGTTTTTCCTTTTAGCACTTTGAATATATCTACCCATTTTCTACTGGCCCATAAGGTTCCTGCAGAGAAACCTGCTATTAGTTTGATGGAGGGTCCTTTATAAGAAATTAGACTCTTTTCTCACACTGTTTTTAGAATTCTCTCTTTGCCTTTGAATTTTGATAGTTTGACTATAATATGCCACAGAAAAGAACTTTTGAATTGTATCTCTTTGAGGATCTCCAAGCTTCCTATATCTCAATGTCTGAATCTCTTGTTAGATCTGTGAAGTTTTCAACTATTATTTCATTCAATAGGTTTCTTTAACCATTTCATTTTCCCTTTGCCTTCTGAAACACAGAAGTTTAACTATGTCTGCTTATGGTGTTTCATATGTTACATAGCTTTTGTTCACTTGTAAAATTCTTGTTTCTTTATTTTCCTCTAACTAGATGATTTCAAAGGACCTCTCATCAAGTTCTGAAATGTTTTCTTCTGCTTCATCTGGTCTACTGTTGAAGCTTTTTGAGTTTATTTTGTATTTCATTCAATGAATTTTTCAGTTCTGGAATTTCTGTTTCATTTTTATAATACCTATCTTCTTTGGCAAATTTCTCATTCATATCTTAAATGTTTTTCTAATTGCTTTGTATTGCTTTCCTGTATTGTCTTGAATTTCACGGAGCTTTTAAAAATCAGTATTTTATTTTTTTCCATAATTTTGTAAATTGATTTTTGATTGGAGTCTATTCCTGAATAATTATTGTGTTCCTTTGGGGATGTCATATTTCCTTGCTTTTTCATGTTTCTTGTGTCCTTACATGGATATCTAAGCAGCAGGTCTAACAATCACTTCTTCTAATTTTTTGAATTTACTTCCATAGGGGAGGACTTTTCGCTGAAGATATAATGTTGATAGTGTAGGGCCCTTTGACTTTGATTCTGGGTGTGGGCAGTAGTGTGATCGCCACATGATTTCCTCAGCTATAAAGAGGGTCAATGGTGTCTGTCATTTCCTCAGTGGTTTATGGCACAGCTGTTAGTGAAGGCTGTAGTGAAGTTTACTGGGGACCAGAATGCCAGGTGAGCCAGTCTTTGGGCCCCATAGTGGTAGTAATTGTAGGCCATGCATGTTTCTTTGGGCCCCAGGGTGGTATATTATGCTGGCATTGGTGTTAGCATATCAAGGCAGGCCAATTCTAGAGCCTCAAAGTGGGTTGCTCAGGTGCTTGGAATGGGAGCAGTGGGCTGGGTGGTTGGGTGGGTCCTCAGGCCACTGTGCAACAGGCATAGTGTGGGTGATGGCAATAACAGTGGAGGGACAACCTCTGGGTCCCCAGTTCTCCATTTTGGTGTTGGCAGTGGTTGCAATGGGCTGGATGGGCCATTCCCAAGGCCTGCAGGTGGTGTGTGGGGGTGGGTGTCAGCTGTGGTAGTAGCAGCAGGTTGGGTGGGCTTGACCTTAGGAACTCAAGAGGAATGCTCAGGTGCCAATGGTAGCAAACTGGGCTGAACAACCTCAGGCTCCAGATGACAGGCTTGTGTACTGGTGGGAGTAAAGCTGGGCTGCCTGAGCGAACCTGTCCTCAGACATCCTGATTGTGCACTCAGGCACTGGCTGTGGTAGGCAGGTGTGGGGTGATTCCTAAGCCACTGGAAGAGTTCTCAGGTAGGGGCAGCAAAGTCTATACTGGAGCCCTGTTTCTGGGGAGGGAGGGGTTGCTTTCAGTGGAAGCAGCCATAAGCAGACAGCTAAATGCATCTGCTCCACTTGCACCTTAACCTTAAGAAACAGCCCACAACAACAGCAACTTTGGGCAGCTGAGTTTCTCCTTGGGGTGTGTTAAAATTTGCAAGTGGCCCGCTGCTGGAAGGGTGGGATCACCCATGCTTTGGTCCCAGTGACGGCAGCAGCTCTCAGAGACTGTGGCTCAGGCAGGGTAGGCTTTCTGCATGACTGTCCCTCTTCTGGGTGGGGCAGGGTCACTGCCAGTGGCTCATGCTTTGGCCCTGGTGGCAACTGCAGGTAGGAAATGTCTATAAGGTTCTGGGGACGTGGTGATGGACAGCTTGTTGAGCTCCAGGGCAGGATGCCATCTGGTGGTGTTTGGGCTCTCAAAATGGTATGTTGCTGTGGCTGCTTAGGGCTTGTGAGTGTATGGGGCCAGGCTGCCAGTCTCCAAGCAGTTCCTTTTGTTAGTCTTGGGGCCTGTGAAGATCAAGGGGCTCTCCTGTGAATAAGACTGCAAGAGTCCATGGTGGAAATGTGGATTACTGTGGGTTTCTCGTTTACCCTTTCCCTGTACTGGGGAGTCTCTCCAGGTTCCCTGATGATTTCAGCCAAGAGGACTCCCTCTCTTTCTCTCCCACCTTTTTGTGGGTGCTTCCTGTCACTTCTCTATTGAATTCCAGTGCTCTTTCTTAGATTATCTATTTGAAGTGTGGTTATATGCTCACTGTTTTGGTGCTTCTTTGTGGAAGAGGTGGGTGGGTACCAGATGCATCTATTCTGCCAACTTGAAGGCCTCTCGATCACAAATTTAAATGTAAAATTGTACATTTTTGTGAAGAAAACAAGATAAATACTTGGAACAAAAATCACATGACACCAAAGGCATGATCCATATTTTTAAAAAGTCAATAAATTGGAATCTATCAAAACTAAAAACTTTTGTTTTGTGAAAGATCCCTTTAAGAGGATGAAAAGACAAGCACAGATGAGAAGAATAATATATTTGTAATTCACATGTATGATGAAAGACTCGTATCTAGAATGCATAAAATCTCTCAAAACTCAACAGTCATGTTATAGTTTCAGATCTTACATTTAAGTCTTTAATTTATTTTTGAGTTAATTTTTGTATACAGTATGAGGCAAGGATCTAATTTCATTATTTTGCATGTGGATATCCAGTTTTTCCATCAACATTTTTTTAAGAGACTCTCCTTTTGGATATGATACCAAAAGCATAGGCAACAAAAGCAAAAATAGACAAATGGAATTACATCAAACTAAAGATTATCTGCACAGCAAAGAAAACAACCAACAAAATAGAAAGGCAAACTTTGGAATGGAAAAAGAATATTTGCAAATCATAGATCTTATAAGGGGTTTATATACCAAATAAAGAAGGAACTCATACAACTCAATAACAAAAATATCAATAATCCAATTTATAAAATGGGCAAAGCACTTGAGTAGATTTTTCCAAAGAAGACATACAAATGGCCAACAGGTATGTAAAAAGGTGCTCGACATTGTGAATCATCAGAGAAATGCAAATTAAAATCACAATGAGATATCACCTCACACCCTTTAGAAAGGCTATCCAAAAAAATCACTGATAAAGAGTGGTAAGGGTATGGAGAAAAGGGAACCCTTGTATGCTATTGTTGGAAATGTAACTTGGTACAGCCAATTATAGAAAACAGTATGGAAGTTCCTCAAAAAATTAAAATCGGAACTATCATACGATCTAGCAATCCTTCCTCTACACATATACAAAGGAAATAAAATCAGTATCTTGAAGAGATCTCTGCACCCCATTATAGCATTATTCACAATAGCCAAGATGTGGAAGCAACCTAATTGTTTATAGATGGATGAATAGATAATTATGGTACATACATACAATAGAATATTATTTAGCCCTAAAAAGATGGAAATCCTGCCACATCATGGATGAACCTAGATAATGCTATGCTAAGTGAAATAAGCCAGACACAGACATGCTATATGATCTTATTTATATGTGGAATCTTTAAAGTAGAACTCACAGAAGCAGAGAGAAGAATGGCAATTGCCTAGTACCAGGAAATGGAGGACGTAGAGCAATGTTGGTCAAAGGGTACAAACTTTTAGTTACAAGGTGAACAAGTTCTGAGGATCTAATATCAGCATGGGTGTTGACAGATGTGTTAATTAATTTGATTGTGGTAATCATTACAATATATGTACATCAAAGGATCACATTATACATCTTGAATATGTTCAAATCTTTATTTGACAAATATGTGAAAATAAGAACAAAAACTCAATAGTTAAAAAAAAAACACAATCTAATAAGAAAAGAGGAAAATCACACAAAAAGACATTTCAACAAAGAGGAATACAGATAATAAGTAAGCACAAAATATTCAACCTCACCAGACATCAAGAAAGTTCAAATTACAACTGTGAGGAGATATCAACACACTACCTATTTGAATAGCTAAAATAAATAATAACAATAACAAATGCCTACAACAATGCAGAGAAACTGAATCCTTGATACATCAATGGTGAGAATACAAATGATACGGTCACTGTGAAAAATAGTTTGGCAATTTCCTACAAAACTAAATTGTGCTGACCATAGGACTCAGCAAACAGGCTTCCGTAAACTTGTCTCTAAAAATGAAAAACTATGTTCACAAAGCAATCTGTATATGAATGTTCAACTGGCTTGTATTTGGGAGAATCAGTAGGCTTCCCAGATAATTTAGCATTATCACGCTGTGGGTTCTAGTTAACTCACATTTGGAGTAATTCACCACTCCGAGTGTGGGTTCCCGCTTAACTTGATATTGTACGATTCTAATGGAACTCTTCATTTTACTGAGGCTGATTAAAATCATAGGCAGAATTCACACAGATTAAAATGGAAGATTCCATTCACAAGAATCACAAAAAAATTTTGACTTTAGCACAAGTGGTAGTTACAAACTTTTTAAATAAAAGGAGCATCAGACATAAAAATATTTGGAGCGACAATATGGCGGCTGTTCTTAAGGAATAGTATGCCAAATATATTGGTATATTATTTTTCAAAATAACTCTTAATGGCTACTACCAGTTAATATTTTTTAGTATGAACATTTGAGGTTTTGAGTGGAGGTAACATTGTCTGAGTAGTTTCCTTATTCTCATTGAAACGGTCAGAAATACAACAAAGTGTGGGAAGGAATGGAAGATTTAGCAAGGCTGCAGAATATGCCATTTATTCCATGTTCAAAGCAGTAGAAAAGAAACCAAGAAGATGCCTTTATTCTTACGCGAGAATTCTTTTGTTCACCATGTTCTAATTATGAAATTTGAACTCAACAGGATGAAAGAGAAGCTCAGTCCACAGTATAAAGTGTATCTTTTCTGGAAATAGTTGTTAACGACTTAAATGGCAGGTTTATGCACCCTCGACTGACCCAATAGTTAAAGTAATAGACTGTAATACTCAAAACAGTCTGCAAAGCTGCATTTCTTGATTCGTTTGTGTTCCAGACAAATTAGAAGGCTGTATGGCAGAAAGAGAAAACACTGCTAATGTTTTATGACCTATTAGGTGGTTTCGCTGAAATGGAATTGTAAAAACGAATTTCTCAGGCACAAAAACTATATATGTTGTGCCATTATTTTCCTCAATTCAAAATGAATTCATTTATTCTTTAATCACAGAAAAAGAAAAAGCTCTGCAAATTGTGCAAAAGAAAATGTAGGGAATTTCCACATA
This sequence comes from Chlorocebus sabaeus, assembly GCF_047675955.1. NCBI lineage: Eukaryota > Metazoa > Chordata > Mammalia > Primates > Cercopithecidae > Chlorocebus > Chlorocebus sabaeus. The sequence goes on along the minus strand of NC_132916.1, from coordinate 14,471,319 downwards.
CGAGAATTTTAAAACAAAATGAAAAAAAGACTTCATGAATACTTTTATTCTTTTGATGCACTCAAGGGAGTTAATGGAAACTGTGGCCACAGCAATCCAGAATTAATGTCTTATATTTGGAAAATCAACATGTTTGGGAACATGAAAAGAGAAAAGCTACGTGAAATGAAACAGTCTGGGGTCATTATGTATCTACAATATTTGCCTCACTCCGGCGTAGTCAGACATATGTTAAAGACATAACTGTCTCTACTTCCACTTGAGGTATTTTTTTTTCAGTAAATGAAACTCCAACCACAAAAGCAGTTGACTATGTGAAATTACAAAAAAGCTGTCAGAAGGCTTGTGTGGGAGATACATTCGCCATAAGCACCAGTGCTAGGAATCTGAGAAGCTTTTTTAATGGATTCAGAGACCTTTAGAAAAAAAAGGTCTCCTTCTCCAGTAATTGAATTTGACACCAAAGTTCTTTGGATGCTAGGGCTGTACAGGGTACTTTCCCATCCACATCTAGGCTAAATTGGAGATGGTGACCTCTGATAGACTAGAGCAATCCAGGAAGTAATAGAAACCTCACTTCATAGAAACTGGTGACAGGTTGGGATTAAATTTTAGGCTGGCCAGGAACCGTCAAACTCTTTCTCAGAGAGCCCACAGGCTTCCGATAGAATGGAGATTTTAGAAAACATTCTATAAATGATTCTTTTTCCAATGTACTCTAATTACATTGAAAATTATAAACTAACATCGCTTAAGGTTTGAGACTCAAACAGGACTTAAATCCAAACAAGATGTCTTAGTTTCCTAACTTAAATGCTATTTTACAGAGCTTTGTAACAATGGTGAAGGAGAAATAGTGTGGAATGTACACAGGGTTCCTTGAACTGTTATTTAAAATAGTGAAAAAGCAGACACACCTAAGTATTCAGGAGCAATAATTGGTTAAGCAAGGTATATAGTAGATAGAAGTTTATGTAGTCATTAGAAAGAATCTTTTTAAAGGATATTGAATTAAGTTTCTCAAGTTACATTATTGTAAAAGCAATATATAGAATTATACATCTAATGGATATACAAATAACTGGACATATAGTATATAGATAGGTTAAAAATGAGAAATTATGGAGTAACAATTACTAGGCAGTCAGATTACAAATGATTTTCTTTTCGTATACTTTTGCTAACTTACATGTTTATTACAACAAACATGTACTACTTTATAGCCAGAAATATTTTAGTATCTGAGAGAGTGCAAACATGGTTATAGTCCTTTGAACCACTAAAATTTTTGTTATATTCACTTATTAATTATTAATATGTTTGTTAGACAAGAATTTATGTGTTTGGACTTCTGAGAAAGACCTAGAGAAAACATGTTTGGGTAACTCCTCTCCCAGAAACTCACAGAAGAGAATAAAAATGAATTAAAATTACAGAATGAAATTGTATGTATTATAAAACTAGGGAAATGACACAAACCTATACAACAAACCCTAAAGAATATCTACAAACTATAATTAAATTTTCCTATTAGAGAAGTATATGAAGCATCTCCCTAAATAATTTCCCTTAAAGACTAATTGATAGAATAATCTTTTGACATATCTGTAGCATTAGAAATAATAATTTAGATTGACACAAATTGACTTATAGGGATGTATTATTAAATAAGAAAAGAAGGGCACTGAAAACTATATTTTTATAGGTATAGCATAGGTAAAGATATACATGCACATTATAGACATAGAATAGGTAAAGATATACATGTACATATCTATTATTTGTAATTATATATTCCCATACATAAATATATATACACAAATAATTATATATTTTTTCATTTTTATAAAACAATGCCTTGCAAACTCTTAATGATAGATAGTGTACAGGCATGAGAAAGAGAAAGAAAGAGATAGATTATAGGGGCATAGAAAAAATATGAAAGAATTGACACACACCAGTGCTAATCTTAACAGAAGTCAAATAAAATAATCAAAAGTTATGTTTTAAATCATATACATAAATCTCTCCTTCTTGCCTTGACAGTAACTGGTAACTGAACTTGTTTTCCCAACAATTATAAAACTGGACAAAATGTATGAGTCAACTGTTTGTAGATGTTGAAAAACAGACAGCACAGGATGAAATTTTTTAGAGAAGGAAAACATGAGATGAGCCCAACAGTTTCTCCACAATTGCCCTGATTTTCTGCCTAATGGTATTTTTCTGCCACAGATCAGGAAGGGAAAGCCAAGCAGAGCAGCAGTCTTGCTGAGTTGAGAAGGCAGGTACTGGACTTCCAGACTGCTGAACCAGCTGGAATTTTTAGAGCAAAGCACATGAGAAAAGAGAGCTATACGGTAAAGGGAGAATGAATCTCATCCACTAGAATGCTAGGCTGAGGACTGATTTGATCATGCAACAAGACGAGTGTCTACAAAATCAGAGATTGCCTGCTGCAGGGATGATAGCTAAACAATAATATTTGAGGCTGTGCTGTGTTAGGAGACATTGGAGTTCTATCCCTACTGCATTCAAGGGACTACACTAAGCACAGTGCACATTCAATGGATAATAATCATAGCTAGAGTAAAACACATGCCTTAGAATGTGGTCCAAAACTGAAATACACCATCCCTCACAAAAAATAAAGACAATAACTACAGGATCAAAATAGTTTGTCTGCAAAAACAGTAATTTAACATCTTTTATAGTAAGACAATATAACCCAAACTCCCCACAACATATCATCTAAAATGGCTAGCACATACTCAAAAATTAGTAGAAATGTGGGGAAAAAAAAAAAAAAAAAAAAAAAAAAAAAAAAAAAAAAAAAAAACAAGAAAATGTGATCCACAAGTAGGATAAAAATTAGTTAACAGTAACAGGACCAAAACTGACTTAGCTATTGGGAATAGCAGATAATATTTTTAAACAGCTATTATAAATACGTTTAAAATCTTAAAGAAAAATATGGTTGTAATGAATAAAAGAATGAGAAATTCAACAGAGGAATGTTATAAAAAAGAATCACATAGACATGTAATAAATGAAGTGAAGAGTATCTGAAATAAAAACTTCACTAAATGGACTCCTTATCAGATTGGGAGCAGCAAAGGAAAGAATCAGTGAACTTCAAAACAGATCAATACAATTTTTCCAATGTTAATAACAGAGAAAGGATTAAAATAAAACGAACAGAATATCAATAACTTTTAAGAATATATTAAGAGAAGAAAGAGAGAAAATGGAACAGAGTAAATATCTGAAGAAGTAATAGTAGAGAATTGCCCAAGTTTAGTGAAAAACATCAATATATACCTCCAAAAAACTAGCAAAATGTAAACAGAAAAAAATTCAAAGCGATTCAACCCTAGACACATCATAATCAAAGTGCTAAAAATCAAAGAATAAATTATAAAAGTAACCAGAGATTAACCACATATTATATACAAAAGAACTATAGTATCAATAGTGGCTGATGTCTCATGAGAAATAATGAAATCCATTTAAAAAACTGAATAGTATCTTTAAAATTATGAAGGAAAGCAAATGTCAATTTCATAATATTATATTCAGAGAAAATATCTTCGAATAAAGGTAAAATAATGATATCTTCAGACAATAAAAACTGAGAGAATTTGTCATTAGCAAACCTTTACTGAGAAAATTCTAAAACAAGTTCCACAGGCTGAAGGAAAAATTATACCATATACAATGAAAACCTACAGAAAGGAATAGAGAACACTGGAAATGTTAAATGTGAAAGTGTATGTAAAATACATTTTATTTTCCTCTTATTATCTTTAAAATAATTTAACTTTTTAAAGCAAAAACTGTAATATTGATTAAAGGTTTAAAATGTCTAGAGACTTATAACAACAAGATTATAAAGTTTCAGAAATAAATGGAACTATGCTGTTGCAAGGGTATACCTTCTATAAAGGATAAAACATTTACTCTAAAAACAGTGATAAATTAAGGATGCATATTGTAATTTCTAGAAAAACAACTACAAATAATATCTATCTGAAAATCCAATAAAAGAATAAAAACTATTTGATTAACACAAAGAAGACTTATAATAATAGATGGGAACAAAAAACAGAAAAGACAAATAGGGAAAAAATAGCAAAATGGTAGACTTAAATCTATCCATGTCACTAATCATTTTATATGTTAATGGATAAAAGATTCCAAATAAAAAGCAAAGGTTGTTGAGCTAGATAAGGGAGAAAAGAAAGCTATTCTAAATTATGTGTTGTTAATAAAACATACTTTTTTGATAAAAAGAGACACATTGGTTGAAAGTTTTAAATGTAAAAGACATACCAACCAGCCTGGGCATGGTGGCTCACGCTTGTAATCCCAGCACTTTGGGAGGCCAAGGCAGGTGGATCACCTGAGGTCAGGAGTTTGAGACCAGTCTGATCAATATGCTGAAACCCTATTTCTACTAAAAAACATATAAATTAGCCGGCGTAGTGGCGTGTGCATATAGTCCCAGCTACTTGGGAGACTGAGACAGGAGAATTGCTTGAACCTGGGAGGCAGAGGTTGCAATGAGCTGAGATTGCGCCACTGCACTCCACCCTGGGCAACAGAGCAAGACTCCATCTCCAAACAAAACAAAACAAAGCAAAACAAACAACAACAACAAAAGAAAATACCAACCACACAATATTTAAAAGAAAACTGGAATGGGTATATTAATATCAGACATAGTGGACATCAAGACAAGGAAAATTGCTACAAATTTTTTTTAAAGAATAGTTGTTGATAATATAAGGCTCAATTTTAAGGAATAAATAATAATGATGAGTGTGCATGAACCTAATAATGGAGCTTCAAGATACATGAAGAAAAATATGCAAGAACTAAAGAGAAAATGAACAAATTCACACTGACAGTTGTAGATTTTTAACATCATTTTTCTAAAAGAGAAGAACTAGGAAAATTCAGTAGAGATGTAAAAGACATAGAATAATACTATAAACCAAATTGACTGAATCAATATGTCTAGAAAAACATATTCAACAATTGGAAAATACACATTCTTTTTAAGTGCATAGTAAACATACAGCAATGTCATAAGTTCTAACACATTTCAAAGATTGCAATATCATAAAATATACTCTCTGACCAAAATGCAATTGAATTTTAGAAATAAATGACTATATATTTACAAAGCCCCAATTATTTAAAAGTTAAACAATATGCTTCTAAATAATTCAGGAGTCAAAAAACACTATGAGAGAAATTAGAAAATAGTTAAACTGAAATATAATGAAAATACATCATTTCAACATTTATGGGCTGTAACTAAGGCTACAATTTAAAAAAATTACAGCTTTGCACAGTTACACTTTAAAAGAAGAAAAGAAAAAATAGTTTCCTACTATAAGAAATGAGAAGAAAAATTAAAGCCAAAAAAATTAGAAGAAAGGAAATAATAAAAGTCAGAGTGTAAGTCAATGAAATAGAAGACAAAAAAAATAGAGGGATTTAACAAATCTAGAGGAACAGCTCCAGTCTCCAACTCCCAGCGCGAGCGACACAGAAGACCGGTGATTTCTGCATTTTCAACTGAGGTACTGGGTTCATCTCACTGGGGAGTGCCAGACGATGGATGCTGGTCAGCTGCTGCAGCCCGACCAGCGAGAGCTGAAGCAGGGCGAGGCATTGCCTCACCTGGAAAGCGCAAGGGGGAAGGGAATCCCTTTTCCTAGCCAGGGGAACTGAGACACACAACACCTGGAAAATCGGGTAACTCCCACCCCAAAACTGCGCTTTAAGCAAACCGGCACACCAGGAGATCATATCCCACACCTGGCCGGGAGGGTCCCACACCCACGGAGCCTCCCTCATTGCTAGCACAGCAGTCTGTGATCTACCGGCAAGGCAGCAGCGAGGCTGGGGGAGGAGCGCCCGCCATTGCTGAGGCTTAAGTAGGTAAACAAAGCTGCTGGGAAGCTCGAACTGGGTGGAGCTCACAGCAGCTCAAGGAAACCTGCCTGTCTCTGTAGACTCCACCTCTGGGGACAGGGCACAGTAAATAATAACAAACGCAGCAGCTCTGCAGACGCAAATGACTCTGTCTGACAGCTTTGAAGAGAGCAGTGGATCTCCCAACACGGAGGTTGAGATCTGAGAAGGGACAGACTCCCTGCTCAAGTGGGTCCCTGACCCCTGAGTAGCCTAACTGGGAGACATCACCCACTAGGGGCAGTCTGCCACCCCACACCTCACAGGGTGGAGTACACCCCTGAGAGGAAGCTTCCAAAGCAAGAATCAGACAGGTACACTCGCTGTTCAGAAATATTCTATCTTCTGCAGCCTCTGCTGCTGATACCCAGGCAAACAGGGTCTGGAGTGGACCTCAAGCAATCTCCTACAGCTATAACCTACAGCTGAGGATCCTGACTGTTAGAAGGAAAGCTATCAAACAGGAAGGACACCTACACCAAAACCCCATCAGTACATCACCATCATCAAAGACCAGAGGCAGATAAAACCACAAAGATGGGGAAAAAGCAGGGCAGAAAAGCTGGGAATTCAAAAAATAAGAGCGCATCTCCCCCGGCAAAGGAGCGCAGCTCATCGCCAGCAATGGATCAAAGCTGGACGGAGAATGACTTCGACGAGATGAGAGAAGAAGGCTTCAGTCCATCAAATTTCTCAGAGCTAAAGGAGGAATTACGTACCCAGCGCAAAGAAACTAAAAATCTTGAAAAAAAAGTGGAAGAATTGATGGCTAGAGTAATTAATGCAGAGAAGCTCACAAACGAAATGAAAGAGACGAAAACCATGGCACGAGAAATACGTGACAAATGCACAAGCTTCAGTAACCGACTCGATCAACTGGAAGAAAGAATGTCAGCGATGGAGGATCAAATGAATGAAATGAAGCGAGAAGAGAAACCAAAAGAAAAAAGAAGAAAAAGAAATGAACAAAGCCTGCAAGAAGTATGGGATTATGTAAAAAGACCAAATCTACGTCTGATTGGGGTGCCTGAAAGTGAGGGGGAAAATGGAACCAAGTTGGAAAACACTCTTCAGGATATCATCCAGGAGAACTTCCCCAACCTAGTAGGGCAGGCCAACATTCAAATCCAGGAAATACAGAGAACGCCACAAAGATACTCCTCGAGAAGAGCAACTCCAAGACACATAATTGCCAGATTCACCAAAGTTGAAATGAAGGAAAAAATCTTAAGGGCAGCCAGAGAGAAAGGTCGGGTTACCCACAAAGGGAAGCCCATCAGACTAACAGCAGATCTCTCGGCAGAAACTCTTCAAGCCAGAAGAGAGTGGGGGCCAATATTCAACATTCTTAAAGAAAAGAATTTTAAACCCAGGATTTTATATCCAGCCAAACTAAGTTTCATAAGTGAAGGAGAAATAAAATCCTTTACAGATAAGCAAATGCTTAGGGATTTTGTCACCACTAGGCCTGCCTTACAAGAGACCCTGAAGGAAGCACTAAACATGGAAAGGAACAACCGGTACCAGCCATTGCAAAAACATGCCAAAATGTAAAGACCATCAAGGCTAGGAAGAAACTGCATCAACTAACGAGCAAAATAACCAGTTAATATCATAATGGCAGGATCAAGTTCACACATAACAATCTTAACCTTAAATGTAAATGGACTAAATGCTCCAATTAAAAGACACAGACTGGCAAACTGGATAAAGAGTCAAGACCCATCAGTCTGCTGTATTCAGGAGACCCATCTCACATGCAGAGACATACATAGGCTCAAAATAAAGGGATGGAGGAAGATTTACCAAGCAAATGGAGAACAAAAAAAAGCGGGGGTTGCAATACTAGTCTCTGATAAAACAGACTTTAAACCATCAAAGATCAAAAGAGACAAAGAAGGCCATTACATAATGGTAAAGGGATCAATTCAACAGGAAGAGCTAACTATCCTAAATATATATGCACCCAATACAGGAGCACCCAGATTCATAAAGCAAGTCCTTAGAGACTTACAAAGAGACTTAGACTCCCATACAATAATAATGGGAGACTTCAACACCCCACTGTCAACATTAGACAGATCAACGAGACAGAAAGTTAACAAGGATATCCAGGAATTGAACTCATCTCTGCAGCAAGCAGACCTAATAGACATCTATAGAACTCTCCACCTCAAATCAACAGAATATACATTCTGTTGCACCACATCGTACTTACTCCAAAATTGACCACGTAATTGGAAGTAAAGCACTCCTCAGCAAATGTACAAGAACAGAAATTATAACAAACTGTCTCTCAGACCACAGTGCAATCAAATTAGAACTCAGGACTAAGAAACTCAATCAAAACCGCTCAACTACATGGAAACTGAACAACCTGCTCCTGAATGACTACTGGGTACATAACGAAATGAAGGCAGAAATAAAGATGTTCTTTGAAACCAATGAGAACAAAGATACAACATACCAGAATCTCTGGGACACATTTAAAGCAGTGTGTAGAGGGAAATTTATAGCACTAAATGCCCACAAGAGAAAGCAGGAAAGATCTAAAATTGACACTCTAACATCGCAATTAAAAGAACTAGAGAAGCAAGAGCAAACACATTCGAAAGCTAGCAGAAGGCAAGAAATAACTAAGATCAGAGCAGAACTGAAGGAGATAGAGACACAAAAAACCCTCCAAAAAATCAATGAATCCAGGAGTTGGTTTTTTGAAAAGATCAACAAAATTGACAGACCACTAGCAAGACTAATAAAGAAGAAAAGAGAGAAGAATCAAATCGACGCAATTAAAAATGATAAAGGGGATATCACCACCGACCCCACAGAAATACAAACTACCATCAGAGAATACTATAAACACCTCTATGCAAATAAACTGGAAAATCTAGAAGAAATGGATAATTTCCTGGAGACTTACACTCTTCCAAGACTAAACCAGGAAGAAGTTGAATCCCTGAATAGACCAATAGTAGGCTCTGAAATTGAGGCAATAATTAATAGCCTACCAACCAAAAAAAGTCCAGGACCAGATGGATTCACAGCTGAATTCTACCAGAGGTACAAGGAGGAGCTGGTACCATTCCTTCTGAAACTATTCCAATCAATAGAAAAAGAGGGAATCCTCCCTAACTCATTTTATGAGGCCAACATCATCCTGATACCAAAGCCTGGCAGAGACACAACAAAAAAAGAGAATTTTAGACCAATATCCCTGATGAACATCGATGCAAAAATCCTCAATAAAATATTGGCAAACCGGATTCAGCAGCACATCAAAAAGATTATCCACCATGATCCAGTGGGCTTCATCCCTGGGATGCAAGGCTGGTTCAACATTCGCAAATCAATAAACATAATCCAGCATATAAACAGAACCAAAGACAAGAACCACATCATTATCTCAATAGATGCAGAAAAGGCTTTTGACAAAATTCAACAGCCCTTCATGCTAAAAACGCTCAATAAATTCGGTATTGATGGAACGTACCTCAAAATAATAAGAGCTATTTATGACAAACCCACAGCCAATATCATACTGAATGGGCAAAAACTGGAAAAATTCCCTTTGAAAACTGGCACAAGACAGGGATGCCCTCTCTCACCACTCCTATTCAACATAGTGTTGGAAGTTCTGGCTAGGGCAATCAGGCAAGAGAAAGAAATCAAGGGGATTCAGTTAGGAAAAGAAGAAGTCAAATTGTCCCTGTTTGCAGACGACATGATTGTATATTTAGAAAACCCCATTGTCTCAGCCCAAAATCTCCTTAAGCTGATAAGCAACTTCAGCAAAGTCTCAGGATACAAAATTAATGTGCAAAAATCACAAGCATTCTTATACACCAGTGACAGTCAAACAGAGAGCCAAATCAGGAATGAACTTCCATTCACAATTGCTTCAAAGAGAATAAAATACCTAGGAATCCAACTTACAAGGGATGTAAAGGACCTCTTCAAGGAGAACTACAAACCACTGCTCAGTGAAATAAAAGAGGACACAAACAAATGGAAGAACATACCATGCTCATGGATAGGAAGAATCAATATCGTGAAAATGGCCATCCTGCCCAAGGGAATTTATAGATTCAATGCCATCCCCATCAAGCTACCAATGAGCTTCTTCACAGAATTGGAAAAAACTGCTTTAAAGTTCATATGGAACCAAAAAAGAGCCCGCATCTCCAAGACAATCCTAAGTCAAAAGAACAAAGCTGGAGGCATCACGCTACCTGACTTCAAACTATACTACAAGGCTACAGTAACCAAAACAGCATGGTACTGGTACCAAAACAGAGATATAGACCAATGGAACAGAACAGAGTCCTCAGAAATAATACCACACATCTACAGCCATCTGATCTTTGACAAACCTGAGAGAAACAAGAAATGGGGAAAGGATTCCCTATTTAATAAATGGTGCTGGGAAAATTGGCTAGCCATAAGTAGAAAGCTGAAACTGGATCCTTTCCTTACTCCTTATACGAAAATTAATTCAAGATGGATTAGAGACTTAAATGTTAGACCTAATACCATAAAAATCCTAGAGGAAAACCTAGGGAGTACCATTCAGGACATAGGCATGGGCAAAGACTTCATGTCTAAAACACCAAAAGCAACGGCAGCAAAAGCCAAAATTGACAAATGGGATCTCATTAAACTAAAGAGCTTCTGCACAGCAAAAGAAACTACCATCAGAGTGAACAGGCAACCTACAGAATGGGAGAAAATTTTTGCAATCTACTCATCTGACAAAGGGCTAATATCCAGAACCTACAAAGAACTCAAACAAATTTACAAGAAAAAAACAAACAACCCCATCAAAAAGTGGGCAAAGGATATGAACAGACATTTCTCAAAAGAAGACATTCATACAGCCAACAGACACATGAAAAAATGCTCATCATCACTGGCCATCAGAGAAATGCAAATCAAAACCACAATGAGATACCATCTCACACCAGTTAGAATGGCGATCATTCAAAAGTCAGGAAACAACAGGTGCTGGAGAGGATGTGGAGAAATAGGAACACTTTTACACTGTTGGTGGGATTGTAAACTAGTTCAACCATTATGGAAAACAGTATGGCGATTCCTCAAGGATCTAGAACTAGATGTACCATATGACCCAGCCATCCCATTACTAGGTATATACCCAAAGGATTATAAATTATGCTGCTATAAAGACACATGCACACGTATGTTTATTGCAGCACTATTCACAATAGCAAAGACTTGGAATCAACCCAAATGTCCATCAGTGACAGATTGGATTAAGAAAATGTGGCACATATACACCATGGAATACTATGCAGCCATAAAAAAGGATGAGTTTGTGTCCTTTGTAGGGACATGGATGCAGCTGGAAACCATCATTCTTAGCAAACTATCACAAGAACAGAAAACCAAACACCGCATGTTCTCACTCATAGGTGGGAACTGAACAATGAGATCACTTGGACTCGGGAAGGGGAACATCACACACCGGGGCCTATCATGGGGAGGGGGGAGGGGGGAGGGATTGCATTGGGAGTTATACCTGATGTAAATGACGAGTTGATGGGTGCAGCACACCAACATGGCACAAGTATACATATGTAGCAAACCTGCACGTCGTGCACATGTACCCTACAACTTGAAGTTTAATAATAATAAATAAATTTAAAAAAAAAAAAAAACAAATCTAGAAATTGGTTCTTTGAACAAAAATTAATAAAGTTAATAAATTCCTATCAAAATGATCCAAAAAATAAGAGCAAAAATAATGAAATAGAAAGCAGATAATAGAAAAAATGAATTGTCAGAAGTTGGTTCTTTTGAAAAAGATTAATAAGATAGATAACCCTAGCAAGACTGATGAAGAAAAAAAAGAGAAGATACAAATAATCAAAATTAGGATTAGAAATGGGGATATACCTCCATATCCTGTAGACATTTAAAAGCTAATAAGAAAATCTTGTGAACAACTTTATGTCAATAAATTTGACAACACAAATTAAATTTCTTGGCAAAACAACATACATAAATTAAAACAAGACAAAGTAGAAAATCTAATATAAGAATTTCAATTTGTTATAAAAATTTTCTCACAAAGGAAAGCCCAGGCCCAGTTTGTTTCAGCGGTGAATTAAAATATTAAGGAATTAATAATGCCAACCTTAAACAAATCCTTTAAAAAGACATAGGAGGGAATGCATCTCAACTTCTTTTATGAGGCCATAATAATCTGATTTTTAAAAAAAAAACCTAGTGAAATTTAAAAATTAGAGAGATAGCAAGAAAAGTGAACTATATATCAATTATTCTCATGAATATAGACCAAAAAATCTCATAAAATATTAGTTAATTCCACAACACATAAATAATATACCATAACTAAGTGTGATTTTTCTCAGAAATGCAAGTTCATTTAAACATTCTAAATTCAATCAGAGAGCAAGATGGTAGAATAGAAGGCTCCTTGGTCCTCCCATCCACTGCCCCGATAAGGATGCCAATTTAACCACTATCTACCCAAAAGCACCCTAACAAAACCAAAAATCAGGTGAGCACTCATAGTATCCGGTTTTAAGTTTGTATCCTTGAAAGAGGCACTGAAGAGGTAGTAAAAACAGTCTTGGATCATCAGCACCACCTCTCCTCCAGCTGCCACCCCAACCCTGGCAGCAGTGATGTGGAATGCATTTCTGTGTGCTCGGGGAGGGAAAGTGCAGCAACTCTGAGGCATTGAACTCTGCGCTTTCCTGTTACAGCAGAAAGGAAAATTGAACCAAATTCAGCCGATGCCCACCCATGGAGGAAGCTTTTAAACTAACCCCAGCCAAAAGGGAATTGCTGATCCCACTGGTCTGAACTTGAGTTCCAGCAAGCCTCACCACCATGCGCTAAAGTGCTCTGCGGTTCTAAATAAATTTGAATGGCAGTCTAAGCCACAAAGGCTGCAACTTTTTTTTTTTTTTTTTTTTTTTTGAGACGGAGTCTCGCTCCGTCACCCAGGCTGGAGTACAGTGGCCCAATCTCGGCTCACTGCAAGCTCTGCCTCCCGGGTTCACGCCATTCTCCTGCCTCAGCCTCCGGAGTAGCTGGGATTACAGGCGCCCGCCACAACGCCCGGCTAATTTTTTGCATTGTCAGTAGAGACGGGGTTTCACCGTGTTAGCCAGGATGGTCTCCATCTCCTGACCTCATGATCTGCCTCCCAAAGTGCTGGGATTACAGGCGTGAGCCACCGCGCCCAGCCAAGACTGCAACTTTCATGTGAGTCCTAGCGCTGAACTGGACCCAGAGTCACTAGACGGGAATTGGGGCACATGATCTACTGAGACACTAACCAGGGCAGCTAAGGGAGTGCTGGCATCACCTCTACCCTAACTCTCAGGCTGCACAGATCACAGCTCCAAAAGAGACCCCTTTCTTCTGCCGGAAGAAAGGAGAGGGAAGGATGGGGTGGGGGGGCTTTGTTTTGCATCCTGGATACAGGCTCAGCCACAGCAGGATAGGGCACTGGTCAGAGTGATGAGACTCCCTTTACAGGCCCAGCTCCCAGAAGACATTTATAGACATACCCTAAGTCAAAAGGGAACCTGCTGCCTTAAAGGAACGGATCCAGTCCTGGCAGCATTCATCACCTGCTACCTGAAGAGTCCTTGGGCTCTGAATGAACAGCAGCAATACCTAGGTACCACATCAAAAGCAGAGAGTGAGACTCTGAGGCCTGCTGGCTTCAGGTGAGACTCATTGTATTCTCAGCTGCGGTGGCTATGGGGTGAAACTCCTTCTGCTTGAGAAAAGTAGAGGGAAAAGCAAAGGGGATTTTGTCTTGCACCTTAGGTACCACAAGGGGGTAGCGCACCAAGTGGGCTCTTGGGCTCACAGATTCCAGGATTTGGCTCTCAGATGGCATTTCTGGACCTGTTTTGGGCTAGAGGGAGACCCACTGCCCTGAAGGATGAGTCCCAGGCCTGGCAGCATTCACCACAAGCTGAGTGAAGAGCCCATGGACCTAAAGGGAACATCGATGGTCGTCTGGCAGTACTCCCTGGGGCCTGGAGTGGCAGTGGCCATGGGGTGAGGCTCCTCTGTGTTTGGAAAAGGGAAGGAAGAGTGGAAAGGACTGTGAATTGTGGTTCGAGTGCTGGCTCAGCTGCAGTACAATAGAACACCAAATAGACTTCTAAGATTTTTGACTCTGTTCCCTGGCTCCCAGATGGCACCTCTGTACCCATCCAGGACCTGGAGGAATTCACCACCCAGAAGGCAAGGACACAGGTCTGGCTGACTTTTCCATCTGCTGATTGTAGAGCCCCAGGGCCTTGAGTCAACATATGCAGTAGCCAGGAGTGGTTACAGCAGGCCTTGAGCAAGGCCCAGTGCCATGCTGACTTCAAGTCTGACCAAGCACGGTCATAATGGTGGTGGCCATGGGGCACTTGTGTCACTCCACCCCCAGCTTCAGGTGGCTCAGAATAGAGAGAGAGAAACTCCACTTACTTGGGAGAATGTAAGGGAAGAGAACAAGAATTCCTGCCTGGTAATCTAGAGCATTCCCCAGATCTTGTCTAAGACCGTCAAAGTGGTACCTCTATAAGTCTGCAAGAACTGTAGTGTTACTGGGGTTGGGGTGCCCCCTAAAGCAGATACCCTTAGATCAAAACACCTAAGTCCTTTGGAATATCTGGAAAGCCTTCCCAAGGACAGATACAAATAAGGCCAGGCAGTGGAGACTCAATAAATATCTAACTCTTCAATGTACAGACAGCAAAGAATATCTACTAGTATCAACACCATCCAGGAAAACATGACCTCACCAAATGAACTAAATAAGGCACCAAGGACCAATCCCAGAGAGACAGAGATATGTGACCTAGCAGACACAGAATTCAAAATAACTGTATCGAAGAAACTCAGATAAATTCAAGATAACACAGAGAAGGAATTCAGAATTCAATCAGATAAGTTTAACAAAAAGATGGAAATAATTTAAGAAGAATCAAGCAGAAATTTTGGAGTTGAAAAATGCAACTGGCATACTGAATAATGTATTACCATCTCTTAACAGCAGAATTGATCAAGGAGAGGAAAGAATTAGTAAGTTTGAAGATAGCCTATTTGAATACACAGTCAGAAAAGACAAAAACAATTAAAGAATGAAGCATGCCTGCAGGATCCAGAAAATGGCCTCAAAGGGGCAAATATAAGAGTTATTAGCCTTAAAGAGGAAGTAGAGAAAGAGATAGGGGTAGAAAGTTTATTCAAAAGGACAATAACAGAGAACTTCCCAAGCCTGGAGAAAGATATCAATATCCAAGTACAAGAAGGTTATATAACATGAAGCAGATTTAACCCAAAGACTACCTCAAGGCATTTAATAATCAAGCTCTGAAAGGTCAAGGATAAAGAAAGGATCCTAAAAGCAGCAAGAGCAAAGAAACAAATAACATAAAATGGAGTTCCAATATATCTGGCAACAGACTTTTTAGTGGAAACCTTACAGGCCAGGTGAGAGCCTATTTAAAGTGCTGACGGAAAAAACTATTACCCTATAATAGTATATTCAGCAAAAATATCCTTCAAACATGAAGGAGAAATAAAGATTTTCCCAGACAAAAAAAAAAAAAAAAAGTTGAGTAATTTCATCAACACCAGAACTGTCCTAGAAAACAAATGTTAAAGGGAAGCTCCAATCTGAAAGAAAAGAATGTTATTGAACAATAAGTAATCACCTAAAGGTATAAAACTCACTGGAAATAGTAAGTATACAGAAACACAGAATATTATAACATTTTAACTGTGGTATTTATAATACTCTTATTCTAAATAGAAAGACTAAATGGTGAACTAATGAAAAGTGGTAACTACAACTTTTGAATACATAGACAGTACAATAAGATATAAACAGAAACAACAGAAAGTTAAAAAGCAGGGGAATGAAGTTAAAGTGAAGAGTTTTTATTAGCTTTCTTTCTGCTTGTTTGTTTACGCAAACACTGTTAATGGCTATAAGATAGTCTTTTCAAGCCTCATGGTAACCTCAAACCAAAAAACACACAAGTATCCAAAATTAAACAATGATAAATTAAATTACGTCACCAGAGAAAATCATATTCACTAACAGAAGGCAGGAAGGGAAGAAAAAAGGAAGAGCAACCACAAAACAACCAGAAAACAAATAACAAAATGGCATGAGTAACTCCTTATTTATTGATAATACTATTGAATGTAAATGGACTAAATTCTCCAATCAAAAGATAGAGTGGCTGAATGGATTTTTTAAAAAGCCACTGATCTGTTGCCTATAAGAAACACACTTCATGCATAAAAACATGCATAGACAGAAAATAAAGAAATGGAAAAAGATATTCCATGCCAATGGAAACCATAAAATAGCAGGAGTAGCTATACTTAGACAAAATACATTTTTAAGACAAAAACTGTAAGACAAGACAAAGAAGGTCACTATATAATGATAAAGTGGTCAATATATTTAAACAATTTTAAATATATATGCACCCAATATTGGAGCACCCAGATAAAGCAAATATTATTAGAGCGAAAGAGACAGAGACAGGCCCCAATACAATAATAACTAGGGATTTCAACACCCCATTTCAGCATTCAACAGATCTTCCAGAGAGAAAATCAACAAAGAAACATAGGCTTTAATCTGCACTATAGACCAAATGGACTTAAGAGATATTTACAGAACATTTCATGCAATGGCTGTAGAATGTACATACTTTTCCTGAGCACATGGATCATTCTCAAGAGTAAACCATATGTATTAGGTCACAAAACAAGTCTTAAAACATTCCAAAAAAAGTGAATAATATCAAGCATCTTTTCTGACTGTAATGGAATAAAACTGAAAATTCAATAATAAGATGAATTTTAGAAACTATACAAACACATAGAAATTAAATAATACACTCCTGAATGACAAATGGCTCAATGGGATCAATGAAGAAATTAAGAAGCAAATTTAAAATTTTCTTGAAACAAATGATGATAGAAACATAACATACCAAAACCTACAGGATACTGCAAAAGCAGTACTAAGAGGGAAGTTTATAGCTATAAGTACCTCCATCAAAAAAGAAGAAACATTTCTGCTAAACAATTTACGATCTATCTTAAAGAACTAGAAAAGCAAAAGCAAGCCAAACCCAAACTTAGCAGAAGAAATAATAAAGATCAGAAGCAGAAACAAATAAAAGAGAAATGAAGAAAACAACACAAAAGATCAATGTAACAAAAAGTTATTTTTTTTGAAAAGTTAAACAAAATTGACAAATCTTTAGTCAGACTAACAAAAAAGGAGAGAAGGCACAAAATAAAATCAGAGATGGTGACACTATAACTGATACTTCAGAAATTCAAAGGATCAGTAGTGGCTACAATGGGCAACTATATGCCAATAAATTGGAATACCTAGAAGAAATGGATAAATTCCTAGACACATACAAGCCACCAGGATTGAATCATGAAAAATCCAAAACCTGAAAAGACAAATAATAAGTAAGAAGACTAAAGCAGTAATAAAAAGTTATCATGATGTGATATGTCATATCAACAGAATGAAGGACAAAAAAATGTATGATTATTTCAATTGATGCCGAAAAAGCATTTGACAAAATTCAACATCCTTCATGATAAAAATTCTCAAAACGCTGAGGATAGAAGGAACATACCTCAACATAATAAAAGCCATATATGACAGACCCACGGCTAGTACTATGCTCAATGGGGAAAAACTGAAAACCTTTCCTCTAAGATCTGGAATATGACGAGGATGCCCACTTTCACCACTGTTATTCAACATAGTACTAGAAGTTCTATTTAGAGCAATCGGACAAGAGAATGATATAAAGAGCATCCAAACTGGAAAAGAAGAAGGCAAATTACCTTGTTTGAAGATGATATAATCTTAAAATTGGAAAAACCTAGAGACTTCGCACACACACACACACAAACCTATTAGAACTGATAAACAATTAAGTAAAGTTGCAGGATAGAACATCAACATATAAAAATCAGTAGCATTTCCATATGCCAACAGTGAACAATCTGAAAAAGAAATAGAAAAGTAATCCCATTTACAATAGCCATACTAGGAATTAACTTAACCAAACAAGTGAAATATCTCTATAATTAAAACTATAAAAAATTGATGAAATACATTGAAAAGGAAACCAAAGAAAAAATATTCCATGTTCATGGATTGGAAGAATAAATCTTTTTAAAATATCCATACTACCCGAAGCAATCTACAGATTCAATGCCAAAATATCAATGATATTATTCACAGAAATAGAAAAAACAATCCTTAAATTTATGTGAAACCTCAAAAAAAAAAAAAAAAAAAAGAAAAAGAATAGACAAAGCTATCCTAAGCAAAAAGGACACTGGAGGAAGCACATTACCTGACTTCAAAATTTTCTACAGAGCTATAGCAACCAAAACAGCATGGTACTGGCATAAAAACAGACACAAAGACAAATGTAACAGAATAGAGAACCCAGAAACAAATCCACACACCTACAGTGAACTCATTTTGACAAAGCTGCCAACGACATACACTGGGGAAAAGATAGTCTCTTCAATAAATGGTAGTGGGCAAACTAGATACCCATATGCCAAAAAATGAAACTAGACCACTATCTCTTGCCATATCCAAAAATCAAATCAAAATGGACTAAAGACTTAAATCTAAGACCTCAAACTATGAAACTACTACAAGAAAACATTTAGGAAAACCTCAAGGACATTGGTCTGGGCAAAAATGTCTTGAGCAATACCTACAAGCACAGGTAACCAAAGCAGAAATGGACATATAGGATCACATCAAGTCAAAAAGCTTCTGCGCAACAAAGGAAACAATCAACAAAGTGAAGAGACAACCCATGGGATGGGTGAAAATATTTGCAAACTACCCATCTGACAAGGGATTAATCAACAGAATATATAAGGAGCTCAAAAACTCTATAGAAAAAAATCTAATAATCTGAACACAAACATGGGCAAAAGATTTAAATGGGCATTTCTCAAAAGAAGACATGCAAATGGCAAACAGGCATACAAAAAGGTGCTCAATTTCAGGGATCATCAAAGTACTGCAGGTCAAAACTACAATGAGATATCGTCTCACTCCAGGTAAAATGGCTTACATCCAAAAGACAGGCAATAACAAATGCTGGTGAAAGGGAATCCTTGTATACTGTTGGAAGGAATGTAAGTTAGGTCAGCCACTACAGAGAACAGTTTGAAGGTTCCTCAAAAAACTAAAAATAGAGCTATCATATGATCCAGCAATCCCATTGCTAGGTAAACACCCAAAAGAAAGAAAATCGAAGGGATATCTGCACTCCTAGTTTGCTGCAGCACTATTCACAATAGCCAAGATTTGGAAGCGATCTAAATACCCATCAACAACAGATGAATGGATAAAGAAAATGTGGTACATATACACAATGGAGTACTCTTCATCCATAAAAAAGAATGAGATCCTGTCACTTGCAACAACATGGATAGAACTGAAGGTCATTATGTTAAGTGAAATAAGCCAGGCACAGAAAGACAAATTTTGCATGTTCTCATTTATTTGTGGGTGCTAAAAATTAAAACAACTGAACTCATGGAGATAGGGAGTATAAAAATGATTGCCAGAGACTGGGAAGGATAGTGGGAGCTGGTGGGGAGGGAAAGTGGGGAAGGTTGATGAGTACAAAAAATAGAATGAATACCTAATATGCGGTAGCACAACAGGGTAACTATAGTAAATAATAATTCAAATATACATTTTTAAGTAACTGAAAGAATATAATTGGGTTGTTTGTGATACAAAGGATAAAGGCTTGAGGGGATGGATACCCCATTTACCCTAACATGATTATTACGCATCGCATGCTTATATTAAACTATCTCATATACCCCATGTACTATGTACCCACGAAAATTTAAAAAGGTAAAACTTAACAGGAAATCAATGTCCCTTGGGTGAAGACCTGTGCAATATACCTCTCTGAGGTGTGATGGGAGCCGTGCTCATTCCCAAGGGAAGGCATGTTTTCCGGACAGTGGTGATGTGTAATGTGGACTGAATTGCAAAGGAATTAGAAAAGAATTCAAATGAGATGAAGTAGGTGAAGATAATAAAAGACAGAATTTCCACTGGAATTAAAGATGAAGATTTCCAAGCAGTACTTTCACTTTCCTTCCTTAACTGATCCTGACCATTGCCTGGTCAGGGCAGCAGGACGTACCTAGAACATTGCAGGACCAAGGCTTCCAGGTCCAGATCTTCTCACTTTACTGTTTGGATTTTGGATAATCCACATGGTTTAGTACTTTAGTACTCTAGAATTTTAAACATATATAGTGTGTGTGTGTGTGTGTGTGTGTGTGTGTGTTTTTGAGACAGAGTCTCACTCTGTCGCCCAGGCTGGAGTGCAGGGGCTCAATCTCAGCTCACTGCAAGCTCCACTTCCCGTGTTCGCGCCATTCTCCTGCCTCAGCCTCCCAGGTAGCTGGGACTACAGGAGCCCTCCACCACACCTGGCTAATTTTTTTGTATTTTTTTTAGTAGAGACAGGGTTTCACCGTGTTAGCCAAGATGGTCTCAATCTCCTGACCTCATGATCTGCCTGCCTAGGACTCCCAAAGTGCTGGGATTACAGGCTTGAGCCACTGCACCCAGTCAAGCCTATATTTTTAAAAGAATAAAGTATATTATATCTAATTACAATGTGCTCTTCCTTTATTTCCTGAAAGTAGAAATTTTTTAAAAATCTAAAAGTAGCAAATAAGTCACTTATGATCACTGCTTAAAAGACAACCACTGACAAAATGTAGAATTCCTGGGCCACAGTATATGAATGGGAAACATATTTCTTAATTCTTTCACCCAAAGGATTATGCTAATAAATATTTCAATCAACCATGTACCTGCATTGAATTCAACCAATTAAAATGTGTTATCCTTCCCTTCAGTACCCAGTGAGCAAAGCGCCAGCCCTTATCCTCCACAATGCTTGGTCCCTATCTTTCACTGAGTTCATTTTCCCTGAAATTTCTGAGACTCCTGTGGATACCACATCCACAGATTCATCCAAGTACTAGGTGGTCCCTCCCATTACAGACTATGGCTCTGACCTCTGCCCATCATGGTTGCCATCTGGTCATTTCCTTTCCATAAAGCCAGGGCTCACCCAATCTACACCATTCCAAGTGTTGATGCAGGTTAACCTTTAATTCCTGAAAGCACAGCTAAAATGAACATAGCATGTAACTAACTTTACTAAAACTTGGGGGTCAGAAAGAGGATAATAGAATATAGGTGAAAAAGTATTTTACCTGATTCACTAACTTGTTTCCTCCTCAAGTCTTTGGCCACGCCACTTTTGGGGCTCCTTGTAGCCTTGTCTCTCCTTAGCCCCCTAAGGTATCCCCCTCTCACAGCAGACAGTTTACCTCCCCCAAATGGGAGGCGCCTCAGCCCTGCCCCTATGCCTTCAGTCCAGCCCCAACTGCTCCTTCCTGTGCTCAGTCAAAGAAAAATATGGTCACAAAAATCTTTACAGAGATCCAATGTTTTCTGCAAATAAGACAAGTTTTATATTATGTGCATATAACTTCATGTATCAATCTGAAACATCTTCATTCAGATTATGGTGCTATTCCTAAGAACTCTGGGTGCCCTACCTGTCTCAACACCTAAAACCAATCACTTCCAGATCTTCCAGAACACAGGGAGAGCCTGCTGGGACAACTTCAGCTGCCACACCACATGCAGAACCTCTTAAGACTTACCAAAGAGCAATTATTTTCATTGCCAACAATCTTAAGATCCAGACTCCCACCCTGGCCACAGGAAACACTCCTCACAGTTTTCCAGCAGTTGCTTGTCCTATATAAAGAGATGAAAAATCAGAGCTCATTTTTGTTTAAGTTCACACTCCTTTGATGACATTCAACTATTTGTTCGGATTTGTATTGCACACCTACCCTCTGACTCTTATCTTTTTCATGTATGCCTACATCTCCCAGATCTACACTCCACGTAGTTATTTCAGCTCCTTGCTACACACAATCAGACCATGAAACCAGAAAGCAGGAGCCACCAGACAAAGGGAGGGAAGACAGTCTGAAATTTAGAGAATGATTCCATTCATCTTCTAAGCAGGTTGTGTGAGGACTGGTGTATTCTGCTGAAGGTATTAGCATTGACCAGGTACCAGATACCATTTGTCTGATATTACAATGATCAGAGTCATGTGAACACCACAAGCAGGCTCAGCTCAGGAATCAGGGCCAACTTGGGCTGCATGGACCCTACCCTGGCCTTGTCTCAAGGTTTATCATCTAAGTTCTTGCTGCTTTCTCTGGAATCAAGCCATAACTTCTGAAATCCTAGAAACTATACCCCCCACACCAAATTTTACTTTCTTCCATTCATTAATTTAATAATATTTATTGGCATCAGCCCCACCAGGAAGCTGTGCTAAACACTAGAATCTTAGCAATGAACCTGACCAATATATCCTTGCCTCCTACTAGTGAACACAGACTTGAAACAAATAATTCTAAAGAGCTAACACAAGGTGCTGTGGGCATCCCATAATAATTCCTGCCTTGGTTTCCCACCTAATGCCTCACTTTCTCTGGAGCTGCAGTACTACCTTACTTCCCCAAAGACTCTTCTTGACCTCAAAGCTCTGCACCCAACTCCACACTTCTCCCATAGGACCCCTGCCTGCATAAATCTCCATTAGCAGATGTCATGATGTTAACACCTGCCAGAACATTCTCCGACCTGGACTCATCCTGAAACTCAGAGCTGCCTTGTTGCTGATGCTCACTTCTAATCATTATCTTCCACCTGAATCTCTTCAGTCTCCAATCAGTAGTCAACCCAATTAGGAGAGAGAAAGTGATCAGATACAAGGAATCTAGGCATGAGATTAGCAGAAGCTAAAAAATATAGGAAAAAAATCATCCTATGAGGAGTAATCTATTAATAATATATCTGGGTTTCCAAAGAGTGATTACTTGTGTTATTTTGTTAATTGTCACTACTTCATTTGTAATTAAACTCATCTAAATAAATAGCTACATAACTTGGGAAGAAAATTAGTCAAGTTTTAATTAAACAACTGGTTTTTCTATCCCAACCGTTTGTCAAACAGAGAGCCTTGTTTTGCCTATATGTGTGCAACATGTCAGGTGTCAGAGGCAGATGTGTTGGCATAAAGTTCTTTGGTATAAAATAGACCATAAGATACCTGCATAGCTCATATGAACAATTTTTAATTAATGGGTCCACTTTCTGGAGAGCATCAGCTTGAGAGGGATGGAGGGTAGTACTTCTGATCTTATATTTTTGACACAGCTTATAAAGGTCTGTGCCATTCATCAAAAGGCGAGACATACCAGCTTCCAGAGTATAGAAAGTATTGACTTCACTGATTTTTAAAACTTTGATTCATCCATAAGTACAATAAAGGGGAAATTAATTTGTGGTTGACAGAGCAAATTTGACAGAGCAAACTAAAGCCACAAATGATAACGCTGTTGGAGCAATGAGGCAGTGCAATATAAAATGGAGTGGTGGGCACAGAGGAGAGTCATGGGCACTCGTTTGCCAAGATCTGCTGCTTTTATCTCTTTATATACATAAGCAGCAGCAAACTATAATCAAATAAACATGCTGCAAGTTATTGGAATAATTTCATTGACATTTTATCTGTTCATTGCTTCAGGAATATGTCTTTTCCTCAATTTGATCCGTATAGAGTATAATATATTATCTTACTCTCTGGGGAAACATTGATCAAAGTCTTACAAAAGAGGTATGTATCTTACTCAATAGAGAATTTTACTCTTCTCCATTCTGCTATTGTTAGCTACTCTATCACCAACGAGCAGCTTCTGCTTTCTTCTCATGCTTGCCTGAAAGCTCTCAGTCAGAAATTTGGTCTGCATAAAGGAAGAACAGCCTCAGAGTCTCATGAAAAGGACTCTGCCAGGTATTTTTAACAGCTGATATTTCAAGGACTAGACTTAAGAGCTGACATCTCTTAGATAATTGTCAGAGGGATTCAGGATTTCCAGGACGCTTTTGAATTCAGTAGTAGATAATTTCATGAAAGCTGTTTGATGACTCAAGATCCAATGGAACAAGAATAAATTAATACTGAATGAACTCAAGAGGAATATCCAATTGTGATTATTTTTTGTGGAATAAGGTTGGTAGAGATTTTAGTGTTCCACTTTCTGATGACTATATAAGAGAGTCCTTTCTTTTTCTTGTTGATCTATTTTTTCTCCATTATTTTTGTTGTTGTTGTTGTTGTTGTTGTTATTGTTGCTGTTTAAGATGGAGCCTTGCTCTGTCACCTAGGCTGGAGTGCCACGGCACTATCTTGGCTCACTGCAACCTCCACCTCCCGACCTCAAGTGATTCTCTCACCTCATCCTCCCAAGTAGCTGGGACTACAGGCGTGCGCCACCATGTCCAGCTAATTTTTGTATTTTTTGTAGAGATTGGGTTTCATTATTTTGGCCAGGCTGGTCTCGAATTCAGGTAATCCACTTGCCTTGGCCTTCCAAAGTGCTGGGATTATAGGCATGAGCCACTGTGCCCAGCCTCTTTCTGTTTTCATTGTGGTAAACTACATATAACATAAAATTTGCCATTTTAACCATTTTTAAATAAACTATTTTGCATCATTAATTATATTCACAATGCTATGCAAACATCATCAAATGTATTTCTAATTTTTTTCATGACTCCAAACAGACTATATCCATTAAGTTATAACTACCCATTCTCCCTGCCTCGCCTCCAGCCCCTGGTAAGCTCTCATCTGCTTTCTATCTCTATGAATTTGCCTATTCTAGATATTTCACATAAGTTGAATCATATAATATTTGATCATTTTGTCTGGCTTATTTCACTTAGCATAATAACTCAAGGTTCATTCATGTTATTCATGTCAGAATTTCCACTCCTTTGAAGGCTGAATAATCTTCCACTTACGTATATGCCACGTTTTGTTTATCCATTTATCTTTCTATGGACACGTGGGTTGTTTCTACCCTTTAGCTATTGTGAATATTTCTGCAAAGAACATTTGCACACAAGTATCTTTTTTAGTCCATTTTCAATTCTTTGGGATATATACATAGGATTAAAATTGTTAAATCATCTTCTTGATCTATGTCTAACCTTAGTTAATAACTGTGCTTCTCTATCTTGTTCTCTCTGACTCATCAAAATTCAGAAACAAATACTTTTATTGAGCTTATCTGAATAGCAATATAGATATTTGCAATTGGTTCATAAAAAGTTAATCATATTTTCTGTTAGAATGTAATTGAACAGATTGAATGTGTAACCTAGACCATCTATGGAGTGTCATATTTGAGAACAAATCTCATTTAATCAGCTGTGAGAAGCCCACCACTAAGGATCAAGGGCTGCAGTTTACGGCCGGAATCAATGTCTTCAGAATTTGCCCAGGAAATCACTTTCCTGTTTGTTCTATGGCTTATAGTGTCTCAGTTTTATAGGTAGTATTACACATCACTTCCTGTCAGGCCAGGAAGTTTAGGAGATTTGGAGACACTGCAGAGAGAGGAATTCACACAAATTTGAAGGTGCTACAGGCAAAATCTGATGGAGATAAATTTCTTGGGTTTGGCATCTTAGCCTCATAATAGAACGAATACAGGCAATATTCTGTGTAATCTCTGGAGAATAGAGATTATTGAAAATTCAGGCCTAGGTGTCTTACAAAATTTTCAACAGATCTTTTTTCTGGACTTAATAGTTGCTTGACCCCATATGACTCTAGACTTGATGACCATACTAAAGCTTATGTATGTTCATTAATACTGAATGCTATACCCATGAAAGCAGCCAAAATAAAATGAGACCAGCCATTTTTGAACCAAAAATAATCCCTCAAGATAATTTATAAACACAAGGACAAAGTATTAAGAACACACTCCACGACCTGGATATGGACAAAAGGGTGACTCATGTCCTTCCAAAGTCACATCCAAAGCATTAACTAACAAGGCTACCCAAGAATTATCTGATTCTCCAGGAGTATGTAACTTTAACAACGCATTCACTATTAATGAGGGAATTTTACAAATCTCTAAGGATAGACTTCAATCTGTGCAAAAGTAGTAACAATGCAAGTTATTTTTTGTTTTATGGCAATACAAATGAATTTTTCCCTGTGGATAAAGGTTTCTGTCAAATGGTTTCTATCTGGTAGAGAAGACTTTATCTCAAAGGTGAGAGTTGTATTGCCTGTAACTGTGACATTAACAAGTCTTCCGCATTAATCAGTTTTGTATGTGATATAGCATTCTTTCTTTCAGTGAATCTAAATACTTCTGCCTCTCCTATACTTCTTAGAGCTAACTCACCATCCTGTTGGTTTCCTTATTCATGAATTAAATCAATCTGTGGCATGCACTCACTTGAAAAAAAAGAAAGAAAGAAAAAGAAAAAAGCTATAAGAGAATGGCAAATTAGACTAGCTGCATTCTTTCGTAAAATAAAATCAAGAAATTCCAGATGATGTTGGAATAATATCTTCAGAGTGCAGAGAAAATAGCTGTCAACTTAGCAGTTATACGTAGTTCAAATATCATTTCTGACTGAGCTAAAATAAAGCTATTCTCAGACACACAAAGATAGAGAGTTAACTGCCTCTTTAAAACAACTATTAAAGGAAATATTTCAATGAGAAGAAAAGTAAACTAAGTAAGAATACATGTTTCTTTTTCTAAAAGAAATGGTGAAACTAAAGTTATAGGAAGCAATAACGAGAATTTGGGGGAATTAAAAGAGAGGGTAATACATATGAAAACCTTTTTTCTTTTGGAGAATGAAAAAAATAATGAATATGTTTAGATTTGTTTACAAAATCTGTAGTTACCTGTATTTTTAAATTTTAAAGTTATTAAAAATGTTAGAGATACAATATATGACTTCCAAACCAGCATAGAGAAAAATAAAGAAATAAAGAAAACTCTATTAATTAAACAGAAAAGAGGAAGAAAGAAGAAAGAGGCAAAGAAAAATAATACTAATTCAGACAGGTTACATTAAATGTTGGAGAGAAGTATAAATACATCAATAATCAGTAAAAATGTAAATAAATTAAGCTCATCTATTAAGGAGGGATTATCAGATGGAATTTAATTCTGCTCCATGGTGGTTTCAAGAGATGCTTAAAAAAAAACTCACAGAGAGATATAAAATAAAGTTACTGAAGAAATACTCTAGGCAAATATGAAAATCAATAAAAAGCCAGTATAGTAAATTATTACCAAACAAAATAGAATTGAAGGCAAAATGATAGAAATAAAGAGCTACACTGCATAAGAGCAAAGGGAAATTAGCAATAAAATATGAAAATCATGAAATTGCATGCACCTCCGCACATAGCTTCAAAACATGTAAAGGCAAAACTGACAGGATTATAATGCAAAATTGATACACTTCCATCAGACAGAAAGATCTAGTCAGGAAAATGTTATTGAGATTAAATATTTGAATGACAAAATAAACAAGCTTAAATCTGAAAGCAAACATGAAATATCTGTAAAAAATCGTGTTCTGCCTACTAGATCACAAAGGATATTATGATAAATGTCAAAGAACCGATACTGTTGAAACTACATTCTCTAATGACAATACAATTTAATTGGAAATCAAACAATAAAGAAATGACTAAAATTGCATATGCCTGGATCTATCTCGGTCTCTTTTCCCCCATGAATTATGGAATAATTCACAGTTAAAATATTCACAATAAAAATAACAACATATTTGGAACAAAGCCTCACTAAAACTACTATTATATCAAAACCAATGAAATAAAGCTAAGATGTGACCTAAGTAGAAAATATATGGCTTAGATATATTTTGAAGAGAAATATTAACAATAAATGAACTGAGATTAAGTTCTTGAATCTGAGGGAAAATCAGTAAATTCAAAGGTAAGAAGGAAGGAAATAATATGTAAGTGCCAAAATTAATAAGATGTTCAGACAATGTAAACACCATTTGTAAGACAAACACTTTTTAAAAACCAATTATATAGCACAAAAGGTCTAGTAACAGTGATAAAGGAATAAAAAGCAAATACCAAAACAACAGTTTTAGGAAAAAAGAAAGATATACATATAAATATATTTGAGATTTTTAAAGTCTAACAGAATATTGTCAATAATTTCATGCCAATAAATTTAAAAACTTGGTCAAGAGGTACAATTTTCTAGGAAAACGTAAATCACTAAAAGTTTTATATAATTATAATGGTTCATAAACCATTACATAGATTTACTTTTAGTATCTTCCCCCAAGCATAGCTATAAAACCCAGATCAGTTAACAAGTATTTAATGAATACATAATTTTATATAATAGGTAATAAAATTTCAAACAATAGAAAAAGGGAGACATTTTTCTAGATTTAAAGAAAATGACAAGAATAGTTCAAGAAAGGAAGATTATAGGCCAGTGCAGTGGCTCACACCTGTCATCCCAGTACTTTGGGAAGCTGAGGTCCACCACTGCTTGAGCCCAAGAGCTTGAGACCAGCCTGGGCAACATGGCGAAACCCTTTCTCTACCCAAAGGAATGCAAAACTTAGCCAGGCACAGTGGCACATACCTGTAGTCCCAGCTACTCAGGAGGCTGAGGTGGGAGGATTGCTTGAGCCCAGGAGGTGGAGGTTGCAGTGAGCTGAGACTGTGTCACTGCACTTCAGCCTGGGTGACAGACCAAGAACATGTCTACAAAAAAAAAAAAAAAAAAAAAAAGGAAGATTATAGCTTCATATTATAGAAGTAGATGCAAAATCATAAATATTAGAAAACATAAATCCATTAATGAAACGATTATTTTAAGTCCATAAAATATAACAAAAAACCAGCATGACCAAGTACAATTTATCTCAGAAATGCAAGGATAATTTCATATTAGGAAAAAAATATAGATATATTAATAGAATCATATCATCTGCAAACAGGGATTGTTTGACTTTCTCTCTTCTTACCTTAATGCCCTTTATTTTTTCCTCTTGCCTGATTGCTCTGGCCAGGACTTCCAATACTATGTTGAATAGGGGTGGTGGAGAAAGGGCATTCTTTTCTTGTGCTGGTTTTCAAGGGGGAATGCTTCCAGCTTTTGCCCATTCAGTATGATTTTGGCTGTGAGTTTGTTATATATGGCTCTTCTTATTTTGAGTTATGTTCCTTCAATAGTTTATTGAGAGCTTTTTAAATGAAAGAATATTGTATCTTATCGAAAGTCTTTTCTGCATCTATTGAAATAATCACGTAGTTTTTGTCTTCAGTTCTGTTTATGTGATGAATCATATTTATTGATTTACATATGTTGAACCAACTTTGCATCCTGGGGATGAAACCTACTTGATCCTGGTGGATTAGCTTTTTCATGTGCTGCTGAATTTAGTTTGCCAGTACTTTGTTGAGAATTTTTGCTTCAATGTTCTTCAAGGATATGGGTTTTCTTTTCAAGTTTTCTTTTTTTGTTATGTCTCTGCCAGGTTTAGGTATCAGGATGATGCTAGCCTCATAGAATGAGTTGGGGAGGAGTCCCTCCTCCTCAAGTTTTTGGTATAATTTCAGTAGGAATGGTACCAGCTCTTCTTGGTATACCTGGTAGAATTTGGCTGTGAAGCCATCTGATCCTGGGCTTAACACATTCACACAAATGTTCATTGCAGCACTGCTCACAATAACAAAAACATGGAATCAACCTGAATGTCCCTCAATAGTATACTGACGAAGAAAATTTAGTACATATACACTATGGAATACTATGCAGTCATAAAAAAGAATGAGGTCATGTCCTTTGCAGGAGCATGGATTGAGCTGGAGGCCATTATCCTTAGCAAACTAACACAGCAACAGAAAACTAAATACTGTATATTCTCACATATAAGTGGGAGCTAAATGATGAGAACACATGGACACAATGAGGGGAACAACAGACACTGGGGCCTACTTGAGGGTACAGAGTTGGGGGAGGGAGAGGAGCAGAAAAAATAACTAATGGGTACTAGGCTTAATACTTGGGTGATGAAACAATCTGTTCAACAAACACCCATGACATGAGTTTACCTGTGTAACAAACCGGCACCTGTACCCCTTAACTTAAAATGAAAGGTTTTGTAAAAGGAAGAAAAATAACTTATTACTAGATTGAGCAAGAAAAACTATCTGACCATCCCAATAAAGGAAAAATAAATTTTAACCAAATCCAATAGCTCGTTAATAATGACTACTCTTAATATACTAAAAATAGAAGGTAGCCTGTTTACATACTCCCCAAATTCATATGTTGAAGGCCTAATTCCCAGTACCTCAGAATATGACTGTATTTGGAGATAGAGTCTTTAAAGAAGGGATTCAATTAAAATGAGGCTGTTAGGCCAGATCCTAATGCAATAGAAGGTAGTCTAATTCAGCATCAAGAGGGAAATAAAGCTGAAATCTAAAAGACACATATGAAAAACCTACAGCAAATCTTACAGATAATGGTGACACTTTAAAAACATTCCCTGTTATCACTGTTTTTATTGTACATGGTACTAGAAGCTTATTATTGCAAAACCAATAACAAACAAAAAATAAACACATAAAAACTGAAAAGGAAAAACTACAGCTTTTATTACTTATAGATAATGCAATTGTCCACATCAACAACCCAAGAAAATCTGCAAACACATCATTAAAACCAATAGGAAAGTTCATGAAAATTTCTGGATTCAAGATCATCATGTAAAAGTTGTAGTTTTTCTCTGCAGTAGAATAAAATATTTTCTTAATGCAATAAACAAAAACAGATATATAAAAATCTGCTCCATAACTAACTTATTATTTCTACCTGGAAGCCTACAGGCTTTTATTCTTTATTATCTATGTTTATGAATATTGCCAAGATGTGCTTGGATATCTTTTTTTTCCTCCTCAATTCTCTTTGGAACTGTGAGCCTTTTGAATCTGAAGATTAAGTCTTCCCTTAGCTTATGGATATTTTCTTTTAGTATTTGTTTACGAATATGGAACATCTAATATTCACACATTAAGTCCCCTCGATCTATGCCTGTCTCTTTTCCCTCATGATTTCTGTCTCTTTATACCTTATTTTAAAGTCAGAATAATTAGGACAGCATGATACTAAATGTAGTGATAGAATTATAGATAATTGTAGTAATAGAGAAGGGTAAGTAATAAACTCATCTATTTGGGACTTCAATATATGACAGCGGGATCAGTCCAGCAGTGGATGAGATTAAACATTTTAAACTTCAATGTCAATTTTAACTAAAACTGAAAGAGAAATTAATCTTGACCAATACTTAATATGCAAAGTGACACTGGCATCCTTACCAGGTCTTTATTTCAGTAGACAAGGTCATTTACAATGAAAGTATCACAACACAGAGGAATTGCCCTCACTACCACACACAGAACCTTAAAATATTAAGTTTACAGAGATGACCCCACATAGAAAGTACATTCACTATGTCATTTACAGGAAGATCATTGCAGCAAAGACACTGAGGCCAGAAATGCACAAAGTGCTACAGATTGTCCACAATGTGGTTAACGTTATTAAAATAGGACCTTTAAAAGACAGACGGAATTTTACAATATTTCATAACCAAATAGGTGAGAGACTAGGCAAATCTGTTGTTCTACAAAGAGATTCATTGTTTAGCTGTGGCAATTTACTTAAAATAATTGTCAAATTTACAGACGAGCTACAAATTTTCTTTTACTACATGACAAGTCTTTCCAGTTTGCTGACCTTCTCTATGATAAAAATCAGCTGTAAGTAGTTTGCTACCAAAATAAATGTTTCCAAAAGAAAAAAAAAAATCAAATTTAGCATGCCCGTTAAGAAGCAAGATTACTTTTCGACAACAGTTGGAAACAAAGACTGCTTTTCAAAACTCAGGCTATGGATTAAACATTTTGCAAATACATATTTGGGTATGTTTCATCATTGTGCAATTTTATTACAACAGTGCAGGTGTATAACTATAAAATTTATCACATATTTATACTTAACACTGTAGAAACCTAATTTTCTAAGTTAACAATTCTACAAATGAGACATTTTTATGGGTTTTATGATGGACAGAGTCCATACTATCAGAGTCTAGTGGGGAAGAGAGGTGAGTACTGCAAAATTTGGTAAGTGACATGTGAGTAGAGAATTCAGTGTAATTCAGCATCAAGAGGGAAATAAAGCTGAAATCTAAAAGACACATGTGAAAAGGTGTAGTAGAGGAGGAGTAGTGAAGAAAGTGCGATGGGGAAAATTTAAGGTTCACCCAAATGTACCAGGGCATAGCAGGTCTTCTGGTTTTAGAAGAAATTTTGCTCCTCCTATTTCTACATCATAGAACCTGGTGTTCTTTTCAACTGGAAACTGAGGTTGGCAATGTCACTGAGGGAGACATGGGAAAAGAAGGCAGCTGAGGTCAAAACCAGGTTCAGATGTAGGTCAGCCTCCTCTCCTCCATTTCCTTCCCATCATCTTACAACACTCTCTTTGCCTTTTATCTTCTATTCCTTAATATATTCCACACATGCATCAGGATCATCAACGTGACCCTAGAACAGCTGTATCTTCTCTTCACTCTATTTTTGTAGCACTTCCATACAAATGGTTGATGAGAAAAGTCATATCTAGGATTGACATCGGGATGGAGGAAGATACCTCTCTCCCCATGCTCCAGCCTAGGTTACCAGACAACTCTCTTTGTGGGATTTGTTGCTGAATTCCTTTGTCATTGCTCCTTCTGTATACCGCCCCCAGAAACCTCTTGGGGATAAGAGGCCTTTGGGTCCCTGGCCCAGGAGTTTTCAAACCTTAGGGGGCACACAGATCTATTTGGGGGCCTTGTTAAATACATATTCCAATTCAGTAGGTCCAAAGTGAGAAATCGATTGTGCCCTTCTTAACAAACTTCCAAGTAACCTAGGCTCTCAGCGAATTTACAGCCTTCCAAACTCTCCCCAATTTCCTGAAATAAGAAAGTACCCGATCCCTTTGAATTAAATTATGACTTTAATCCAAGAAGACATTTACACCACCTGTTATGACTAAATTATATAATCCCCAAATTCATATGTTGAAGGCCTAACTCCCAGTACCTCCGAATATGACTGTATTTGGAGATAGGGTCTTTAAAGAGGGGATTCAATAAAATGAGGCTATTAGGCCGGATCCTAATACAATCTGATAATATTCTTATAAGAAGATTTGGACATACTAAGAGACACAGGGATATGCAAGCACAGAGGAAAAACCAAATAGGAACACAGCAAGAAGGCCAGGTGTGGTGGCTCATGCCTCTAATTCCAATCCTTTGGGGGGCCAAGGCAGGTGGATCACTTGAGGTCAAGAGTTCGAGACCAGCCTAGCCAACATGATGAAACCCCATCTCTACTAAAAATACAAAAATTGGCTGGGCATGGTGGCGGGCATGTGTAGTCCTAGCTACTCGACAGGCTGTGGCAGGAGAATCACTTGAACCCAGGAAGTGGAGGTTGTAGTGAGCCAAGATCACACTGCTTCAGCCTGGACAACAGAATGAGACTCTGTCTCAAAAGAAAAAAAAAAAAAAAAAACTCAGCAAGAACACAGCCATCTGCAAGCCAAGGAGAGAGACCTCAGAAGAAACGAAAAATGCTAGCACCTTGATCTCAGACTTCTAGCTTCCAGAACTGTGGAAAATAAATTTCTGTTGTCTCTGCCACTCAGTCTGTGAAATTTTGTTATGGCAGCCTAAGGAAATTAATATAACCATGGTATTAAAGAATTTGCATACCATGAGTGTTTATAGTCTTTGAGAAGGAATGAAGATAGTACAGGTACCTGCAAGTTGGAAATAGGCACTTTCAAAATAGTCCATTTGACTTTCAAAAATGGGAACAGCACGAATTCCAAAAATTACAGATGGGTACAGTTGAAATGAATTCCCTTGACAAAATTTTGGACAGGATTGTTAAACAGGTGGTTGGTGAGTTCTTAGACAACAGAGCCATAGTTACTAAAGAAAAGCTATGTTCACTCAGACTAAGTCAAGCTGAGCTAACTTCCCTTCTTGTATTGATAGGGTAGTAATGGAGACCCTGAGAAGGCCACAGTCATACGGAATCCAGATTGCAATAGGATATTTGAGAGAAGGTTGGGATATGATCCTTCAGGGAAAGATGGAAAAATAGGGACCGAACATGATTTGGCATTGAGTGAATTTGTGGCTCACTGAAATCCAAGACCCTATGGTGTTAAGGAAGCATTGTAAATGAGAAGACCAGGACCCACAGTTAGCCCTTAACATAAAAGCTCTCACTAATTGCATGCATGCAAACACAGAAATCATGCGTGGCAAAGATTGCTCACTGTCTGCCAATAATGATTTTCCCTTCTTTCAGATAATAGAATTTTTAGCTGAGCAGATGAACATACAGGGAAAAAAAAAAAAAAAAAAAAAAAAAACCACTTTTCTCAGCCTTCTTTGCAAGTTGGCCTAGCCATGTGACTAAATTCTGTGCAAAGCTCTGTGGATAAGAACAAATGTGGTTGTTCTGGGGATCATGTCCTTAAAATGCAAGCCTACCACCTTTCACTTTTTGGCCCTTCTTATTCACTAGAACGTGAACGTGTTGGTGAGCTGGGTTGGCCCTAGGGATGGCTGAGAATTAAGATAGAAGGTCCCTGGATTTCTGACCTCATGAAGCCTTCCTTCTAGTCTTACACTGTTAACACACAGGCAGTTAAGAAAGAGAAGTAAACTTCCATCTTGTTTAAGCCACTGTTAAGCCACTGTTACACTGAGTCTTGGTCTGAGCACCTGAACCTACATCCTAAGTAATTGAGCATGTGTATCTGATTGGCAGAGGACATTAAGCTGGGAGGATAACCAATACGGTCTGCATCAATCAGAAAGCCAAGAAAATCTTAATAGGCTGGAATAAAGAGCCTAACCTCACATGGTGCATTTTAACAGCCTTGCATTTATGTTAAAATAATCAATTGCATAATAAAGTGTAGGAAGGGCCACCATAAAAGAAGCTCATGTGTTTAAAAAAAGGGTGGTGGAGATTTTCACTGACTTCAAAGCTCAATATGGGTATAGCCTTAGACGGCAGTAAGCAAATGTGATGTCCCCATCAATGACATTAAGAGCCCTTGTTGTTCCATTCTGATCAGACCGCACAGGAAAGCAGCCAGAGGGTGAAGCAAAGTGAAATGAAAACTGCGTGATCCCTTTACTGAATGGGCTGATCTCCACTGGCACATACACAAAATCTATTTATCTTCTCCCACATAGACTTCAACACACTAGACTGAATCTCTGCCTTCACCACCACTTGACATCGCACACAAATTCCACAGTTTTAGCATGACTTTCACTTATAACCATAGTCTCATTTCGTTGTTCTTTTTCTTTTTGTTTTTGTTTTTTCGAGATAGACTCTTACTCTGTCACCCAGGCTGGAGTGCAGTGATGTGATCTCAGCTAACTGCAACCTCTGCCTCCCAGGTTCAAGCGATTCTCCCGCCTCAGCCTCCCGAGTAGCTGGGATTACAGGCACCCGCCACCATGCCTGGCTAATATTTGTATTTTTAGTAGAGACAGGGTTTCACCATGTTGGCGAGGCTGGTCTTGAACTCCTGACCTCAGGTGATCTGCCCACCTCGGCCTCCCAGAGTGCGGGGATTACAGGCATGAGCCATCCCACCCAGCCCATAGCCTCATTTTGATCATTCAAAATAATTTTCAGGCTTGAAGAAGGACAGTTGTGACAGAGATGTTTCACCATATATCTTTGATTTTTGAACCATACGAATGTATTATCTGGCAACAAAATTAACCAAATAAAATTTTACATTTCAGTATAAATCAGAAATTCAATATCACATTCAATTCAAACCTGCTCCCCTCCCCCAGTTCAGTTCAGCTCATGGCTCGAGGCAGCAAGGAGGAGGGAATAATCTGTTCTAGCACTGCTATCCTGGCTCCTTCCATACTCTACTCCTACTCACTCTGCTTCTTCAGGCAGAGCAGGTCAGGACAGCCATGGAGAGAAAAAGAAATCAAAAGTTTTTTCGTTTAGCCGGAGCCGTGGGTGTTCTCTCCTGGTGAATGCCAGCTGGCTGTCCTGTCCTTTGTGGCAGGAGTCCAAGTGCCCACCCACTCACAGAGCTGATGTGGGGCCTTCTTGGTGACCCTCAGAGGAATCTCTAAGCTGCACATCTCCATGGCCTGGTCACAGGCTCCCCCAAATGTTTATTAGACCCCTCTGGTCCTAATACCTATGATACAGCCCACAGACTATCACTGCCCACTTGAAAAAGAGCTATCAGGTTGGTGTACCCTATGCCCATCTGTGGTCCATGTCCAGGACACAGCTTTGGCCTTTCAGACATGAAGAGGACAGGCCACTGTCACTGCTGCCTCTCCTCCCACTCTTTGACCACAGGGAGACTCCACAGTCTCTGGGTCTCAGTCTCCTTCAGTCAGGAAGCAACCACCAGTCTCCATGTTCATACATCCTCCTGGGCTCCAGAGGACAAGTTCATGCTCCTTCAAGTGTTATGCTCCTTCAAGATCACCCTCACTGCCCCCTGCTTGGATGCTCCAGAGCAAGCCTGAGAGTTTCTGCCACTCCCTGTGCCAGGCTCACCTTCTTACAGACACCGCAATCTCTGTGAGCCAATCTTGGATTCCCTCAAAATTGTTTTGGGGACACCTTTTGTTCTCTATGGAAAAGGAAGGAGAAAAGCCAAATATTTCACTTTAAGTCGGCGGACCCCTATGTGATTCCATTCACTTGTCTCTTTGAACCCGCTGGAGGTGAAGACAGGGTATCCATGTCTTCACCCGTTATAAAGTCCTGCAAGCATATGTCTGGCAGCTCTTCCTTAGAAGGTGAGGGGATTTGGGACTTGAAAGAGACTGCTAATTGTACCTAAAATATGTTTCTCCTTCTTTCATGTAACAGACTTTTAGCACTTAGCTAAATGTACACAGTTGCTCAACAATTAACTTTTTTTCCCTCACTTCTTTGCAGTTAAGGTTCTGCAAATTTAGATCTAACAATGAGATGAGCTTGGAAGGTAGGAGGTAGGTGTGGACATTCTTCTGGCTATTGCAGCTGGCTAGAAAACGATTTATTGGCAGTTCCCCAGATTCATCTTTGCCTAGATGTCATTGCTTCATTTCAGCATTATTTCCCACCTGGAGAGGCAGGGAATTTTCAAAACCATCAAGTCTTCCTCCTTTAGGATTAACAGTCTTTCCTTTCACTTCTCTCTCTCCTCTTGCATTTTAGTGTGAGCAACAAAAAGAAGCCATAAGGCACCTTCGAGGTCTGTTTGAAATCCCCTAAGCTATTGGCCACCCCCTTCATTAGGCACACTTTTTACGGTCTTGGTAACACAGGCGGCACCCTTGCTAAATGTCCTGCCACTACACAAGTGCAGTTTCCAGATGGGTCTTCCTCACCTCCTTCAAGTCCTCACCACAGCCTCCAGGCCGTCATGGTTCTATGAACAACTTCTTCGAAGCTCTTCAAACTTTCACTAACTCTTTCCAGCCTCTGCCTACTGTCCAGTCTCAAACCCACATCCACATTTTAGGTGTTCATTACAGAAGCAACCACTTCCAATCACCAAAATTTGACCTCAATATCTATCACTGTGTAATAAATTACCCCCAAATGGAGTGGCTTAAAACAACGAACACTTTATATGTCACAGATGCTATGGGTCAGGAGTTCAGGAGCCACTCGGCTCAAAGCCTCTCATGACTTTGCAGTCAGGAGGTCAGTAGGAAAGGAAGCAGCTATCTGGGAGGCTGGCGGGCCTTCCCTCATAATTTCAAGATGGCTGCCCAGCATGGCTGCCTGGTAAGAGGCCTCAGATTTCACAAGTGGACTCCCCATGATTCTAAGGCCAGGGCAAGGAAAATGCAGTGTGATCCTGTAATATGTTATAGTATCAGAAAGTAAGAAAGTACCCCCCAAGAATGTGTTTCTAAGATGAAGGCACGTCTAAAGGACCCAAGAATCAATCTTAAAAAGCTCCCAGTGGCCAGAGCTAATATAATTTGAGCACCGTAATAAATTTCACTTGTATCGAATTATCACCTAAAGAATAAAATAAATATCCATGAGCACATACTGATATAAATAAATAAATAAACAAAAGAAGAAAGACCAATCTTTCTTACATAATAAATCCAATTAATAAATGTAGAGGGAATCGGAGAAATAGAGAATTGCCATTGGAACACCACAGTTATCCTTGCTGCAGGCAAGACTCATTGATACTTGCTAAAATTAGTGGTTGAACTTTAAGAAGTAACAGAATGTTTGCATCATATTCGTATCCCTTTCTAAATTTACTAATCACTATTATGGTTTTAAAACATGACTTTGATACTCTACCTCCCTCCAGGAGGTAGAGTTTAATGGCCCTTTCCTCAAATATAGGTTGGACTTACTGACCTGCTTTTATGAATAGATGACAGAAAGGGAAAAATTGTAACTTGACAGTGGGGAAGCCTAACAGACATCACATTAGCCAGGTGATCAAAGTTAACATTACCTGCAGTCATGCTGATATTATACAACCACTGACATAATACAATGAGAAGGGCCTATCACCTCTGTGGTGTTCTTCTCCAAAATCCATAGCCTCAGAATGTTTATGAGAAACCATCAGATTAACCCAAATTAAGGGCTTTCCACAAAACACCTGACCACTACTCTTCAAAACATCTAAAGTTACAAAAGACAAGAAAATACAGAGAAACTATCCCAGATTGGTGGAAACTAGGGAGACATGATGAATAAAGGTATCATGGTATCCCAAAAGGG
Source organism: Chlorocebus sabaeus (assembly GCF_047675955.1). Classification (NCBI taxonomy): domain Eukaryota; kingdom Metazoa; phylum Chordata; class Mammalia; order Primates; family Cercopithecidae; genus Chlorocebus; species Chlorocebus sabaeus. The sequence continues at coordinate 14,432,383 of NC_132916.1, read as the reverse complement.
GTCCGGGAACAGCAAAAGAACATTAATAGGAAAAGTTGCGAAGTCCAAATAAAATTGGTAGTTGGCTTACTAATATTGCACCACTGCCAATGTCTTGGTTTTAATAAACATACGATGTAAGATGTTAACATGAGGGGAAGTTGGGTGAAGGGTATATGGGAAGACTCTGTACTGTCTTAGAAACTCTTTGCTGTAAAATTGTTTCAAACTAAAAAGTTTTTTTTAGAATAGGTAGAGTTGCAAATAATTTGGAGAGAGGTGCAGAAGGAGGTATCTCTTACCTGTGAGGTAATAAGCCAAGTAATTGCTGAGAAAGATGTGGGTGGGAGAAAGTGGCTGCAGAGGGCCTTTGTTACGACTTGCCTGAAGGTCTATACTACGTTAGAAAAAATTACCAAAAATGACCACACTGTGCTGTAATGGGGCCATGTCTCCACATATCTGCCAACTCTGCATTCTCTGGGCTTGCTGTCGTGTTGGGAGGGACTCAAATCCTCCTATTCAGCAAAAGGAGAAGTTTCCTGATGGATGGTCTGAGACAGGAAGGATGTCCTTTCCACGGGCTGAACACGGATTCCAGTACCCCACTATATGATGCCAACAAGCATCATCTTTGGCCACTGAAGCCCAGGATCTTAGGTTAAATGCTTCTGTCTCATGGGCTGCAAACCACCAACATAGAACTAAGATTGATAAGAAAAATTCACCGTTTACTCAAAACAAGTGTATACCAGCCTACATATTTATAATGCCCTATTATATGGTTGTACAGTTCATATCCTCAGTAATTCAGTAGGTATCTCACTAACATCTATTTGAAATCCTCCCAAAAATAACATTTAGCGGTAGCTTCATGATCTCCCTAGAATGGTGTCTTTATTTTTCTTAAACATTTGATATGTTACACCACCCAGGCAGAAAATAGAACACAGAGTGTAGGATACACACATACTCACCATAAAAACAACCATATTGTAACAGCAAAACATATTTATAAAATTGGTCAAGGAAATTGAATTTAACATATGCTGTTATCGCATAAGCATTTTTAATGAAATAACATTTTGTATTTATATAGCACCTTTCTACTAAGGAGCAAAAATATGACTCAGATATTATTACTCATTCTCACACCATCCTTGACAGGTGGATAAGTAGCAACATTTAAACCAAGTTTTAATCACTGGGAAACAAAGACATGCATAAAGACAGCAAATAAACCACAAATGATAACCCAGAAAGTTGGCGTTTTCCACCCCCCAGTGCCCACTGTGGTCCACTCACTCTTTTTTTCTGAAATCTTAAAAGCTAGTTTGAATAGTGGTGAAAAAAAAAAAAAAAATACAGGAACAGTAGAGAGATAAAACAGGTATATACCAGCCTACTCAGGAACCTGATGGTGGAACTTAGACTGGAAACTGTTCAAAGTTAAAACAATTCCCAAACCTTGAGCATCGACTCAGACAAATGTAATGGGTACCAGGGACAAATGAAAGTATCCTTCCAAACTATGTCCCAAATTATTATCAAGCCTTTCTGTAATAAAGGCCCATTCCTCAAGCAGCTGTCACATAATGCGCAGGTGATCAACAGCAAATCCATTAGCCACATAGGATAAAGAAATTTGAGTGGCCCAGAAACTCTTGCATAAAACATAACTTCAACAAGATAGGAAATTCTGGATGATGCACTCCTGAGGAGCACTTTAAAAATTCATTCAAGGAAATTAAAAAAAAAGTCTCTTTAAAGATAAATGCAAATTATACACATAGTTGAAATCTAAAAGTATGTCTTGAATAAGAAAATTACCAGAGGATGAATTTCCTAAAAGCATGACTGTCTTTTAAGAGTTTCTGATATATTTAATCTCCAGTAAACTCTAGGGTATCCAAAGGTGTAGTACCTTTTCTCCCCCGCTAGAATATGCAGTGTCTGAGAAACTTCCATCACATCTATCCATGTAGTCAACTAATGTCAGCAAAACCAGATGGGAAATCTTATATAAAGGGAAGGATGAAAATATTTTATTGTAAACTTCTGAGTCATAGGGATAAGGAAAGAAAGTTACATTATATTCTAATAACAAATTTCAATAACGTGAAAAAAGAAAAGTAACAGCCAACAACTTTTTAAGCACTTCTATGCACTAGTATGGGTAACGGCACCAGGCACAATACATGCTTTGTCTCATTTCCTCTTCGCAAGCCTCCTTTGAGATATACCCATTTTATAGACTTAGATTAAGACATTGTCAGAGGTCAGGATACAAGCAGCTGTCTGACTCCAAACCCTTTATAGATGCTGCCTGGCTTTTTCTCTAGCCCTTCACTTCTTAATTAGTACAGAGAACCAAGTCTTGCCTTTCATTTCTTCCCCTGCACTGAAGAAAAATCTAAAAGCCATCCTTTTGTAACGTTGAAAACTTGGAATCAAAAATCCATTAAAATATTATCTATAGAAACACTCCCAAAGCCTCATAGCAAGAAATTCAGATAAAAGCACATATTTTCACTACTTTGATGTGCATAAGTTTAAACTCCATGACTCTTATTTTGATCTTCATCATTCCCTATTTGACTGATTTTTAACCTATCCTCTTACATCACGGAGTGGCAAATACGATCAAGGAATCAAAAAAAAGCAACTCCTTCAACAATCTAATTTATATGAAATATAGTAAATTACAATGATGCCTATTTAATTAATCTAATTAATTGATTAATTGATTAATTTAATTAATTAGTTAATTAACTAATGTCCCTGGTGGGCAAAGCTTTCTTAACCAGAGAGCTTCCTGGCCCACAGAGGAAAGAAAAAAGTAATGATCCTTCAGCTGTTTCTGAACTTCAGTACAGTCACAGGCCCAGCTTCAGGGATCATGTCTTCGGTGAGGTCACAAGGGAAATTACACCTTCAAGAACGCACTGTGCAAACCATATCCTTGACTCCAGTGAATCAATTAGGAAAGGGTTATTGCTATAAATAAGCAAATAAGACAGGTCATCAAGAAATTGGTCCTCAAGGTTTGACTTTTCTTCTCCACCACTGAACAGAGTTACTTTTTTTTTTTTTTTTTTTGAGACAGAGTCTCCCTCTGTTGCCCAGGCTGGGGTTCAATGGTGCTATCCCAGCTCACTGCAACCCCTGTTTCCTGGGTTTTTAAGTAATTCTCCTGCCTCAGCCTCCTGAGTAGCTGGAATTACAGGCACCCACCACCACTCCTAGCTAATTTTTGTATTTTTAGTACAGAGGGGGGTTTTACCATGTTGGCCTGGCTGGTCTCAAACTCCTGACCTCAAGTGATCCACCCGCCTTGGCCTCCCAAAGTGCTGGGATTACAGGCATGAGCCACCGTGCCCAGCCGAGATTTACTTCTAATCTCATGAGATGCTGAGGACTAAGATCTCCTCCTTCCCAGGACCCAAAGCAAGAAAATGAGGTGGAGGAGAGACACATCTCCAAAGATCTTACCCTTGGAATAAGGGTCTTTTTCCCACACCTTCTTTACATCTATTCCCCCTGGGCTGTTTTTATTTTCCTACCCCACGCTCCATCAGCTTTAAAGCACCAAAATCTTTTTGGCCACCTCAGGACAAAAATTTGTTACAAAAGCCACCTCCCAAATGGAATTAGCTCAGCCTAACTAAGTAAATCAGGCTTTGGACAGGCTCTGCTTCCTGTTGGTTGTTCATACATTTGTGTTGTTCAAGTCTTCATCTTAGAACCCAACCCCGCCTTGCTGGATTCATGATGGAATTTCTCTTTGCACCTGAACAACTCTCAGTAAACTTCTCCTTTTAATTTTGAAGAATGTGATACCTTTCTGTCAGAAAAGGTATCCAGGTCTTAGATTCCCACTCAAGCCCTGAATAATACTCTTCTGGGCATACATAAACACACAATTTTCCCGAATTCTCCTTCTCCTTGCACAGAGATCTTCCCTTCTTCCTCCTTCCTTCCCTTTCCCTAGCTTTCTTTCTAATTCTCACCTTTCCTGGCATTTGTTTACTTGCTCAACCTTCTAACAAATGTTTATTTAACAAACGTCTGCTATGATCCAGGCACTGAACTAAGTGACACAAAGGTGAGTAAGACACAGTCCTTGCCATAAGACATTCATGCTCCTACGAAGCAGACCAATTATCAGACCATGAGAGCTCATAGCGGAAGGGCAGAGATAGAGTTAAGCCTCAAAAAGAGCCAAGTCACCCCGCTGGAGACCCAGTCTCTTTCTCCTCACTTTTCAGGTTCTATGTGTTTTCAGGGTTTTGTTTCCTTAAAGTGTTTAAATAGTTTCCTTTCTAGCAACCTCCCCCACAGAGAACGAGGTAGACCTTCGCAACTCCCAATCTTAATCATCGTATTACTTCCCAGCCAGCAACTCATATACTCCCAGACTCATCAACTTCTCATTATCCATTCTACCACAAACATCAGAATATCTAAAACCCCTAGAGTCCAACCCACTCCAGTCCATGTTTGAGTTTTCCAAATTCACATATTATTTGAGGAAGGTGAATTTTCCATGCAGTGTGTTTTGAAATCAACAGACATATACTTAATCCTTTTGCCTCAATTTCTGATCGTCATAAAGACGGGAAAAACCGAAATCCTCAGTTCATTTTAATTCTCTTAGTCCCTAATGTGATATTCCGTGTGCACCTTCAATGACTGGCCTCTCTTTTACCTATCTGGTTTTGAATTACATTGGCTAACTTCAGAAAAATCATCTTGACTAAATTGTCTCTGAAAGAAAGTAATTGAGGCAGAAGATATATGCAGTCCCTCAGTTGTTTTAGCTGCTCTATCAGGTTTGAAATAAACAGCCTAATAAAAGGTCAGATACATGGGTTTTAAAAGCCTATTTATCATACAGTATTCAAAACCTTTAATCATTTTATAAGCCTCGCATTAAATGTCAGTTGTCATTCTTTTTCTTATCATGATTTTTTTTTTCTTTTTCTTTTTTTGAGACAGAGTCTTGCTCTGTCGCCCAGGCTGGAGTGCAGTGGTGAGATCTCAGCTCACTGCAAGCTCCGCCTCCCGGGTTCAGGCTGTTCTCCTGCCTCAGCCTCCCAAGTAGCTGAGACTACAGGCGCCCGCCACCACGCCTGGCTAATTTTTTGTATTTTTAATAGAGACAGGGTTTCACCGTGTTAGCCAGGATGGTCTCGATCTCCTGACCTCATGATCCGCCCACCTCGGCCTCCCAGAGTGCTGGGATTACAGGTGTGAGCCACCGCGCCCGGCCCTCATCATGATTATTTAACAAACCAAAAATACCATTATGTTGTTCCTTTTCTAGAAAAAAAAAATTGTTTGAATGTGAAAGAAATAAAGCTACACAGAGACAGGGCTGGTGCAGGGGATCAGGACCTAGAGAACCAGCTTCAAATTCTGCTCCACCACCTATTTATTGTGTGATTTGAAGCCAATTATTTAAGTTCTTTGAGCTCCAGTTCCTTGATCTATTCAAGGAAGATAATAATAATCTCTGCCTCACAAGTGTTTTTAAGGATGAGCCCACACCCATCCTTGAGTGAATCATTACCTTGGTGGGCTCCATGGCACCCCCCTCCCCCACCCCATCCCCTGCCCTCCTTTCTGAAGCAGCCTCTCCCACCCTGAGCTGCCCCACCCTCCAAGTTTCCTTCTGCTCTGGGCTCTCCTAAGTCTCTGCACTTCGGCCCACACACACTGGACTTCTGGTAGCCCAGTCCTAGTCTTCATTCTCATTTCGTAGCCTCTCTCTAAGACAGCTCATCCATACTGGCAGCTTCCATTTTCAGAGGCTTCCAATCCTTCATTTGAATATCAGACCTTTATAGGCAACTATTTACACCATACCTCCTTTTGGGGTTTTCTCCCACTCAACAGGTCTAAATGAAGTTCGAGTCCTCTCCTAAATCTAGCAGGCTTCCCATGTCCTCCTTCTCAGCTAGTGAAACCGCCACTCATCCAGCTGTGTGAGCCAGACACCAAAGAGCCATCCCAGACCCTTCACCTGCTCTCCCAACCCCAGCCATCACAAGCCCTGTCCATTCTCCCTCCTAAAGAGCTCAGAAATATGCCTTCAGAACTACATCCAATTAGACCACCCCAGTCCGAGGTACATCTATCTATTTCCTAAGCCATCCCATTGTACTCACTGCCATGCCACAGCGGAGGGCCCTTCTCAATGCACAGGTGTTGTGATGTCATTTCCTGCTTCTGTCCTCTCACACTTCTGCAATGATCTTAGGGTCAAAATTAAAATCATTTTTTTATTTACATAAATGTATGGGGTTCAAGAACACTTTCGTTACATGCATAGATTGCATAATGGTTAAGTCAGGGCTTTTACATATTCATCATCCAAATATTGTACATCGCACCCATTAAGTAATTTCTCATCCTCCACCCCCTCCTGCTCCCTCATCCTTCCAAATCTCCATTGTCTATCATTCCAATCTCTATGGCCATTTGTACACATTTTTTCACTTCCACTTATGAGTGGCAATACGCGATATTTGTCTTTCTGTATCTGGGTTGATTTGCTCAAGATAATGGCCTTCAGTTCCATCCATGTTGCTGCAAAAGACATGATTTCATTCTTTTTTATGGCTGAATAGTATTTCATTGTGTTTGTATGCCACATTGTCTTCATCCAATTTAGGATATTTAGGTTGGATTCCATATCTTTGCTATTGTGACTAGTGCTGCAATAAACACAAAAGTACAGGTACCTTTTTAATATATTGATTTCTTTTCCTATGGGTAGATGCCCAATAGTGGAGTTGCTGAATCAAATGGTATTTCTATTTTTGGTTTTTTAAGAAATCTCTGTACTGTTTTGCACAGAGGTTGTACTAATTTACATGCCCAGCAGCAGTGTTAAAGAGTTCATTTTCTCCATATCCTCACCAACATCTGTTACTTTTTGTCTTTTTAATAATAGCCATTCTAGCGTTTGTTTTCTTAGTTTTGAGTTGTTTGATTTCCTTACGTATTTTGGATATTAGCCCCTTATCATATGTATGGTTTGCAAATACTTTCTCCCTTTCTGCAGGTTGTCTCTTCACTCTATTTATTATTTCCTTTGCTGTGTAGAAGCTTTTTAGTTTAATTAAGTCCCACTCATCTGTTTTTTGTGGAGGGGGGGTGGTGGGGATGGAGTTTTGCTCTTGTTGCCCAGGCTGGAGTGCAATGGCACGATAGCTCACTGCAACCTCTGCCTCCTGGGTTCAAGAGATTCTCCTGCCTCAGCATCTCAAGTAGGGATTACAGGCACGTGCCACCACGCCCAGCTAACTTTTTTGTATTTTTAGTAGAGACAAGGTTTCACCATGTTGGTCAGGCTGGTCTCGAACTCCTGACCTCAGATGATCCACCTGCCTCAGCCTCCCAAAGTGTTGGGATTACAGGCGTGAGCCTGTTTCTGTTTTTAAATCCTTAGGAAGACGTACATGACCCCACAGGATCTGACCCTGGTTCCCGGTCAGCCTTACCTCCCATGGCTTTCCTGTCCCTGTACTACCTTGCTTTCTTCCCCTTCAGCCTCAGTTCAAGTTCACATCTTCAGGATGGTAGTCTATCATCCCTGATCCCAGTTGAGACCATCTTCTAGGCATTCCCACCTCACCGCTTGATTTTCTTTCAGGGCATTTAGCGCATTTGCTGTTGTATGACAATGTGGGCCTTTTCATCAATGGCAGTCTCACATGCAAGAATGTAAAATCCAGTACAGCAGGACATAGCTATATATTGCTTATCCATGAATTCCCAGTAGCAAGCCCCAGTAGAATTTCAATATGTATATAGTGAGTTATTAAAAAGTGATTTATTAAGTTATTAATTACTTTCTAAATTAATTAATATTGAAGTGAGCCAGAAACATGATTAGGAGCCCTCATTCCCCAGTCAAACTACTCAGATCCATTTGTGGCTCTACCACATACTGGTTTTGTGACTTTGGGGAAGTTATCATATCATTATCTCTGACACCTCCTCTCCAAAATTGAGTAGCTTGCATAGGAAACTCAGGAAGACAAAAGTTAGCCTCCCAGCAACTAGCTAAACAAACCCACTTTTTAGCCAAAACCAAGAATACCATTTAATAAAAAAATAAAGAGCAAACCATGCTCCTAGCACACATTAATATGTCAGAAGATAATAAAGAAGAAGAAGTGGAGTCACAGCCAATTGTGCTCTGCTAACAAATAACAATCTTGACAAGACCTTAGGAGGACAACATGAGCCAGTACCCATTTTGGATACAGGTGACTTGGTGGACCTTGGTTTCCCATCAAATCCCTTGCCTCTAGCACCCAAGTGCCCCTGCAGCCCGCCCCTGACACAGCCTGGCAGCAGGTGCTTCCCCTCCAAGGGAACCAGCCAGGCCCTGTGCCCCACAGGCAATGAACAAGGCTGGGCTGTGCCCCTTTCCGGCAAGCAATCAGCACAGGCCCTCAAGCATGAGATTTAATTGCTTGTTCATTATTTTAGCTTGCAGGGGCTACAAGAAAGTATGGCATTTCTGAGCACACCATCCGAAGGAACCCTGGGAGCTGTCAAATTAAAAAATAACAACAGAAATGAGAAAGGAGCCTGTCTTTAGCCAAACGGCTTCAGGTGCCTGTGACTCAATGAGAGGGCCCCCATCAAAATCCATGGAAGCCCCTCACTGTTTGTTCTGCCCTTTTCAATTCTGTCTGAGCGGGGAGGAGAGTGCCACAAAGGGACGAGAATTTGAACTCACAGCCCCCAAGTGCACCAATGTCCTTTTTCTGCCTGATTGTATACTTAAAGTGACTGTAAAGTCAATAACTTCCCATGGTTTCACAGCAAAGCCAAAAGATTAAAAAAGAGACATTGTCCTTTTGAAGATGTGGAAAGTAATAAGTGAGCAGGCTGAATCCTCTTTGGGTTTAAAAGCCTGTGCAGTTCTGCTTTAAGGTGTCAAAATTGCCTTAAATCTTTAGCTTTGTTATACCCTGCTGCTACACAGATATAATAGGACCAGGCTGACTCTCTCAAACAATTTGGAGATCATTTGTTCTCTCTAAAAACTTTGTTGAAATATATATGTTAGCACAGACTTTTTCTCAACATTTTCTATTTAAAATATAGTATTTTTTTCAGATGCGTCTTAGAGATCTGAATAGTCAAACAGTAGCTCTCTTTTTGAAAAAAAAAAAAAAATTGTACACCATCTTCAAGTTTTAAGCACAAAGGTTACAGCTAGTTCTCCTCCCCCATTTTATTTCCACTGTTGGAGCAGATCTGACCTCGTCTCTCTAAAGGCAGAAAACTTCAACAAAGGCAGGAGGACTATTTAAAGTGATGAAAAAGATTCTGAATGAAGGATTATGCCTTTGATGAAGCCTGAAAGAAAAGCAGTGCTTAGGAAGTGGATAAAAGTCAACAGCAACAATTCTTGGCTTTGGACGAAACCTTGAAGGTGCACTTTTCCCCAGTGATATGAAAAATAAAAAAATAAAAACAACCAACCAGAGACCCATAACTCTTCTGGGTCTGTGGCATCTGTACATTCACATGATAGAAACTTACTAAATCGCAAAGTGTCCCTGGCAAAGCCCAGGCTCCATGATGGGCTGGGAGCCCTGTCACTGCACCAGGAGAAAAGGAGTCACTAGGCTCTGGATGGGGAAGAGAAAAGCCTCTTTCCCCCCTCCCATTCCAAAAGAGAAGAAAAAGCCTGGACAGCCAGATAAAAGCAGCCTTGAAAAATCACTCTAGAGGAGAAAAGACCAGAAGAATGTCATCCAGAAAGAAGACCAGGAGACAATGCTACAAAGGTGCTTTTTCTCCCTCCTCTCTTTCCACCTCTCCCATAGTCGCCTTTCCCTCTAAACCACCCCCACTCATCTCTCTCCAGATTCTACTCTCCCGCTGGAGCCTGACCAGCACATTTCCCAAAAGCAGATTTAAAAAAAAAAAAAAAAGCAAGGGTCTCAGGCTCTGTCATATCCAACTCATTCTTATATGCCAGGGAGACAGAGTGACATTTTGTGTATCTGTTGGATTGTGAATTACCACTTAAGCATAGAGACTGTTCTCAACAGTGAGATTCCCTTCATGTAGACACCCTCATGCTTCAGTTAGGTGCTTACAGGTGAATAGTTACTCAAAAATCGTCATGTAGGAAATTTGGTTTCTGAACCTTGAATTAGAGAGACTCAAGCATGCACCAAGGAAATGTCTAGCTATGCTCTTCTCCAGCCTCCCACCGGGCTGCGGGTCTTAGCGCTATTCTGTTGGTATCACTGGGGTGTGCCGGGCTTTTGTTTGAATGGTCCGATCTGGCTGCAATCATTTTATGAGCAGACCCAATCGCTCTGCCGGCGTCTGCATTGTCTGCTTCAAAAGTCAGGCTCACCAGAGAGAGCAATTTCTTAATGGAAAGAATTTGTTATCAGTTTAGGCCACAAGCCTGAATCTTTGAAACAGCATGACTCAGATAGCTCATCACTCAGAGAATTAAGGTTTTGCGTCCCTCAGTTCTAAGTGAAGTTTTCTTCCTCTTTTGAAGGCAGCAGAATTAAATTACCAGAGCCATCTCATTGGTCATTCATTTAGTATTTACCACACCTACTATGTGCAAGAGGTAGTGGGAAGTAGAAAGATTAGAAAGAAAAGCTCCTGGCCAGGCGCGGTGGCTCACGCCTGTAATCCCAGCACTTTAGGAGGCCAAGGTGGCTGGCTCACCTGAGGTCAGAAGTTGAGATCAGCCTGGTCAACATGGTGAAAACCCATCTCTACTAAAAATACAAAAATTAGCCAGGCATGGTGGGAGATGCCTATAATCCCAGCTGCTTGGGAGGCTGAGGCAGGAGAATTGCTTGAACCTGGGAGGTGGAAGTTGCAGTGAGCCAAGATCGCACCATTGTACTCTAGCCTGGTCAACAAGAGCGAACTCCATCTCAAAAAAATAAAAAGAAAGAAAGAAAGAAAGGCTCCTCCATCAAAGAGGTTAGTAGCTTACAGATCTTAGAATCATACAACTTAGAAAAATATGTTGAAGCTTATACATAGAATCCAAGAGCTTTATTTTACAGATGAAGAAGACAGACGCTGAACTATTCCGTATCTCCGGTGGTAAACTACAGAGGTAATTCTCAAACCCAGGTTTTCTGACTCAAAGAAGGACCGTGCCTTTCCATTCTGTTTCTAACAGCTAAGAGCCTCCAGCATCCCCAGGTCCCAGAGGCGTGTGTGGTCTAGAAAGCTGGTGCGTGGTCATCAGTCAAAAGCACACATACCCCTCACTGCATACATACACCGTGACCAGCACACAACTGGAGGTTTGAACTCACGCATTCACACACGTATGTAATCCTTACAATAAGTGTTTGAGGCAAGGATTGGTACTCAGGATGTAAGCTTGAGAAGCTGAGTGGAGTGTTAACTAACCCATTCAAGGTTAAAGGGTCCCCGTGGCGAATTGAGGACTCAAAACTCAGTCTGTTCTCTGCCCCTACACACCAGTAGCCTCGATTTCCAACTCCTTTGTTTGTTCCCTGTTACAGACTGAATGCTTGTGTCTCTCTCCCAAAATTCACATATTAAAATCCTAATCCCCAATGTGAGAGTATCAGGAGGTGAGGCCTTTGGGGATGACGGGGTCATTAGGGTGAAGCCCTCATGGTGGGATTAGAGTCTTTGTTAGAAGAGACACAACAGAGATCATTGTTTCTCTTCAGCCATGTGAGAACAGGACGAGACATCCATCTACAAACCAGAAAGGGGGCCCTCACCAGACACCAAATCCTCTGGAGCCTCGATCTTGGACTTTCTAGCCTCCAGAACTATAAGAAAAAAATGTTGGTGGCTGAGTGCCATGGCTCATGCCTGTAATATCAGCACTTTGGGAAGCCAAAGCAGGTGGATTACTTGAGGTCGGGAGTTTGAGACTAGCCCGGCCAACACGGTGAAACCCTGTCTCTACTGAAAATACAAAAATTAGTGGGGCATAGTGGCACATGCCTATAACCCCAGCTACTCGGGAGGCTGAGGCAGGAGAATCGCTTGAACCGGGAGGCAGAGGTTGCAATGAGCCAAGGTTGCACCACTGCACTCCATCCTGGGCGACAGAGCGAGACTCTGTCTCAAAAAAAAAAAAAAAAGAAAGAAAGAAAGAAAAGAAAAGAAAAGAAAAAAAAAGCAATGTTTGTTGTTTAAGCCAGCCAGTCCATGATATTCTGCTATAGCTGGCCAAACTGACTCACACACTCCCTTTGTTTCATCTTCATGTATTTCTGGCATCCTAGTTTGTACCAAATAATGGAATCTTAGAATTTTAGAAATGGAAATGTTCTTAGAGACGATGCGGTCCGGATCTCTCATTTTACAGGCGAGGTAACTAGTCCAGTGACTCATCTGTGCTCAGGTCAGGAGAGCCATGCAAGCTCTAGAGAGCACACACGGAGTGAGAGAGACAAGCCAAGATCCTGTCCCCGCAGGCGCTAGCCTCTCCACGGTTTCGTACAACACGGGTGTCACCCTGGTTGTCCCAAGCCTCAGCAGCCAGTGGATGTTAATACAGTCACATTATTAATAAAAACAAGAATGAATAAAGTACTAACTTGATGTAGGAGCCATTCATATGCATCTGTCTACCACAGAACCTCCCACCCCTCTCCAAGTCCTCACCTAGGTTTTCTGGAGTCCTGTTGTCTGTCTCACAACCACCCTTATTTGTACTCAACACCCAAGACGTCATTCAAGTGTTTTCCTCAGTCATGATGGTAGCTGCTCAGATCTTCTTTGTCAATGTCTGCTTCCCCTGAAAAGACTTCTCTCTCTTGCCTATCTGCCTGTGTCCACAGTGTCTGAATTGAAGGTCCTTGGTCTTCAAGGAACCAAGACTACACTGAGATCCATTCTTGGGAAGTGCCTCTCCTTCAACCTCCGGTACCACTCATCCATAAACACCAACACTGTTCGCCTCTTTGTGTATCATAAAGTCCCTCATTGAAACAGCCCTTAAACTCCAGTCTGGAACACAAACCCACTAGGCTACAATAAGGACCAATTTTAGACACAGACATCCTCCCGCTTCCTCTTGACCCCAGGTATTCTCTGCCAAACTACAGCTCCTCCTGGAAATCAGCTTCTAGCAGCACCCCCACCAACCCATGGAGGTTTGTTTTGTTTTGTTTTGTTTTGTTTTGCTGAGACAGGTCTCCTCTGTCACCCAGGCTGGAGTGCAGTGGTGCAATCACGGCTCACTGCAGCCTGGGCCTCCCCTGGCTCAAGTGATCATCTATGGAGCAGGTTTGAAGAGATCTGAAGCCCCAGGTAGGCTCAGGCTGGAATTCCCACTATATACAGATCACTAGATTCAATTTAAATGTGTCTTAAATTTTACAAATTATGCAACAGGATAAAAGATGTAATTGGACAAAACTTGTCCAAGAAGGTCCTTGGTTTTTTCTCTCTTCTGGAAATCATCGATGAAAAAGCATGTTCCATGAGCTGGCAGAACTCAATCTTTTGAGGAAAAAAAAGGTCATTTAATTGCACAATAAGAAGCATACTGTGGGTAGAAAACAGCTCCCTGTTTATTGCATGTATCAAATTATTTAGGTATCTAAGAGAGAAAGGTGGATGTACCAAAAACCTAGGCTATGTGCAATCATTGAAATTGAGTATCAAATTGAGTTCCACATTTCCTGGAAGCCAAGATAAAAAGTAAAACAGATAAGTTACATAGTTCTCCACTATTATTCATCTCATAGAGTAACACAGCATCTGGTCTAACAGCCAAAAGCCTATCATCACATAAATAAATGATTAATTGTCTGGATCCTTAAATAAAGGGAATAAATCACCCTAGACAACAAGGTCTTGGAGGGCCTCGTCTGGGTGGTCCCTACCACATGCCCCAAAGCAGTTTTCCATAATAGTCAGAAACCGATTTCATTTGACTTCTTATGCAAAGTACAAGAAGTCACATTGCTTTCTTTCCTGATCGTTTTGAGGAGGTGTTTTTACAAAGACCTCCTGCTCTGAACACTGCTAGTTCTGCCTCTGATGGGCCCAGCTTCCTAGATGGACCACACATGGTACCAAGCATGGCTTACAAGACCCTTGAGCCTGGCTTATGATGACTCTTGGTGGTCATTTTCCTCATCATTTTCAGCCTGGACCAGCTTGTCTGTCTCTCTTGGACACAGGAAGGTGCCTTGTTAACCTCTTTTTACCCTCTGCCATAACCAGTGCACAAAAAGATGCTTGGATCCTGGGTCTGGACTGAAGGAAGTGTGCATCTTCTTGAGTTTAGGTCCATGAAGGGACATCATGGTCCAACAAAGCCAACCCCAGATCTCCACAGCAGCCTCAACAGGAAAATAATGTATGCCTAAAAGCAGGTTTTTCATCACATAATTCTGACTGTGGGGATGTGGGGAAAATAGAGGAGGGTGTTCCCAGCCTTGAGAAGCCCAGTTGTGGAGGCAGGACCATGGAACAACAACCAGAAGGTAGGATTGTGTGGGAGGCTGAAGACTAGAGGGTTAAGAGTGTAAGCTGTGGAGTCGGGAAGACCCAGGTGTGCACCCCAACTCTGTTCCTTACGAGCTGCTTGGCTTTGGGCAAACTAGTTAAATTCTCTGTGCCTCAGTTTGTTCACCTGAAAAACAGTGAGAACTTGTTGGAATTGTTGTGAGAGCCAGTGGAGATCAGGGATGGCAAGAAGGGAGCAGTGTTAGTCACATGTTAAGTCACTCGCAGCAAAATCTAGCTGTTGCCATCACCACTACTCCTTAAGTGTCAGGAAACTTCAGAGAAAGACAGATGATTGGATGCTGGAAACAGAGAATCCTGCACAACCTCACATGGGTTCTAGGGTCAGAGAGGCCTGTATTTGAATCTCTATTTGATTACCTCAATGAATTTACACAAGAACTCAATGCCTCTGAACATCAGTTCCTTTGCCTCTAAAGTGGGAACAGTAGTGCCTATCACGCATGTTTATTATGTTTGTCTCTAAGAAAAAAGAATGTCATTTGATTGCACAATAAGAAACATACTTCATCTGTGGGCAGAAAACAACTCCCTGTTTATGGCCTGCATCAGTTTCTTTATGCACCTATCAGAGAAAGACAGATGTATCAAAAATATAGATGTAACATATAAATCACCCTTATTACAGCCCTGAGCCTTAATGGACCCTCAGCAAACAAGAGCTTCTATGAGTAATACGAGGCAACTAGATTCAAGCACTACTTCAAAAAGTAAACAGAATTAGTCGGTAAATGGAGTACATGGAGGAGGAGATATTTCAGAACTAGAGGAGAGGATGAGAGTCAGCATAGAAGAGAGAATAAGCTCATTGGATATGAGATGAATTCAGGAGAACAGTCTGAATTTGGGGAGCGATTCATTGGGAACAATGGCAGGTAAGACCGCATAAAGGAACAGACCCAAACACTAGGACATGAGCTGAAGAGTGAACAGAAGATTACCATTGTGAGCACCAAAGCAGAGAGTAGCCAGATGGGATCCGAGTCATAAAAGATCAGCCTGGCCGACCGGGCACGGTGGCTCACGCCTATAATCCCAGCACTTTGGGAGTCTGAGGTGGGTGGATCACAAGGTCAGGAGATCGAGACATAAAAGATCAGCCTGGCCAGCCAGCCATGGTGGCTCACGCCTGTAATCCCAGCACTTTGGAAGGCTGAGGTGGGTGGATCACAAAGTCAGGAGATCAAGACCAACCTGACTGACGCAGTGAAACCCCATCTCTACTGAAAATATAAAAAATTAGCCGGGCAAGGTGGCGGGCACCTGTAGTCCCAGCTGCTCAGGAGGCTAAAGCAGGAGAATGGCGTGAACTCAGGAGGTGGAGCTTGCAGTGTGCCCAGATCGCACCACTGCACTCCAGCCTGGGCGACAGAGCGAAACTCCATCTCAAAAAAAAAAAAAAAAAGATCAGCCTGGCCATGATAAGCAGAGTGGATGGAGTAAAGAGGAACTTGAGGGGTGTAGTCTTCGATACCTAGGGATAGTAGTTTAGTACAATTCTGAACACTTCCAGCACGTTCAGCTCAACTCTCCATTTCCAACCTAATTAAATTTCATGTGGATATTCACTTTCTCTATTACTGCCATTGCTATTCTGCACAGTAAAGATTTCTTTTCCAAGACCCAAGGGATGTGTAGATATGGATTCCATAAGGATTCTAGTCACTCACCTTCTACTGATTTTTAGCTTAAAACACAGTAGAAAATTATTGACATTATTTCTTTGAAAACCCTTCCCTGCCTGTGCATGTCTGTGTCAATAATTGTCATGTAGCAATTGGAAACGGGCCTTTGGCAGCTCGCCTAGGAATGTCAAATAGTCTCCATTAGGTTTGAAAGCTCTGAGTTTCAGTAATGGGTTGATACTCTACCTGATATGATTGTACAAAATTACATAATTGATTTCTGGGACACTGTGCCACACAAATTTTATAGGTTTCTTTTATTTTGTGCCTCAAAAGGCAAGTGTGCTTCCCTTCATTTTCCTCAGTAAGAGGATTTCCAGTCTTGCTCCTGGCTGGTCCAGATTAAGCTCGGGTATTTCATAAGGCTCTACACCCCTTTTCTTAGTTATTTTACACATCAAAGACTTCTAGGCTTCTAGAAATTGGTAACTAACTAAAAAGTGGGCCTGAGAATGTCATCTTACCAACTCTACGGTGCACAAAGGATATTCTTCCCAGCCTGAAATTAGGAAGGAACATTGCTTAATTGTTTCAGTATGTTTGCAGTCTTTCTTTTTTCATTCAGCTTTGTGATGATTGCAAATGTAGCATTTGTTACATATCTTTAGAGTATATTTGGTTAATGCAGGCATTCTCTTTAAAAGAACCAGTTATTTCTAATCTCGAGAAAGCCTATGGTCAGGGAACAACGACAAGAAAAGAAAGAACTAGCTTCTGTGCAATCTATTCTCTCTGTGTCAATGGCTCCAAGGACTAATGGGCTGCCATTCAGCATCACTGTTCTGTCTAGGCCAAAGCAGAGAGTAAAAGCTAGATAGGCCACATTCGGGGTCACTGGGCAATTGTCCCTAATATTTAACAATGGCCATGACAAACCCAATGCTTGGGGGAAGGAGAAAGAAGTCATTAGTCCGACTAGGTGCTGGGGGAACAGTAGGCACATTTCGAAAGCAACATCTTGTATTAAGAGAGAGGAATATAATGAAATGCAAAAAGGCATATTATAAGAATAGTAATATTCTTTAAAAATACTGAAAGGCAAGAAGAACTGAAATCAAAACAAAACCTACTGAAATGAAAATTATTTCATTTGTTCTGGCTGGGCACAGTGGCTTACGCCTGTAATTCCAGCACTTTGGGAGGCCAAGGCTGGTAGATTGCTTGAGGTCAGGAGGTCGAGACCAGGTTGGCCAACATGGTGAAACCCCATCTCTACTAAAAATATAAAAAAATTGGTTGGGCGTGGTGGTGCATGCCTGTAGTCCTAGCTACTCAGGAGGCTGAGGCAAGAGAGTTGCTTGAACCCAGGAGGCGGAGGTTGTGGTGAGTTGAGATCGCGCCACTGCACCCAAGCCTGGGCTACAGAGTGAGACTCCGTCTCAAACAAAAAAAAATAAAATAAAAAAGAAAAAGAAAATTATTTTATTTGTTTAATTTGGCTCACAAACTAAATGCTAAACTGAGTTACAATTAACTCATATTCAAGTAACCTGATTTTCAGACATGATTTTCAAACTGAAGGACTTAAGAAAACTTCTCATTCCTTCTCTTTGAGAACTGCACTTCTTTTAGATAGAACTTTCTAAATAATTAATAAAAATAGATTGCCACCAATGGACAATTCCAAAAATATTTCCAAGTAAGAAAAGTGACAACCAAGAAAATACTATATTCTATGTGATCAAGACCTAATATTATACCCTGTGTGGTAATATGCCTACATACAGGCAAGAGTCTAATTGACAACACTCTTACCAAAGATGTAATACAATTTTTATTCTAGTGTTCAAGAGAATCCTAAGGGTAGAATCATCTCAAGAATGCCATACATGTATGGTTTTACTGTTAGAAATTGTGACATTACCAGAAGTGTCATGTTATTTTTTAAATGAAAATCATTTGAAATGAATTTTGTTTTGAAATGGTTACAACTTCCTCAGAAATACTTGGGAGATATGCCAAGGTTTTATAAAACCTGTGCTTGGCTGGACATGGTGGCTCACACCTGTAATCCCAGCACTTTGGGAGGCTGAGGCAGTTGGATCATGGAGTCAGGAGTTCGAGACCAGCCTGACCAACATGGTAGAATGCCGTCTGTACTAAAAATACAAAAATTAAACAGGCGTGGTGGCTCATGCCTGTAAATTCAGCTACTCCAGAGGCCAAGGCAGGAGAATCACTTGAACCTAAGAGGCAGAGATTGCAGTGAGCTGAGATCACACCATTGCACTCCAGCCTGGTTGATAGAGTGAGACTTTGTCTTGGGTGGGGGGAGGGGAACAGTGCCCAGTCATTATTCCATGCTTATTCCAGTCAATATGAATAGATGGACTATTCTACATGAGGCACAGTTCAGTCAGTAGTCAGGATGTGAGAATTACAAATTGAGAACAGTTCCCACCCACAGGGAGCAGAAATACAATCAAACACCCAAAAACCCAAGTCCACCCATTTGTTCTTAAATGCAAGAATTATCTACCCAAATTTTAGACAGATAAAATAGATAAATAAACAAGCCGTCATCAGTAATTTCTCCATTTACCCAATATCATGAACTTTAGAAAAGAAATTCCTCTTCCGAGGCTAAAGTTTGAGCAATTTTTCATTGTAGCTTTGGAATGGGAGGCCTTTCTGTGACACATTTTCTTACAATGACCATGATTTTTCTTTCTACTCAGGTATTAATAAATTCTTAGGCAGGTGTTTGAAAATCAAACATTGTTTTGACCTTTGAATCTCTGTGGAAGCCAGTTCTCCTCAGCTATAGTCAGTTCTCTCACTCTGGGTACCAAAAAAAACAAAAACAAAACAAAAAAACCTAGCTTCCTGACCCCCAGTGGGTGCTGTGGAAGTGGTTATAGGACTGCTTCAGACCAATGTATTGGGACACATGCCCTCCAAGCCAGTCTTTACTTGCCCATACTAGACATGCCCAGCATTCTCTTTTCAAAGTGATCCCATCTTCCCTTCAGTGACTGATCTTTCAGTCTGGATCCTGGAGAAAGAACCGCAGGGAACAGAGCTCTCTACCAACGTTGAGGGCCATGTGACAAGAGCAAGAAATCGCCCTTGTAATTAGCCACTGAGTTTCGGGGATTGCTTGTTACTGCAGCATAACTTAGTCCATCCTGATTGATGACTTCTTTTAGTTTCACTGCTGAAATGCTCTCAGGGTTTTCTATCAGAGGAGGATTGAGCAGAAGAAAAGAAAAGAAAGGCCCTCAGGATGCCATCAGTGGGTCTGGGGGCCTTTAAAGGCATGAGCTTTTTTATGTTTCATAAGAAGAAAGATGACTTGTGAGAACCAGGGCATGTGGAACTATGCCCATTATCCTGTAGGAAAAAAAAGGAAGGCTTTCCTCCTCTTTCTCAGAATGGTTAATTCTCTCCAACTATGTACCTCTCCTAGGAAAATGGCTTTAGGCTAGATGGAGTTGGATCAGGAGGTAGGGCTGATAAGAGGACTAAAAAGAAGCTCTTAGGAAGATCTGAGAAACCAATAGCAGGAGTGCCCAGGTCACCCCATGCAGCTATCACACATTAATCATGCAGGTTGAGAGTTTCCTAACATTCTGAATGACTTCTAGTGCTGGACACTGAACCCCCTCTCTGCTATGAAATTCTCCAGTCTTCTGACCTCTGACTGACTCACCTTGGAGACTTACATGAAGTAGTCTCTTTCATAAATATCCTTCAAGCCTTGGGAATCCCAAGACTTGAAGGGATTAGCCACCTTGTATGAGGTGCAGTCCAGTGGTTTCTACCTGTGGCTGGGCAGCAGCTCAGCTTGCACGGTTTTGTTAACACGCAGATGGAGGGAGGTTGGGATTCATCACATCTGGAGTGTTCACCTCCCTTCCCTCCTGCCCCCATGTGTACTTCAAAAACATCTCACTAGTGACTCTGCTGGGTAGTCAGGCACCACTGAAAGCCACTGCTATATAAATGCTTTTCCTTTCAGATCACCAGTGTATTATTCTGTTCTCATGCTGTTGATAAAGACATACGTGAGACTGGGCAATTTACAAGAGAAAGAGGTTTAATGGACTTACAGTTCCACGTGGCAGAGACTTCACAATTATGGCAGAAGGCAAGGAGGAGCAAGTCACATCTTACATGGATGGCAGCAGGCAAAGAGAGAGCTTGCACAGAGAAACTCCCGTTTCCAAAACCATCAGATCTCATGAGACCCATTCACTATCGTGAGAACAGCACGGGGAAGACCCGTCCCCATGATTCAGTCCTCTCCCACTGGGTCCCTCCCACAACACGTGGGAATTATGGGAGCGACAAGATGAGATTCGGGTGGGGACACAGAGTCAAACCATATCAACCAGGGAAATAAACAACTTCTAATAATAATAATAATGATAATTGTTAACATATATTGAGCACACACATGCAACTTCTGAGCATTGGCTCATTTAATTTTCATACCAATCCCATGAACTAAATACTGATATTATTCTCGTTTTATAAACTTATCCAACATCACATAGGAATAAGTGGTAGAATAAGAGTGAGAGCTCAAATCCACAAAGCTCTAAAGGCCTTCTTCCCCAAAGCAGAATCCAAACTCTTTTTTTTGTTTTTGTTTGTTTGTTTGTTTGTTTTTGTTTTTGAGACAGAGTCTCGCTCTGTCGCCCAGGCTGGAATGCAGTGGCGTGATCTCGGCTCACTGCAAGCTCCGCCTCCTGGGTTCACGCCATTCTCCTGCCTCAGCCTCCCGAGTAGCTGGGACTACAGGTGCCCGCCACATCAACGGGCTAGTTTTTTGTATTTTTTAGTAGAGACAGGGTTTCACCGTGTTAGCCAGGATGGTCTCGATCTCCTGACCTCGTTGATCCACCCGTCTAGGCCTCCCAAAGTGCTGGGATTACAGGCTTGAGCCACCGCACCCGGCCCCAAACTCTTTACTTTAAACTGAATTTCTTTGTTTCCAATTAAAACACAGCCACAGCCACTGGAGGTATTACACTATGGAACTTGCCTGTTCTCCTCAGGAGGAACTGACTGCATGCTACCAATCTTATTGGTTCTGAGTGAGTGCCCAAGAAGAACATGCTTCCCAGCCTCCCTGGAAGATAGGCTGGGTCTCCAGGACTGAGTTCCAGCCAGTGGAACATGGATCCCTTCCAGGCCTTGCAGAAGACATCTCACAGACTGTCCATACAAGCGTGGCTCCCTCTGCATCCAGGGAGGCTGTGTGCTTAAGGTGGCAGCAAGACAGGTTGGAAGGGACCCGGATTTCTGAGCCTTCTTTTAGGGGAGAGCTTCCCAGAAAAGCTACCCAGCCTGCAGCAAACTATTACAGGAGGGTGGAATAACCCTTGATTGTGAAAAGTCACTAAGATTTGGAGGTTGATCTTTTAGCAGCTAGGGTTCCATATTCTGACAAATATACTCTCCTATAGTAATAACATGGAAATACTCATGAATGGCTTATAGCTCCATTTTTCAAATTCCACAAAAGTATTCCAACTCATCATCACCAAGAAGTCTGAATGCAGCAACCACTGAGCCAAGACTCTCTTAGTTAACTAACCAAAACAAACAACGATACAACAACTCACCTGCAACACATCCAAGGACCTTCACCCCCTCCCCAACAAGAAACTCTTTTTTTTTCTGGAGTACTTCTAAGACAATCACTTTATTCATGTCATCCCATCTTACCCGACTATTTGGTGCTGTATCTTAGAAAATCATTTTAGAAAATCTTCCTTTTAAAAGCCTTCTGAAACCACAGCATGTGTGAGTGGGTGAAGCGTGCCAGTTTATTCCAACTGCTCACAGGATACAGAGGTTGAAGATGCCATTCCAGTTAATCAATTACAACCCATATGAGGCTGTTTTAATCAGTGCTTCAAGATGCACCTGGAAACAATTAACTCTCGTAGGTAACAATAGCAAGAACAGAGAAAGTATTCCTGTGCTGTTGCAAATGGCACCTTCATTTTACATCATCTGAGATTCTCAGGTGTCTTGCAAGAGTGAGGCCCTATAGCACATTCCAAAAGGAAATGATGATTACTTTGGTCTTTGTGTGCGAGTGATCATTGTACAAAACGGATTACCACTGCATGGCGGTCAGTGGGACTTAAGTTCATACTGGATGATGGCTTAGGATATTACGTACACACAGTCTAAATTTGTCATAGAGACGTTCATCCCACTTAACATATTTTTCAAGAAAGTTTGGCAAAATGTAAGGCTGGGATGTGACAGTTCTGTGACAGACCTCTCAAAGAGAAAAGATAACAGTGGGGACTCTACATCACTGATGGCACAAAAATTAGTAACGGGCTGAGCTATCTGAAGATGCAATTCTGGGTTTAACATTCTCATCTTTTTAAGTTATTAAGTGAATACTGAGATTTATATATTTTTTGTCTTAGGGTATACAGAGACAGAAAGAGAAAACTTTTTTGATAAGAATGTTTGAAAACTAAGAATGGCATTTCAACCTGGATATATTGTAGATGCAGGGGTATGTGGGGAAAGAGAGGGAGTATACATTTGCACACAATGCCCTGCCCCAGTGATGCATCGCTCAGGAGCTTTGAAAACTAGGGTGTAGGTTTGCTATATATACAGACTTCCCTTATTGAAAAGATGCTCCTTTCGTTAAAACAATGTTTCCCAAAAAGGGGTCCAAAGATACCCTGAAAGAGAGTAACCTGGGATATTATACACAAATCAGATTCCTCAGCCTAATCTTCAGTCAAATGAATCAGAATGTCTGGGGCCTTCGCATCCAGGATGTGAACAATCAGCATGTGACTCAGAATCACCAGCAGTGAGAGATCAAGTGGGAGAAATAGAAGGCATCAAAGGCAGAAAGAATTTTTCTGCACGCGAACCCAGAGAAGTCAACCCCCCCCCCACACACGGCAGTGATATTTTTTCAAAATTAAGATTTTAAAGATCAGAATAAATAAGAATTAAATGTGTCTATATAAAAGAGATCAGATGAAAGGGTAGTGTGAGAAAATCATTCTGCATCCAATAGAGATACATTTGAGGTCTAACTTTTTATTCTACTAAATAGAAATAAAGATCATAAGATGTATAAGGTAATAAGGAGATAGACAGGTATTACAATGCCCACTGTGCTTAGCAACTAGCTTAAGAAAATGGCTTTTGTTCTTCATTTTATATTCTTCTCTACTTTTAGCTTTCTTCTGTTTTTAAAAACGAAGACTCCATAGCAGTCAAAGGGGAAATGTTTTGAAGCAGCTATTAGAAAGACAACTTTTCTCCCTCAAACAGCCAGCACAATCCGTCCTTCGCGTATCAGAACTTCTCAGTGGGAGGTTAAATTCTGAAAGTGGTTTGGTGAGGATTTCCTGCTACACCTTTCAATATATCATCTGTTTCCCAATGCACTGCATCCAAGGTGCTGCATCCAGTCCCTCCACCATTGCTAGAGTCTCTGCAAGTACGACTGGAAATAGATAAAGCTTGAGCAATCAAAACCACATTTTCAAAAGAAACAGATGAGATAGCCATACTTTTTAGACGACAGGGAAGTTTCAGTACATTTGAATAACAATGAAGGTATGAGAGCAAGACGGAAACTCACAAATGAAAATACTGCATGAACCTTGGTTATCTGTTTGTGAAACAGATTTCAGCTGCTCAACACAATCCATGATGACAAATGTTGTAATGCCTAATTGTCGCCATGGCATTCTCAGGCATAGTTTGAGAGAAACATACAAAAAAACTTAGTACAGAAATCAGAATATAGTGCCCTTACAAAGAAAGTGATCCCACCATCCAGCTGTGAGCCCATGAGGGCAGGCACATTCCTGAAATTCTCATGAAATTCTCCAGTGCCTCACGCACTCCCTAACTCTTGTAGGTATGCATCAACACCTAAATAAATTCATTCATTTTGAAAAGATCGAACATTAAAAATCACTATAAATAAGATGGGCTTTCCCAAAACTATCAGAAGAAACTCCAAGGTACAGCCTATCCTTGCACTGAGTCTTACCAAGTTACTTCCTAAGTATCTTTTAAAACCTTTTACCTTGCCCCACCTCTGCCACCCTCACCTTAATCTCAACCACCATCAGCTCTTTCCTAGACAACTACAAGGTCCTTTCAAAGCATCTCCACTCATTGACAAGCTCGCCTTCAATCTTCTGTTCACATTTCAACCACACTCATCTTTTTCAACTGCAAATCAGATCTTGTCACATCCACACTCACACACCGCCCCCCACACATGCACACAAGCCAGGTTAAACCATTTCAATGATTCTCCTTGCCCTTAGAATAAAGACAAAAACTCTTAGTATGGCTACCAAGATCAGCATGGTCTGGCTGCTATCTGCTCCTATATGGTCACCTTGCAGCAGGCCCCAGCCACGTCGATCTGCTCTCCAGCCCTCTAAGACCCCCAAACAACCTCTGCCACAGGGCTTGCTGCTGGTCGTGCCCTCCACTGCAATCCTTCTGCCCCTCCCCACTTCCTGTGCCTTTCTTTCTTTTTGCAATTACAAATCTTTCAGATCTCGGTTCACATACACCTTCTTTAAGGAGCCTCTGTCAGCATCTGTGTCTAGACAACTTTCCCTACTGTTTACTCTTAAGTCACCTTAAACCTCTCCCTGGCAGCTCTCAGGAAATTCTTTATTTCCTGTTCATTTGTGTGATTATTTGACTAAAATCTATCTTCTTTGCTACACTGAACACTCTCTGAGGGCAAGGATTGTGTCTTTAACTTTTACTCACAACTATATCCATCATCTAGTACAGTGCTTGGCGTTATAGTTGGTTGTTAAGAAATATTTCTTAGATCCATGAATCAATTTGGGGACTGATGTTTTAAAGCTATCCCATGTATCTGTTGGTTCCATATGCCTAGCTCGAGGTTTTTTGGTGGCATTATTGTTTTCTTTTTACATCATGGAAGCTTCCTTTTTTGTCAAATGATGCACATTTAAATGATTTAACCAAGTTGCTAATGACATACAGAAAGTCAGATTCAGACTTTTGTTGGAACCAGAAGTCCAAAGTATTCCCAAGCAAAGGGACCTGAGTAAGGAATTTCCAATAACGACATCCCCACAATGTTTTGGGGTCCTTAGAAAGCTTCCTGGATATTGAAGCTAAAGCAACTGGCTCCATAATGGTTACAATAGAATCTGATTTCATAATGTTCAGGAAACAAAGTATTAAATTGCAGGTCAATAACAGGATAATATCAGTGGAAATATTTAGTATCTGTATGGGACTTAAATAAGAAAATTCAATACTGAGACCCAGCTCACAAGCAGAATGCTCACTGATTGAGTCTAACCCCTACGATGAGCTATACCAAGCATAGGCAGAAAATTTTGAAAGGGCTGGGCATGATGGCTCATGCCTGTGAGCTCAGCATTTGGGGAGGCCAAGGCAAAAGGACCACCTGAAGCCAGGGCCAGTTTGAGCAACAAAGTGAGACCCACATCTCTATAAAAAATAAATAAAATAAATAAAACTTTTTTTAAAAAAAGTTTCCAAAGACTTTTTTCTCTTTCTTATTTTTTTTTTAATAAAATGATCTTTCTTAGTCTCATGAACTCAGCTACATGATATTCAGCAGAATATTTGGATCCATTAAAGAGTAGCTCAGCAGATTTTTTTAACTTCTAGAAATCTACCAAAATATTATTATTTAATAAATATTTAACAAATAACAAAAATTAACATATATAGATTAAGAGACAAAGAGAACTGAGGAGTTTACTCTATACAAAAATACTGTAAGATTGACAAATTTGTGTTACTGTGTTCACAATTATGCACATGAAAACTCTAAGGCTCAGTCACACAGCTGCTCAGTGGCCCCAAAAAATTCAAATCTATCTCAAAATCCCATGACACCACCATCCCCACAGCCCCGTTAAAAAGAGAAAATTGTGCTGATCAGTTTTTGCAACATGGTATATTAAATATTTTAGTTGCAATCTAAAATATACTAAAGTGATCAATTTCTACCACCCATGTTTTTTCACTTAAGATATTTTCCATAAATTTTTTCTAAAAGAAAGTC
Organism: Chlorocebus sabaeus; assembly: GCF_047675955.1. Taxonomy (NCBI): domain Eukaryota; kingdom Metazoa; phylum Chordata; class Mammalia; order Primates; family Cercopithecidae; genus Chlorocebus; species Chlorocebus sabaeus. Next base: position 14,406,124 of record NC_132916.1, on the reverse strand, counting down.
TTAAGCAGATTTTAGAATTTTATTTCACATTGAGACAAAGGATAAAATAGCTTCTGAGTTCCAGGCACGTTCCTTGCAATTTCACTCACACAGAGGTCTGCTCTTAATTTTTTTTTTCTCTTTCATTCAAAAAGCAATTCCACTACCAACCTGAGGTTAGCTACATTAATCTAATGTCAACTCCATTATTGTTAATTATTTTATGGTGGCTATATTTTAAGAGAAGGGGTACAAAGATCCCTCATGTCATTTGATAGCCCACCAAGAATTATATTGAAATAACTACATTGATTTCCAGATCTCAGCAAGCAACTAGGACATAATTAAACTTTTATCTCTGCAAATTTTGCTGTCTTTTTTTTTTTTTTAACCTGGTTAGCTATTGTTCAGCAGACTAATCTTATTTTGCTTCTCAGGTGGGCCTAAAATTTCTTTCAATGCTCAAGAAATAAATTAAAATATAAGACATATAATATCTGGACATTTCTCAAATAAGAATTTCCATTGGCATAATTTCTGTGGGTTCATTTTTTTCCCTATTTCTTATTTGACTTTAATAAAGCTATACTCTATTGAAGTTAAATAAAAGCATTCCTCTGAGCACTTGGAGTTAAATTAAAATAGCTATAAGTCTGAAGAAGCAGCCATTTAAGATTCTACTTGACCTACCTTAGAAGAGATAACCTGTAGCTATAGAGAAAGCAGGCTCTACTGGGACCCGTCCCGTGCAACTCGCTTCAAGCTCCCGGGCTCTTCCCTCCCATGCACATCTGTCACCTCACCTTGCTCCCACCTCACCCCTCGCTATAGGCCTTAACCTTGATGAGAAGGAAACTTTCCCCAGACTTCTGGAAATTTTTCCTTCCATCTTCTTTTTTAAAAAAAACTAGCAAGTGAAGGAGCAGTATGATGAAGTAGGAAGGGGGAAAGAAAGGCTGAAAATAAACTTGAATTCATGTTCTCGTTAATTACCTATGTCATGCCGGGCAAACCCTTTTGTGCTCTCCATGCCTTAATTTCCTCATCTAAAGACGTAAGGAGCTAGATTAGATCCAGGGCTGGGACTAGGGTGGAGTGAGTAAGGGCTTCACCTATGGTGTCAAATTTACAAGGGTACCCAAAATCAAAATTTATGTAAAAAAAAAAAAAAAAAAATCTATGATGGACAAAATATCAAAATTTTAAATAGGGACAGTCTCAGGATAACTGATTTTCCTTTGGTCTCAGCACAACTCTGTTATGAACTCCGATTCAGATTCATCTCCCTCTAATACCCTGTGACACAGGCTGTAGTCTCAGCTAATAGCACCTTGGAGGTAGCACTACCCCATGTCTCCCTAAATCCTGCAAAGTGAGGTCCAGCCCGGCACAGCCCCATAGGGATACTTTCATGGCATCCTGTAAGAATGACTGATGCGCTCCTTCCTTTTAACTCTCTCGCTGTCTTCCCAGGGAGACAATGACTTCATACTGCTGCATATCAGAGATTCTGCGGACAATCAAGATTGAAATCACAATCTCATTTCTGTAAGAGCTCTGGGAGGGCACACATTTCCAGCAAGCTACCCCATGCCATCCTGGACCCTGACTTGCATTGACTTGATTAAACTGAAGCAGCAGACTGAAGCCTGCACAGGGGACACATTCAAAGATTTTCTGAGGCTGTCTTCTCCCTGTGCCAGGATATTCCTATCCCTTTCCTCCTTTCACTCCCATCAGGTCATCTGGGGAATGCCCTGCTTACTGCTTTTGGGAAGGGGTAGCACAGCATAGAAGGAGGATGACCACAAAGGCAAATGTTGACTTTCAAAGCCAAAGATCAAAGTTCCTCCTTTTGTTCCTGAGAACTCAGGAGAAATAGAATATCAGAGTAGGGACAACTACAAGATGACTCAAAGCATGTAAGGGGAACTCATAGAGATCCTCTGAGCCCCAAGGTGGTACAAAAAAGTGGTATCGGACCTTAGAATGTCCTGAGGCTGGAAAGGGAGGGTGGCATGTTTTCCACACTGCTCTAGGTATAAGAGATCTCAGAATTGGACAAGTTGAATTATTTGAAAAGATAGAGACAGCCATTTCTCTCATACAGCCAAATTAGTGGGCCCCTGTGATGGTTAATACTGAGTGTCAACTTGATCGGATTGAAGGATGCAAAGTATTGATTTTGGATGTGTCTGCGAGGGTGTTGCCAAAGGAGATTAACATTTAAATCAGTGGGCTGGGAAAGGCAGACCCACCCTTACTCTGGGTGGGCACCATCTAATCAGCTGCCAGCACAGCCAGAATATAAAGTAGGCAGAAAAACGTGAAAAGGCTAGACTGGCCTAGCCTCCCAGCCTATGTCTTTCTCCCATGCTGGATGCTTCCTGCCCTCAAACATCAGACTTCAAGTTCTTCAGCTTTGGGACTCGGACAGGCTTCCTCTCTCCTCAGCTTGTAGATGACCTATTGTGGGATCTTATTATCTGGGATCCCAGATCAACATAAGGGAGTTTAATACTCCTTAATAAACTCGTGTTTAGATAGATAGATAGATAGATAGATAGATAGATAGATAGAGCTAGATAGAGATAGATCTATAGATATACAGATATCTATATAGATATACAGATATATAGATATCTATGTAGATATACAGATATCTATATAGATATACAGATATATAGATATCTATGTAGATATACAGATATCTATACAGATATACAGATATATAGATATCTATGTAGATATACAGATATATAGATACAGATATCTAATTAGTTCTACCCGTCTAGAGAACCCTGACTAATACACCCACACTGTTTCTTCCTCAGGTGCTCTCCCTTAAGAACCTTGTCTACATAGCACAGTGCGACACAGGAGGCCAGGATTATCTGGTCAAAGTGTATGAGGCAGTCTGGATGTGGACAAAGCCCTGCAAGGCCCATCGGGAGTGCTGAGGCCCTATCAAGCCTTGTCTCACATCTAGGCCAATGCACCTTCACTATTCTCCTACAGAGGCAACATTCATAAATCTGAAGATGTAACCTTTTTTCAGAAACTGTAGTTACTTAGATAATCTGATCTGCTCCCTCTATTGCTCCAGTATAGCTCATGCCCTGTGATTTATAAGGACTTCAATGTTCTTCTTTCATATTTAAAAACCCTTATGCAAATCATGCCAGCAGCATAGCCAATGAAAGTTTTTTGCATTAATGCTTCATATTATTCACATACAAAAATTCCATTTAAATCTCATTAAGCTTGGGACATAAATCCAAACAAACTAGAAAATGCCCTGTTAAGGTAGAAAAGTGACATATGTCTTCCAATCCCCTGACAGAACAATGAGGAATGAAAAAAATGATAAGGTACTACCCATTTGGGACAGTGTACCAATGGACACATATGTTACTTTTCTGCCTTTAACTATTCACAGCCTTCCTGCTTTTATCTCAATAGCATTTAAATGAAGTATTTGTCAGCAACTATTTCTGGTAATGTGACGTATGTGATTCAGGGAGGCTGTGAGCCGAGTTTCTGGAAACATAGCAATATCCTGGGAAAATCATAAAAGGTCTGTCTGCTAACGGCATTTTTTTGATTTCCCTCTAGGCATTTCTTGGGGTACGCGATATAATTTATCTGTCATGTACTATTAACAATATACTTTTCAGGGACTTAAAGATTAGTGGGGCCCCTGGGCTGCCTGTCTCAACTTGCTGAGCCCTGAACGTCCTTCACATTGGCATGCCTCATCTCTAATCCAGCTTTTCCTTTAAAACAATTATAATATCAGAGGGTTACACGGGCTTTACAACAGCACCCTACACTCTTTATGACCATTGCTAATTGCCAGTGAGTCGAAATTTTAATTCTATAATGTGTTTAGGTTAGCAATTTGGTGAGCTGGGGAGAAGCAGCTTTGGCCTTTGGCAACTGCAAATCTGAGTTTATCTCCCCTCTCAATGTGAACACGCACAAGTTCAGGCGGTGCTCTGAGTGACAGCATTACAATATCATAATCATTTACGGAGCGTCCACAAAGAAAGAAATGAATTTTGGGAAAGCATTCAGTAGCTGCAGGACTCCCTCAGAAGGCTTAATAAAAGTATCTTAAAAAGTATGAAAGCCCTTGCTGTTTCAAAGTAAAATGGAGTAGCTAGCCTATGTGGACAGCCCTCCAGCCACTCTCATTGAGCCTTCAGGGACTCCACCAGAAAAGGAGACATGTTTTTCTCCAGGCTCCAGAGGCTCAGGTCTGTTGTCTGTGGCTGTCAGGAGTAAGATGCAAGCACGGGACCCCATCTCTATTCATTCTAGAGAAAGACAATGAAAGAGACACAGGGAGAGAAAGGGAGAGAATGACTAGAAAAGGCTGTTTGGTCAAAGACACAAGTCCCACACACCCATTGCCTGAAAGGCATTTACCCTCTCTCACCTAATCTCAACTCAAGCAAGGCTTCCCCGGGCACCCTTCCATACTCCCCCCGCCACAACTGAGGTGGAGCCCTCCTGGGACACATCGCTGGAGCAGTGTGCAATGTCGCTTCACCGCACTTCTCAGTTTGTCATTATGAAGGAGGAGCAATGAGGTGGGTAGGAACATGACGTCTGCAGCCACCCTGCTAGGGTTTGGATCTCTACTCTGCCATGTGCTGCCTGATCCTGGGCAAGGAACTTACCCTTTGGCAGCACACTTCCTGCATCAGTAAAATGTGAGTTATGCATAGAAGATACATTGTTACAAATGCCTAGCCCATAGGATTCAGTAAGTGTTGCATGTTATCATTATGATTTTATATATACAATTATCCCTCTCTCCCAGTAGACTAAGAGCCAGTGAAGTTAGGGACTCTGTTTTGCTCACCTGGAACCTAGCACAGGGCTTGACCGAATCGATATTGATGGATATATAGATACCGGTGATCTGAAAGCATTCTTGTAATTATTAAGCAAGCATAATTTCAGAGGTATCCACATGATGTTTTTTTCATTTAAAAAATGTTATTGAGATATAATTGATATAAAAACTGCACATATTAAAACGTACAATTTGATAAACTTTGACATATGTATACATCCACAAAATCATCACCACACTAAGAGAGTGAACCCTTTATAATCCCTTCTTCTAGCACCCCCACCCCACCCCAGGCAACCACTGATTAGCTTCCTATCACAATGGATTAGTTCCTTCCTATTATCTAGAATTTTATATAAGTGGACTCGTGCAGTACATAATCATTTTTGTCTGGCTTCTTTCATTCAGGCTATTTATTTTGAGCTTCATTCATTCTATGAGGTGCAGCAATATTTTATTTCTTTCTACCTCTGAGTGGCATTATGTTGTATGGATATACTATAGTTTGTTTATTTGTTTATCTGTTGATAGACATTTGTGCTGTTTCTAGGATTTGGCTATTATTTTACAAGACTGCTAAGAACATTCATGGACGTGCCTTTGTATGGATATAAGTTTTCTTTTCTCTTGGGTAAATACTTAGTAGTGGAATGATTGGATCATATAACAGATCCAAGTTTAATTTTTAAAAAAACTACCACACTGCTTTCCAAAGTGATTGTAACATCTTACATTCCACCTAGCAGTATAGGAGATCTCCAGTTCCTCCACATCTTTGGTAATACTAGATGTAGTCAGTCCATTTAATTTTTCATTCTAACAGGTATGAAGCAGTATCTCACTGTGGCTTTTCTTTGCATTTCTCTAGTGACTAATTGATGTTGAACATCTTTTCCATGTGCTTATTTGTCATCTATATATCTTGTTTGAAAAATTATTCCTATCTTCAGCCAATTGTTTAAATGAGTTGTTTATTTTCTTACTGTCAAGTTTTGAGAATTCTTTATGTAGTCTGCTTAGAGGTTCTTTATCAGGTATGTGTTTTGAAAATATTTGCTCCCAGTCTGTGGATTCTCTTTTCATACTCTTACATAAGAGACAATTTTTTTTTATTTTGATGAAGTTTAGTTTATGAATGAATTTTTAATGGATCAAGCTTTTAGTGATATATCAAAGAAATCTGTGACTAACTCAAGATCACAAAGATTTCCACCTGTTTTCCTCCAGAAGTGTTACAGTTTTGGGTTCTACATATATATATATATAATTTTGAAGAGTTTCCATTGGTAGAATATGTCTTAAAGTTCACTAATCTTGGTGATATGGTTCATCTGTGTCCCCACCCAAATCTCATCTTGAATTGTAGCTCCCACAATTCCCACATGTCGTGGGAGGGATCTGGTGGGAGGTGATTGAATTATGGGGGCGGATCTTTCCTGTGGTGTTCTCAGGATAGTGAATGAGTCTCCTGAGATCTGATGGTTTTTAAAACGGGAGTTTCCCTGCACAAGCTTTCTCTTTGCCTGCTGCCATCCATGTAAGATGTGACTTGCTCCTCGTTGCCTTCCACCATGATTGTGAGGCCTCCCCATTCATGTGAAACTGTAAGGCCACTAAACCTCTTTTTCTTCCCAGTCTCAGGTATGTCTTTATCAGAAGCATGAAAATGGACTAATACACTTGGTTTCCCATTTTCTCTACCATGTTGAACTATGTTTGTATAATGTGAGGGTAAATTAACATGAGTTTCAGGAATAAAAGGGATGAAAAACTTGACTTCCCTTGGATTTGTGTTTAAGATCCTATCACAGAATATGGAATCTTAGAAAGTGAGCCAACACAGGAAAAGTAATGGAAAGTTCTAGAGTAAGCCTTATTCAAAAGACTTAGCCAACAAACAGATCAGAATAGGTGGAAAGAGAAAGAAGAGTTAAGAGGCTTTCAGGAGAAAGGAGAGTGAAAAGGGGGAGGGAGAGTACAAACAGATACTTAGATGTGTTTGATTATTTCAAAGATTTTACAAAGCATTTAACAAGTGTTGATCTCAAAAAAGTTTAAAGACATACATAAAAATAAGCAAATAAAAAATTGTACAATTACTAACTTTAGGAAAAACAAAACGTTGTACAAGAAAGGAAATCTAATAATACATGACATGGATTGACAATAAAAATAATTTACCTACTCATAATAACACAAAAACTGTCAGATAATTAACTGAAAATATAATATAATTCAATTGAATGAATGAATTAGTCAAGGGAAGAGTTCTAGACAAGCTAAATCCTCAACTACCATTAAAGAAATGTAAGAGATATTGACCCAAACTAGATACTCAACACTATAAGCACATTTTTTAGAAATATGGAGGTCACTATCTGAACTTAACAGCTAGAAAAATTTAAAATGATTGCTTCTGGGCATAGAAGGGTAGGGAGCAGGTGTCCAGTGGGAGGACTAAACCCAGGGGCTCCACGTAGAGTGGAGAAATGAATAGATGGAAAGTGGTGTTGTTGTTGTTGTTGAATTATGAACATATATTACTTTGTTTTCAAAAATTGATTTTTAAAAATGCAAGAAGTTACTCTTTAAAGTCTTATGAATGAGTCTCATAAATAGAGCCTTTGACTAAAGAAAATCATCAGGACAATATGGCTACCCTAAGAGAGGGCACTTAAGTAGTGTCTGCTGTCTTCTCTGTGTTATGAGAACATCTCTCACATTCCATTTCCTCTCTTAGCCCCTTTTCACTTCTCTTCCCATCTTTGCAATCTTCCCCACCCTAAGGGTCCCTGAAAGGTCACTCTACTCTAAAATTGGAATAAATCATTGCTTTCAAAGGGAAAGAATTAAATGCAAAAGGAAAGGGAGTGGCGGTTCCAGATTCTACTCAAAATCCAACCACAGTTTATCCTAAATGGTGTCAGCCAGCAATAGGCTTTGTGCTGCTGCCGACAAATGCGGCTCTCTTAGGACTACTGGATGATAGTGACAGTGATGTTGCTGTGGTCTTCTCTGGCCATTCTGTCAGAGGAAGGGGTGTTGTTGGTAAAAACAGCCCAGCTCAGACAATGCAGCAGCTGCCTCGACTAAGAATAGAATCCGTGTTTGATTTGAATTAGCCATTTGAAACAAGAGCAAAACAGCTCTGAAAGTAGTACCATCTGTTTTCCTTTAAGGCTGGGTCATAAATAACAAGATGAAAATATATTTCCTGTTCTGCATTTGTGACCTGAACTGCCTTCCACTGTGTTGTCACTGACCACTTCTGCTGTAAACGCACATGACATTAACTAGGCAGCTGTTGGCTGTGAGGTGTGTAGACTTTGTTGTTGCTTTGTTTTGTTTCCTAATCTCTATACTTATCAGGAGCTCCTTTATTTCACCTCTCACATGTTAAGCAACAACCAAAAAAAAAGGAAAACAAAAAAAAATAAAGAAGTTATTCTTTGTATATTTTTTAAAAAACAACTCACACTCCAAATAGCAAAGTGATCAAACAGTGTAAAACTCTGGCTGACAATTTCTTCGTGGTAGAAGGATATCTTCCAAGTCAAGGTCAAAATGAATTAAGAGGTAAGGGAGAAGACAGGGAGATTATCCAGCATCTATTATTCACCAGGCTAGACTTGCTAATCCCCATAATATAAGAATGGAGAGAAGAGAGAAGCATCAAGAACAGAGAGAAGATTCCATAAAAGCACAATTGTTTCTCCCATGGAGATCAGCACTCTGTCCTTGAGTCCTTCCAGGCTGGGCTCTCCAGCAACTGTAAACTGTGATTGACCAGCACTTTCCTTAGTTATCTTTTTAACTGTCATTCACACGGAAACAACTCTGGTTTTGTTTCCTCGATAACTCAAAAAGGAAAGGCTATGAAGCCTGGTAGGCCATCCCCCTTTTATGCTCAGCTTGGCCAGTTGCCAACATAGTCTACGAAGCATTTCAGATGACAGACATGCAAACATGAAACGCACCATAAAGGGCTGTGGTCTGTGTGGGTTTTAGATCAGCCAACCATGAAGAAAGCTGCACTTAACAGTGAATGTCTCCAGGTTATAATAACATGTTCTTTAAAGAAACAGTGTGGAGGGTAAGGGGAGGGAGAGCATTAGGACAAATACTAATGTATGCGGGGCTTAAAACCTAGATGATGGGTTGACAGGTGCAGCAAATCACCATGGCACATATATAGTTATGTAACAAACCTGAACACTCTGCACATGTATCCCAGAATGCAAAGTAAAGTTTAAAAAATAAATAAAATAAAATAAAAAGAAATGATGTGGAGCCAAAGACAGACTTAGAGAAACAGAAGTGTTATAAGGCATATCCAGGCGTTAAGAAAGACGTTGCCTTGGAGACCTGGTACAAATTCCAGGTCCCCAGGATGATGCTGGACACTTGACAACATGGAGCCCAAGCACAGTAGGGACCACACCATCACTGGCTGAGAGATCATAATAGAGAAACAAGGTTGGGGAGGACCTGGTAACAACACACTTGGACAAACACAAAAGACTCCTGATGAGTTTTCCTGCCTGCAGGCTCTGCCTATCCAGACCACTCTGGACCATGTTAACAGATTAATCTGTCTTTTAAAAAATGCTATCAAGACAACAACTACAAAAACACCCAACCACCTCCACTCATTTCCTGTTTCTTCAAAATCATCCTTTCCTCCCAGTTTGTCCCCAGACCACCCCTTTAGCTGGTCTCCCATGGCTCACTACACTTCTGCCTTTGCTCCTTCCAAAGCCTCTGCTTATAATATACAGCTCTTGCCCCATTTCCATTGACTACATGAGGCCTCCCACTCATCCTTCAAGGCAGGATCTTACCTTTTCCCAAAGTTTGCTCCACCACTCCAGCCATGGGAGCTCCATGGAAGAGCAAAAAGATCAAATATGCTTCCAAATCACCACATATGGAGTCTTCCTTTTGCAGAGTTATTATGTAATTATCATAAAAGCCTCCGAGAAGTCACACAGTGAAGAAACCTTTTGAATCTTTCCAGCCTGTGGTAGCTAAACATATTTGATTCCAGGACCGTGTTAATCATAACAAGCTAGGGGCCTTTTTTTTTTTTTTTTTTTTAGAAACCACTCAGGAAAGCACTGACTGAAACCCACCTCTTTCAGGAAATCACTCCTGAACAGTCCATCCCATCACTCTAGCCCTGCTGAACTCAAGACATAGTGACTGCACTTCTGTTTCAGTACGTGAAATGTCTGGCCATCTTCTTATATATGTATGTCAAAGTGATAGTAATAGGAATCATAATAAATACCATTTAATAAGAACTAGTTACTTTCCAGGAATGAAACATAGAAGTTATTAAACCAATGGTTATTCTTTACTACAAGGCCATAGTAATTTCTCTATGCTGAATTTTCCTTTGTGTTGAGTAAGGGAGTAGGATAGTAAGAGCCACGTGTCCTTCCTATTCACCTTTTGTCTGGTTTGGTTTCATTTCAATGTAAAAACTAAGTCTTATATCATTGGTAAAAGAAAAAGTACAAAGTTATATGCAATGGTTACTTTTTAGGATAAAAGAAAAATGAGAATTAAGTAAAGGACTTCAAAGTTAATTTACCAAAATCCAACTACATCCTTGACATGTGCTGACCCCAATAAGGCATTAATTACAAAAGGATTAACACTTTTCTCCATTGTAACAATGTAGTCCTCTGTCAATGGAAGGTGATAACAATATTTGCATTCATCCATTAGCATAGAATTCATAGATTATGAGAAAGGTCTTAACACTCTTCCTAAATGAAGTTAAGCATCCAGTGAAGGGACAGAGCTACTTTCATAGTCTAAGAAGATGAAACATTTTCAAACACTCAGCAACATCTTGCTCCCTGCTCTGCCCAAAGCTGCTAGGGGTGCTGGGAATGTGCTGACTGACAGTATTTATCCTGTTTGCATGTAACTGGCTACACTGCATCAGCAACTCATTCTGATGATACTGTACAAGACACTATTTTCTGCATTATACACTCAGCCTTCCCTTTTTCTGCTGCCCACTCAGATGACTGTCAAATTTCAGATTGGATGCAATGGCTCAGTGAGAGATAGAAATAAACACTATTTCTTCCCTGAATGATTCAACATGTTGCAAGCATGTTGGACTGGAGAATACCATTAGCATGGTAAATTTTAGTTATAAACATTTAGAGTTATTTTTTTCTTAACTAAATTCCAACACCAACTCTACTACTGTCTATGCCTTGAAATAGGATTTCGTACTTTTTGTGGAATGACATGACTCTTTAAAAAATGTAGTAAATATAAGGATACTTGGGCCAGGGAAAGAAAAAAGGATTTATGAATAGTATACACACCCTCAGGGGAATTTTTCTCTTTCAAGTTTGTCCTCTCCTCTAGGTCAAGTCAGTAACACTGCCAACGTCTTTAGAGGCATAAGAAAGCCTTTCACATGCTTATAACCTTGAAAGATGAATAGAAGAATATCTAAGAACTTCCCTTAAAGGTTCATTTTTTTCCTCCATGAAAAGGATATTTGGTTGAAAATAAAAGAGTTGATAAAAGTGCCAAATTCTACCACATTTCTGCCACTGTTTAAACTAGTTACTTTACCCTACACACACGTCTTGAGGTTTGAACTCCTAGGTAACATGAAGGGACATGGTGGCATCATTTGATAGGCTTGGTGTGGTAGGCAGAGGACTCAGCTGACTCCCATAATCTTTGTCTCTTTGCGTCCCTTTTGCCCATGATTATGTTCTATTGCATGGCAAAAGAGATTGTGTAAATGTAATTAAGGTCACTAATCAGTTGGCCTTGAATTAATCAAAAGAAAGAGTATCTGAGAGAGCCTCAGCTAAACATATGAGACCTTTACAAGCAGAGAGTTTTCACCAGCTGGTGGCAGAAGAGGAAGGCAGAGATTCAGAGTTACATGGGATTCAACATGAATGAACTCCTCTGTTGCAGAGATGGGAGAACCATGTAGTAAGGACTTGAGTGTGTGCACTAGGAGCTGAGAGTGTCCCTTGGCCAACAGCAAGCAATAAAATAAAGACTTCAATCCTACAACCAAAAGGATCTAAATTCTGACAACAATCTGGATGAACTTAGAAGGGAATTTTTTCCAGAATCTCCAGGTTAATCCCAAACCCCTTGATTCTGATCCTGTGAGACCCTAAACAGGGGACCCAGTTGTGTCTACCCAGATTTTTGATCTACAGAACTATGAGATGATAAATGAGTATTGTTCTCAGCTATTAAATTCGTGGTATTTTGTTCCACAGCAATAGAAAATGAATCCACTTGATATTAATTGAGAACTGGTCTCCAAACTTTTTCCACTATTCTCCTGCTCAAAGTCTCCTTTTCAACCAAATCATATTTATTGGCTCCTAAATATACCTTTTGCTTTCTCTTATTCAGTATTTATGCACATTATTTCACCATCCTGGAAGGCCCATTTTCTGTTTAATCAACACCTTTTAGACCAACTCAGATGTCATGAATGAAAGGATCCTAATATAGCCTGCAGCTCTCTCTCCAAAATCAAGTACTCTTCACCTGTATAAGCTGTTGTCAGTTAATCAAGTCCCACTTTATGGTACCTTTTCTATGTGGTCTATATCCTTATTTTACTACTACCTAGTTTTTGTTAATTAGATAGTGAGGATCTTGAAAGCAAGGGCTCCTAATTTTTATGCCTCACTCTACCCTTTATATACCTTGCACATCACAGGCACCCAATAAATATTTGTTCATTTGTTTTGTTCTAAAGTATCTCTCTTCAATGTTAATGAGATTAAATGACACAAAAAGTCCAAAGAAAACCTTATTAGCCAAGCAGTAGGAATCTCAGCAGTGACCTGCCCCACATTCTGTGTGGCCTTTAACTATCGTGAACCCTAAACACACTTAAACTGTCAAAATTAAAAATGTAACTGCAAAAACAAGATAATCACAGAAAATAATTTTTGCCAATTGATTTGTGCGACTTTCAATGACATTGTAAGCACCCAACTATTCCCTGAGCTGCCAATTTTCATAGAAAGGGATGTTCTCCACAGACTACATTTACAAGGAATATACCATTTGCATGAATGTGCAGGAAAGGAAAACCACCGGAGAAAATACAAAGAGTTTTGAGTGAAATGCTGCTGACAATTAAGAATAATCAACAGAACAGGCTTGAAGAAGCAAGGGCCGGAAGTTACTTGCAGTGCTGCAAACCAGGTAGATTTGGTATAATCCCTTGAAATACAAATGGGGTTTAAAATCCCAGTTTAGACATTTACTCAACTAAATGAACCTATTTTAAAGTTTTGGGGAAAAGCAACAAGAATATAATTTGGAAAAATGATGAAAGTCAACTTCGTCACAGCCCAGTGCCTCCCTCTGATGTTACTACCCAACCCCATAGCAACATGTTCCACAACCATCTGAAAATTAAACCTAAGCCTTAAAAATGTCACTATTTTTCTTTGTTTCTCAAAGGAAAAATGTAAAATAAAAATCAATTTTACATGCATTTTATGTGCTCTCTAATATATATAGAATCATAGAACCTGAGTGCTGGCTGAGACTCTGGCAAGGTATTTTGTTTATTCTTCTACATTAGGCAGGCCCACACTTAATCCTTCCTTGATAGGAAAATCTCTATCATTTTTAAAGACTTTCAGAGAAGGAGATTTCTTAGACTCTCTCGAACCTACTAAGGTAGTTAATAACTTTTCTTATTATCTAGCCTAAATCCTTCACACTATGCTTAAGACTCATTTCGTCTTCTCTGCGTTCACTAGAGGTAGGAGAAAAATTTATCACTCTCTTTCATATAAGAAATACTCGTATACTGATGATAATTATGGCATCGGCTCTGCAATCTCCTAATGAAATATTCCACAGCTATTGTGGTTTTCTGCTAAACTTTCTGCAATTTTTCCTGTCCTCCTTTATCTATAAACCTCAAAATGGTTGCCAACCTCTGTTAAGGATTTAATTACCTGATACTGAAGTCTTTGATAGTTCTTGTATGTTACACCTTGGGCATCCATCCAGGGCCATATCTCAGGAATATAGGAGGAAATAAATCATCCAAGGCTTTCCTCACTGCTGCAAATAATTTTATGAAGATAATTTAGTTGAAATGAGTATTGAGGGCAGCTATGAAATGTGAAAATAAGTCACAGAAAGGTTGCCTATATAGAAAAAAACCCTGAAAGTAAATATATCACAATGTTGATAGCGGACGTCCCTGGATGATGGTGGAGCTATGGGCATGTGAGGTTTTCCCTTCTTTATACTTTTCTATATTTTCCAAACTTCTTGTTATGTGTATGTGTTAATTTTCAATGAGAAGAGAGCATGTGTGTGTGGCAGGGATGGGGTGTACTGAATGAAAGGGGTAAGGAGGAACTGCCTGAGAGAGCTATAAGGAAGGGAAGTGGTAGATGATCAACTGAAAATTGCCCCAGTTTTAGCACTAAAAGTCTTGCATCTCAGGAAAGCACTCAGACCAAAGCCAATCTGGATGGTAGATCACCCCAGAAGTAAATAGGCTAAGGGACATCATAGATGCTGCCCAGGGCAAACTAGGAATGGAAGTAGTGCCCAAGTCATTACTTTTCCCCCCAGCATGCAATTTGGAAAGATAATGGAAGTCAGCGTCATCACTCACCTTTTCCCCATGTGAAGTTGACTTTCATTATCTTTCCACCTCCCTCTCGTATAGGCAGTGCCTCTTTATTCCTCACAGTCCACTCCCTCCCTGCCACACACACATACTGTCTACTCATTAAAAATGAACACCTACACATAACAAGAGGCTTAGAAAATGTAGACAAATGTAAAGGAGGAAAGACTACACCACACACAGAGTTGCACTATCATTCATAGGCTGCTAAGGACCCTCAAGTTTTGGTGACCTCAAGTTTCATGAATGCATGAAAAGCTAGGAACGACTGTGTGTTCCAACCATTTTCTGTTTTTCATCAACAGAACCACTTGCAGGTTCAGTCAAAGTAATAAGAAATAAGATCATTGTCGATTGGATCAGAACAGAAGATTCTAGGCTTGTTTTGCTTTTTATTTATGTCGTTTTTTCCTATTCAGGTCACAAGAACTCAGAAACACCAGGACCACAGTTTGAGAGCCAACTTCAAGGCACCACTTGGGGTCCGCGTGTTGACTCTAGTAGCTGACATCGGTTTCTACCCATGGAGCCAGCCCTGTGAAAAACTGTGCAGCAGGGACACAGTGCTGACTCGTCACCGGCCTCCACTCAGAGCCAGCCTTCCCTCTGCCAGGCACCTGGTGACTATCCTTGTTGTGGGGAGGAAATTGGTTTCTAAAAGTGTTCTGTGGTAACAGTGGATCCTTAGGAGATAGTATAATAACATTTGAGAGCAAGGTTTCAGGTGAGGCACACAAAGCTCAGGCAAATCTACTGGCAAATTCACTTGCTCACATTTCAGCCTCCATTTACCTCTCTGGCACAGCGGTAATAACCATATCTACCTCACAGGTGACAGAGTTTCCTCTAATATCTCTGGAACAGGCAGAATACATAGAACACATAATAAGCATGTGTGTGTACATGTGTATAAAATATGCGTATACACACACACACCAGCAAGAAAACAGCCGTAGTAGCAGTCTTCTAGAATACTTCATCATTTCTTAAACGCTTATCAAATGCTCGCTGGAGGGCAGACTGGGCCAAATATAAGAATACAAGATGAATCAGACATGGCCTCTGTCCTCAAGAGGTTGACAGTCCAGTCCAGGGAACAAGTATATTCCCTGGACTGGACTGAACAGATGTATTCCAGGTCATTTCAGGACCGTGCAGTCAGCTCTCCCAGAGCTCTCTAAACAATGAAGCACATGCGTAGCCAGCGCTCTGAAGACTAACATGAGGGACACTTTACACAGCAGAGATGACCTTGGAACTCAATCTTGTAGATAACAATTGTTAAGGCTGGGCACATGGCTCATGCCTGTAATCCCAGCACTTTAGGCGACCAAGGTGGGTGGATCACCTAAGGCCAGGAGTTGGAGACTAGCCTGGCCAACATGGTGAAACCCCGTCTCTACTAAAAACACAAAAATTACCCTGGCATGGTGGCATATGCCTGTAATCCCATCTACTTGGGAGACTGAGGCAGGAGAATCGCTTGAACCTGAGAGGCAGAGGTTGCAGTGAGCCAAGATTGCACCCCTGCACTCCATCCTGGGTGACAGAGCAAGACTCCATCTAATAAATAAATAAATGAATAAATAATAACAATTTTTAATTTTTTCAATTTTAAAGGCATACATCTTCACTATCAAAAAATTCAGAACACCTAAGCACAAATAAATAAGTACATTATAATCATTTGTAGCCCTAATGCCACAAGATAAACAACTTTTAGCATTTTTATATCCTTCCAGAATGTTTTATATAAATACATATATAAAATGCATATATGGGGCTGGGTGCGTGGCTCACGCCTGTAATCCCAGCACTTTGGGAGGCTGAGGCGGGTGGATCACGAGGTCAGGAGATCAAGACCATCCTGGCTAACACAGTGAAATCCCGTCTCTACTAAAAATACAAAAAATTAGCTAGGCATGATGGTGGGTGCCTGTAGTCCCAGCTACTCCAGAGGCTGAGGCAGGAGAATGGCCTGAACACGGGAGGTGGAGTTTGCAGCGAGCCAAGATCATACCACTGCACTCCAGCCTGGGCTACAGAGCGAGACTACATCTCAAAAAAAAAAATAATAAAAAAATAAAAGCATATATGTATCCTTAGTGAGGATTCTATAAATAGGCAGTACTTTGCAATCTGATTTTTTTCACTTAAAAATATGGCATGAACAGTTAAATATTTTTTAAAATTAAGTGCAACTTTTTAAATAGCTACATTGTATTCTACCGTAATGCATGTATGCATATGCTTTCTAACCCACTCTTCTGACAGTTTCCAGCTAAGTTGCACTGAACATTCCTATTCCATAGGAACTAGAAGATTTATTTAACAGAAGCAGTGGCTTGATGTGATGCTGAGGAATTAATCCAAGTGTCATAGAAGATGGATTTAGCGAAAAAAAATTTCAAAGGACACCAATATTCTGGCTGGAGAAAATGAGGGTCCAAATTTGGCTGTAGCACAGCCGATGGTGGGGAGGAGTGAATTTGAATTTACAGAAGTTGGGGATTAACTTTAGGGAGAAAAGCCATCATGCCTTGATTTGGGACTTTATCTGCTGGATGCTCATTTACCAAGAATGTGGTGTTTGGAGGGATGTGGGCATTCTGAGGTCATTTCAGGACATATTGAGATTGAAGCCCAATGTGACACATTAGCGTGGTGAAGATTAGTTGTCGAATCGACACACGTGTCCACAGCTTCACATCACATCCCAGGTGGAGAAGCAACTTTGGAGGTCTCCAGCATGACTGGGAGGGTAAAGCCCTGGGAAGAGAGAAGATGATCCAGGGAGGGGTGAGAGTATATAGATCAACAGGTGAGGGCAAAAAGAGCACCACCATTTAAGGAAGTGGAACCAGCCAGCCACTGAGTCTGAGATGCAGACATGAACACCCCTGGTAGGGGCGTAAAGATAAATTGTCACTGGAAAAGAGCCTTGGAATAGGTCTGCCTTGGTGACAGCCTCGGGCCACCTGAGGACTGGGAAAATGCTGTTAGCTCTTCTGTGGATATGCTCTTCCTCTGAGGATAACTCAGTCTCCAATGTGAGCGCCCTATCGAAGGTCAGCAGTGGTGGTGCAGGCTTGGTTGTTAGGACTGAGCACCGAAATAACCTAGAGGACACTCTAACTCTGCCCTCATAAAAAACCGGGAGGGGAAAGACTTTGATAATCAAATAAGCTTAGGAACACAGAAGTAAGCGTTCAAACAGGATTCTTTAGTGCAGGACTTTTTCAGAGGCTAATACCCACATTGATATTATGTCTCTCCTCCAAGAGAGAAATGTGATGTCTATTCAGGGCTGCTTTAAAAAAGAAAAGAAAAAATTAAAATAAGAGAAATGCGGTCTACAGTCTCTTTCAAACTTCTGCAACCACAGCCCTGTCTGCACAGGACACCTGTTGACTGCTTGGAGATCACCAGCGTTCTGACCGTGACCTAGAGAAACGCCAGGCAGGCACTCCACAGAACTCCAACCTTGATTCCTTACAATGACAATACAAAGCAGCTAATTGACCTTGTCTGCAACAGAACAGGTCAAATACCAAAGGCAGAAGAGCAATAAGGGAAATAAAGTCTTTCCGTGCCATCTTTCATCACACATTTCTTTTTACATTCTTACATCTCTGAAGCACGAAACCAAGACGTGTCTCAGAGTCAGTGCCATCTGACAAGCTTCTGTCTGCCTTATGGCAATTGTAAGAGAGTTCTCACCGTCCAAGCATGACTGAACATCAGCAGTGTGGGAAAAAATCCTGAAAACAGAGAGGCACACTCTTGAGTTCTTATAAGAACTCAGAATCAGTTGGCCGTGGAACACAGGTTGGGAGGGAGTGCTAAGAAGTGATCAGCCTCAGTCCTGAACCACAGCACACTAGCTCTCCACTGAATTCCAAAGCCAAATAAAAAGCTCTGCACCAATGGCCTTTTGCTACTTTACAGGTTCTTTTAAGAAATGATGAGTCACCAGTGTCTTCAATGGAATAGGTATCTACAAAATCATGGACATCCATGATGCTCAATGACGAGTGAGGCAGAAGAACTGAACTCTTGATGTAAAGAAGCTTAGGAATACCTTACCCAACCACCCTTGAAATTCTCCCAGTCCTCAGGCAGCATGAGGCTGTCACAGAGGCAAATGTTTCCAACCAGCTTGGTCCCGTTTACCTTCCTTATCCTTGTAGGCGTAAGAGTGACCAATGATAAAAACTTGTGTCTAAGTTCAAACAGTGCTTTCAATAAGCATAAAATAAAATCAAAGTGATAAGAAAACTTTAGATCACAGCTTAGTGGGCAGTGATTTTTCCTCCTTCATGGTACATAAAATGGCGGGGCATTTAAAATCAGTTTTGACTTGGAATTAATAAAATGGGTAACTGGCTTTTAAAAAGAGTATTTTACCCAATTCTCTCTAAAACATTTTGGATTTTATTCTTGAATAGCTAAAATTTCCAAGGAAATTCAATTCACTTCCTTTAGAGTAAACTTTTGAGAACTGCCCTTGGTTACCTTATTCTTTAATGTCTCGGAATTGTCACTCTGCTCTTGTTGAAAGTGGCAAGCCAGCCACCTCCAAAAGCAAATCTCCATAATAGGCTTTCCTCAAGAACAAGGCTTTGCCTTAGACCAAGTCTCCAGAGAAAACCTGGCCTCTTCTAAGTTTATGTTTTCCTCTGCAATTCTCTTTTTATAGTTTAAGCTAGTGGTAAGGTCAGCCAGCCCCAGCTGGTTTCAATTACACCCCTCTGTCTGAAGCAGAGGCTGGGGGACACCCAGCACTGTCTCTCACTCCTTCATTTCCCCTCTACGAAATGGCAGAATTCAACAAGATGTTTTCCAGGTCCTTATAGCATTAATATTCTATGCTTTATGTTGACTTCAAAAAGACCAAAAGTATTGGTATTTCCTTTGTATTGTATACAAAACAAGTATATTATACGAAATTAACCATTTTGCCTTAATAAGCAGATACAGATTTCTTTTTTATTTTTATTTTTGGAGATGGAGTCTCACTCTGTTGCCCAGGCTGGAGTGCAGCGGCACGATCTTGGCTCACTGCAAGGTCCACCTACTGGGTTCGCACCATTCTCCTGCCTCAGCCTCCCAAGTAGCTGGGACTACAGGTGCCCACCACCACGCCCAGCTAATTTTTTTGTATTTTTAGTAGAGATGGAATTTCACCATGTTAGCCAGGATGGTCTCAATCTCCTGACCTCATGATCCACCCTCCTCAGCCTCCCAAAGTGCTGGGATTACAGGTGTGAGCCACCACGCCCAGCTCAATAAGCAGATATAGAGCTTTACAACTCTCACAGCCTACTACTGATCACTGAAACATATCAAAAATTAACATTTTTCAAAAAGTCACAGAACATATACCAGCAACACTCTGAATTGTTTGCCTTCTGTTTTTTTGTTTTTGTTTTTGTTTTTTTTTGTTTTTTTTTTTTTGGAGACAGAGTCTTGCTCTGTCACCAGAGGGTAGTGGCGTGATATCAGTTCACTGAAACTTCCACCTCCTGGGTTCAAGCAATCCTCCTGCCTCAGCCTCCTGAGTAGCTGGGATTACAGGTGCCTGCCACCACCACGCCCAGCTAATATTTGCATTTTTAGTAGAGACGGGGTTTCACCATGTTGGTCAGGCTGGTCTCGAACTTCTGATCTCAGGTGGTCTGCCTGCCTCAGCCTCTTAAAGTGCTGGGATTACAGGCATGAGCCACTGCACTTGGCCTCCGTTTTTAAAAATTATATATTTTTTCATCCTGAAAGTAACCAGATGTGCTAGGTCTTAACAAGATTCCTAAATTGAGATGGGCAGTGATGATGAAGTTAACTGTTAATGTTATCTACAGCTCCTAGACTACAAGGTTGTGAGGTCAAGTTCATATTCTCTTTGTTTGCTGTGATATCCTGAGCACAGACCAGGGTGCATAGTATACAAGCGTAAACACCTATTTACTGAATGAAGAAATTAATGACTCAATAGCATTGAGAAACAGGAAATGAGGGAAAAATTAATTTTTACATGCCTGTTACATATGTACCTTTTATACCACTGCAAATAAGTACAGATCATTTAATTAAACTAGCTTTCTTCTAAAGTGTCTCTCCTCCAGGACACAGTTCTGAAATACAGAGACAAAACTTGCATTTTTATTGATCATAGAGCAATAGGTGACTGATATAGAAATCTGAGGATTATTTGTAATATACATGCACATGTCTCTTTTCAGTCACTAATTATCAACCAGACAGCTTCAACCATAGCAAAAAGGGAGTCCCAATCCAGATATTTGAAATCTTTTTTTTATGTTTAAGTTTTGAAGACTCAGCCTCTTGAGAGAAACTTTAAAGAAAACATTGAATGGAGAGAGAGGCCTTTAAATACCAGGATTATCACTCCCTGAAAAGGCTATGTTGCAGATTACCCAAATAATGATGGGAGATGCTCTTAGGTGGCAGAAAATTTACTTTTATTTTTTATTTTTTTTAAGAGACAGGGTCTCTCTTTGTCACCCAGGCTGGAGTGCAGTGGTGCAATCATAGCTCACTGTAACCTTGAACTTCTGGGCTCAAGCAATCCTCCCACCTCAGCCTCCCAAGTAGCTGTGACTACAGGCATGCACCACCATGCCCGGCTAATTTTTTTATGTTTTATAGAGATGAGGCCTCACTATGTTGCCCGGGTTTGTCTCAAACTCCTGGGCTCAAGTGTTTCTCCCAACTTGGCCTCCCACAGTGGTGGAATTACAGGTGTGAGCCACCACACCCAGCTGAAAAATTACTATTAAGGAAGACAAAGCTAAAATTATTGAGACTCTTATGACAAAGGAGAAATGAGCTTTTGGGTGTGGCACAGGGAAATGGAATCATACAGCCTCTAACAGTCCCCCAGAGGTATCTCAGAGAAAACGGGAAGACTATTCCTAGATGCCTGCACCCTTGTCAGCAGACAAAGGAAGGAACACAGCCAAAGCATCAGTTGCCCAGAGCCCGTGGGGATGACAAGAAAAACAGGACAGTGTGGGGTTGCCAGGGGACCTAGCAAGAAAGGAGGAAATGGCAGGGTTTGAATGCCTATGCCTTTGCTGGTTTGGGGCTCTGAGACAAAAAACCCACTGGCATTTGAATTTAGGGTCTTGTTTATCCCCGGTTTTAGTATGCCTTAGAAAGGGAAGAATAATACCAGTGAAGTTACTTAATATTTGAGATGTACATCCAAATTCTTACTATCTTCCCTAACTGGTTTGCTAAACTCCCAGAATTCTAATAAAAGTTAGTATTCTCACCAGAATTCACGAAATTCATCCACCAAACTAAATCTGGAAATTGTCAGGACAAGCTTCTTCTCATCTGTCAGTATTTCTGGATGTTTCTATGTTCAAAGGAAATATTGATGTGCAGGAAAAAAAAGAGAGAAAGGAATGGAGAGGTGGTGAGCAAGGGAGAATGTAATTCTGCTATTTTTCAAACCATAAAAAATGTTTGAATCAGGCTGGGCACAGTGGCTCATGCCTATAATCCCAGCACTTTGGGAGGCTGAGGCAGGTGGATCACTTGAGGTTAGGAGTTCGAGACCAGCCTGGCCAACATTGTGAAATGCTGTCTCTACTAGAAATACAAAAAATTAGCTGGGCGTGGTGGCAGGTGCCTGTAATCCCAGCTACTAGGGAGGCTAAGGAATGAGAATTGCTTGAACCTGAGAGGCAGAGGTTGCAGTGAGCTGAGATCACACCACTGCAATCCAGCCTGGGCGACAGAGCAAAAGTCTTGTCTCAAAAAATAATAATAAAATAAATTTTAAAAATTTTGAATCAGGAAATGCTGTTATCTACCACAACAACAGAAATGTACACCTTAGTTCTATACTTTTACGATTCTATGCATTATACCAATGTATTAGCTATTAATAAGCATCACACTATACATTTTTATCAGATTGGATAATTTAATTGGTCATATGTGACTAAATATTATAGATTCAAGTGATAAATTGCAACCTGATACAATCACTTAAATCATCTTTATACATCACAGAGTTATATATTCAATACGTGAATATTCAAGATCATATAACCAGTGGCACAATTTTTAACAGTATGAAGTTATTTGGTAGGGTCAAGGAGAAATAGGAATAAAGACTTATTTCATCCAACAATTCTAATACTTATTTGTTCTGAAGAAAAAGAAATGCAACTGCTATATTGCCATTATTTGGCAGGAGTTTAGAATGTCTATTTTTACCATTCTTTCATTGAAGGAAAGTTGGGTAGGGGAAGAGATGTAAGCTAAGAGCATGGTGTATAGTCCATTCTCACACTGCTATAGAAAACTCCTGAGCCTAGGACATTTTTAAAGAAAAGAGGTTTAATTGACTCACAGTTCTGCAAGTTGTACAGGAAGTATGGTTGGGGAGACCTCAGAAAACTTACAATCATGGTAGGAGGGTGAAGAGAAAACAATCAACTTCTTCGCTTGGCAGAGCAGGAGGAAGAGAGTGAAGGGAGAAGTGCTACACACTTTTAAACAACCAGATCTCATGACAGCTCACTCACTATCACCAGAACAGCAAGGGAAAAATCTGCCCGCATGATCCAGTCACCGCCCACCAGCTCCCTCCTCTCCCGCAACATTGGGGGATTACAATTCAATATGAGATTTGGGTGGGGACACAGAGCGAGACCGTATCACGTGGTTAAAGTCTTCTCCAGACATGGGTCCTCTTTCCACCCTCCCTTCCTCTCTTCTGTACATGTGACCCAGTCAAGTTGCTTCTGACTCTGTGCAAAGACCTGCAGGAAGAAGATTTAACTGAAGGCCTCTGACCAGGGCTACCATCCTTTGTTAACTTATCTCTGCACCTTCCTACATAGGCCTGCTCAGAGACAGGGAGACATGAGGTGTGGCACTGAGGGAGAACCTGCGTCAAAGCACAAGCTGAGTGGAAGCGAGAGATGCTCATCTGTGTTGACCCTCGCCTCCCTAGCAAAAGATGAAGTGGACTTCCAAATTTCTCTCTGAGGAGAATATGACAAGTACTAGCCACTCTGAGCGAGAATCAGTCAAACACGAAAACCTTGATTATTCTGAAAGGCCCAAGGCTTCCTAGACAATCCATCAAGAAGAAACAAGTACCTGTCTCCAAGGTGCTTCACATAAATGCGTAATGGATCAGTGGATAATTGTGAGGCCAATGTCATTTCATCACATTGGAAGCAGGAAACTTGAGAAACAAGTCAGAGGGAAAGTTGAGGAAATCCAGAGATTAACAAAATCCCAATGCAACGGGATGTGTTTCTCTACTTCCAAAGAATCACAGCTCTATCCAAGTAGCACATATTTTATATAACATTTTTAACAATGTATTTCATTTGATTAAAGCTCTCCAAGCATGCAGGTAAATGATATCATCAAAATGAACCCCATCTGGGTGTTCCTACCATGAAAAGATGCCTAATCACTGATAAAGAATCACTCTCTTCATAGTCTTTTCCAAACAGCATTCCATGAGTCAGCAATAGCCATGCTGTGGGCAAAAACAAACAAACAAAAAAAGGATAAACAAAAATCCACACTGGAAATATTTTTTCATATATGTGTAAATTCAGATCTTCCTCCCATGGAACCATATTTTTTTCATATATAGGACAAAATACATATGGCTCCATAGGAGGATGATCTGATCTAATCTACACCTGCTATAATAATCCAACATGACTTCTGATATTAAGTGACCTCATCATCAAAAAAATAATACAAAGACAGCATACTGTTGTCATTGTTTTAATAAAAATATTTCTGTATGCCATCATATTAGAGTAGAAAAAATAAAATGAGTGATGCTTTACGTATATATGTGTGTGTATATATATGTGTGTCGGGGGTGTTGGGAAGAGGACCCATGTCGGGAGAAGACTGTAACCATGTGATACGGTCTGGCTCTGTGTCCCCACCCAAATCTCATATTGAATTGTAATCCCCCAATGTTGCGGGAGGGGAGGGAGCTGGTGGGCGGTGACTGGATCATGGGGCAGATCTTCCTCTTGCTGTTCTGTTGGTATGTATATATACACACACACATGATATATACATCTCACCTAAAATTCAGGCCATGCTGCAGAACAGCACAAGAAATCACATGACCTATGGATTTCACCCACTTACCTCTGGCCTGTGCTACTACGCAGCTCTATACTTCCAATTTAGAATTCGAATGTTGCAGTTTATTTCATATTAAATATTACATTTCATTGTTTCCATGACTGAAGGACATTTTACATGAAAATGTTTTAAAAAGTCATATCTTGTTTTTGAATGATCTGAGCAAAACAAGCAAAATGTTAGAATACTTCAAGGAAGAGAAATTGTAGCTCTCAGTTCTAAAAAATCAGTAGGGAAGCTATACAAGATGAAACAGTAATTTTTGGAACAACCTAATTCAAAAGAACTCAACTGCTGTAACATATGCAGTGATGTTTCTCTTCCATTTATTAAAGAAAAAGTCCTGTGGAATGACAGACTTCTGAGCTATGAATGAAAAAAGGGGGGGCTCCATGGGAGGAAGATCTGAGTCTACGCCTGCTATATGAATCCAACATGACTCCTGATATTAGGTGGCTATGTGATGCTAAAAATGCTACAAATATGGTATACTGTTTCACTGTTTTAATGGAGATTTTTTGTATGCCACATTTTAGTGTAGAAAAAATAAAATAAGTGATGTTTTACTATTTCTGAATATACTTGGCTCTTAATAAAATATAAATGGTTATATTTACCTAATTTGTTTTTTGTTCTGTTTTGATAAATTAAATTTGATCATTTCTTGTAGCAATTAATTTATCCAAGAAATCTTTTCCTGCTATTTTAATCCAAGCTCATGTTATATCTAATGAACCCTTACTGAAGTTTCAGCAACAGATTATAATTTTTAAATTCCATTATATGAAAAATAAAGTGAGTTTAGCTTTGCATTAAACACACAGCCAGAGTAAGCTGGTAAGTGAAAAGTCCACAGGACTTCCAGTTTCTGGCCTAGGATATTAGGTGTTCAGAATGCGTCACTTCATCCTAAAAAGTAAAAAGCTGAACAAACTGAAACACCAGCAACTCTTCTTAGATCTGTGAAAGAAGTGAGATCACAGTACAAACTGCCACCCCCAAAGTTGGAGAAATAGAGAGGCAGATACAGAGAATCACAATCCACCAGAGCAGAATCCCCCTAGCAGAAACCCTGTGGGGACCAGGTAGGAGGACTTGAACTGTAATTGGCAAATTGCTAGAAGTACAGCGTAGATCATCTGAGAGACAAAAACTCCAATGGGACCACGTTACATCAGGAACGCCACACTTTTGAGAGTTTTACCTACAGTCCTCACAGTGAAAAACAGGTAAACAAAAATAAACAAAAAACAACCGAACAATAAATCTTCATACTTCCAAAAGGAAAAGGGAGAAAATGAACCATTTGGAAATATGCCAGAGCATCCAATTATTGTTAATAAGGCCTGTCCTCCAGAGAAGCTATTTAAAAGCCTAAACTGTTGGGGTTTCATCAGTGTAAGTGGGGGAAGGAAAATATCTAACTCCAGTCTGTTCTAGCCTTCCATGTGGGAAAAGAGAAATAGCTAACTTCAGCCCTGTCTTCACTCTTCTGCCCTGTGAAACACAGAGTTTGTTCCCTTTTGCCCTTCCACCTTTTGCCATGTGAGGACACAAAAAGGCCCTCACTAGAAACCAGATGCTACCACCTTGATTTTGGACTTCATAGCCTCCAGAACTATGAGAGAATAAATTTCTCATGTTTTAATATAATTATCCAGACTGAGGCATTCTGTCATAGCAGCACAAAACAGACTAATACATATGCTAAGGGTTCTAATGGATAAAGTAGACAGCATGCAAAAACAGATGGGAAACTTAAGCAGAGAGATCATGATTCTAAGAAAGAATAAGAAAGAAATGCTACAGATCAAAACACTGGGACAGAAAGGAAGAATTCTCTAATGGGCTTCTCAGTAGATTGGATTGGACGCAGCTAAGTATAGAAGTTCTAACCTTGAGGATATGTCAATAGAAACTTCCAAAACAGTAAATCAAAGAGAAAAAGATTGAGAAATAAACCAAACAGAATATCCAAGTGTGGGACAATTACAAAAGATGTAGCATATGTGTAATGGGAATACCAAATGGAAAAGAAAGAACGAACAGGCAAAATGTTTAAAACAATAATGACTGATGACTTTCAAAAATTAATGTCAAACACCAAACCAAAGACACGGGAAGCTCAGAGAATACCAGAAGGATACATTTTTAAAGAAAAGTACACATAGGCATATCATATTCAAACTGCAGAAAATAAAAACTAAAGACAAAATCTTGAAAGAAGATAGAAAAAATAAACTTACCTACAGAGAAGCAAAAATAAAAATTACATCCAATTTATCCTCAGAAACCATGCAAGCAAGAAAAGAGTGAAGTTAAATATATAAAGTGTTAAGAGAAAAAACAAACCCACCAACCTAGAATTGTGTACCCTAAGAAATTATCCTTTAAAAGCAAAGGAGAAATCAAGACTGTTTCCGACAAACAAAAGCTGAGGGAATTTGCTGCCAGTAAATCTGGCTTCTAAGAAATGTTAAAAGAAGTTCTTGTGCCAGACGCAGTGGCTCACGCCTGTAATCCCAGCACTTCGAGGTCAGGAGTTCAAGATTAGCCTGGCCAACATGGTGAAACCCCATCTCTACTAAAAATACAAAAATTAGCCAGGCATGGTGGCAGGTGCCTGTAATCCCAGCTACTCAGGAGGCTGAGGCAGAAGAATCACTTGAAACTGGAAGGCAGAGGTTGCAATGAGCCAAGATTGTGCCACTACACTCCAGCCTGGGGGAAGAGCAAAACTCCATCTCAAAAAAAAAAAGCTCTTCAGAGAGAAGTAAAGCAAAATGGGTCAGAAATGCAAATCCAGATAAGTGAAGGGAGATCATTAGAAAATAAATGAGTGAGGGTAAAAATAAGAACATTTATTTTACTTATTCAAAATTGATTAACAGATAGCAGTTTGTTCAAAATAATAATAGCAACAATGTATTTGAATACATACACACATATCATACACACACTTTGCACACTTCTGGATAACTGAATGAATGAAAGCAATGATACAATGGACAGGAAGGAGGAGTTAGGATTATTTTATTATTGTCAGGTACTTGTACTATCCATGAATTGGTATTGTGTTATTTGAAAGTAGACTTGGATTAGTTGTAAATACATACTGCAAACCCTCAGGCAACCACCAAAAAAAAAAAAAAAAAGAAAGAAAGAAAAAAAGAAAAACTGATATACTATAAAAGAAGAGAAAAAATGATGTAAAGTACAGAATTAAAACCACAAAAGGCATAAAAAGAGTGGAAAACAAAAATAGAAACAAAGAACAATGGCAACAAACAGAAAACAGTAATGAATATGGTAGATATCAATGCAACTATTTCAATAACCATTTTAAATGTCAATGGCCTAACTATACCAATTAAAAAACAGATTGTCAGAAACAGGACCCAACTATATGCTGTCTACATGAAATCCACTTTAAATATAAATACACATATAGATTACAAATGAAGGCATGGAGAAAAGATAAATATGAAATCCACTTTAAATATAAATACACATATAGATTATAGGTGAAGGCATGAAGAAAAGGCATACCTGAAATCCACTTTAAATATAACTACACATACAGATTATAGATGAAGGTATGGAGAAAGGTAAACCATGCTAACATTTGTCAAAAGAAAGCAAGAGTTATTGTATTAATTTCAGACAAGGTAGACTTTAGAGCAAGGAAAGACATCAGGAATACAGGGGAGCATTACATAATCACAAAAGGATCAATACTCCAAGAAGATGTAACAGTCTTTAATATGTATGTACCTAAACAACAGAGCATCAACATAAGTAAGGCAAAAACTGAGAACCATAAGGAGAAATAGATCAATCCACTATTATAGTGAAAGAATTCAACACCCCTCTATATCAAATGGACAGATCTAGCAGGCAGATAATCAGTAAGGATATAGTTGAACTCAACAGCACCATTGATCAAATGATACAATTTGCATCTGTTCACTCAACGACAGCAAAATACACATTATTCTCAAGTTCATATGGGACATTCATCAAAGTAGATCACATTCTGGGTCATAAAACAGAACTTAATAAATTTAAAGTATAGAAATCATACACTATCTGCTCTTAGACTACAAAGAAATTAAACTAAATAAACAGAAAGATAGTTGGAAGAGTCCCCAAATACCTGGAGGATAAACAACACATTTATAAATAACACAAGTATCAAAAATGACATCTAGAGAGAAATGTTAGAACATTTTGAACTAAACAAAAACAAAAATACAACTTATTAAAATGTATGGAATGCAGCTAACATAGTGCTTAGAGAGAAATGTGTAGAATTGAATGCATGTATTAGGAAAGAAGAAAGATTTAAATAAATAATCTAAGTTTCCAACTTAAGAAACTGTAAAAAGAAACACAAATTAATGCCAATGTAAGAAGAAAATCTAAATAATAAAAATTAGAAAAGAAATCAATGAAATTGAAAATAGGAAATCAATAGAGAAAATCAACAAAACAAACAACTGTTTCTTTTAAAGACCAATAAAATGGATAAGCCCCTAGCCAGGTAAAGAAAAAAAGAGAGAAGTCACAAATTACTAATATTAGAAATGAAAGAGGAGGCATCACAATAGATCCCACGGATATGAAAAGGATAAAAAAGGAGTATTATGAACAACACTATGCCCACAAACTTGATAACCTAAATGAAATAGACCAATTTCTTTAAAGATAAAATCTTCTAAAACTCACACAAGAAGAAAAAGGTAATTTGAATAGGCCTAGATACATGTTAAAGAAATTGAATCAGTAATTAATAACCTTCCAAACAGAAAGCCTCAAGCCTAGATGGGCTCGCTAGTGAAATCAACTGAACATATAAGAAGGAAATTATACCAATCCTCAACAGCCTCTTCCAGAAGATAGAAGCAGAAGCGAATATTTTCTAACTCATATGTGAGGATAGCATTACTCAAATACCAAAACCAGGTAAAGACATTTCGAAAAAAGAAAACTGCAAACCAATATCTGTCATAAACGTGATGTAAAACTCTCAACAAAATATTAAGAAATTGAATCCAACAATGTACAAAAGAAAATTTACATCAGGACAAAGTAAGATTTATTACAAGTATGCAAGGTTGGTTCCCCATTCAAATTAATGTAATCCATCTCATCAACAGGTAAAGAATTAAATCACACAGTCATATCAACAGTTGCAGAAAAAGCATTTGAATAATCTAACACTCATTCATGATTAAAATTCTCAGAAAAATAGGAATAGAAGGGAACTTCCTCTACTTGATAAAGAACATCTACAAAAAACCTACAGCTAACATTGCACTTAATGGTGAGAAACTAAAAGCTTTCCTGCTAAGATCAGGCACCAGAGAAGGGTATCCCTTCTCACTACTCCTTTTAACACCATACTGGAAGTCCTAGCTAATGGAATAAGATAAGAAAAGGAAATAAAAGACATGCAGATTTGGAAGGAAGAAATAAAACTGTCTTTGTTCCAGATGACATGATCATCTATGCAGAAAATCTAAAAGAAACCACAAAAATTCTTCAGGAACTTACAAAAAATTATAGCAAGGTTGAAGGACATAAGGTTAATATACAAAAGTCTATTATTTTCCTACAAACCTGCAATGAACAAATGAAATTTGAAATTAAAAACACTACTGGGCATGGTGGCTCACGCCTCTAATCCCAGCACTTTGGGAGGCCAAAGTGGGCAGATCGCTTGAGCCCAGGAGTTTGAGACCAGCCTGAGCAACATGGCAAAATTTCATCTCTACAAAAAATATATAAATTAGGCCAGGCGCAGTGACTCACACCTGTAATCCCAGCTACTCGGGAGGCTGAGACCAGAGAATTGCTTGAACCTGGGAGGCAGAGGTTGCAGTGAACTGAGATCACACCATTGTACTTCACCCTGGGCAACAAGAGCAAAACTCCATCTCAAAATAAAAAATGTGAATATATATATATAAATTAGCTGGGCATGGTGCCACATGCCTGTAGTTCCAGCTACTTGGGTGACTGAATTAGAAGGATCCCTTGAGCCCGACAGGCAGAGATTGTAGTTGCAGTGAGCTGAGATCACGCCACTGCACTCCAGCCTGGGCAACAGAGTGAGATCCTATCTCAAAAAAAAAGAAAGAAAGAAAAGAAAGAAAATTAAAAACACCATACTATTAAAAAGAAATAATTAGATATAAGTCTAACAAAATATGTTCAGGATCTTTATGAGTAAAACTACAAACCTTTGATGAAATAAATCAGAGAACTCAATAAATGCAGAGATAGTTCATGTTTATTAATGGGGAGACTCAATATTATTGAGATGCTAGTTCTTTGATTTAGTCAATGCCAATAGAAAGCCCAGCAAGTTATTTTATGGATATTGACAAATTGATTCTAACATTTATATGGAGAAACAAAAGACCTAGAATAGACACATTACACTGAAGGAGAACAAAGTTGGTGGACTGACAGTAGCCAATGTCAGGAGTTACTACAAAGCTGCAATAATCAAGACAGTGTATTTCTTGGTGAAAGAATGAACAAGTAGATCAATGGAAACAGTAATAGAAAGCCCAGAAATAGATCCACTTAAATAGAGTCAACAGATCTTTGACAAGGAAACAAAGGCAATACAATAAAACAAAGACAGTCTTTTCAACAAATGGTACTGGAACAAGTGGACATTCACATGCAAAAAACCCAGAATCTAGACACAGGCTTTACACCTTTCAGAAAAATTAACTCAAAATGAATTATAGACCTAAATGTAAATACAAAACTATAAAACTCCTAGAAGATAACATGGGAAAATCTAGATGATTTGGGATTTGGTGATGACTTTTTAGATACAACATCAAAGACAGAATCCATGAAAGAAACAATTGATAAGTTGGACTTCATTAAAATTAAAAACTTCCATTCTACAAAGTACATTGTCAAAAGACTAAGAGAAGCCACAGACTGGGAGCAGATACTTGCAAAAGGTATATCTGAAAAATAATTCTTGTTCAAATATAAAAACTCTTAAAACCCAACAATGAGAAAACAACCCAATTAAAAAATGAGGCAAATACTTAAACCTTGCTAAAGAAGATATAAAGTGGAAAATAAGCATATGAAAGGATGTTCAGCATCATATGTCATTAGGCAATTTCATATCAAAACAACAATGAGATACCTCTACACACTGATTAAAATAGCCAAAATCCAGAATATTGACAACGACAAATGATGGCAAGGGTATGGAGCACTGGGAAGTCTCATTCATTGCTAGAAGGAATGCAAAATAGTACAGTCACTTGGGAGGACAGTTTGGCAGTTTCCTACAAAACTAAACACACTCTTATCATATGACCCAAGAATCATGGTTTTTAGTATTTACCCAAATTAGTTAAAAACATATGGCTACCCAGAAACCTGCTCATGAATGTCTTCAGTAACTCTGTTCACATTTGCTAAAACTTAGAAGCAACCAAGATGTCCTTCAGTTAGTGAATAAATAAATACACTGTGGTCTATCCCGATAATACAATAGTATTCAGCACTAAAAATAAGCTACCAAGTCATGAAAAGACATGAAGGAATCTTAGATGCATATAACTGAGTCAATGTGAAAAGGCTGCATAGCATATGATTCCAATGATATATTCTAGAAAAGGCAAAACTATGGAGATCCTAAGAAGATCACTGATTGCCAGGAGTTAGGCAGGAGAGTGGGATAAACAGGCAGAGCACAGACGGGTTTAGGGCAATGAAAATAATCTGTATGGTACTATAATGGTGGATACCTGTCATTATATATTTATCAAAACCCACAGAACACACAACACTAGGAGTGAACTCTAACGTTAAATGCAGACTTTGGGTGACAATGTTGGGTCAATATATACAACAAGTTATCACTCTAGTGAGGGATGTTAATAGTCAGGGAGGCTGTGTGCATAGGGGCAGAAATCTCAGAACCTTTCACTCAGTTTTGCTGTGATCCTAAAACTGCTCTACATATTAATGTCTGTTTTAAAAATTCTTGTTTTAAAAAACATACTGGGTTTTTTTAAGTCCACAGTAATCTCTGTGCCACTCTCTTTTTCACTGTGATTCAATAGCACTTTATTAAGCATGTTATATCTGTTTGCTAGGACTGCTAGAGAGAGTACCACAAACTGGATGGCTTAAACAACAGAAATTTATTATTGCACAGCTCTGGAGAAATTCAAGATCAAGGAATCATTAGGGATGATTCCTTCTAAGGGTTGTGAGAATCTGTTCCATGCCTCTCTCTAGCTTCTAATGGTTTAATGGCAATCTTGGACAGTACCAATATCTGCTTTCATGTTCACATGTCATGCCTGTATGTGTGTTGTCTTTCCTCCTTTTTTTTTTTTTTTTTTTGAGACAGAGTCTCACTCTGTTGCCCAGGCTGAAGTGCCATGGCACAGTCTTGGCTTACTGCAACTTCCGCCTCCCAGGTTCAAGTGATTCTCCTGTCTCAGCCTCCTGAGTAACTGGGATTACAAGTGCCTACAACCACGCCTGGCTAATCTTTTGTATTTTTAGTAGAGGTGGGGTTTCACCATGTTGGCTAGGCTGGTCTTGAACTCCTGACCTTGTGATCCACTCACCTCCACCTCCCAGTGTGCTGAGATTACAGGCATGAGTCACTGCACCTGGCCAAGTTTCCACTTTTTATAAGAACAGCATTCATGTTAGATGGGGCCTACCCTACTTAACTACTCTTAACTAATTACATCTCCAACAACATATTCTCAGATTCTAAGGTGATATTCCAAGGTACTCATTGTTAGGACTTCAACGTATGAATTTGAGGGGGACATAATTAGACCCATAATACATATCTATATACATAACACTGTGCTAGGTTCTGTTAGCAATCCAAAATATTATGAGGCTTGCTCTTAAGAACATAACAAAAGTTATCCACAGCCCTAGCAATAGCACAACTGGTATCACAGGACGGTATAGGAATAAGGGTAAAATGAGAAGTACAGGTTGAGATAGACCATTTATGGGTTGAGATAGACCACTTATGGGTTGAGATAGACCACTTCTGGGTTGGAAGCTTGCGCAGAAGTTTTATAGAAGCTGTAAGGATTAAGTGGGGATATATCTGATGTCACTAAGCAGAGCAAGGTAAGAAAGCTTCCACTACTGCACTGGGTTGCATTTCCCTTCCAGGGTCTGTAAGTAGACAGGGCCACAAGCGGGGGATGATCTAGGTGAGCAATGAGTGGGTGATAAGGCTGGAAAAGTCAGTGGTGGGGCCAAATTACAACAAATCCCAAGTAATCAATATGGGTTCCATGTGAGCCAAAGCTGCTTAAGGTAGACTTCACTGGAAAAGAAATTCATTCATTCAACAAGCATTTATGGAGCCCCAACCTCTCTGCCCAACAGAAGCCAATATACAAGTATGCTTTCTAAAGTAAGAGATCATCTGCCACTAAAGTACCCATTTACAAAAAGAGTAAGTCTGGGACCTACCTGAGACAGAAATAATCTCAGGAAACTGGGTAACTGGCCTGCTTTTATCTGTTTTTATTTTTTCTTGAGTGCCATGTGCTAGAGCTTTACTTAGGAATCCTTGAAACTTGATTCCATCTTCACTCTTCAGCAAACTGCATGTTCTCACACTCAGTGGACCACAAAGACTATGCTAATAGATCCTAAATTGGACTCCAAAGAAGGACTGGGGTCCAAAACCCAGCTCTGTAAGAATCATAACCCTCCCTCTGTCATCATAGGTGCAGGCACTTGAGGAGGGAAAACAAACATAAGTAAAATTGTATTGTTCAGATTTCCAGCTACATAAATCAATATTTTCCTTGATGCTGTACTGTATATTGTATATCATATGGATTTATAGGTTTTTGGATTGATTGAGCCAACTACTCTCTGTGTGACATCAGCAGGTTCTGTATCTCCTGGTGTCAGCACAAAGAAAAAAGACAGTTACTTGTACATTCAAGATGAAATCACATTGTATTTTCAAAGCACATGTCATCTCAAAAAATTATGCTTAGGCAGGAGTTTTCATATAAATAATTCTGTACTGGGCAATCCATCAGAGGCTGCTTTTTTCTTTCTCCTTTTTTTTTAAGTTGGCTAAGTGTGTGTTTTTTAATAAATAAGTAAAAGGATAAACCTTAAAAGCTCATCTCTAATAGCAGGCTTGGTAAGAAAGAACAGAGAAATTATTTTCTGGAAAATAATATTCTTAAATGATTATAGCTTGTATTTTCGATTTAATACATAGAAAAGTTTTAACCCTATCATTCATTAACATGCATTACTTTTGACATGCTATATTTGCAAGTATCTACAGCTGTAAATAATCTAATAGCTTAGTCATTCTTTTATTTCTTCTTGACATTTTTACTTTTTTATTTTCATGAAATCATAGATTTTAAAATTTGGATTATTAGAGATCTTCTTGACCAACTACCGTTGGTACGGAGCTTAATTAGTTAAAAACAATAAAACTCATTACTTTTCTCTTGTTTTAGTGTAATTATCAAAGCAATATAAAAACATTACAGAAACATTGTTATAGAGACCATCTTATTGATTTCTACCTTCTAACACGGCTAATATGATTTTTAGAATATTTATTTCTAGTATTTCCCCATATGCAAATGTTTTATCATAATTATAGTAATTATAAAACTTGGCATCCCACTTTTTTAAGTTATAGGATGTTTCTGGTAGCAATAATAATTCTTTCTAACACAGGCCTATAGCTGCCCAAGTCAAGCCTATAGAACTGAAGCCTTTGCCTTTAAGAGGTAAACCCGGCTGGCTTTGGTACGAGTCACCACCTCCTTGGAGAGAAATCTGCCTGCCCAGACCAAGAGGAGCACAATGTGGAGGTTCCCAAAAATAACCCCGGAGAAGCAGCATAGAACCGGATTGAGGCCTGGGGGGAGTTCGAAGGCCAGATGGGAAGTCTAGCCTTGTTTCAGTGAAGCACACGAAGGCATCATTTTTGGCCAGAAGTGCAAGCTTTGGAAAGGTATAGCAGCCGCTGAATAAGGGACCGCAGTGAGGGGAGATAAAACGCCTGAAACGATGCCAGGCGAGGGGAGGCGGGGGTAATTTCTTGGCTTAAGGTTAATGACATGAAAGTGATGAAGACAGCAGGACTCAGAGACATTTCAAGTTATGAAGTGATAAAACTGACCAGAAGACTTTATTTAGAGGCTAAAAAAAAAGTTGACCCAAAGGTCAAGCTTGCTCTCACTCCCCATCTCAAGAAGCTTCCTCCTACCCACACTTTCCTCCCAACTCCCAAGAAAGGAGAAGCGTCTACTCATGAGACTGCGGAGTCATGCGTGGGGGCTGTTGATGGGGCCATGTGCGTTAGTGGGTGGGGTCACGGCACCACTGAGGGCAAAAACCCAGGATCCATTCTCTCATGGATTTCCTCTTTCTCTTCAATTCACAGAACTGGTAAGCTCCACCACCGCTGGCCCTTGCCATGGGACTCAGTGTAAAAGCGGACTCAGACGCTCCCGAACCTTTCCCTGTCTGTCTCGCTGCAGGCACACGGGAGGTTCTTGTCCTAAGCGCTAGGTGGGGGAGAAGTGGGGACCAGGGAAGAGCAGAAAAGGGCAGGGAAGGGGAGAGCAGAGGAGGAGATCCCATTTAGCCTCTAGCCTGAGGACTCAGGTGCACTGAAAGATCAGGAGCCTGTCCCGCCACTCACTGTTGGAGTCCACTTCCCATTCAGATACCATCCTGAAGAGACAAACTGGGATTTAAACGCAGTCCTACTGAGCCCCAAGCCCAAGCTCTTCCCAGTATCACACTGCTGGAGGCTTTAATATGCAAATCAGAACCACAGGTAGAAAAGGATCATGACAATTACTTTCGTATGTTGTTTCAAAGTGATGTATTTTGTTGGACAAAAATTAAGATGTGAGCCAAAACTTGCATATTAGGGAACATAACTGGGCTGACGAGGTTAGTTACCAAGCTAGTTTCTTACCGGAACCACTGGGCAAATAGCAGGTAGGAGGCCGCCAATGCCCATTTCCAGTGGAATATTAGGATCCAAGGGCTGGGCTAGCCCAGGCATCTTCAAACTGTTTCTTGGAATCCTAAGAGATCAGTGGAGGAGCTTTAGCATCACCCATCCCTTTTCAGCCAGAACAGTTCCATTATCAGCTTTATTTGTTTACACTTCCTAGTACGTTTAACTAAAAAAAAAAAAAAAGCCGGGCGCGGTGGCTCACGCCTGTAATCCCAGCACTTTGGGAGGCCGAGGCGGGCGGATCACAAGGTCAGGAGATCGAGACCATGGTGAAACCCCGTCTCTACTAAAAATAGAAAAAATTAGCCGGGCGCAGTGGCGGGCGCCTGTAGTCCCAGCTACTCGGGAGGCTGAGGCAGGAGAATGGCGTGAACCCGGGAGGCGGAGCTTGCAGTGAGCTGAGATTGCGCCACTGCACTCCAGCCTGGGCGACAGAGCGAGACTCCGTCTCAAAAAAAAAAAAAAAAAAAAAAAAAAAAAAAAGAAGTAGTTTTTTTGACAGTTACCATACGTTCAAAAACTACTGAGCTAGTGCAATCTTCTCATTTTGTAAAAGAAAAAGAACATGACATTGTAGAGATCTGAATTGACTTCCCTCAAATCATACACAGCTATTAGAGACAGGGTTAGCCCTAAGACTCCAGGAGAGCATTGCTGTGTTTCACACAGAGTCGAGGTTATTCAGTGGGGACCAGGGGAAGCATACAGTGCTGGTGGCATTGGGGGTCTGCCTTGCACTGCATCTTGCAGTTTCACTGGTTAAATGCTTTTCTCCCTAACGTTATGCTAGACTGTGCATATGGAGGCTCTGGGAAGTTCAAAGATATTGCTCATTTTTTCCTAGGAATATCAAGGTTTCTTTGATGTGCTCAACTGCTTTTACTTTGACTCATCTCTGAGTTTGAGGTAATGCTCATTCTTTTCCAAATATAACACTAGCCTTCATTGTCCATAAAAATTGAGGAAACTTACATGGGGAGGGAGCCTCCTTAACATTAAAACAGTATGTCGTGAACAATTAGGCAGTAGAAAGTGATCTGGGATTTCACCAGCTAGGAACCTATACATACATATGAAAAGGAAACAAAACAGTTAATATAAATTAAAGGAGAGGGAAATTAAAGAAACACTTGGAAAACTATCAAATGGGAGTGTAATTGCACTGAGATACTTAATGCTCAAGTGTGATTATTATCTATCGTCATGATGAGGGCTACACAAACTGTAATGGTAATTTTGACCAAAGTCAAACCTGTAATTTGGTAATTCTGGACATGCCTATAGTTGTCTTGTTGAGTTTGGGACAACAGCAACTTTTTTCACAGCTTCGAAATTGGTTCAGAGCCACAATATCATAAGGTTTAATGATTTCCACTCTGGTGACCCAGGGCCTAAGATGCTCATGATACTACCAGAGATGTATTCCAATGCTATTACTCCTAGTATATTTAATGAAATTAAATTTCTTATACTGCTGCAGCATTTTATTAAAACACTTTCTGCCTCTTGTCTGGTGGCCTATCAGCTAAGAGACCACGCAACAAAAACCAAATTTCGTTACATAAAGAAAGCACGTGGTTCAGGGTCTACCCACAATTAGCTGCTAATTCTCAGTCATAATGCTTACAAATACCAAAATTCCTGTCTCAACTGCCAGTCAATTCAGCTGAATACCTGCTCCCCTGCCCTGATGAAGCAGTGGTTGAACTAATTTGGTCAAATCCATCATTCAATGTGGCTTCACATAATTTCAGCTTTAGTGCCTAAAAGTAACCAAAAGCTGAAATTAAAATTCTATCCTTAGTAAACCTAGGTGTGGGGCCCCCATTGCCTACTACCTCAGTGTCTGCATCTATAAAGTGAGAATGTTAATTACACCCACATTCTAGGAATGATGCTAGAAATTTCAATAAATGATGCACTTGCCATCGCCGAGGCCTGGCAGGAAAGGGGACTCTCTCTGTCCCATGTGTTCTCCCCTTTGCGTGTTGATGAGCCCAATGAGCCTGCACCCTCCCCTCTTTAACCACCAAGACCTGACTCAGGCTCTGCGTATGACTGAGGAGCACAGAGCAGAAGCTGGAGGGCCCCTAATGAATGTTAGTCACTGAACCCTGAGCTTTAGGCAAATGATTCTAAGGACCTTGGGGGATGGAAGAAATGGAAGGAGACAAAAACAGCTAAGAAGCAGGCGAAGATCATTTTCAGGGCCATTCCAATCACATCTCGGAGTTTCTCTAGTCCTTCTGGTACCTTTTCAACATCTCCCCACACCCTGGGATGAGCATCCTACTGGACTGTGGACACTGTGTGGTCCTCCAGACCTTTCATCCCTCTCATTCCTTCTCACTGTCTCTTGGTCCCAGCAATGCTCCTCTGACAATGGAGAATAACGAGAATCACTGTCCTCTTTCTGCTTTGCATTATGTTACATGCATGCTTTAGCTTACCTCCTGGACTATAAGCCACTTGAGGAGAGAAACTCTCACATCCACAATTTCTCAAGCATATTTGTTGAATAAATGAAGGAGTGAATTATCTCATCTTCTACCTCCAGGCAAGAAGAAAAATAATATCTGCTGGGTAGTTACCGAGTATCAGGCACTGTGAATACTTTATCATCTAACACCCTTTAATAATCCAACAACACGACTTGGTTAGTACTGTTTTACAGACGAAGGAATTAAGACTCACACCTTTGCACTCTCTGTTCCCTCTGCCAGGAACATCATTGTAGGTTGCATCTTTCTCACTAGGTCTCAACACAAAGGTAACCTCCTCAGAGATGTCTTTCCTGACCCCCCAATCTAAAAGAGCCTTCTAGTACCTATCCCATCACCCTGATATATTTCTCACTTTCGTCCCATAAGAGGCATATATCTTACCTGAAATTACTTTGTTCATTTATTTGTCCCCTCACTAGCTAAGCCCTATGGAGCAGGTACTTTACGGATCTTGCTAATTACTGCATTCCCATGGCCAAAAGCTATATGTAAATATGTAAATGCAGTAGGTGTTGAATCAAGATTTATTAAATAAATGAATTAGAGAGGGCGAATGAATGGGCAGGGCAGGAGGGAAGAGGAGAATAAGGTGACTCCACCAGTAAGACCCAGGACAGAACTGAAACTGATGCTGTCTGATTCCAAGCCTGTGCTTTTCCCACCTCTGCAGTGGCTCCG
This sequence comes from Chlorocebus sabaeus, assembly GCF_047675955.1. NCBI lineage: Eukaryota > Metazoa > Chordata > Mammalia > Primates > Cercopithecidae > Chlorocebus > Chlorocebus sabaeus. Next base: position 14,366,195 of record NC_132916.1, on the reverse strand, counting down.
CTACCTGCTAACTACAATAATTACTTGGGGTATTGACTTAAATGTAGATTCCCAGACAGCTCCCCTAGAGAGTCTAATTCCATAGGACCCAAGCTCTGTATTCTATGAATATGAGTGATTCTTGTGTTCAGCTAAGTTTAGAGAACACTGTACTATATTCCACTGTATTTCATTGTGTCAGCATGGCAAGGGGAGTTGGAAGCAGGGACCATTCTTCAAATTATGCCCTTAATGCAGCCACCCATAAGACTAGCCCTGAGAGATTCAGTCCTCTTTCCCTACTCATCTGTTGAGTATTTACTGAACTTCTACTATTAGCCAGGCATTGGTCTAGGAGCTAGAAACATATCAGTGCACAAAGAAAACAAACTGTCTGTCAACAAATAGGAGATAAATGCTAGATGAATCTATGAGCTGTTTGTAAGGGAAGAGCTGGAACAGTACTTAGATAACGTGGTCAGGGAAGGCATCACAGCGGGGGGGACATTTTGGTCTGGGGACTGGAAAAAGAAAACAAGCCAGCCAGGCAAAGCGCCAGAGGGAAGGCAAGCCAGGCAAAGAGAACAGCAAGTGCATATTCCTGAGTGAGAAAGAAGCGGCCATGCTTACAGCAGAGAAGGTGGCCACATGGCAGAGTGCAAGACTGCATGAAATAGATGAGCTCACCAAAAGATCGTCAAGGACCAGAACAGTGTGTGTCTGGCAAGCCACATCAAGTTGTGGAGCTTGGCCTTCACTCTACATGCAATGCAGGGACACTGAAGGCTGTTATCTAGTGAGGTTAACATGATGGAATTGATGTTTTAAAAGATCTTTTGGGCTACAGTATGAAGGAGAAACCAGAAGAGGGAGGAGGAGAATTGGAAGGTGGGAGATAGCGAAGAGGGCATTGTAGTAACCCACACCTGGAATGATGGTGGTGTATCAATTAGCGCTTGCTTCTTGACAAACTGCTTCCAAAACGTACAGGCTTAAAGTATAATCGTATTTTAGCTCATAATTCTTGGAGTCAGCAACATGGGCTGGGTGCAGCTGGGTGTGCCTTCCACTGGTGTCAGTGGGGCTCACTCATCTATCTATAGTCAACTCCCAGTCACCAAGCTGAGGAAGTGATGAGGGACACTGAGCCTCATGTCTCCTATCATCTAAGTCGGTACATATTGTGGTGATCGCTGGCCTCCCAAAGCAGTTAGAGAGAGCAAGTCCCCAAAGCTAGTGATTGTCAAGTCTCTCCTTGTCATGCTAGCTATCAGCCCATTGGGCAAAGCAAGTCACATAGCCAAGCTCAGAGTCATCATGGGACAAAACCACTCTAGGGCTTGGAGACAAGGAGGCATGAAAAAATTGGAGGCTACTTCGGCAACCTTCCTTATGTGACCTAGACCATGATGGTAGAAGTAGAAACGGGGGTGGTGAGAAGTGGATGCATTTTTAAAATTATATTTAGAAAGTGGAGCCAACAGAACTGGGTAATTTATGGTGAGGAATGAGGGATAGAGAAAGGGCAGTGGATGATTTCTAGGCTTTGGGCTTGAGCAACTAGGTAAAGTTGATGACACTTGTTCACAAGTGGAAGATAGAGAAAGCAATCACATTTATCCTTTCCCAACTCGATCTCCACATCTGTGTACAATGGTTCTCAAAATTTGTGGTTTCAGGACCCTTTCAGACTCTTAAAAAAATTACTGAGGACCTCAAAGAACTTTTGTCCATGTGGATTATTTCCATTGACTTTTCACATATTAGAAATTTAAGTAAATAAATTTTAAAATATTTTTACTTCATTTTTAAAAAACAATAGTCTATGGCAGATTGCCATAAATAACATAATCTTATAAAATAGCTATTTTCTAGAATAGAAAATAGTGATAAGAATTTCCCTGTGTAACAATTTTTCAGATCTCTTTAATATCTACTTAGTAGAATGCAGCCGAATTCTCATCTCTGTTTCTGCATTTGATCTGTTGAGATATCTATTTTCATGGATGCACATGAATAAAATACAATTTGACACGGATATGTAATTGGGAAAAGGCAGAATATTTTAGCCTTTTCAGATCATTGTGAATGTTCTTCCATACTACGCCAAAAGTCAACAAGTGGTAGTTTTATAAGGTTAGTTGTGATATGGAATCTGAAGCTATGTTGATGAATTTTTTCCTACTTTAAGTCCATTTATCTATTCTTCACTTTGAATGGATCTTTTACTCATGCATATTTTGAAAATATCTCTTCATTAATTTATACAAATCTTTTCATTGTTGACATACGTTACATATGTACGTAATTGCTGACATACATACATAATTGTGGACATTACACAATATCAAAAAAAAAACAATGTACATTAATATCACCGACAACCTCATCAAAAGAGCCTTTAAGTATTGAGAACCTGTCAAGCTTGTAGTGGCAGATACAAGTTTTCCAAAATTCTAATTTTTGCTTGAAAGCTCAGATTTTATCATTGGCAACAAATACTGTCAGTTGTTTTCCTAGAAGTGACAGGCTCCCTTCATTCATTTTTAAAAGAAAATGTCTGCCAATACCCAAGTCTGAATAACCAGTTTGTCAGACATTTTCAAGTAAAAAATAGTGTTTCATGAAAAAAGCAACTAGTTCAGCTCACAACTCAATCACACAGCGCTTTGCATCCAGGCCGCCACTGTACCGCACGGTGTGGCAGAAATGTTTTATGTGCACTTCCCACTTTTTCACACATAATATTAAAAAGATGTGTACTCAAGGTCTGAGGTTTAATAAAATTAATTATATCACTGCTTTATCAAGGATGTCCTTAAGTGAAGCTGACATTGTCTTTTTTAAAGTTTTTTTTTACTGTGGGTGCTCGCTGGTATGAATACCGTGAATACTCCCACAGCTTGAGGCTACTTCCGAATTCAGACAAAGGGTCCTGCGGTTCTGTCCCATCATTGCTTTTGCGCCATCAGTAGAAATGTCAAAAAAATGAAAAGGGCAAATGACATCTAATGTTATTATGAAAATAGTTTTGCCTCCAGACCCCTCCCCCTTAAGTGGTCTTGGAGACCTCCAAGGGCCTGTGGATCACACTTGGAGGACCAACCCACCCAGTGCACATCTAGATGGATGAGATATATATATGAAATATATGAATTTTATAGACAGGTTTTGCTTTCCCCCAACCTTCCCACCATGAATGCATAAGAGGAAGTATCAGCATCAAGAGCGTTTATTTGACAAGTATTGGACACATATCAATCTAAGCAGTGTGTGTGTGTATAAAAACAGTCAAAGGCATAGTAGAGGTGACAAGATAAGACATGGCAATAAAACAACCAGGGGACAGCTACGGAGCAATGCAGGCTGGAGTACAAGGCTGGAGAGAGCAGAAGGATACGGAATGTAAGAAGGATCAGAATGGGATGTTGTTAGATAAGAAAGCCTCTTGGAAGCCAAATTTTGAAGGGCAAAGGGCACAAAGATTAAACAAAGAAGAGAAAGATCTTTCATTAAAAATTACTGTGTCAGTAAAGGCAGAGCCTGACATAGAAGAGAGGAGAATGGTTGGTGGTTAACAAACACCAGCTCTGGAGAGCCAGTGACCTAACTTTGAATTCAGATTCTGCCACCTTTTGACGTGTACTCTTATGACTTTGGGTGAGTAATATTACCACTCTATGCCTCAGTTTCCCTGGATGTAAAATAAGCGACGTGATAGTACTGATTCCATGGGATGACCATGAGGACTAACGTGATCATGAATGTAAAATACCTTGCAGGCCATCTCACCACATGGCAGGCTTTCCATAGATGTTTGCTGGCAGCAGAAGTTACAATAGGGAATGGAAGAGAAGGAAGGAAATTAAAGCAGGGTCTGGCAAGACATGGGAGGGTCAGTCAAGTGAAACAGCTGAGTTGGAGTGGAAAGGGCCCAGAGTATTGAGAGATGATGCTGGAGATGGGGAAGTGGAGGAGAAGTTTAATGAGCACTTGGAGTGCCTGGCTGAGAGGCTGGGTTAAGAATATTAAACAGAAAAAAAAGTCACTCAGAGATCAGGCCGGGAGAGTAAAGGGATTTTTCAAAAAACACAGTATTTGAGGAAAATTTACACTGACCCAGTGTACCCTAGAGGGGAACAAGCAGGACTCAGAGACAAGACGCCCTGTGTGGAGGCTTTGGATGAAGGCACGTCAAAGGTGGAGGCTTTCAGATAGAAGTTTCAAACAAAACAGATTTCACAAGAAGGAAAATGAGATTAAGAGCACAGATGCAATGACCCTAATTGTATGGTGTGGCTTGGTCTATATTTGGTCAGGATCACCCGCCTTCTTCTGTTAACCCTTTCCCTCTAAATGGATCAATAAACTACAATATCAAATCGAAGTGAAACACAAGTGGAACTGTTTCCTCATTTGGGTTTGAAGGTGAAAATGCACACACGCAAAACACCAGTTGTTTCAGCTACTTAAAATTCTTCAAAGCTTTCTATTACTGTTAAGATCAATTCAGTCCTCTCAGCAAGACACACAACACTTTTTGTAGCCTCAGACCTCTTGCTGGCCTCATGGCTTGAGATTACCCAAATATACCCACTTTTCAGGAGCCTGGAAATCAATTCCAACTAGCTCAAGAAAATAAGTGTATGTATGTGGGCAGGCTGGGTGGGGGAGATAGACAGAGGAGGGGAGTGAATATATTGGTGTGTTGAACTGATAACCCAGGAAGTTGCCCTCCAGCCATCTCAAGATAACTGCAGTTTTCCAAACACAGGGCTGTCTTTCACCCCAGGACTGAGGCTGGAAGGTGCGGACGCATACTCCTTCCCAAGAGAATCCCAACGAGTCTTGTTCCTGTTCACCACCCACCTCTCTGCTCTTCCAGGAAGCCACTTCCTGGTACCAGCCCAGCCTAGCCCCTTCCCCACTACCAAAGTACATTTCTTCTTTCCCTTCTCCTATGGCAACTTTTGCTGGGACTTTGTCCTCCGAGAATGGACCCCAGCATTGCTTGTAAGCATGCTAGGGCTATGGAAGCTTAAGGACGACTCCAGACCTCCTAACTTGGAATTTGCACTTTAAGGAGATCACATGAGACACAGTATATTAGAGACTTGAGGTAATTCATATATGACAATCACTTATTTACACACCAGTCTCCTTGAGTTCAGGCATTTTTTACGTGTAGCTAAATTTCTTGAAGATGGCCTGAAACACACCAGGTGTTCAATAACTGCTTGCTGGATAGGTGACAGAATAATGAATGAACATGCTGAATTTGATTTGTTCTTACATATTTAGGAATTATTTTATTTTATTTATTTATTGAGATAAAGTCTCACTCTGTCGCCAGCCTGGACAGCCTGGAGTGCAGTAGCGCCATCTCGGCTCACTGCAACCTCCGCCTCCTGGGTTCAAGCGATTCTCCTGCCTCAGCCTCCCAAGTAGCTGGGATTACAGACATGCACCACCATGCCCGGCTAATTTTGTATTTTTCAGTAGAGACGAGGTTTCACCGTGTTGGCCAGGATGGGCTCGATCTCTTGACCTCGTGATCTACCCGCCTCACCTCCCAAAGTGCTGGGATTGCAGGCATGAGCCACTGTGCCCAGCCATATTTAGGAATGATTTCTAAACAAGAATTCAAATAGTTATCCAGTAGAGGATTCATTCAATTTCATCAGTAGCAGAAACACTAAAACATATAGATGATACATTCATTTTAATGTGCTTATTTCTAAATGCCTACTTATGTATATAAGCCACAGCTCCTCTTTTCCTGAGAACTCCTGTTTGGTTTTACAGAGAAATCAAAATATCCCAATAGTCAGAAAATGCATGTATATACTCTAAGAATAAAACCATCTCTCTAGATAGATAGATAGATAGATAGATAGATAGATAGATAGATAGATAGAGATATATATATATCTCTCTCTCCATATACACATAAAAAATTAGGCCTTAAATGTTGACCAATGAATCTTTATGACAATTATTGACTTTGTAAAGCTCCTCCTAGATTAATGTACAATCAAATCTGTTCTTCTAAATTTTTTTCAATGTTTTTATTTGGTTCTCACTCCCCCCATTTTATCTTTTCAACAAACAAAGGTAGTGGTAAGAGCAGTTTGCCATTTTTAAGGCGTGAGGATTAAGCTCTGACTAATTAAAAGATTTGCCCATTATTTAAATGAAACTTGTTTATAGTTTCATCATCCATGTGGATCCAGAAAGGCAGCGGACTGGCCCATCAATTTGGTTAGAAAAGAATAAATGATAAGGCAACTGACAGTGTTCTCTCGTGGGAGACTCTCTGTGGCCGTACTGTTTCTCCAGTATTAATTATCCACGTAAACATACTTCACTAGGCTGCACAATCATCTGGTCTGCTCTGAGCTCCCCAGTCAGCAGCCTCCTGGCCTTCCTTTTCCTACACTTGCATCCTCGATGTCAGGAAGTGCTGTGCGCTGATGTGTTCACTGTCAACAACATACTGAGAAATCTCGCTCTGGGCAGCCAAGAGTTATCTTGGCTTCAGGCTGCCTCTGAAAGTGAGGTTAGCCCTCAGCCACATGTAGGAAAGATTCATTTGCAGTCCTGGCACCCCTTCCCAGTTAGGATTTTGAAAGACACTGCCAGCACACTTTGTGCATGAACTTTGAGAGATGTGCAAGGAAGTCTTATTGGCGGGGCACTCAGGAACTCAAACTACTGGTGCCACAGAACTGATGGGAAGAGAGAGGCAGGGAGGAGGAAGAGGAGGAGAGAGGGAGAGACTCGACTGGGCAACCCCCACCTCATTCGGTGAAGGGATTTTAAATCATTGGCATTAAAGATTCCACCTCTCCTTCTACGAGCTGTTCAAATGGTGAAGGAAGAGTGGATTCCTGTGACAGGAAATGCAGGGCTGGCTTTGGACCCAGAGAACAGAGGGAAGCAAAGAACACGCAGTGAAGTCAGGGTACATGGGACCTGGAAAAGTTCAGATGGGGCTCAAAGCCGGAAGGTTTCTGTACTATTGGTGTTAAGGGGCTTTTTCTTTCTTCTCCTTCAGACAGATTCATGCATTCTCAATTACAACTTGAGCTCTATGTTAGACCCAATTCAAAAACCCTGGTAGGAGTTTCTCTACCATTAGATAATATACTAGAACCACTTTTATTTAAAAAAAAAAAACAAAAACAAAAACAAAAACATAAACCAAAGTCATTCTGTGGACATTTTGCATCATCACCCTCTAGATAGATAGAGCATGGAGCTCTACCCTTCTGAGAGGCAGCCCAGGCCTCCTCCTGCCCTATACCTTACTGCTCACAACAGGCTGCACCCTGGCTCTACCCTTCCACTGGCATACCACTCATGCCACAGGACTCAGCATGGACAGTGCCTCCTTCCCCAGGAAACTGTGCCCCTGCAGTCCCCTTCTGGGGCTTTCCCAGCATGCTGAGCCCTCTTCCATTCAGGCAGTTACTCCTGGACCCTGTGGTGCCCCTCTGAAAGGCTGCTCCTCACCACTGCATCCCAGCACAAAGCACAGTGCAGTAATCATTGTCACCTCCCAAAAGTCACCTATGATGACTAATTAGTCCGTTCTCACACTGCTATAAAGACCTACCTGAGACTGGGTAATTTATAAAGGAAAGAGGTTTAATTGACTCACAGTTCCACATGGCTGGGGAAGCCTCAGGAAACTTACAATCATGGCAGAAGGCTAAGGAGAAACAAGGACTTTCTTCACAAGGCAGCAGGAGGGAGAAGAGGGAGCAAGAAAGGAGCTACCAGACACTTATAAAACCACCAGATCTCATGATCACTCACTCACTATCATGAGAACAGTATGGGGGAACCACCCCCCATGATCCAATCACCTCCCACTAGGTCCCTCCCTCAACACCTAAGGATTACAATTCCAGATGAGATTTGGGTGGGGACACAAAGCATAACCATATCAAACACACATGAAAGAACAGAAGTAGTGGAGTCAGAGACGTGGTCTCTCTCTCTCTCTCTTCCAGGTTTTCTTATTTAGTGGAAAGGAGAGTTGAGTTGGGACAAGCAGCAGTTCCTATCTTGGTGACCCTCCTTTGCCCTCTTCCTTTCCCCTGACAGCCCAGCTGAGGGGAGGAGGAGTTCTTTTGCCAAAGGAAAATTCTGCAGCCCCGTCTCCCATCCCCAACCTGGTCAGGATGTCCCCTTCCCTGCTCCCGCCTTCCTTCATGCCACACCTGCTTGTCCCTGTGGCACGGGAGAGGCCCCAACCTCAGAGGGAAGGCCTCTGGAGCATCAGAGAACGCTTCCAAAAACTCTCCCTGCTTTCAGCAGCTAGGCTACTAAGGCATCACAGCCAAAGGTCTGCACCTCTGCACTCTGTTCAATGTGTTTCAACTTCTGTATTTGCCAACTTTTCCCTTTTAATCTCTAGAGGAGTGCGCTTTCTTGCCCAATCTCCAATTTTCAGAATATTCACCCCAAAATAAGGTATCACTGCCTGGTACCGTTCAAGTTTGTTGGTTTCTTGTACTGCTTTTTGGTGCTTCACCATTACACAGAGTCTTCTCCAACATGATCTACCATGCAGCCCTAAAAAACCTTATGGTTTTACATATACTTCACACTACTGTATTGTACACTTAAAAATGGTTAAGATGGTATATTTTATATTTTGTGGGTTTTACCACAATACTTCTTTAAATGAAACATTTTAAAAATTTAAAGACTTTATTCTTTAGACCAGTTTTAGGTTCACACAATATTGAGCAGAAGGTACAGAAATTCATATATATTCCCCGTCTCCATGTATACCCAGTCTCCCCTATTACCAAACATCTCCTGCTAGAATGATACATTTGGTACAATGAATGAATCTACATTAATGCATTATTATTATCCAAAGCCTATAGCTTACATTAGGGCTCATTTTTGGTGGTATACATTCTATGAGTTTTAACGAACATAGAGTGACATGTACCCAACATTGCAGTATCATACAGGATGGTTTCACTGCCCTAAAACACATCTGTGCTCTGCCTGTTCATCCTTCCCTCTCCACTAACCCCTGTAAACCACTTATCTTTTTCCTATCTTCATTCTTTTGCCTTTCCTAGATTGCCACATATTAGAATCACACAATGTGTAGTCTTTTCAGATTAGCTTCTTTTCACTTAGTAACATGCTTTTAAGTTTCCTACATGTCTTTTCATGACTTGATAGCACATTTCCTTTTAGCACTAGATAATATTCCATTGTCTGCATATACCACAGTTTATCCATTCACCTACTGAAGGACATCTTGGGTTGTTTTCAAGTTTTGGCAGTTACAAAAAGAGCTACTGTAGTCATCTGTGTGTAGGTTTTTGGGTGGCTATAACTTTTCAACTAATTTGGGTAAATACCAAGAAGCACAATTGCTAGATCATATGGGAAGACCATGTTTAGTTTTGTAGAAAACCACCAAAGTGTCCTCCCAAGTGGCTGTACCATTTTGCATTCCTACCAGCAATGAATGAGGCTTCGCTTTGTTCCACACCCTTGCCAGTGTTTGGTGTTGTCCGTGTTCTGGATTTTGGCCATTTTAATCAGTGTGCAGTGGTATCCCGTTTTAATTCGATATTCTCTAATGACATATGATGTCGAGCCTCTTTTCATATGCTTATTTTCCATCTGTATGTCTTCTATGGTGAGGTGTCTGTTCAAGTATTTGACTCATTTTTCAGTCAGGTTGTTTGTTTTCCTATTGCTGAGCTTTAGAGTTCTTTGTATGTTTTGGATAACACTCCTTTATCAGACATGTCTTGCAAATATTTTCTCGCAGTCTGTGGTTTGTCTGAGCCTTTGGATAGTAAATTTTACCGAGCAAATGTTTTTAATGAAGTCAAACCTATCAATGATTTCTCTCAGAGATCCTGCCTTTGGTGTTGCATCTAAAAAGTCATTGCCATATGCAAGGTCACCTCGATTTTCTCCTATGTTACTTTATAGGAGTTTCACAGTTTTGCATTTCATGTTTAGGTCTATGATCCACTTGGGTTAATTTTGGTGAGGGGAGCAAGGTCTATGTTTGTGTCTAGATTCTTTCCTTTTTTTTTTTTTTTTTTTTTTTTTTTGCATATGGATGTCTAATTGTTGCAGCACCTTTAGTTTAAAAGAGTATCTTGCTCCATTCAGTTGCCTTCGTTTCTTTGTCAAAGATCAATTGACAACATTTACGTATATTTCTAGGCTTCCTAGTCTGTTTCATTAATCCATCTGTCTATTCTTTTACCAATACTACATTGTCTTTTCAAAAATGTTTTCATTGATACATAATAGGTGTACATATTTTCAAGGTACATGTAATAACTTAATGAATTCATAATTTGTAAAGATTCAATAAATGTAATTGGAATATCCATCACCTTAAATATTTACCTTTTCTTTAAGCTAGAAATATTCAAATTACTGTTTCCTAGCTGTTCTGAAATATACAGTAGATTATTGTAAACCAGAGTCATCCGACTGATTTATCTAACACTAGGCCTTATTTCTTCTATCAAACTGTACATTTGTAATCATTCGTCAACCTCTCTTCATACTCCCCACCTCCCTACCCTTCTGAGCCTCTGGTAACCACCAAATTACTCTGTCTTTATGAAGTCTACTTATAGACTTCATAAAGTCTCCCGCATATGAGTGAGAACATGTGATACCTGTCTTTCTGTGCTTGGCTTATTTCATTTAACATAATGACCTACAGTTCCATCCGTGTTGCTGCAAATAAGAAGATTTCATTCTTTTTTATGGATGAATAACATTCCATTGTGTATCTGTGTCACATATTATTTATCTATTCATCCATTGATGGGCACTTAGGTTGATTCCATACCTTAGCTATTGTGAATAGTGCTGTAATGAACATGGGAGTACAGATATCTCTTCAATATATTGATTTCTTTTGAGTATATAAGTCAGTAGTGGAATTACTGGATTAAATGGTAGTTCTCTTTTTAGTTTTTTGAGGAAACTCTATACGGTTTTACATAGTGGCTATCCTCATTTACATTCTCACCAACATTGTACAAGGGTTCCCCTTTGTCCACATCTTCACCAGAATTCATTATTTCCTGTCACTTTCATAAAAGTTATTTTAACTAGGGTGAGGCGATATCTCATCGTGGTTTTGTTTTGCATTTCTCTGATGATTAGTGATGTTGAGCGCTTCTTTTATATTCCTGTTGGCCATTCATATATCTTCTTTTGAGAAATGTTTCTTCACATCTTTTGCCCATTTTTTAACTGGCTTATTTGGGTTTTTTGCTAGTGAGTGGTTTGCGCTCCTTATATATTCTGGTTATTAATCGCTTGTCAGATGGATAGTTTGCCGATATTTTTCCCTCCCCCATTCTCTGGGTTGCTTTTCTCACTTCTGTGCTGTGCAGAAGCTTTTTATCTTAATGTAATCCCATTTGTCTATTTTTGCTTTGATTGCCAGTGCTTCTGAGGTCTTACACAAAAAAATCTTTGCCCAGGCCAATCTCCTGGAGTGATTCCTCAAGATTTTCTTTCAGTAGTTTCAAAGTTTCAGGTCTTAAATTTTTTCCTAATTTTTATCTAATTTTTATATATGGTGAAAGATAGGGGTCTCATTTCATTCTTCTGTACATAGTTATTCAATTTTCCCAGCACCATGTATTGAAGAGACTGTCCTTTCCTCATTATATGTTCTTAGCACCTTTGTCAAAAATTAATTGGCTAAAAATGCATAAGTTTATATCTGAGTTTTCTATTCTGTTCCATCAGTTTAGCCTATGGGTCTATTTTTATGCCAGTACTGTGTTGATTTTGTTACCATAAGCTTTATAGTATATTTTGAAGTCAGGTAATGTGATGCCACCAGCTTTGTTCTTTTTTCTGGAGATTGCTTTGGCTATTTAGGATCCTTTGTGGTTCATACAAATTTTAGGATTTTTTTTTTCTGTTTCTGTCAAAACTGTCATTAGTATTTTGATAGAGATTGCATTGAATCTGTAAATTGATTTGAGTAGTATTATCATCTTAACATTAATTCTTTCAATCCCATGAGCATGGAATACCTTTTTTTTGTATCCTCTTCAATTTCTTTCATCAGTGTTTTATACTTTTCTTTATATAAATTTTTCACTTCTTTGTTTAAATTGATTCCTTGGTACTTTATATTCTTTGTAGCTACTGTAAATGGAATTGCTTTCTTGATTTTTTTCAGATTGTTCACTGTTGGCATAGATAAATGATACCAATCTTTGTATGTTGGCTTTGTATCCTGCAAATTTACTGAATTTGTTTATCAGTTCCAATCGCTTTTGGTGAAGTCTTCAGTTTTTTTCTAAGTATAAGACAATGTTGCCTGCGAACAAGACTAATTTAACTTCTTCATTTCCAATTTAGATTTTCTTTCTTTCTCTTGCTAGTACTTCCAGAATTATGTTGAATAAAAGTAATGAAAGCAGGCATCTTTATCTTGTTTCAGATCTTAGCAAAAAAGTTTTCAATTTTGTCCTGTTCAGTACAATGTTAGCTGTGGGTTTGTCATATATGGCCTTTATTATTTTGAGATATGTTCCTTCCATATCCAGTTTGTTGAAGGTTTTTGTCATAAAAGAATGTTGAGTTTTAGGGAGTGTTTTGGGAATCTGTTGAAATAATACTATGGTTTTTGTTCTTGGTTCTGTTAATGTGATGTATCACATTTATTAATTTGTGAATGTTGAACTATCCTTGCATCCCTGGAATGAATCACATTTGATCATGGTGAATGATCTTTTTAACGTGTTGTTAAATTTGGTTTGCAAGTATTTTGTCGAGGATTTTTGCATCTACGTTCATCAGTGATATTGGCCTGTGGTTTGCTTTTTTGTTGTTGTTGTTTTCTCATTTAATTTTGGTATCAGGGAAATGCTGCCCTTATAAAACGAGTTTGGAAGTGTTTCCTCCTCTTCATTTTTTTTTTTTTTTAAAGACTTCAAATAGAATTGGTATCAGTGCTTTAAATGTTTGGTAAAATTCAAAAGGGAAGCCATCAGGTCCTGGGCTTTTCGTTGATGGGAGATTTTTTTATTATAACTTAGATCTCATTGCTCATTATTGGTTTGTTGAGATTTTCTATTTCATCATGGTTCAATCGGCTGTACGTGTCTAGGAATTTATCTATTTTTTCCAGGACTTTCAATTTGTCAGCATATAGTTGTTTGTAATAGTCTCTAATTTTTATTTCTGTGGTCTCAATTGCTATGTCTCATTCCTCATTTCCGATTTTATTTATTTGAGTCTTCTGTCTTTTATTCTTAGTCTAACAAAGACTTTGTTAATTTTATCTTTTCAAAAACCAACTTTTAATTTCATTGATGTTCTGTAGTGTTTTCTGGCCTAAATTTCATTTGTTTCTACTCTCATCTTTATTATCTCTTTTCTTCCACTAATTTTGGGTTTGCTTTATTCTTGCTTTTTTAGTTCCTTGAGGTGAATTGTTAGCTTGTTTATTTGAAGTCTTTCTCCTTTTTTGATATGTTTCTATTGCTATAAACTTCCCTTGTAGTAGTGCTTTTGCTGTATCTTACAGATTTTGGTACGTTGTATTTCCATTTTCATTTGTTTCATGAAATTTTTAAGTTCCTTTTTAATTTCTTCAATGATTCATTGGTTATTTAGAAGCCTGTTGTTTAGTTTTCATGTGTTTTATATTTTCTGAGGTTCCTCTAGTTATTGATTTCTAGTTTTATTATATTGTGGTCAGAAAAGCTACTTGATGTGATTTCTTCTGTTTTGAATTTGTTGAGATTTGTTTTGCAGCCTAAGATATGGTCTATTCTGAAAATGTTGTTTGTGTTGATGAAAAGAATGTGTATTCTGCAGCAGTTGGGTGACATGTTCTCTAACTATCAGTTAGGCCTATTTATAGTTTAATTCCAATGTTTCATTGTTGATTTTCTCTCTAGGTGATCTTTCCATTACTGAGAGTAGGGTGTTGAAGTCCCTTACTATTATTGTATTGCAGTCTATCTTTCCCTTTAGATCTATTAACGTTTCCTCTACACACTTGGGAGTTCTGGTGTTGAGTACATATATACTTATAATAGTTATATCCTCTTGCTAAATTCACCACTATGTCCCTTACTATTATTGTATTGCAGTCTATCTTTCCCTTTAGATCTATTAACGTTTCCCCTACACACTTGGGAGTTCTGGTGTTGAGTACATATATACTTATAATAATTATATCCTCTTGCTAAATTCACCACTTTGTCATTACATAGTGACCTCCTTTGTCTCTTCATTACATGTCTGATTTGCAGTCTATTTTATCTGATGTAAATATAGCTACTCCTGCCCTTTCTTTGGTTTCTTCTTCTATGGAATATCTCTTTTAACCCCATCACTTTCAGTCTATGTGTCTTTACAGGTGAAGTGGGTTTCTTGTAGATAGCATATAGTTGGGTCTTATTTTTTATTTATTCAACCACTCTATGTCTTTTTACTGGAGAATTGAGTCTGTTTCCATCCAGTGTTATTATTGATAAGGAAGGACTTACTGTTGCCTTTTTGTTGCTTGTTTTCTGGTTGTTTTGTGACTCTTATCTTCCTTTCTTGTTGTCTTTTCTGTGCTTAAGTGATTTACTCTAGTAGAATGCTTTAACTTGTTGCTTTTTATTTTTACTAAATTTATTATAGGTTTTTGCATCACGCTTATCATAAAGCTCACAAAAATATCCTATAGATATAACAAGTTATTTTAAAGAGATGACAACTTATCTTAGACCATAAATAAAAGAACAGAAACAAAGAAAAGTAAAAAAGACCCCTCTACACTTTAACTCCTTCTCTCAACATTTTGACTTTATGCTGCCTCAATTTGTATATTTTATACTGCCTATTTCTTAACACATTGCTGTAGCTATTTTTTGACAGACTTGCCTTTGGGGCTTCATAATATAGTTATGAGTGGATTGCATGCTACAATTAGAATATTAGAGTATTCTGAGTTTTTCCATGTACTTAATTTTACCAGTGGGTTTTATACTTTCAAATGTTTTCTTGTTGCACATTAGTGGGGTTTTTACATATTGAGGAACTCCTTTTAGCATTTCTTGTAAGGTGAGTCTGATGGTAGTAAATTCTCTGAGCTACTGTTTGTCTAGGAA